>NC_044038.1:110160140-110767423 GCF_901765095.1 Microcaecilia unicolor | reverse complement strand
GGATTCCTAACCGGAAGAACATACTAAGTGATATAAACTCGAATACATCAGCACCATGGAAACCTGAATGCGGAGTACCTCAAGGATCACCGCTCTCACCAACTCTTTTCAACCTAATGATGACACCCCTAGCCAAATCACTATCTAACCAAGGCCTCAATCCTTACATCTAGACGATGTCATGATCTACATCCCATTCAAACATGATCTAACAGAAATCACAAATGAAATTAAATACAGCCTTCAAATAATGAACTCATGGGCGAATGCATTCCAACTAAAGCTCAATGCAGAAAAAACACAATGTTTCATCCTCTCATCACAATATAACACGAATAAACCTACCACTATAAACCCTAGACTACACCCTTCCTGTTTCGGATAGCCTGAAAATTCTCTGAGTTACAATTGACCGAAACCTCACACTAGAAAGCCAGGTGAAAAATACAACAAAGAAAATGTTCCAATCAATGTGGAAACTCAAGAGAGTAAAACCTTTCTTCCCAAGGGAAATATTCCGTAGCCTGGTACAATCAATGGTGCTAAGCCACCTAGATTACTGCAATGCCATCTACGCCGGATGTAAAGACCAAATCATTAAGAAACTCCAAATTGCCCAAAACACAGCAGCCAGCCTTATATTCAGAAAAACGAAATATGAAAGCGCTAAACCCCTAAAAGAAAAACTGCACTGGCTCCCACTAAAAGAATGAATTACGTTCAAAATTTGCACCCTGGTCCATAAAATCATTCACGGAGAGGCCCCAGCCTATATGTCAGACCTTATAGATTTACCAACCAGGAACATAAAAAAAAAACAGCACGCACATTCCTGAACCTCCACTACCCCAGTTGCAAAGGACTCAAATATAAATCAACATATGCATTCAGCTTCTCATACATAAGCACGCAACTATGGAACGCACTACCAAAGGTCATAAAAACAATGCACGACCCAACAAGCTTCCAAAAATTACTAAAAACCAACTATTCAAAAAGGCATACCACAATGATCCATCCTAACTATTAAACAATGATACTCTACTAAAACCAGACAAAATCGAACTCTTTACAATTGACTGATTCATAAACTCTGTTGCTAATGAACTTTAACATACTGCCACTTATTCGCCGAAATGAACTTCTATATTTGATTGTCTAACTGACTCTATACATTACTTTATCAGCTACGAAATTTAATGCAATACCACTTTGTATTTTTCGTCCCGGAAATGGCGATTGCCATTACGGCATAATGTAAGCCACATTGAGCCTGCAAATAGGTGGGAAAATGTGGGATACAAATGCAACAAACAAACAAACAAATAAATAAAGTAACAGCCACCAAGAAAATGACCTTCCAGGTCAAGTACTTCAGATGGCAGGAATTCAGTGGCTCAAAAGGAGTTTTCATCAGCTGGGTGAGAACGATGTTGAGATCCCATGACACTGGTGGAGGTTTGAAAGGGGGCTTTGACAAAAGCAAATCTCTCATGAAGCAAACAACTAAAGGCTGTCCAGAGATAGGCTTTCTCTCTACATGGCAATGATAAGCACTAATCGCACTAAGGTGAACTCTTACGGAGTTGGTCTTGAGACCAGACTCTGACAAGTGTAGAAGGTATTCAAGCAGGGTCTGTGTAGGACAAGAAAGAGGATCTAGGGCCTTGCTGTCACACCAGATGGCAAACCTCCTCCATTTGAAAAAGTAACATTTCTTCTTGGAATCTTTTCTGGAAACATGCAAGACTCGGGAGACACCCTCTGAAAGACCCAAGGAGGCGAATTCTAAGCTCTCAACATCCAGGCCGTGAGAGACAGAGACTGGAGGCTGGGATGCAGAAGCGACCCTCGTTCTGAGTGATGAGGTTCGGAAAACACTCCATCTACATGAGCCCCCCACCCCAGGAGAGATGCATCTGTACTCAGCACTTTTCGTGGCTGAGGAACTTGGAATGGTCACCCCAAAATTGGATCGAATTGTCCACCACTGAAGAGAATTTCAAAATTCGGTGGATTACATCCTCTAGATCCCCCGCAGCTTGAAACCACTGGGAAGCTAGGGTCCATTGAGCTGATCTCATATGTAGGCGTGCCATGGGCGTTACATGAACTGTGGAAGCCATGTGCCCCAGAAGTCTCATCATCTGGTGAGCCGTGACCTGCTGAGACGCTCGAACCATGGACACCAGGGACAGAAGGTTTCCGCCCTTGCCTAGGAAAGATAAGCTCGAGCTGTCTGAGTGTCCAGCAGAGCTCCAATGAATTCCAGTTTTTGGGCTGGGGTGAGATGGGTCTTGGGATAATTGATACAAACTCCAGTAGCTCCAGGACCTGAATAGTCATTCGTATGGACTCCAGAGCACCTTCCTTAGAGGTGTTCTTCACCAGCCAATCGTCAAGATAAGGAAACACATGTACTCCCAGCCTGCGTAGTGACGCTGCGACTACAGCTAGGCATTTTGTAAACACTCTGGACGCAGACGCCAGGCCAAAAGGCAGTACATGGTACTGAAAGTGTTTTGTTTCCAGCTGAAACTGAAGATACTTCCTGTGAGCTGGAAGTATCGAGATGTGTGTTGTGAGGGGTCTGAAAGGAGTCTAGTTCTGGTAGTGCCGAAACAGGGAACGGGGAGAAGTTTTCCCTTTAGATGTAATGACTCTTCTTCACGAATTCCTTCTAGTCAAAAAGTTCGCCCTCTAGTGGCCAAAGCGCCAGTGAAACCACTAGTTAGGGGAAGAAACTACCATCCCCAGAAACCACTAGGACACCAGCAGGACTCTCAGGAAATGGAGGGAGGAGTGAATGATTGGGAAATGAGTTCTGATCAAGGGAATAAGCAGCAGCTGGTGGAACCCTGGGTGGAGGAAGACATGGTAATGTGGTAAAGGCAGTTAGCTTAGCGGAGTTTAAAAAAGGTTTGGACGGCTTCCTAAAGAAAAAGTCCACAGACCATTATTAAATGGACTTGGAGAAAATGCACTATTTCTGGGATAAGCAGTGTAGAATGTTTTCTACTTTTTGGGGATCTTGCCAGGTATTTGTGACCTGGATTGGCCACTGTTGGAAACAGGATGCTGGGCTTGATGGACCTTTGGTCTTTCCCAGTATGGCAATACTTATGTACTTATGTAAGAGGAAGTAGGGGAAGAGGGGAGGAGGAGTGCATGGAGGTCTCAGGTCTTGCTCAGACTCCAGCAGGAAAGGTAAAGGGTTTTGTGGCGTCAGTATGGCCAAAACTTTGGACAGTTGGAGACAAGAAAATAATACAGTGGGGAAGGAGCTGGTGGAAAAAGCTAACCCATTAACTATCTGAGGATACAAGATAGTGCCTGTGAGTGTTATGCTACAATTGGGAACAAGGCAATGATTTACTGCTTTGTGCTATTCTGAATTAAGATTGAACTGTATTGAGAAGGTGAATGTGAAAACCTGAACTGAATCTTTCATTGTTGGTGATGAAGGTGGGGTGGACCCAGAAGAACTTCGAGTGGAGGACTCGCTTTCATCGCAAGTCGGAGAGACGCTACCACCGTGGAATGCGGGGAGAAGCACCGAAGGACAGAGCGAAATCCCTGTGATGGCGTCTGAGAGGTTTGAAATGCCTAAGGAATTAATTGTCAAACCAAAGGAGGTTACTTTAGATAAACTATGGGATTTAGTTTCTGCCTTGGGACATTCTTTTTTGAAACAGGCAAATGAAACTGTTCCAAAAGTGAACTTATTAGAGAAAGACTTAAGAAAGATGGAGGAAAAGACTAAAGAAATGGATAGTAAAGCTGAAAAGGTTGACCAAAGGATTACGAAATTGGAAACATTACAACCTCTGATGACAAATGACTAATCTCAGAAAAAAAAATGGAAATCTTTGATAACTATACTAAAAGTCATAATTTAAGATTTGTAAACTTTCCCAAGATAAAGACTGTTCCTCCTTAGTACTTTTTTCCAGTTTAGGCTGTTTAAGGTATGTAAATTGACCCACCACTATTCCAGTGGATGGATCCCAAGCGGGGACACATATTAACTTACAGGAAATGCAAGTCCTTGCTCAGCCAGTCATAGATTTTTAAACCTAGCTGGTATTTTTACAGCCTGAGTCCTAAAATCTGGCCTTCCACCCTTCCAGTGAGGGCCTCTTGCTGTAGTATAATTATACAATATGTTAAAGAGATACTTGCAAGATACTTTGAATATATCAGACCAGAATTTACCACCATTTACTTCTGTTTATTATGTCCCAGGAAAGGAACTGAATCAAATTCCTGAAACTCCAATAGATGTTTCCTTTTGCTTGAGACTTCTGATTCCGAATTAGCAACGGCAGCAACTCTGGTTGCTACCGTTGCGCTGTTACCGGAAAAATTGGATCTTCCGTCTTTTCTTTTGTAATAGAGAAAAACCCTTTTTGGGTTATAAGATATTATTATTTCCTGATGTCTCTAAGGAGACAAGGAGACGGAGGAAACAATTCTTGCTCCTTAAGTCTGAAATAATACAATTGGGGGGCACCTTTTTTTTAAGGTACCCCTGCAAATGTATAGTAAGACTTGATGGGAAGAAATATGTGTTTACAGAGCCCGTACATGCATCAGCTCTTATAACTTCAGTAAAAAGGATAAACACTAAAGGAATAAGTAACTCATCTCAATAGAATTTGCGTTAACTTAAGTTAATTTCCTAAATTTGTTTTTTTGATTCTCCTTGTATTCCTGAATCTTGGATTTCCAATTTATGGACTTGATTATTAATAACCTCTTAATAGATTGTTAATCTTTAATGATATATGCTTAATTTTTTATGTTGCTTTTCCTACCAAGATGTTTTCTTGAAATTTTTGATGAAACTGAATAAATAATAAATTAAAAAAAAAAAAAAAGCAATGAATCACCTGGACCAGATAGCATACATTCAAGGGTTCTCAAATAACTCAAGCATCAAATTGGTGATCTGCTGTTAGTAATATGCAGGGCTTTTTTTGAGGGGGTATTTGGGGGTACTGAGTACCGGCACCTTTTCCATTGTGTGCTGAAATTAGCCTATGGTCCCCAAGTTTTAATGAAAGAGCTCAGGCTCTACACACCAATTCTGCCTTGTCATAGTTTCTGTGACTGGTTGCAGGGGTCCTGGCTATTGTGGGGTGGGTCCCTCAGTGATCACCTCGTCCCTGAAGGGTGGCCTGACATTTGAGTACTGGCACCTTTTTTGCTAGAAGAAACACACTGGTAATATGTAACCTGTCATTAAAATCATCCATAGTACCTTCAAGATTGGAGGGTGGCCAATGTGACGCCGATTTTTAAAAAGTGTTCTATGGGTAATCCGGGAAATTATAGACCGGTAAGCCTGACATTGGTGCTGGGCAAAATAGTGGAAACTATTATAAAGAATCAAATTACAGAAGATGTAGACAAACATGGCTTAATGGGACAGAGTCAGCATGGTTTCTGCTGAGGGAAGTCTTGCCTCACCAATTTGCTTCATTTCTTTGAAAGCATAAATAAACGTGTTGATAAAGGTGAGCCACTTGTATCTAGATTTTCAGAAAGCTTTTGATAAAGTTCCTTAGGAGAGATTCCTGAGAAAATTAAAGAGTCATGGGATAGGAGGCAAGGTTCTGGTGTGGATTAGAAATTGGTTATTGGACAGAAAACAGAGGGTAGGGTTAAATGCTCATTTCTCTGAATAGAGGAGATTGAACAGTGAAGTGTCGCAGGGACCTGTACTGGACCAGTACTATTTAACATATTTATAAATGATATAGAAATTGGAATCATGAGTGAGGCAGGGGCGTATCTGCGTGGGGCCACAGGGGCCTGGGCCCCCGCAGATTTTGCCCCGAACCCCCCTACCGCCGTTAACCCTCCCTCCCTCGCCTACCGCCGTCACCTACCGTGGTCCGCTTCCTCCGGCTTTTTAAAATATTGCTTCAGCTGGCGGGGGACCCCAACCCCCCACCAGCCCAGCCGCGATCTTTAACTTTTTCATCCTCGTCGTGCAGCGCGCTGTGAAAGCTGCATGCATCTTTAGATCCAGTTGGATGGAGTCTGACGTCGCAGCACTGTCTCACCCAGTTCCTGGATGCCTTTATAACTCACACCTCACACTACATCACTTTCCCCACCACCCCCAGGCCCTGCACAACAACATGGCCGCCTTCTATGCTCTTGCTAGATTCCCCTCGGTCATCGGTGTGATAGACTGCACACACGTAGCCCTCAGACCCCCCCGGGCACACGAAGCCACCTACAGAAATAGGAAGGCATTTCATTCTATGAACATGCAAGTTGTATGTGATGCCCAGGGGGAGATATTAGACGTGTGTGCCAGGTACCCCGGCTCCACCCACGATGCCTACATCCTACAGCACTCGGGCATCTTCCGCAGGTTCGAGCGAGGGGAGTTCATTGGTGGATGGCTACTAGGTAAGTGCAACATGCATGTACCCATACTATACCTCCTCCACTGTGCAACCCTCCGCCCTGGCTTCCTCCACCTCACTCCACAACCCACTATCCAAATCCCCCGCCCCCCCGTACCTGCTCCAAGCAATACACACTCATCTATCTCATTCTGCTTTTCTCCAAAGGTGACCGAGGCTACCCGCAGAGGACATGGCTCATGACCCCCCTGATCCACCCACAACCAGGGGCAGAAGAAACCTACAACAGGAGACATCGCAGCACCCGGGGGATCATTGAGCGCACCTTTGGTTTCTTGAAAAACCGGTTCCGCTGTCTGGACCAGTCTGGAGGAGAGCTGCTCTACAGTCCAGAAAAGGTGGCCAAGATCTTTGTGGCGTGCTGCATGTTACACAATTTGGCCCAGCGCAGAGGACAGCCTCTCCCAGAGGAGCCACAGCCACCACCAGAAGAGGCCCCAGATGAGCTGGAAGAGGAGCCCCCTCCACCCCCCGCCCACAGAGCAGAGCTCAATGCCTACCAGCTTGGCGTAAGAGCAAGACAAAGACTCATTGAAACAAGTTTTAGGTGAAAGTAAGTGTACATTATTTATTTACATTAAGTGCATGTGTTACTGTGTTCAACCCCACCACCACCACCACCACCACCCCCCTCCCACACCCACCCCCCTCCACCAACCCTCACCCTACAGCATGTCCCATCACTTTCCCCTTCCCTTCCCCCGTCCCCTCCTACCCCTCCCACGCCCTTCCTTTGCAGCTGGTGCTGCACGGGAAGTCTGTTCACCCTCTTCTGAGGTGCTGCTCCCAGTGTCCTCCTCCCTATCCCCACGGCAGCCTGGCTTCGGCTGCGCCGTGGAAATCCGGCCACCTTGTTGGTTCTAGTCTGGCCACAGGACCCAGAATGGGAGCAGATTTGGGGTGTGCTGCAGGAGTGGGTGCGGAGGCGGATGATCGCAACGCCCACCTCTTAGCTGGTGGTTGGTGGTCAGTGGAGGAGGAAGTTGATGGCAGGGGCTGCTCCAGCAGCACGGGGGCTGGAATAGGTGCTGTGCCCTGAGGGCGCAGGTGTTGGATGCTCTGCTCCAACCGTTTGAGTTGCTGGAGCACCTCCTGGTGGCCTTCGCGTTGCGCCTGGAGAGTTCCTGGGGGCTCGCTGCTGTGCCTCGTGCTTGGCGCTGCAGCTCTAGTTTCTGCTGCCGGTACCCTCCAAGCGCACGTTGTGGCGTAGTAATTCCGTGGCCAGCCGCAGGAGTTGCCTCCTTTGGCTGGATGGCCTCTGGCGAGGAGCTGGCCCCTCCTCCTCCTCCTCACCAAAGTCATCCGGTGCTGGAGGTGCGGCCTCTGCTGGTGGTGCTGGTGGAGGATGTGCCTGTGCTGCAGGTGGTGGAGGCAGGCTGGACTGGTGCAGGTGGTGGTGGAGGCAGAGGCTGGACAGCTGGTGCAGGTGGTGGAGGCTGGACTGCTGGTGCTGCAGGGGGTGGAGGCAGAGGCTGGACTGCTGGTGCAGGTGGTGGAGGCTGGACTGCTGGTGCTGCAGGGGGTGGAGGCAGAGGCTGGACTGCTGGTGCTGCAGGCTGTGGAGGTTGAGGCTGGACTGCTGGTGTAGGGCGTTGGCCTTGCAGGCCACTAGGGCCAGCCTCCTCTGAGTCATCACCTGTATAGCACAAGAGTGAGGAATAGTGTTGGTGCAAAACCCACTTTTGTCTTTCAGCATTCATATACATTGGCATGTCCCCCAACCTGATGACCCAGCAAAGAGATGGTGAGGAGGAATGGAATTAACACGGGTGTGAAAGAGAGAGCCCCACAGGCAGCTGGGTAGAGGGGGGATGATCAGCCAAGAGAAGGACACCACTCACAACGTTGTGGACAAGCTGTTTGTTGTATAATTGTTAAATTGAACAACATTTCAGCATGTGTTGTGTTACTACTGACTTGCTAGACTGCATAGAACTGCTTTATGACCCCCATTACAGGCTCCTTCAGTTGAATGCATGTGGCCCACACTCAGTAGAGCACAGAGGTCACAGAAGGAACTAGGCACAGTTTGTTGATGGGAAAATAGGAGGGAGTAGTAGGGAAGGAAGCCCCCAAAGTTGTGCCACAGTAGTAACCTACACACACACATAGGAGCCAACTGTAAAGTATTATTGGGGGTGCTAAGCCCAGTGCACAAAACTCCTCCCTGCACAGCTACATGATCTTTCCTCAATATTGAGGGTGCTCACACACCCACAGCACCCACCCAGTCTGCTCCTATAACACACATGAACACTGCCACTCAAATAGAGCTTACAATTAAATTAAGATGCGCACACAGGACAAGTAAGAGGAAACCCAATGACAACGGTACGGTAGGGATAGGGAGTAAGGGTACAGAGCTAGTGAGTAGGGGTTACCAGGTCACAACAGCATCATAAAGGTGGCCTGTTAATGTACATAAAGACAGCCAGAGACACTCCCCCCCCCCCACCCCCCTCCTCCTGCCCCCCACTCCTCACCTCCCTCCCCCTGGCCCCAACTTCTATAACACAAGTGTACTGCAGCACAACAGATACCCCAACTGCATAATGAAACACCTACCTGAGTCCTCAGCCTGGCCCGAGGTGTCCAGGGAGCCAATCCCGTGGATGCCCTCCTGGGGTAGGAGGGAGTGCACCATCAGCTCCATGGGGTGAGGTTGGCTGTGTCATGTCCTGGGGGATTGGCCCCCGCCTTCCTCCTGCCATCCCTCCTCAGCTTCCGCCACTTTCTCTTGCAATCCTCCACGTCTCTCCCAGAGTGGTATACAGCATTCAGGCTGTCCCGTACTGCCTCCCATTCGCGCTGCTTTGTGGTTGCAGCCAGCCTCTGCCCTGTGGGAGCAAACAGACTCCGGTGCCGCTGTTGTATCTCCTGCACCAGGAGCTCCACCTCACCTTCGGAAAAATTACCCTTCCAGGTTGGGGGCAGACGCGCGGCATTGTACCAATGGGGTTATCTAAAATACGGAGTGGGCGTTTATAGTCGCCAAGAACGCCCATTGAGACGGGGAATAGGCGTTTCTGATATGGGCATTTGTTTTTCAATTATACACATAATTCCTAAGCGTGCCCAGCTCAGATAGCGATTAGGAGCACATGATTTCGATTATGAGTAGATAAGTATGGGCGTCTCCACCTGCCTTCCCTTTCTTCTTGCCATTTAACCTGCCATTTCCTGCACTGAGACCTTGCCGGTTGTTCGTAATAATCATTTACAGGGTTTTACCCTCACTTATATTAAGGTTTGTGTTTAGCAATGTATGCTTGGGTACACCTATGTATTTAGGGGGGGGGGATTATTGCTGGCCCTCAGCCACCACGCCTTCCGTTTCCTCTCTTCCACATCCCCTGATGCTCCCTTCCTTTCTCCCATTCTCTCTGCCTGGTTGTAGCAGGCAGTCTGTGGGGGCCACGAATTTGCTACACTCGCCCCAAATCAAGCACCCCTCGGTAAGGGTCATTTCAATCAGGGAGATGTGCAGCTAATGTCCCAGAAGATAAAAGGCGCACTACACAAGCTCTCATTTGTCTGCCACCTCTTCTCTTTGTGCTCATAGTCAAGGAGTGTGCATTCACTGTTTGTAGTCTGGAGTCAGATCTTAGGTAGCTCTCTTTTCACCAGGTTCCTGTGCACTGTACTATCGGGTTGGCAGGTCCTCAATGGTGTGGGCCAGCTGTTGGAACTGCTGTATTGGTTCCCGGTAGGTTCCATCTTCCTTGTTTATGTGGTGTACCCCAGTCCCCATTTATGAAGTGGCCACCCATTCTCAAGGTCCATAGGAGGGGAGGGGAGAATGATTTATGCAATGGATGTGTTTAGGACATTATGGAACACCTTCCTAAATTCCTCCATAGGTAGTAGGGAACATGAACATTTTTTTTAATCGGTAGCCTGGACAAAATGCTCAAGGTGGCTACAGGTACTGCCACTGAGGCCTAAAACGTGGTGGTGGTGAGGGAGAGGGTTGTGTGTACAGGTCCCAACCCAAAGTACCTGCAGGTGGCTAAAGCCTGGTGGCTGCTGTGGCCTAGTGGTTAGCGCACCAGCCTTATAATCATAAGGTTGCTGGTTCAATCCCACCTAAGGCAAGTCACTTCAGGGACAAACTTTGACACAAACCCAGAATACCTGAATGTAACACACCTTGATCTACTACTGGAGAAAGTGTGATCACAGCTGCAAATAATGAGTACCATTTTTATTTGTGCCCTTCTCTCCTCAGCATTATATACCATAGCTTTTCTCCTCAGCATTATATACCATAGCTGATGTATTGAATGTGAAAATATGAGCCAGCTGTTTGTAGGTCCTTCTTGGGCCCCCCTCCCCCCACCAATGTGGCTTGTGGGTAAGGATGTGTGACCATCAGACAGCAAACACTGTGTATGTGCTACCTGGGGTTATGTGGAAGTGTCTACTTGGCAGATCACACGTGCTACACTATTAATCTCTTATTGATGGCACTCTGTGTTGTGGGTCAGTATGGTGGAGGGGAGGGAGGGAGGGAGAGAGGCTGGCTGGCCATTTGTATTCATGAACACAAATATCCATCCAGGCTCCCCGGCCCAACCCCCCTGCACATATGGCCATGCAGGTTGGAATGAACAGGTGGCCTTCTGTATGGCCAACATTCTCAGACATACATCACCTTCTCATTCACACAGCACATTTAATGCTATGCATATTGCTGCCTCCTTCCTCTCAACTCAACAGCACCATTTGCTTATATGTAATGCACAAGCAGGGCGTGCCGATGCGGTAAGCGGGTAAGCGCCGCAGGGGGCGCCCACCTCTGGAGGGCGCCGCCGCGGTGCTTACTCTCGCCCCGCGCCGCCGAGGCCTTTAAATCTTTTACCTGGTCGCAGCAGCGTCAGTGAAAGCGCTGCCGACGTCTCCCTTCCCTTGCACTCATTGGTTCCCTCAGTGTCCCGCCTTCTAGAAGAAGGCGGACACTGAGGGAACCAAGAGCGCGAAGGGAGATGTCGGCAGCGCTCCGCTTTCACTGACGCTGCTGCGACGGAAGTAAAAGATTTAAAGGCCCCAGGGTGCGGAGGAAAGAGCAGAGGCATAGGCGCCCCGTATAAGAGGCTTGGGGAGGCTAAGCCTCCCCAGCCCAACCATGACCTTTAAAACCGGCTCCGGTCCCCACCTGGCAGTGTTGACGGCGTCCCCTGTGCCTTTGAGCAGCTTATCGGCACACGCAGCACTCTCTTGTTTCTCCTCTTCGTTGCCGTCGCGTCGTCCCACCACCCCCCCCCCCCTTCACGCGATTTGCGAACCGCGCTGCCGCTTAGCACTGCTTAAAAAAAAATTTACACGTCAGCAGGAACAGGCTGCTTCAGCCAATCCCAGGAGCCTTCCTTCAGCCCTTGGGCGGAACACGCTGAAGGAAGGCCCCTGGGATTGGCTGAAGCAGCCTGTTCCTGCTGATGTGTAATTTTTTTTTTAAGCAGTGCTAAGCGGTTCGCGAATCGCGTGAAGGAGAGGACAATTTGCTGGAAATGGAGGGGAAGGGAGAGAGAGGAGGATTGCTGGTTATGGATGGAGGAGGGAAGGGCAGAGAGGGACAAGGATGGACATGGGGGCCCACGGAGAGGACAATTTGCTGGAAATGGAGGGGAGGGGAGAGAGGAGGATTGCTGGCTATGGATGGAGGAGGGAAGGGCAGAGAGGGAAGGATGGACATGGGGCCCACGGAGAGGACAATTTGCTGGAATGGAGGGGAGGGGAGAGAGAGGATTGCTGGCTATGGATGGAGGAGGGAAGGCAGCAGAGAGGACAAGGATGGACATGGGGGCCCACGGAGAGGACAATTTGCTGGAAATGGCGGGGAGGGGAGAGAGGAGGATTGCTGGCTATGGATGGAGGAGGGAAGGGCAGAGGGGACAAGGATGGACATGGGGGCCCAGGGAGAGGACAATTTGCTGGAAATGGAGGGGAGGGGAGAGAGGAGGATTGCTGGCTATGGATGGAGGAGGAAGGGCAGGGGGACAAGGATGGACATGGGGGCCCAGGAGAGGACAATTTGCTGGAAATGGAGGGGAGGGGAGAGAGGAGGATTGCTGGCTATGGATGGAGGAGGGAAGGGCAGAGAGGGACAAGGATGGACATGGGGGCCCACGGAGAGGACAATTTGCTGGAAATGGAGGGGAGGGGAGAGAGGAGGATTGCTGGCTATGGATGGAGAGGGAAGGGCAGAGGGACAAGGATGGACATGGGGGCCCAGGGAGAGGACAATTTGCTGGAAATGGAGGGGAGGGGAGAGGAGGATTGCTGGCTATGGATGGAGGGAAGGGCAGAGGGGGACAAGGATGGACATGGGGCCCAGGGAGAGGACAATTTGCTGGAAATGGAGGGGAGGGGAGAGAGGAGGATTGCTGGCTATGGATGGAGGAGGGAAGGGCAGAGAGGGACAAGGATGGACATGGGGGCCCAAGGAGAGGACAAATTGCTGAAAATGGAGGGGAGGGGAGGAGGATTGCTGGCTATGGATGGAGGAGGGAAGGGCAGAGGGGGACAAGGATGGACATGGGGGCCCAGGGAGAGGACAATTTGCTGGAAATGGAGGGGAGGGGGAGAGAGAGGATTGCTGGCTATGGATGGAGGAGGGAAGGGCAGAGGGGGACAAGGATGGACATGGGGCCCAGGGAGAGGACAATTTGCTGGAAATGGAGGGGAGGGGAGAGAGGAGGATTGCTGGCTATAGATGGAGGAGGGAAGGGCAGAGGGACAAGGATGGACATGGGGGCCCAAGGAGAGGACAAATTGCTGGAAATGGAGGGGAGGGGAGGAGGATTGCTGGCTATGGATGGAGGAGGGAAGGGCAGAGAGGACAAGGATGGGCATGGGGGCCCAAGGAGAGGACAAATTGCTGGAAATGGGGGGGGGGGAGGAGGATTGCTGGCTATGGATGGAGGAGGGAAGGGCAGAGAGGGACAAGGATGGACATGGGGCCCAGGAGAGGACAAATTGCTGGAAATGGAGGGGAGGGGAGGAGGATTGCTGGCTATGATGGAGGAGGGAAGGCAGAGAGGGACAGGATGGACATGGGGGCCCAGGGAGAGGACAATTTTCTGGAAATGGAGGGGAGGGGAGAGAGGAGATTGCTGGCTATGGATGGAGGAGGGAAGGGCAGAGGGGACAAGGATGGACATGGGGGCCCAGGGAGAGGACAATTTGCTGGAAATGGAGGGAGAGGAGAGAGGGATTGCTGGCTATGGATGGAGGAGGGAAGGGCAGAGAGGGACAAGGATGGACATGGATGGGAGGACAGGACCAGGGAGAGAGAGAAGAAATTGCTGGAAATGGATCTAGAGCAAGAAATGAAGAAGAAAGGAGGAAAGTAAAGAAATAAATGGAAAGGAAGCCCTGGAAATGGAGTTAAGAGGACAGATAGCAGCAGACTCAGATACTGGGCCAGCATGATCGGAAAAGAAAGTCACCAGACAACAAAGGTAGAAAAAAATCATTTTATTTTCATTTTAGCGTTTGGAATATGTCTACTTTGAGAATTTACATCTGCTATCTTATTTTGCAATGTATAGCAATTTGTTTCTAAGAATATTGCTGACAATTCCTGTCAGTGTAGCAAGTGGTGAGCGATCATTTTCACCGGGGGGGGGGGGGGGCGCCAACTGATAGTCTGCAGGGGGGCGCCAGAGACCCTAGGCACGGCCCTGTGCACAAGGGAGACAAACACACACACACCCTGATAGTTATAGTGTAACAAAAACATTTATTTCCCCCCCCCCCCCCCCACAAAATAACCCCCAACAATGCCCTCTCCCCCCCACAACTCCCCACAACCCCAACAATTCCCTCCCCCCCCCACACACAACCCCAACATTTCCCTTCCCCCCCACACAGAACCCCAACATTTCCCTCCCCCACACACAACCCCAACATTTCCCTCCCCCACCCACTCCCCACACCCAACAGTCCCCCCCCCAATTTAAATCAAGGGCGGGCACGCCCTCTGACTAAGGCCCTCTGTAGCAGGGCAATGAGCAGGCCCAGCAGTACCCTTAGTGGGCCCTGGAGCTGCTCATTGCCCTGCCGTAGGGCTCTCACCTCCTGCAGCAGCTGGTGCTGGCCAACTACTAGCTGCTGCTGGCCATCTACAGCTGCTGCAGGAGGCGCATCATGGCCCCTGCGCCTAGGGCTGCTAGAGGTGGCCCACGGGCTGGAGCAGGCCCAGGGCTTGGAGCAGGCCCAGGGGACGGAGCAGACCCAGGGGAAGGCGGTGGGGCAGGTGATGGTGATGGTGCTGCCGCAGGGGATATGGATGGCCGAGGGGAGGGAGAGGGCTCTGCTGCTGGTACAGGTGGGGAGGGGGCCTCCATATAGTCCTCATCTATGACGAGGACCCTCCTCCGAGCCCGACGACTCCTCTCCTCCGCCTCCTGTGCAGGCGCGCCGCCCTCCTCCTCGTGGCGCTCCTGCTCCTCCTCCTCGTGGCTTTCCTGCTCCTCCTGCTCCTGCTCCTCCTCCTCTGGAGGTGGTGGCCCTCCTCATCTGCCCGCTCGGCTGCTGGTGGTGGAGCCTGTGTATGTAAAGGAGTGTGATTGAGATCAGCGCATACAACAGGCTTGCATAGTGCAGTAGCTGGGTGTGTGAGGCAGGAGATGGGGCAGGGTGTGGTAAGGCGTAGCCTATGCCCATGGGGAATGAGCTGCATCAGATGACATGACAAAGAACCCTGGAACCTCCTCTGACACACACCACACAGGACATGTTGCCATACCAAATTCATTGCTGACCAGCATGTTTGCATTGTGAGATGCAACGAGGGGTTGATGGGCAGTTGTTGTAGGATTTATTGGGGGGGGGGGGCAGTGGGAAAGGTGTTGAGCAAAACGTTTATGTGAGTTAGGCCATGACATGCAGTAAAGTAGGGCCTCAGGCAGGTCTACCAGGACACACTAATCAGCCACCACGAAAGGGGAATAGTAAAGTGAGGCATCATCTCATTCATTCGGGGGATGGTCAGAAGTTGCAGCCACACTCATGGGAGAACCCCTGCAACCTGCATCCTTGATCTGGGACAGATATGTTATTACTTACTAGTTGGCTATTAGGCACATGGGAATTGATATTGTACAACACATTCGCATTATTCAAGAAGTGTATTTACAAATCTGTACAGGTGTCCTGTTTTTGAATACTTATGGCGAGCCCTGAGGTGCCTTCGCACTGCCCGGATGAGGTCGAGCCTCTCACGCCTCACACGGCAGAACCGCCTCCTAAGGGACTCCAGGTCCCGGTGCACTCCAAACTGTCTGTAAGATATAAGTTTGTAGAGCAGGGGTCAGGGGGTGATGGTCCTTTGTGTCCTCTGCACACATTCATTTGCTATTCAAATACCAGAGAGAGGGTCAACGGTGTTGGGGGGGGGGGGGACCACCTCCATTGGTACTGAATCAGAGGAGCCACCTTTTTACCATTTTGGGGGTGGAACCCCCAGTGGAGATTACCCCTCCCTCCCTCCATTTATTTTATATTGGGGGTCATCAAGCACCCACAGCAGCCACCGAGTTGGTTCCTATGCAGATGATGCCAGAGAGGTGGGCATGAGGCCAGAAAGTACCGTTTGTATACATTATAATGTATGCTTGTTAAACTACTTTATATGTGTTATCATGACCATGTTATACAGTATGGTATACGTTTCATTGGTCTCATGTTTCCACTATTCGGATGCGTTGTAAGCCACATAGAGGCTGCAAAGAGGAGTTGGAAAATGTGGCCTTCACATAACTAACGAATTGTCACATAACACTAACATAATTGTCACATAACTAACGAAATACATTCTTGTATGTAGGGATGTGGGAATGGTCGCCGTTTCAATAACATACAATTTATTAGTGATTGTGCATGTTCCTATATTACTCATGATCCTTGCATGGACACTCCAGTTACTGATGGTAACATTGATGACGGAGCTGTTATATGTGTAGGTACAGGAGGGGAGGGGGGTTGGCCCATAACCTTACCTTTCCAGCCTGTCCCTGATGCGGGACCAGGCTCGCATGGCCTGGAGCCTGGGGGGCAGGTGGTGGTGTTGGACAAAGAGCCTGTGCCGGTGCCTTAGGCACAGGCGCACCAGCAACAGGCTCTCCTCCTGCCCGAAGTTCGGCTCCCGTCGCTGCGCCATTTTTCCACGTGTTGGAAAACAAGTGCCTTATATAGACGACCTTGCGTGAGGGACGTCGTTTCATGCACAGCTCCATATATGGATGACCATTCCATATATGGCCCCTATCAGCACGTGGACGCCCTCGTAAGCATAGACGTCTTTGACGTGCACATGCCTGCACGTGTGTGGAACGTGCCTTATATAGATGAGTATGACGCACCCCACCCGACCCTTTTCACATATACACAATATGCATATAGCTGCATGTTCAGTAGGTGTACAGTGCATGCAGATCCGGACATAAAGATGGGCACATATGATGAAAGTATGGGTGGAGCAGCATGATATTTCTGTAGTTGACACATATACGCGTTCCTCATATTTTCCAGTAAGATGGCCAGAACAACATGTACTGTACTTGCGGTACACCTATGTGCATTCTTTTACACACTTTCTGATTTGGTCGTTTGCACCTGCAATAATTGACCGTGTTAGGGCGCCCAATTTTGTCACGCTTATGCGCTCATTTGATTGTTTTGCTACAGGGATAATCGTTTATCGAAAAATGCACATACTATTTTCGGTTTTACATGTCTATTTTTGGACGCTTTCGTAAGAACGTCCTAATTCATATTTGGACTATCTTTCCATTATGCCTCTCTATGTGTTTTTGCCTCCAATGCAATCTTTTTTTCAAGTCCCTCTTTGTCTTCTTATCAACGTATAACGACTTGCCATTCCTTATGCTGTTTCTTATTTTTTTCAGTCAGATCCTTCTTCCATATTCTGAAGGATTTTGCTTTAGCTCTAATAGCTTCCTTCACCTCACTTTTTAACCATGCTGACTGCCGTTTGTTCTTCCTTCATCCTTTTTTAATAACTGGAATATATTTGGCCTGGGCTTCTAGGATGTTTTTTTTTTGCACAGTATCCACTCCTGATGTAAATTTTTGACCTGTCCAGCTGCTCCTCTATGGGGTTTTTTTTCACCACTCTTCTCATTTATTATAGTCTCTTTTTGAAAGTTAAATGCTAACATATTGGATTTCCTGTGTGTACTTATTCCAAAGCCGATATCATATCTGATCAACTAGGATCACTGTTATCAAGCGGCCCCAGCACCATTACATTCTGAACCAGATCATGTACTCCACTAAGGACTAGATCTAGAATTTTTCCTCTTGTTGGCTCCTGTACCAGCTGCTCCATAAAGCAGTCCTTGATTTCATCAAGGAACTTTACCTCCCTAGCATGCCTGGATGTTACATTTACCCAGTCAATATCGGAGTAATTGAAATCACCCATTATTATCGTGTTGCCCAGTTTGTTAGCCTCCCTAATTTTTGATAACATTCCCATGGTTTTACCAGTTTACCACATTTACCCGCTCCTGTATTGTTCTAACGAGGAGCATTTCGGAAAATGCTACCCTAGAGGTTCTGGATTTGAGCTTTCTACCTAATAGCCTAAATTTGGCTTCTAGAACCTCTCTCCCACATTTTCTTATGTCATTGGTACCCACATGTACCAAGACAACTGGCTCCTCCCCAGCACTAAAATCCTATCTAGGTGAAGAGTGAGGTCCGCCAACTTCGCACCAGGCAGGCAAGTCACCAGGAAATCCTCTCGTCCACCAGCCATCCAACTATCTACATGCCTAATAATTGAATCATCAACTACAACAGTGACCCTAACCCTTCCCTCCTGGGCAGAAGCTCCTGGAGACACATCCTCGATGCGAGAGGATATGCATCCCCTGGTGGACTGGTTCTGGCTACAGGATTACTTCCAGCTGCACCAGGGTGATGATCTCCTTTTAGAAGACCTCCCTCTTCCAAGGCAGCACAGAGTCTACTATACTGGAGGTGAGATATCTCTACTACATACCTATAGGCCTCCTCTATGTACCTCTCTGGCCCTCAGCTCCTCCAAGTCTGCTACTCTAGCCTCAAGAGACCTTGTTCTCTGAGAGCTAGGAACTATTTGCATCAAGCACACACTTATAATCTCTCACCAATTGGGAGATAATCATACATGTGACGCTCATTGCAAAAGACTGCATAGCACCCCTTTCGCTGCTAGACTGCTGTCTGCATCTTAGTATTATAGAGCTGTTTAATTAAAACTTCTTAAGGTACTAGGGATATCAGATCAATATAAAGAGCCTTAAGATTATAGGTGTAATATGCAATTTATTTAGTATTTGCTTCTCAGAAACTAATTAAATGTAATTAAAACTCTAATGAAAACTCTCCTCTTGTACTAATTAGAAACTGACTATAAATGAAGAGTTGAGCTAGGGGTGGGTGGGGTCTGGAGAGGGTGGGTAGGAATGAGGACTGAACTAGTCCCTGCTTTGCCTTCTAGAGTGTATCTGTTAATGCTGTGGCAGAAAATTAAGACTAGCTAATAAAATGTTTTAAGATCTTGCCAGGTACTTGTGACCTGCATTGGCCACTGTTGGAAACAGGATACTGGGCTTGATGGACATTTTGTCTGTCCTGGTATAGCAACACTTATGTACTTATGTACAATTCCTCTTTTAAAACCAATCTTTAAGAGGCACATGATCAAAAGTCAACGTGAGCGCGCAAGCCCATTAGCGCCGTTTATGCGCACGCTTTTAACAATGTGGGATGAGCAACGTGGTTACCGCCATAAACTGCAAGTGTGCCAGGCACTTGCGCACATGACATTTAAATGTAGTCAACCTCATGTGAATAAGGTCATTTCACGTTCCTCCTGGATGATCGAAACTAGCGCCTCATGAACAGAGGTGTTGAACGGTGCTATGCCGAAAAACAGCGCCGCAGAATAACGCCAGGTCCTAGCTAGCATTCTTATGGCACAGGTCCCATCAGAGCTAAAAAATAAAAGTTAATTTCCTCTTCCTTCCTTCACGTGAGCTGGAAGTGCAAAGCTGGAAGACAAATTATAGCACGCATTGGTCCGAGTGGGAGACTAATTTTTTTGTACTGCTTTTGTCAACTTTTCTTTTTAGCAATGTGTGATGGTGGTGTATCAGTAGTACTTGCCTGCTATCACTTTCTTGCAGAAGCGCAGGTAGGAGTGCAGGAGGGAGACCCACCAGCGAGGGCGGGGGTTGACCGCCAGCAGGTCTTCAGGCCACTACCTCGGCAGCGTGTATACCGCCGGCGTGTATACCGCACAAGGGTGTCATTGGAGGAAATGTCTGATACAGAGATCGTCAATATATCGTTTGAATAGGGAGGCTATTTTAGAACTTTATGCCAAGATAAAATGGGACATTGATTCCTGCACTGCGCGATCACATGCTGTCCCTGGACTGGTTAAACTACTATGCACATTGCAGTTCCTGGCAACAGGTTCTTTCCAGAACGTGGTTGGGGCTTGCTGTGGTGTGGAGCAATCAACAACATTTTCAAAGCATTTAAAAGTGGTTTTGAATGCCTTGACTGCACGTTGCAGGGACTATATCAGTTTCCCGCGGAACAAGGTAGAATTGCAGGAGTTAAAGGTGCAATTCTTCAGTATAGGTGGCTTTCCCAGTGTTTTGGGGGCCATTGATTGCACCCATATCCCATTGGTCCCGCCATCAAAAACAGAATTGGTGTACCGCAACAGGAAGTCAGCCTACTCCATGAACGTACAGGCTATTTGTGACGCCAGGCTAAGGATCATAGACGCTGTTGTGAGGTTCCCGTGCAGCTGCCATGACTCATGTATTTTGTCCAACTCAGACATAGGCCGCAATTTGGCCAATGGCACATATGGTGAAGGCTTGCTTTTGGGTGCAAAATTAGTGTGCTACCCCTTCTCGCTCAGGGTGACCTGGTTCCCACTAAGCAAATTAACCAGGTCTCACCAACTGCATATTTCTCAGGCAACTCTTTATTCCAGCACCTGGGCACACTTCTTCTAGCTTAATACTTTATACTTTTCATAAGTCTTCACACTGAGCCTCCCCACACAGATACATGGGCTCAGTACTAGCTTCAATACTAGGGGACGTTGTTGAGGGGGATGGTAGGGCAAACGTATGAGGGGGACGGGTGCGATGGGTTGTGATGTAAAAAAAGTAAAAAACTCTCTCTTCCACTTTTGGAAGCCGGAGGGTTTCAAAAGTAGCGATGGGACTGGCATATACCAGCAATAGGGAACATTGATAAAACATACAGTATGTGCATTGTTTTTTGTAGGGGATGCCGGATATGGCTGCAAGCCTTGCCTTTTGACACCTGTGCCGGTGCCATGTTCCCCCGAGGAGGAACGTTATAATGCCTCGCATATCATAACTAGGAATGTTATTGAGCATACCTTTGGCGTGCTGAAGAGCAAGTTCCCGCTGCCTACATCTTTCTGGTGATGCACTACTCTACTCCCGAGAAACGTTATACAGATTATTCTGGCATGCTGTATTCTGCATAATATTGCGGTACGCCATGGGATTCAGCTGGACATAGATCCAGCATTGCTACCTGTGGCGGGACTGTAGAAAAATAATGTCATTTGCTCTCAGTGAAATACAGGCCAATGGCTCAGGCTAAGAGCTAGGCCTCTTAAAATCAAAGATCACTTCTGACACAAATTACATTTCACTGTAGCAAGTGCTGAAATGAGGTAATTGAGAGCTGGCAAGGGGGGGGAAATCTACTCTATAAACAATAAGAAGACTGGCACCTGTGAGACGTCATGAGCAAAGTTGTTTTGATTATATAGAGATAGTACTGGGTCAGCTGCACCCTGGATAAGATCATCCAGGGAGGAGCTGAGGAGGGCAAAATGACCTGTGACGTTATTTCTTCGCAGATGTTGTCCTAAACATAATTTGTTTATACTTAGAGCTTGAGAACATGTGAAGTCATTTTGATCAACTGATAAGAGCCAAGAGCTCTGGTGAGAAAGCTAGGGTCCATTGAAATGAATAGGGTCAAAATGGTATAAAAAGGGCAGCTTAGAGGGTATAAGATCAGAAGAGATCAGAAAAAGAGAGAAGACTCCAGAAGGCTGTAGACGTGTCGTGAAATGCTGTTCTACCATATGAATGCCTGGTTGCCTGTACTGCTGTTAGTGAGAATGTAATAAACTATCTTCTTATATCCCGGCGAGTCCTTCTGATTATGGAGCCTGTTAGTTCCCAGCCTGCATGAGCAGTCTGGGGAAATATGAGGTCAGAATAATTGGTGGGAACACGCAAATTATTTATATTTTTGGTGACTCCCACACGTGTGCCTTAAGCAGCCTACCTTTGCTAATGCACGCTGGGATCTAATCTGTATCTCCTTCTTTGCTTTCTTTGCTTTTTGTTCTGACTGTTTGAGTTCCATGAACAGCGGGCAATCTAACTTTAAATAAATCTGAAAATGCTGGGACATCTCTTGCTTGTTTTAAACTCTGCTATTCAGTAGCTTTCTCTAATTTTTTCAGCAGAAGGATGCACACCTCCTCCTCTGGGGTCCACTAAATTTATGGGCCTGCCAACTTTCAATATGCCACCTTTAAATCTGGGCATCTTTAAAACTGGGCACCGAATGGCACATTTAATTTAAAACATTTTTCTGATAAGCACTGTAACTCTGTATTCATGGTTTTTTTATTTTTCTGGGAAAGCTGCCAATCCTAGATCATTTACCGATTCAGCCCTGCTTGTTCTGTACAAGGACACTTGCTGAAGCAGAATAGATACTGTGATATCCCCCTTCTCACTCAGGGTGACCTGGTTCTCAATATGCAGATCATATGCAAATTAGTGTGCGACCCCTTCTTGCTCAGGGTGACCTGGTTCCCACTAAGCAAATTAACCAGGTCTCACCAACTGCATATTTCTCAGGCAACTCTTTATTCCAGCACCTGGGCACACTTCTTCTAGCTTAATACTTTATACTTTCATAAGTCTTCACACTGAGCCTCCCCACACAGATACATGGGCTCAGTACTAGCTTCAATACTTTGGGGACTCCCAACCCCAGGCTTTGCAGCCTGCTTCTCTCAGTACTGGGACACACAGTCCTTCCTTCTTTGGACAAACAGTCCTTCCTTCTTTGAACACAGTTCCTATAAGTACTGACACACAGTCCAACACTAATGCTTTAGGGACTTCTTACCCCAGGATTTTCAGCCTGCTTATCTCCTTTGGACACACAGTCCACCACAAGTCCATAGGGTTAGCCAGTATCTTCCAGGGGGATCTCTCTTCTTCTGCTGCCAGCTCACTTCTCTTCCTTTCACACTCAGGTGGGGTATAAAGTGGTTAATTAGCTACACAGGACCCAGCCCATAACCTCCTACACCTGTGGACATCCCAGGGCTTTCCCCAGTCCTAGCGACCTCCACCTATTCTCCTAGCGCCCTCTAGTGGCCTACCCCTGATAGGACAGCCTCATACTTATCACATACCCCCACCCTTAAAATAATTGCTGCTCTATCACAGCAACCCCCGCCTTCTCCACTGAGGAGCAGCAATTCTTCAAAGAGGGCATACACTTTTCCCGGCTCATCCCTGCTCTAGCCATGGGCCTCACCACCCCCCATCTAGGCTCCTCATCCCCCTCTTAGCACATCACATGGCCCGGGCCCTTCCCATTCACTAGGCCTTGAGGGGCTCTCACTGCAGCGGGCCCTACCTGACCCTCTTCTCCTGCAGCCCCCTCCTACCTCCTGGGCGCCCGACGATACCATGATCCCTCCGAGGGAGGGGTCACCTAGCTCACCTAGGTCCCTTATCTTCCTCTTAGCACCTCACATGGCCCGGGCCCTTTCCTTTCACTGGGCGCCCGACGATACCATGATCCCTCCGAGAAAAAGGAAACCTGACGACTCCTCACTTAGCACTTCACATGGCCCGGGCCCTTCCCTCTCACTAGGGCGCCCGACGATACCATGCTCCCACCGAGAAAGGCGCTCTGGAGCAGGTCCCTTCTGACCCTCATCCCCTGCAAGTCCCAACACCTGGTTCTCAATGTCCATCTTTCATCGGCCTTCGACCTAGGCAAGTGCTCTGGCCTTCTCCTCTCCGGCTCCTCCGGCTTCTCAGGCCTTCAGCCTTCCTGGACGTCCGATGGGGTGCAGCCTGCAATCACAAAAAAACACATCCAAATGTGGCCTGTTTACTCTCCTGGCCCCATACTTGTGCTGCACCTGTGGCCTCCTCCATCCCCTACAGCCACTCCCAAGCCTCCAGATCTTAAAAATCCACCCTCACCTCCCCCTAGGTACCCTTTACCTGGGATAGGTAAGCAAAGTGCTTTTACTAGTGTTGGCCCCCTCGACAGGCTTCTGGAACCTCCAAGACCACCTCCATCTGTCTTCACTGAGGATACACCGACTGCCTGGGTCCACACCCATCCTCAGCTCTTTCCTTGGCTTAACTTTTCCATCAGTGGTATTCAACTGCCAAGGGTAGCCGGGATCCTCTGACATCCTTATTACCTGGTGGTTGTTCAACAGTCAAGTCCCATCTGGGGTGCCATTTGTGATATCCCCCTTCTCACTCAGGGTGACCTGATTCTCAATATGCAGATCATATGCAAATTAGTGTGCTACCCTTCTCGCTCAGGGTGACCTGGTCCCCACTAAGCAAATTAACCAGGTCTCACCATATTTCTCAGGCAACTCTTTATTTCAGCACCTGGGCACACTTCTTCTAGCTTAATACTTTATACTTTTCATAAGTCTTCACACTGAGCCTCCCCACACAGATACATGGGCTCAGTACTAGCTTCAATACTTTGGGGACTCCCAACCCCAGACTTTGCAGCCTACTTTCAGTACTGGGACACACAGTTCTGGACACACAGTCCTTCCTTCTTTGGACACACAGTTCCTATAAGTACTGACACACAGTCCAACACGAATGCTTTAGGGACTTCTTACCCCAGGATTTTCAGCCTGCTTATCTCCTTTGGACACACAGTCCACTACAAGTCCATAGGGTTAGCCAGTATCTTCCAGGGGGATCTCTCTTCTTCTGCTGCCAGCTCACTTCTCTTCCTTTCACACTCAGGTGGGGTATAAAGTGGTTAATTAGCTACACAGGACCTAGCCCATAACCTCCTACACCTGTGGACATCCCAGGGCTCTCCCCGGTCCTAGTGACCTCCACCTATTCTCCTAGCACCCTCTAGGGGCCTACCCCGGATAGGACAGCCTCATACTTATCACAATACGCTGCTTTTAAAACTACTTTTTGCTCAGCTTTCTGCTCTGCTATATGCGAGTTACCCCTGCACAATTATGAAAATCTTGGGGAACCCCCATGTTTGTTTCCACTTCAGCCTAACATTCACTTTTTGAATTACAAGCACTACCTTTCTCTGCATTAAAATTTTGTATTTTTATTAGACAGAAGAGAAAAAAAAGAGAAAAAAGAGGGTGTTACGGGTCACCTTCCCTTTGTATACGAGTCTGAGAACCTACTGTCCCAGCCCTTTGTGAACATATAGAATTGATTGCCTAGGTGCCTCTATACGGGGTACTGTAAGCATTTATAGATGAATAACTCTTCTGGGCAAAGCTACCCAATGAGTAATTCCCAGGTTCCGTTACAGAAGTCTGGCTAAACCAACTTCCTAGCTCTGTCCAGGGGTTATATATATAAAGGAACCTGGCTGTTCTGGGCCTACACCAGAACATTTTCTTCTGT
The DNA here is from genome assembly GCF_901765095.1 of Microcaecilia unicolor. Classification (NCBI taxonomy): domain Eukaryota; kingdom Metazoa; phylum Chordata; class Amphibia; order Gymnophiona; family Siphonopidae; genus Microcaecilia; species Microcaecilia unicolor. The sequence continues at coordinate 110,742,213 of NC_044038.1, read as the reverse complement.
TAGAGAGAACTGGAATAAAAGTAAAGTCACTGCTGTGAAATATTTAATTTATTATATGGGTAAGAAAATAGAATAATACACCCTACACTACAGCTCAGCTGTACAAATGTAGCTCCCTTATGCTGATAAGCAACTGTAGAATGTATTGTCTAACTAAAACACTGACATCACTGGTTACTAGGTTATTACACAATCCTGATTAGTAATACTGACTAGGTCATGAAGTATACAGTTAGCAGCACATCTTCCTGATCACAAAGTTCTGACTAACCCGCCTTTGCTGAGGTAAGAACCCACTAGCTAATCCCCGGACTATAGGAAATAAATCCCCGTAATTCTCACCGAGCTGACTCTAGGTGGTCTCTCAGATGAAGTGTACACAGGTTTTTCCCTTTAGACTCCAGCTGTTTTCCACAGCGAGTCCCCGTCTTAGGAAACAGCACAGGCTCTCTGCAGCATGCAGGATTACAGTCTCTCTGGCCGGTAGAGCTGAACCAACAGGTACTTTCTTCAGATGGTCAGTTCACAAGGTTGTGGACCTCTTCAGGTCTCGCTGGTCTTCTTTCAGCTACCCTTCTTCCAGTAGAACCAGACAAATTCTCCCTTGCTTCCTTCTCCTCAGTCTGTCCTTTTTCTTGTCCTACTTTCTTTCTTTCTTTGGTTACCGCTCTCTAGCCCCTGATTCCCAGGTGACCAGACAGCAACCAATCAGGATCTTGTCTAGCTCCTTCCCTGAGCAAGAAAAACCTTTTTGATCTTCCAGATGTTACATTGTGGTATGCATTCCTGTCTCTCATCAGACTCACTGGCACCATGGCCTTACCCCCTGTAGCTCATCAGGGAGGTGCAAGGGTCAGGTAGCCCACTGCATATCTTTGAGTTTTTTCCAGACCTGCCAGTTATTTACCACAAGCAGAGCTCTGCCACAAACAGAAAGTTGAATCTGCTTGGTCACTGAAGTGCAGGGTCTTAGTTCACAGACTCCATCTTGACATAGTTGTATACACAGGCAGAGACCAGCAGAGTGAGGCTCACAGGGAAATAGCCCTACAGATTCCCCCCCTTGCAGATGGCATTTACTGCAAGGGAGTAAAAGCCGTCTCCAACCTAACTAGCAATACAACCAGACGGGTGAAATCAGGACTCATGGTCAAGACTAAGGACACAGGGACAATAAATGTCAGTAATTCCACACTAACACTCTATTCATGTTACCAGAAGCAAAAACTTCCTAAAATCATAACACATTGTTCAACTAAGTTACAAAAAGGCTAATACAGCAATTACTAATGCTAGAACAACTTATAGGGTGTTAGCAGTCATGTCTTAACACATGAAGTAAATCAATATCAAATCATAATCCTATAAAACGCACGGTGAGTACATATTCTGATAATGGACGTAAACTGATATATGATGGAGAATCACTCAACAGAGTTACACATAGTCTCTCAATCTCATAGTGGACCTCGAGGGGTGATGAGGTGCACATGGACAACTTCTCACATCCAGAAGACCTCCAACAGGAACAAGATGGTCCACGTCATGGTGATGATGATGATAAGCATTGAACATAGTTCAAAAATAAAGTCAATGAAATGTCCACAAATAAACAAAACACATCCCAAACTTCACTTTCAGATCTCTTGATCGGTTGAAATAAAGTAAAACACACAGATCCCCCCCAACACAAGAACAAAAGAATGATTCTTGAAAAGATTAAAAAAAAAAAAACATCCAACAGTCATGACTAAACGAGGAAAATCATGAGGAACAAGGGGAAGGAATGTTGGAAACCACAATGGATTAGGAAGCAGGGCGTCATGAACAACTTGAGGAATGACATCAGGAACGGAGACTGGATCAATCCTGTTGACAACTGCACCACATCTTCCCGATTGATTTTCTTTCGTAACTGAAAACAAAAGCACACGCAGCTATTCTGCTTCATGGTTAGTTTGGGTCATCTCAACAATGCTGGTATCTGGAACCAAATGACTAGGATGACATGGTCTCAACTGATTGATGTGGACCCATTTAAGGTTATCTTCACCTTGAGAATTTTTTCTGAGGCGAATTTGGTAAGCCACAGGTGAAGCTTTTTCCACTATAGAGAAAGGACCATGCCAAGTGGGCAAAAATTTCTTTTCTTTAACCTTATTCTTGCAAAATTGAAATAGAATACCTTGTCGCCAATCTGGTACTCTTTGGAGGTAGTCCCTTGATCATAGTAGGCTTTTCTACCTCTAGCACTACTTTCCAAGTTCTTTTGGGCAAAGGCAAAGGCACTTTGCAAATGTTGACGTAAATGGGTGACATATTCATGAGAGGAAGTAGCACTGGACAAGTTCACATCATTAGTCCTGTAAAGCAAATGAATTGGTAACATCATTTCCCTCCCTGTCATCATCTCAAAAGGTGACACCCCCGTAGAACGGTGGGGTGTGGCACGAATGGCCATGAGGACCAATGGTAACTTCATGTCCCAATCCTTACCTGAAGAGGATACATACTTTTTCAGAATGGTGACGATGGTACGATTAGCTCTTTCCACTTGTCCTGAGGACTGAGGTCGGTAGGCAATGTGCAATTTACTCTTTACGCCTAGCATCTTCCACATGTGTTGGATCACTTCTGCGGTAAACTGAGATCCTTGGTCTGAATCCACTCGCATAGGCAAACCCCACCGACTGAACACATGATTCAGTAGCAAGGTGGCCGTGGTTTCGGCGGTGCAATTGGGTGCAGGCAGGCATTCCACCCACTTGGTGAACAGACAGGTGACGGTCAGCATGTACTTATTGCCTCTGGTGGATCGAACCACAGGTCCAATCCAATCAATCTGGATATCTGACCAGGGCATAGCAATACCCTTCTTCCTGAGCGGTGCTCGATGAGATGATGGCTGGAAACGACAACAGGTCAGACAACCTCGAGTATACAGCTGTACATCTTGACGCGTGTGGGGCCAATAAGCCACCTGCTTCAAGGTCTCGTAGGTGATGCCTTCACCTCGATGTCCTGCACAGGGTTCATCATGAGCATGTTGCAACATGATGCCACGATATGCTGGGGGCACAACCCATTGTTCAATGCCATGCTTACTCGTCCGAATAAGCAGGTCCTGGCGGATCTCGAACTTCTCTCTGGATGTATAGAGTATCCTTAGTTCTTCATTGTGACACTCCTCTTCCGTCAATGGGTGTTCTTGCGGATTCTGGAGGTACTCATAAAATCTTCCAACTACTGGATCTGCCTTTTGAGCCGTGACAAGATCAAATGATGGGACTTCACTGTTCCACTGGAATACTGGAGTCTCACAGAGCTGCTTCTTTTGCCGTCGGGTGACAGCCTGAACTGCCACGGTATCAGGTTCTGAGAGCCGCCATAGGTCTCCTGTGAGCACACCTTCCTTCGCCAGTAGATCTGCCAAATCATTCCCTATCTTATCTGGACTATCAACTTTGGCATGTCCTTTGACTTTCTTCCAATAGATGGTCATGTCATGGTCCCATACCAGTTGATCCAAAGCCAGAATCAAATTTCCATGATGTACTGGTTTCACTTTAGAATTTAGCATGTTGTTCTGCTTCCAATTGGGTAGATGAGAGACGAAGTTCTGTCTCACATAATCCGAATCAGTGCATATGACTAGTTCCCTAATTCCTCTCCGTACAGCAGACTGTACTGCCACCAAAGCTGCCACAATCTCTGCATATTGATTTGTCTGTGAACCCAAGCTGTGCTTCAGAGTCTCCTCAGGAATGGTTGGATCCCATACCACGCCCACACCTGCAACCAACTCATGGTCTGTGTCGCGGCGGAAGGCACAACCATCCACATAGACTTTTGGCATAGTATCACAGATCTTCTCATCATACGAATGATGCAGATGAGGTTCTTTCTCCTGTGGGGGAACATCTGTTTCGGGCATACCTGCAAGGGAATCATGTCCTGCACAATCATGCAGGTCAGCCATACCTTGGGCTACTACATTACGATGTTTTTGAGCACACCTTACCTCTAGAGGCCATCCTTGAAGAGCCAATGTCCAGGAGACTATCCGGCTGTTGGACACCCGACCGGATTTGATTCGGTCGCTCCCCAGGAAACCGACTATTTGGTGACAAGTTTCCACGATTAGCTTCTCCCCTTGGATGTAACTCCGGAAATGTTGCAGAGCCCATACAGTGGTCCACAATGCTTTCTCACAGTCTGAATACTTCTTTTCCACATCAGATAGGCCTTTGCTGGCATAGGCCACAACCCGCTTATCAGAATCATACTTCTGATATAAGACAGCGCTCATGGAGTGATTGGAGTATCCCAGATCCACGTAGAACTTGCGACCTCCCTCAGGGTACGCGAGGCATGGAAAGTGGCTGAGCTGATCTTTCAGCTCCTGCATAGCAGATTTCTGCTCGGGACCCCAAACCCATGGTGCATCTTTCTTCAATAGCTTGACCAAGGGTCGGGTGATCTCCGCATACTCATCTATGAACTGTCGGGAGTAGTTGCATATTCCCAGGAAGGAACGGAGTTCAGTGAGAGTGGTAGGTTGTTTCAGTTGTTGTAAGGCCTGCACTCACTTCTTCTGTCTCAGACCATCAGCGGAAATGTCATACCCTAAGTAATTCAGTGCTTTTCTGCACCATTGTCCTTTGGCCAGGGTCAGTTTAGCTCCAGCATTTGTCAACTGTGTGAAAACATGTTCAATCTCTGCCAAGTGATCTTGAAAGGTAGGGCTTTTGATCAGGATGTCATCCACATAGACCACAGTCCCTCGAGCTTCAGCATCTGGGAGTGCTTTGTGTAGAAAGATGTTGAATTCAGCAGGTGAATTGAGAAACCCAAAGGGAGTTCTGTTCCACGTATATTGTTTTTTTCCAAAGGTGAAGGCCAGCTTATACTGATCCTGTGGATGTACAGGTACGGTCCAAAATCCTGATGCCAGGTCCAAGCTGGTGAAATACTTAGCCCCCTTGATGGTAGCCAGATTTTGGTCCAGCGGAGCCATAGGCCACCTGGACAAAGGTACCCGCTTATTCAGCTGCCGGTAGTCCAGGGCAATTCTCCAGCTGTTGTTCTTCTTCAAGATGGGCCACAGAGGGGAGTTGAAGGTGCTGTTGCATTGCATTGACATGGGAGGAGAATAAATCTCTCCTACAGCGCTTAGATCAGGCTCTAAAAAAGAAAAATTCTTGCTTTTGGACCTTACAGCGTTGCAAAGGGGAGTTAGACACCATACGTCAGCAAGTGCAGAATATATGTGATGACCCTGAGCCTATAGATAGCGACGGTGAGGGAGAGACAGGGGATGAGGAAAGGCCCTCTAGCCATGTGTGGGAACCTAGCAGGTCCAAGCTTAGCCCTCAAAATCGCCCCCTGACCGCTCCTCCCCGGTATAGTTTCTTAGCTCCTGAGGCCTGCGACCGTATGCCGGAGCACAGACTCCGCCCAATCAGGGCACAGAACACTATACGACCTGCTGCCTTTGTTACAAGAAATGATTTATTTTGGGGAAATAGCTCTAGAGCAACTCGCCACTGCTTATAATTTAAGAGCAGGTGCTGTATTTATAAGTTTTAGGATATTAATTTCTCCACCAATCACCAAAGGTGATAATTGCAATAAATTAAATAAATTAAATATATATATAGCTTCAATATACTTAGAACACAAGAGACCGTATTTTTAGCTTCAAAAAAGGTTGATTTAATATACAATTGCACACGAGAGGTAGGTTTTAAAGGGATCTTAGAACAGATAATCTGTGCGTAAAATAGAACAAAGTAGCAGGTAGATCAAAAGTTATGTTACTTACAAGTCCTTGTTACACAGTATGAACAGCATTAGGTAAGCACATGTTTTAGGAGCAAGGCATCAGCGGACCCCAAAGAGAGCAGCAGTTTCCAAGAGAGGCAGGTTTCCAGAGGAGGCAGGTCCCAAGAGGAGGCAGGTCCCAAGAGAGCGAGCTGGGCTGTTTCCAGGCCTTTTATAATGTTAGCAGAGAAGCATGGTGTGTGCATGTCCTGGATATTTTGCAAGGCATTATGGTTAATGTAGTCTGTTCACATGACCACATTATAAGTCCTTCTTTCTGCAGATGTCCTGGCGTCCATTTGTCTGATAGATGATGGGAGGGGCAGGTATACCTCTGATGACAGGCAAATGTTCTGTTTATGCTTCCTCTGAGTCCTTTGTTTTATTCAGGTGCCCACCTTAGTCCATCTTTTGTTCAGTTCTTTTAGGTGGGAGGGCAGAGGAAGCTCTTTTGTGTTTGTTAAGTGTGTGTAGTTAACTTATTCCTGCTCTCAGAAGCTCCCAGAAAAAGGAATGGAGAGAGAGAGGCTTGAAATAAAACTATTCTTTCTGCTGCCGTGTCAAATATATATTTTTAAAAGATACACAAATATATTGCTGTATATATAATCCAGCAAATATGCTACATATTTCAGTAATAAACTGATACTGTTACACCTTCAGCAACACATCCACGCCACTGCTCTCGCCTCCTGCTGGTGAATGGCGGGACTACACTCAGACACCCAAACATGCCACTTTATCCAGGGAACAACATTCACAAATAATGAAAACTATTCACATGATGATTAAACCTTTTAAGGAGTCGTCTAAGGTATCAATTCATGCCCACTTGCGGTCAGTACATAAAATCTTTAATACTCTACAAGTCCAGGCAGAGGCAGATAAACTGGATTTACTTAAGTGGACGTTTGATGAAGAATGCCAGGCGTACCTGGAAGCTATGGTGGAAGACAGCCAGGACCTGTCTGCCGTGGAACAAGCTTTAAAGAAGCGCTACGGTCTGTTTTCAGATAACACCGAAGCAAAACGGGCGGCCTATACTATGCGCTGTGGTCCCAATGAGAGTCCGCGGGAATGGGCCTTTCGCTTAAAACAAGCATTCTATCAGGAGGATACCGCGCCAGATGCAAGGGATCTTGAATTTGGTGAATTCAGAAATCTTTTCGTGAAGGGTCTGCCTGACCGAGTAAAAGTTCCCTTGGCAGGACTTCAAAATGAACCTTATTCACACCTTCTGAAGCAGGCCGAAGCGATTTTTGATATGTGTCGCTCACCGTCCACGGGAGCAACACCCAAACAGACAGCTAAGAATCATAGTCCGGGGGTTACACCCAGCATTTGTGCAGTCACATCCTCACTTTCTCTGGAGAACAGAATGGCAAGCCCTTCCCTACAGCCCCGGGGGAGTACGACCCAACCTCGCCAGTCCAGTGGCCCAGCACCTCCCACAGCGCAGGAGGGGCAACAACTACCGTACCAGAGAAGAAGGCATTAATATCAGAAACAGTGGGCCATGCAGAGGATCAGGGAACTGGAAGCACAATTGGATCAAAAAGTGGCAAAACATCAGAGTCCAAATTCCAGAGTCGCACCTCAGACTGCTTCTCCAGGACAGACCGGAAGCCAATACCAAAAGAGTAAGGACAAGGCTCCCGACCTTCCCGTCGAAACTGGGCCTAGTGTCAAGTCCATTGAAATAGCAGAAGATCCGGTTTATTACGAGGAAGACCTGGCATGACTAGGCTCGGCTCCTGCTTCACCTACCAACATGCCCATTGTCCACGTGGACGCTCTGTCATCTGCCAGTGAGGAGTGCGCGGTGACTAAAGCTGAGGCCCAGCCCTTGAACCTGGAAGGGCCTCTGTCATACGACTCGATCAAGGAAAATTGGTGTTTTCTAGGGAAGTTGACTCCTAAAGGGTACAGATTCACCTTGGATCTGTTGATTCAACAGACGTTTTCCTGTCCTGGCCTACTGGATACAGCCTCAGAGGTGACCCTGATTACCCAGGGTCTGTTCCAGAGACTTGAGGCATCTCTAGGGGGGGGGTCGGAATACGCTGCACGTCACCCCATGCAACTTATCACTGGTGGCTTATGGCAATCAGAGCATCGGAACTGTGGGTCAGGTATGGCTTGCCTTGCAGATTGGCGAGATGATTGTCAAACACCCTGCCATTATTACTACCAGTACTGGTGAAGAGTTCTTAATTGGAAATGATCTTCTTTTTTTTTTTTTAACATATTTTTATTGAAGTACAGAAGCTGCACAGTGCATCTTAAAAAACAACAACAATCCAACTTGTAAATAAGCCACGGGGTACAGCCAAGATAAGAATATGTCTTGATACATATAACAAACAAGTAAACAACATCTGTACACGCTCTTTGGATGACATCCCAATATATTGCATCATTCTGTGCGAACACCTCCGTCAACATCTTCCTGGGTGCACTCTTTTGTACCTTCCTTTTTTTGTTTTATCCCTCCCAACATCCCTTCCCCCCCTCCCCCCCATCCCCTTCTGATGAGATTGCGACCGTCCCTGGATTATGTCGACAAAGTCATCTGGTCCCAAGCCACACAGCCTCTTCCATATGGGAAAGTGAAGCACGTGAGCCGAGTCAGTGGTTCCAGCTCTGTAGGGCTTAGGGAGACCCCTATTCAAATTAAGTTCCAGAACAGAAGATCCTCATACCTGGGAGCTCCAGTTGTCGGGTGCACCGGGGGGGGGGGGGGGGACTCAGCGTAGTGAAGTAATCCATGTCAAGATGGGTCAGATAGCTGATATTGTTCTACATGATGACAACCTGGAGATAGTCCTGAATAACTCGCCTACGGCGACGGACGCTCCAGACGATGCTACGGACCTGCCTCAAGAGACCGCTACTCCCACTTCCAGTCCGGATCCACCACATCCTCGCTGGTTGACTGACCTTCAACAGAAGGATGATGCCTACACCATCCCAGTCCAGATAGCTGACACTCCACAGTTTCAGTCCACTTTGCTGTTGCTTAGTGACGTCTCCTTCATCAGTGACACCTTGTTCTATCGGCTGCGCAAGTCTGTGCAACTTCCCTTCAGTAAGGGCTCCACGACACTTCTGTCCAGGTACCTGGACAAGGTGCCAAGTCTCTGGTGGGAATTTGCAGCCTTCCTTTGACTGTGGGACAGAAGACTTTCACCCACCACTTCTCTATTGTGAAAGGCCTACAACAGCCCTTATGTCTGGGCTCCGATTGCCTGGTACGACTGGGAGTTTATGTGGACTTGGTGAACCTGGTCCTGTGGAGCCGACTGGATGGCGGTCCAGTGGAATTTGAAGTAACACCTGTTAGCTTGAAGTCGGGACAGACCATACCCCAGGTCTGCGAAGTAGTCTGCGATGCAGACGTGACCATTCCGGCAAGAGTGAGGGATTTTTCCATCAAGCTCTGTCTTGCACAAGGACAGCGTCTACTGGACAAAGTGGTGTTCTTCAACCCTCATTCGCATTTTCATGACCTAGGGTTGTCCACCGGTGTTCTGCCATGTTTGGAAGTGATTGGGGCTCCTTTTCACTTGTTAGTCACCAATCTGCAATCAGATGAAGTTGTTGTGTCTAAAGATGACCCTTTTGGATTTCTGGTGGGAGAGTCTTTTCCTGATGTTGAGGTAAGTTTGCCTATTATTGGCAGGCTGCCTCCCTCTTGGAACACCTGCCGGTGGGGGGGGGGGGGGGGGACAACGGAAGGTCTGTTTACCTCTCCCAGAGGCCTAATATCTCTGGAGTTTGTCTGGCCATATGATGCAACGGGTTCACAAGTGCAGTTGGAAGATGACTTCTTGATTTTGTCCAGGAGGATGTGTCAACCCCAGAGGGCTAGAGTGGTGAACGCTGTTGGAACTTCATCTCTGCAGGAAGAAATTGAAGAGCAAGTGGAAATCCCACCCAATCAGCCTCTCTCAGAATTTGATGCTATGGTGAAAGATCAAGTGGAACAGGCTGCTGTACACATACAAGGAACTGTTTGCTGTAGACTCGTATGATTGTGGGCTCACCGACCTGCATGTCACCAGAGTGCTGACGGAACCAAATAGTAAGCCTGTCTTTGTACGCCAGTATAAGATTCCATTGGCTTCCTACGAATCCGTACAAGAGATTCTCAACACCTTGGAGGCCAGGGAATCTTACAGACCTCACATCCCACCTAAACTACATGCTTCAGCACGGTCTCTTCCCTAAGGAAAATGGCAATATCCTACTCACTCCGATACCAAAAGACACCAAGAAAAAACAAATGAAATCACTAACTATCGTCCAGTAGCATCCATTCCGTTGTCAGTCAAACTGATGGGAAGCATGATATTTATTTATTTATTTATTTGCTGCATTTGTATCCCACATTTTTCCACCTATTTGCAGGCTCAATGTGGCTTACATTATATAGCAATGGCATCACCATTAACAGAGTAAGAGGTTTAGCATATTGTTACAATTAATGTACAAAAATAACAGGTAGGTAGGGTAAATAAAATGATAATACATAACATACAAGTGAGAGTAGGAAAAATGTAATGTTCAATAATGATAATATGATAAAATAATCAAATCAGAAGAGATCAATATTGGTTGGTTCTGGTATAGATTAGAAACAAGTCATTAAGGAGGATTCTTTTTGTAAGTCTCTTTGAACAGGTACGTCTTCAGTAACTTCTGGAAGGTTGTCATGTCACGTTTTCACAACAGGAAACTGGGTTGTGAGCCCTTGGGCCACTGCTGAGGAGTGGCAGTGGTAGGCAAAACCACCCCACACCAGAGACTAGGCAAATCTCAGGCAAGCAGTTAGGCTTCACCTGCACTTGGCCACTTTTCACCCAGGGTTGAGCTCTGGGCTTCAGGTGGCCGGCAGGACTTGCTGGACAGGGCAGGACTGGATAACAGCAAGGCAGCACAGGGACTGAGGGTCAGAGGGGAAAGGGAGGAACATGGGCAGCAAGGCAGGAGACTGGGCAAGGAAGGGAAAGCTAAAGGGCAGAACAGAAAGCTGCAGAACAGCCAATAAACAGGGAACAAACACTGACTAACAAGACACAGAAATAAGAGCTGCAAGCAGCCCCAAAGCCAGAACACAGACAAACAGAAACTAAACACAGAATTACAAACAAGAAACCAGGCAAGGAAAGCAAGAAAACCTAAACTAAACTAAACACAGACTAACTAGAAACAGGCAAGAACCTCAGGCAAACAACCGGCCTAGGAAAAGTGCAACAAGCACCAACATACCAGGGCCTTAGACGCAATGCAAAGGCAAAGGCAGAGAGGTTCCAAATGGCTAATAAGCCCAGCAGGCAGCTGAGACTCAGGTGCAACAATCACCAGGCAACTAAGGGTCGGGCAGCCTGGAAGATCCGGACTGGACTGAGCTGAAATCTGGAACGGGTGACAGCACACCGACAATCTAATACAGCCAGCACACAGCGACAGAGACAGAACTAACTCACAAAGAACAGACAGAAGCCAGCTCAGAAGCTGACCACAGGAAATAAGGTGAGTCTGAGAGGGGTCATGGCCACAGACGTGACAGTCAAGTCGTGCATAGTTTTTATAGTATTCGATAGTTTATTCCATAATTCTGTGCAGAGGTAGGCGAAGCTAGATGCATGTATTGATTTGTATTTAAGACCTCTGCAATTGGGGTAGTGGAGGTTTAGGAAAGTACATGATGAACTTTTGGTATTTCATGTTGGTAAGTCAATTAGGTCTGACATATATGATGGGGCCTCTCCATGAATAATTTTATAAGCTAAGGTGCAGATTTTGAATGCAATTCGATCTTTTAATGGGAGCCTTTCCGAATATGAGTCTGGCTGCGGTGTTCTGGGCAGTCTGGAGTTTCTTAATGGTTTCCACTTTGCATCCTGCGTAAGTGGAATTGCAGTAATCCAGATGGCTCAGTACCAATGATTGCACCAGCTTGTGGAATATCTCCCTTGGGAAAAAAGGTTTCACTCTTTTAAGCTTCCACATTTCATAAAACATTTTCTTTGTAACATTTTTCACATGGCAATCATGGGTAAGATTTCGGTCAATAGTAACACCCAGGAGTTTCAGGGTATCTGCAACAGAAAGAGTGTGGCTTGGTGTATTTATGTTGGTGTAATTGGTCTTGTTATACTGCGATGAAAGGATAAGACATTGCGTCTTTTCTGCATTAAGCTTAAGCTGGAATGCATCCGCCCATGAGTTCATTATTTGGAAGCTGTTATTAATTTTGTCTGCAATTTTCTGATAAGTTGTTCTTAATGAAATATATATCGTAATGTCATCAGTGTAAATATACGGGTTTAGGCCTTGATTGGATAGTGATCTGGCCAATGGTAGCATCATTAAGTTAAAGAGAATCGGTGAAAGCGGCGATCCCTGAGGCACTCCACATCCAGGTCTCCATGGTGATGATATGATCGACTTAGATATCACCTGATATGTTCTTGCGGTTAGGAAGCTGTGAAACCAATTCAATACATTTCCGCCAATTCCAAAGTATTCTAGGATGTTTAAAAGAACACCATGGTTAACCATGTCAAACGCGCTGGACATATCGAACTGGAGGAGGAGAACATTATTGCCAGTTGCAATAATTTGTTTGAATTTAGTCAGGAATGTTATAAGAACTGTTTCAGTACTATGATTAGCACGGAATCCAGATTGGGATGCATGTAATACTGAGAATTTGCTTAAGTAATCAGTAAGTTGTTTAGTTACTAGGCTTTCCATTAACTTAACTACAAGAGGGATGGATGCAACTGGGTGATAATTGGTTTTAATTTTTTCTTCTGATCTTTGGGAATTGGTGTAAGTAGTATCCATAGGAAAGAATCCATGTTGGAGCATATGGTTTAGGTAGGATGTGAGGTCTGTTAGGAAGCGTTGAGGGGCAGATTTTATTAAGTAACTGGGGCATGTGTCTAGTTTGCAATGGGATTTGGTGAATCTATTGATCGCTTGGGTGACTACGTCCTCCATTAGAGAATTGAAATTTGTCCATGTACGGTCTACTGGATATTCATCGGTGGTTGAGTCCAGGCAATCAATGAATATTTCGTAGTTAGAGGAATTAGTTGGTAAGGTGGATCTTAGTTTAATGATTTTTTTTCATTGAAGTACGTGGCTAGATCATTTGCTGATGGGGTATCTGAATTAGTTGAGGTGACCGGTGTAGTATTTAGGAGGTTATGAACAGATTGGAATAACTTGTGTAAATCTTTATAATCTGGTCCAATTTTGGATTTGTAATATGACCTTTTAGTCTGTCTGATAGTATATTTGTATTTTCTTAACATTTGTTTCCATGCAGTGAATGTTTGTTCATCTTTCATTTTATTCCATGCACGTTCGAGCCTCCTTGCTTGAGTTTTTAGTTTTTTCAGCTCGTCGTTAAACCAAGGAAGTGAGTAATGTCTTCGCGATGTTTTTGTTTGTAATGGTGCTACTGCATCAAGTATGTACTTGCATCTATTGTCCCAATTTAAAAGGTATTGATTGGAATCTGCTTGAACTGTCCATTCGTTCGTGTAAAACTGTTGCCAAAATAGTACCGGATCAATTTGGCCTCTTGTGGTGAAAGATTTTCGTTCTTGTTTCTGGACCAGATTTTTTGTCCGCCATTGCATGGATATATGTAGTTTAAAGTGGTCTGACCATGGTACTTCTGTCCATTTTATATCTGTTATTGTAAAGGTTTGATCAGAGGAAAATTTGTATGTGAAGAGGTCGAGCGTGTGTCCTTTGATATGTGTTGCTTGAGTATTAATCCAATTGACTTCCCATAGTTTGAGAAAATCCTTACATTCTTGTGTATTCTTTGCACTGAGGTCTTCTAGATGCAAGTTTATATCTCCCAATATAAGAAGATTAGAGTTAGACATGCAAGCATTTGAGACGAAGTTCATGAGATGTGGCCGGCATTCTTTCCAGTTTCCTGGTAGTCTATAAAACAAAATGATGTTTAGATTGTCAAGCAAGGTAGAATGATTAATACTAATTGAGGCAATTTCGAGTTGTGGTGTCATGGATTCAGCTATGGTTGTTACTGTAAGATGGGATTTGTAAATTAATGCAATGCCTCCTCCTCTCTTTCCATTTCTTGGCCAGTGAGTAATTTTGTAGTCTGGAGGGCAGAGATCTAGTAAAATTGGGTCATTGTGACTATGAATCCAGGTTTCATTAATAATTAGCAGATCAAGGTTGTCATCAGTAATCCAATCTGTTAATATTGTAGCCTTGTTGACAGCTGATCTGGCATTTGTATATCCTGTTTGGATTATTTGAAAGGGATCAGTTAGATTGGGGGTTATGTTGATTTTTCTTAGTTGTCTGTTAACTAGTAGTGAAGATTTATTATGCCCATTTTTCTTTTATTTCGATGTTGTTCAAATGAGGTATTAATTCCATTATTTTGGTTGTTATTATTATGGGGAAATGCATTGTGCTTGGGAGGTCGATAAGGTATGTAAATTGTAAGAATGCTTTTAGTTTCTGGTAGGGGGGTGGTAAGCATGTAGCGAATTAGGGTAAGTGAGTAGATAGAGAAGAAAAGTTGAGTGGTATTCATCTTGATGTTATATTCCTGTAATGTTGGATTGATTGGTAGTCGACAGTGAAGGTGCCCAGAGATGGGTCCTTGAAATTGTTTTCAATGAGTAAAGTTATAAGTTATCAGTCCTTGATAATAGACGAAGTTGAATTAGGAATAGTTATTCACAGGGCCGGTCTTAGCAAGTGCGGGGCCCTATGCAGACCAATTTGGTGGGGCCCCATCCTAGCCCTGCCCATCCTAGCCCTGCCTACCATCGCCCCGCCCACACCCTAGCTCCACCCCATTGATAAGATTATTCCATTTTTAGAAATTTTTTTTATTTATGAAATTTCAAATAAAGACAAATGAAGCTAAACTTGTACAAGAACACTGATTGAAATAATAAGCACAATGCTATCATGAAACCTCCCCTCCCCAGAAATTATTCAGTTCAAGTCCACTATGCATCTCCTCAACAGAAATAACATTTTCTATTGTTAGTTGTCTTGTGAGTTATGAAATTTGCCACCAACAAAATTCTGGTTCCATGTTAACTTGGTTTGGTTTTATTTTAAATAATTAAATAAAGAACCACTGTCTTATGGTATTTAAACAACCTTTATGCATTAAAAGTTTGGTTTAGAGGCCAGCCCAGCCCAGACAGAGACAGTTAATCTGCTATGTAGAAGACCACCTGGGTTTGACTCCAGAGACCAGAGCTAAGCTTCTTCTAACACCTAAGCACACATGCAGCCTCAGCCTGGGTTCCAGAAAGAACTTCATGTCTCAGTCTCAACCAAAAGTCTGCATCATCAATCATCATCACATCAGTCATACCTTCCTTGCCCGAATCACTGGGCAAACTTGCTCGTTGCTCCTCCAGGCGGCGGTGGTGGGTCAGTGGGTGTGGGTGCTCACTGCTCGTGCTCCACTTGAGACTTTCTTTGGACTAGGCACTGCCGCACTTCAGCTCCCCAGGGCCCAGCGAATCAACGATGGCTCAGGCTCTGACCACGCTCCAGCTCCTTCCCTTCCCACTCAATGACTCGTCTCCCGACTCCCGCACGCCCTCGCGGTCCGAAAACACCATCAAAGGAGGCGGGACATAATTGAGCGGGAAGGCGGAAGGAAGCTGGGGTGAGACGTTCATCGTGCCTGCTGCTGCTGCAAGTCTGCAATTGTCTGTCTTCTGTGTCGGGGCGGGGCCGTTGAGTTCTGCACATTGTGCTGCCTGGGGGCGAGACTCGCGAGAGAGCTGACACGGGCTGAGTGGGGGGGCCTGTGGGCATGGAGCGAATCGGTGCAAGTGGCGCGGGATCAATCATGCGGTCCGAGCGACTCGGGGTCGGAGGGAGAGGCAGAGTTGAGGCGCTCCACGCGGGGCCCCCCTAAGCACGGGGCCCTATGCGGCCGCCTCGGTCGCCTCTGCCTAAGACCGGCCCTGGTTATTCAGATACGTCTCATGGTTGTCACCAATTATTAGAGTGGAATAGCAGTTTGCTGTATAAGGAACTATGTAAAGGAAGTTGTATACAATGAATAGTAGACAATAGATATGAGTTAGTTAAATATGGTTTCAGCAGGACATAACAGGTGTCACTTCGGGTGAAATAATGCACTTACAACTAAATAGAAGTCAAAGCAAAGGTACATATTCAGGGATAGATTGATGTGTACACATCTTACACAATAGGAATAAGAACTATACACTATAACTGCAGGCCCACAGTGAGAGTGGGAGCCCAGCAGCTCCGATGGGAACACAGGCCCACAGTGAGAGTGAGATTTCAACAGCTCTGACAGAAGCAGAGCCTCAGAAGCAAGCTGCCTATTGTGGGAGGTGCTTTCTGGTATCATCAGCCGTCTGCCTTGTTTGAAATTATGTTGTGAAAGATGATGGTTTAGGAAAGCCTTCCCCAAGAGCAGGCTACAATAGGGTTACCATTTTATTGTCCTCATAAAAAGAGGACATTTGCCCCGCCCCTCTCACGTCCCGCCCCTTTCACGTCCACTGCCCCGCCCCTTTCACACCCCATACCCGCCCCTTTCACGCCCTCGCCCCGCCCCTGAAGTATATTCCCCTCCCCCGGTCACCCCCTCCTCCCCCCATCACCTTCCCTCCCCCTACTCTACTATCCCTGGTGGTCTAGAGGTACCTCTTTGGGGCAGGAAAGAGCCCCCTCTTTCCTGTCTGTAGCGCTGCTGCCAGCTGCCCTGCATCCTCTGAGTCCGGCTCTCGGCTTTTCAAAATGGCCACCGAGAGTTGAAGTCTCGTGGGGCTGCTTCAACTCTCGGCGGCCATTTTGAAAAGCCGAGAGCCGGACTCACAGTATGCAGGGCAGCTAGCAGCAGCGCTCCGGGCAAGATAGAGGGGGCTCTTTCCTGCCCCGAAGACGAAGAGGTACCTCTAGACCACCAGGGATAGTAGAGTAGGGGAGAGGAGTCCCGCGGCCGCCAGCCAGCCCGTTTGTCCAGAAATCCGGACAAACGGGCAATGGCCAAATCCGTCCGGACGCCCGGACATGGAGGACAGGTCCGGGTAAATCCGGACGTATGGTAACCCTAGGCTACAATAAAGGTTGGAGCTCAGCAGCTCTAATAAAAGTGTAGAGCACTGTAAAAAACGGGGGCTCAGCAGTACCAATAAATGTGTAGACTGCTGTAAAAGTGGGAACCCAACAGATCTAAAGTAAATGCAGGCCCACAGTGAGAGTGGGAGCCCAGCAGCTCCGATGGGAACACAGGCCCACAGTGAGAGTGAGAGTTGAACAGCTGTGACAGAAGCAGAGCCTCAGAAGCAAGCTGCCTATTGTGGGAGGCCCACAGTGAGAATGGGAGCCCAGCAGCTCCGATGGGAACACAGGCCCACAGTGAGAGTGAGAGTTGAACAGCTGTGACAGAAGCAGAGCCTCAGAAGCAAGCTGCCTGTTGTGGGAGGTACTTTCTGGTATCACCAACCGTCTACCTGGTTTGAAATTATGTTGTGAAAGATGATGGTTGAGGAAAGCCTTCCCCTAGGGCAGGCTACAATAAAGGTTGGAGCTCAGCAGCTCTAATAAAAGTATAGAACACTGTAAAAAAAAAAAAACGGGGGTTCAGCAGTACCAATAAATGTGTAGACTGCTATAAAAGTGGGAGCCCAACAGATCTAAAGTGAATGCAGGCCCACAGTGAGAGTGGGAGCCCAGCAGCTCCGATGGGAACACAGGCCCACAGTGAGAGTGAGATTTCAGATTATATAAAGTAGAGAGGTGTGGTAGCCGTGTTAGTCCACTCTTAAAGTTATCAATAGAAATCAAACAAAATAAAACATGGAAAAGAAAATAAGATGATACCTTTTTTATTGGACATAACTTAATACATTTCTTGATTAGCTTTCGAAGGTTGCCCTTCTTCGTCAGATCGGAAATAAGCAAATGTGGTAGCAGATAGTATATATGAGTGAGACAATGCTTGGATGTCTCACTCATATATACTATCTGCTACCACATTAAAAATTAAATGATCCCAATCTAATTTTTGTTGTTACATTTGTACCCTGCGCTTTCCCACTCATGGCAGGCTCAATGTGGCTATGGAGTGACTTGCCCAGAGTCACAAGAAGCTGCCTGTGCCGGGAATTGAACTCAGTTCCTCAGGACCAAAGTCCACCACCCTAACCACTAGGCCACTCCTCCACTCCAAATGTTTAATTTGCGATAAAATGTTTAATGTGCGATAAAATGCCATAAATAAGTAAATAAATATAAACTTTTAATGTTGAGCACCTGATTCTTCCATACCCAGCGACCCTCCTCTCTCCTGCCCTGCATGCACCCATACCCAGTGACCCTCCTCTCCCCTGCCCTGCCCTCCATGCACCCATACCCAGCGACCCTCCTCTCCCCTGCCCTGCATGCACCCATACCCAGTGACCCTCCTTTCCCCTGCCCTCCATCCACCCATGTCCAGTGACCCTCCTCTCCCCTGCTCTGCATGCACCCATACCCAGCAACCCTTCTCTCCCCTCCATCCACCCATGCCCAGCGGCTCCCTTCTCTCCCCTGCCACCCCCTCCCGAGTTGTTCAGCGAATTCTCCTCCCTCCTTCCTCCCTCCCTCCCTCCGGATCCGGTCCCTCACCGACCTGACTCTGAGTCATCCTGCCTTGTCCTTCGAATTCTTCGGGGCAGGCAGCGCTGACTCTCCCCCGCTGCCGGATCGCGATTCAAAATGGCCACCGAGACTTACAAGGGCGGCCTCCAAGACTTCAGCAGAAGTCTCGCGAGGCCACCTCTGGAAGTCTCGGCGGCCATTTTTAAAGCGCAAACAGGCAGCGGAGGAGAGTCAGCGCTGGCAGCGGGCAGGCAAGACTGCCTGCCCCGAATAATTCGAAGGACAAGGAGTCGGTGAGGGACCGGATCCGGAGGGAGGGAGGAGGGAGGGAGGGAGCCGGCTTGCGCTTATTAACAACCAGCTCGCAAGTCGGAAGAAAATTTAACAACTGGATCTTGCGAGCCGGCTCCAGCACACCACTGAGTACTACTCAAACTCCTAGTCAAATTCAAGCAGGAAATAGCAATAGGCAAAAACATCCTCCTCCTCCATTTCGACATGTCTAGTGCATTCGACATGGTAAACCGTAATATATTAATAAGATTACTAGATAAGTTCGGGATTGGAGGAAACATACTTAGAGGGGCATAATCGAACGGAAACGTCTATCTCCATGGGCGTTTATCTCCGAGAACAGGTCCGTGAAGGGGCGGACCGAACCGTATTTTCGAAAAACATGGACGTTTATCTTTTTTTGAGCTGGGCGTTTTTGTTTTTCAGCGATAATGGAAACCGAAAGCGCCCAGCTCAAAAACGAATAACTCCAAGACATTTATTCGTGGGAGGGGCCAGGATTCGTAGTGCACTGGTCCCCCTCACATGCCAGGACACCAACCGGGCACCCTAGGGGGCACTTTTACAAAAAAAAAAAAGGTAAAACTGCTCCCAGGTGCATAGCACCCTTCCCTTGGGTGTTGAGCCCCCCAAATCCCCCTCAAAACCCACTGCCCACAAGTCTACACCATTACTATAGCCCTAAGGGGTGAAGGGGGGCACCTACATGTGGGTACAGTGGGTTTGGGGGGCGGTTTGGAGGGCTCCCATTTACCAGCACAAGTGTAACAGGTGGGGGGGGATGGGCCTGGGTCCACCTGCCTGAAGTCCACTGCACCCCCTAATAACTGCTCCAGTGACCTGCATACTGCTGCCAGGGAGGTGGGTATGACATTTGAGGGTGAAAATAAAAAGTTGTGAAACGGCATATTTTGTGGTGGGAGGGGGTTTGTGACCACTGGGGGAGTCAGAGGAGGTCATCCCCGATTCCCTCTAGTGGTCATCTGGTCATTTAGGGCACTTTTTGGGGCCTTATTCGTGGAAAAACAGGGTCCAGGAAAAGTGCCCTAAATTCTCACTAAAAACGCATATTTTTTTTCCATTATCGGCGACAGGCACCAATCTCTGATTGGCCGATAACCACGCCCCAGTTCCGCCTTCACCACGCCTTCGACACGCCCCCATAAACTTTGTCCGCATCCGCGACGGAGTGCAGTTGAAAACGTCCAAATTCATTTTTGTGAGATAAACGTCTATCTCCCGATTTGGGTCACAATATAGGCGTTTTTCTATTTCGATTATTAGCAGGATAGCTGGATCAAGGGTTTTCTAACCACAAGAACATACCAAGTAAAATCAAACTCAAACATATCATCGCTGTGGAAAGCAGATTGCGGAGTACCACAAGGATCACCGCTATCACCGATCCTCTTCAACCTAATGATGACCCCACTAGCCAAATCCTTATCCAACCAAGGCCTCAACCCTTTCATCTATGAAGACGATGTCACAATATTTATTCCATACAAATCCAAACTGTCAGAAATCACCAACGAAGTCAAGATCAGCTTGAACATCATGGACTCTTGGGCAAATGCATTTCAACTTAAACCTAAACAAAGAAAAAAACACACTGTCTCATCCTCTCATCCCCACACAGCACGGATCACCCACTATTATCAACGCCCCAGATTACACCCTCCCTATCTCAGACAGCCTGAAAATACTTGGCGTTACAATAGACTGCAACTTAACACTAGAGAGCCAAGTGACATCCACAACAAAGAAAATGTTCCACTCAATGTGGAAACTCAAACGCGTGAAACAATTCTTCCCGGGGGGAACATTTTGCAACCTGATACAATCAATGGTACTAAGCCATGTAGACTACTGCAATGGAATTTATGCGGGATGCGAAGAACAAATCTTAAAGAAACTTCAGACCGCTCAAAACACGGCAGCTAGCCTTATCTTCGGAATAACGCGATTTGAAAGTGCAAAACCCCTTTGCGAAAAACTACACTGGCTCCCAATCAAAGAACGCATTGCTTTCAAAATCTGCACTCTGGTTCACAAAATTATCTACGATGAAGATCCGGGATACATGACAGACTTGATCGACCTACCAACTAGAAACACATCCGTACCTAAATCTGCACTACCCAAGCTGCAAAGGACTCAAATACAAATCAACTTAGGCGTTCAGTTTTTCCTACATAAGCACACAACTGTGGAACGCATTACCAAAAGCCTTGAAAACTATGAACGACCACCTAAACTTCCAGAAAAGACTAAAAACTAACCTGTTTAAAAATGCATACCCTACCGATCCAACATAAATGCCTGATCTTGGCAACACAACAAAACTAAAGAACATAATGGACATAACACAACTCTTCCGTTGTACGATTCCCTAGTGTGGCTGTGCCACATGAACTTTATCTTACCAAAACATCATTTTGTATTTGTTTACACCGGAGTCTGTAATGCCTTTCCTGTACTAGATGGCCGCTGACTAGTAGATCACGGAACAGGTAACTCCAGAGATCTAGATCGGAGATCAGCTTGTAAAAGGGGTCCGCTTCCTCCTCTTGGGTGGAGCCGGCACGCCTGCGGGGCTCCTAGAGTTCTTGGACAGAATACTGCTGATACTGGGACTCAGGGCCAAAGTATTTTATTGTCAAGGCAATTTCATACCAAAAACCATAATTAATTCTTCATAACAAAAGGTACAGCCCTCTTAATATAGTCGTCAAAAGAAAAAGGTACAGTCCTCATAAGATAATCTTCAAAGGAAAAAAGGTACTGTCCAGGCCCCAAAATCCCTCAGCAAACGCTCAGCTCCTCAAGACCTCAGGTCTTCTATTAGGGCATTAACTTTCCCTTCCCCCTCCTTCAGAAGGGTTTAGTAGGAGTTCAGCACACTTCCAGTATAGCCCAACAGTTCAGAACAAATCTTTATGAACAGTCTTTGCACATCAAACCAATACCACAAATCACCTGCCTTTTCACAGCACAGAGGGAACCCTGTAACGAGCAGGGTTGGCAGTTTCTCCCATCTCTCAGCACTACGCCCGGTGTGGCCTCCTCCACTGCCTTCAAGTGCTGGGCAGGGCAACCTTTGAATTCTCCCACTCCATGGTAGCTGGCTCCTCTCCCTTGGGCAGCTCTAGTGGCAGGCTACTTCCTTCTTCCACATACTCCATGGAATCTCTCCATTCGTCTTCCCTCTCTCCTGGTGACTGAGAGCCTCCAGGAAATCTGCTCTCCCCTTCTCACTGCTGGGGGGAATTATATACTGATGGCGAAGCCAGGGAAACTGAGCTTCATCCTTCCCTCGCCCTCTAGTGGGGAAGGGAGTAACAGGCTCACCCTGCCTCGAGCCATTGCTCCCCCTGCTAGGACTGGAAATCCATTCCATCTTTTTAGGACTACTCTCCTCACTCATTCTTGCAAGGACTTCTGGGACCCGTAGTTCTGGGCTCAACTGCTTCACTGGGGAATCTCTGGGGCTTGCCTTGTCACAAGCTGAAAACAGGACCGTTCATCCCTTACACGGTCACAGAGATCAGCAAGCCGACATTCGGTTGTTGCCAGGTCCAGATCAAAGGTCTCACCTGGGAGATGGAACAGATAGTGCCGAAGAACCCAGGACATCCCCCGGACATCCCATCCAGGCCAAGCCATCCCTGAGAGACGACCGCAGCTCCCCACTGCCTCAGGTCCACAGCGCTGCCCAGCCCGGACCTCGACACCCGCTCTCCCATTTGGTATCGCTGGACGGACAGCGGCGCCCCCAACCTCCACAGCACAACAAGAGGAGCGCTGACCAGCACCCATCCACACCTCTGGCATCGCCGGATGTGCAGCCGTGGCCCCAACCTCCGCTGTACACCATGAGGAGCACCAGTCGGTTGGCTGCCCGCCTGAGGTGAAAGGAGAGGAGGAGGACAGGGTGCACTGCGCATACGGCCGCAGAACCGGGGGAGAGCAGGTGAGAGGAGTAACTCACAGTGACAACGCTCGAGGCGCGACGCCAGGGACCGAGAGGCTTGTGCCCAGTCAGCGCCGTTCCTCATCACACGAGCTGGCTGCCGTGCTGGGAGCAGCCCACGTCTACCAGCAGAAGGGGAATGGTGAGCGATTACCTGTGCCTACTCAGTGAAGGAGCATTCAGAGACTAAAGAGACTGCAGGGTTCAGCGGGTTACCGAAGTAGTACTTCAGGAAACTGAGACTTAGTAGTTGAAAAGTCACAGGAGACCTGACAGTGGAAAACCAAGGTAAAATTGGGCAGCTGATGAGAGAGATGAGGGCATTCTCAGTAGGAGAAGCGTGCCTCTAGAAGAGCCTTCTGGACTGCATTTGACTAAAACCAGAAAAGCTAAGCTTGTGAAGAGGCAAATCTGTGTGAGTATAATCAAACCTTAAAGGAAAAGTAAACCAAATAACCTTGCTTGTACCAATCGGGATGCTAACCAATCTACATTCAGGAGAGCTTTCTAGCTAAGGAAAGCAATGTTTGAGATTGTTTAAAGTGCATTCATTAGAAGTGCTGTTCGCGAGAAAGCAGACGATGGAAATTAAAAACCACTGCCTAAATGCTAGCATTCCCCAGTGACCACATTCCAAAGAGCAATTGAGTCAAATACCTTCTATTGTCTTTTAAGGACCTTTCCCTGACCAAAAGCAATCCCACCCTCGGGGTCAATTTACTAGGAACCAAAGAAAGCCAGAGAAGTAGTAGAAGGAACTGTTTTTATATAGGCAAATCCGTGAACACTTTTAACTTTTAAGCAAACATAAGAAACATAGTAACATAGAGGGGCATAATCGAACGTTGCCGACGAAATAGATCGCCGGCGATCTATGTTGGCGGCGGCCTACAGCTGGCTGGAACCGTATTATCGAAAAAGATGGCCGGCCATCTTCTTTTCCGATAATACGGTTTAGCCCGGCCAAATGCCACAGTTCACTGGGTTTGAGATGGCCGGTTTTGTTTTTCAGTAATAATGGAAAAAAATGCCGGCTATCTCAAACCCGGCGAAATCCAAGGCATTTGGTCATGGGAGGAGCCAGCATTTGTAGTGCACTGGTCCCCCTCACATGCCAGGACATCAACTGGGCACCCTAGTGGTCAGTGCGGTGGACTTCAGAAAAAGCTCCCACATGCATAGCTCCCTTACTTTGGGTGCTGAGCCCCTCAACCCCCCCCCCCAAAACCCACTACCCACAAATGTACAACACTACCGTAGCTCTTAGCGGTGAAGGGGGCAACTACATGTGGGTACAGTGGGTTTTGGAGGGCTCCCATTACCAGCACAAGTGTTACAGGTAGGGGGGGGATGGGCCTGGGTCCGTCTGCCTTAAGTGCACTGCGGTTAGGGTTACCATACGTCCGGATTTCCCCGGACATGTCCTCTTTTTGAGGGCATTTCCGGGGCGTCCGGCGGATTTTGCCTGCACCCACGTTTGTCCGGATTTCTGGACAAACGTGGGCGCGGGTGCGGGCAGGCGTGTGCGTGCGGTGGGCGTGTGGGCGGGCGATCGGCGCCGTGGGTCTGGTCTCCCGTCCCCTCCCCTTCCTTACCATGTTCCCTGGTGGTCTAGTGACGTCTTTGGGGCAGGAAAGAGCCCCCTCTTTCCTGCCCGGAGCGCTGCCTCCCCTGTCTATCATCTTTCTCGGTCTGGCTGGGGATTCAAAATGGCCGCCGAGAGTTGAACTCTCGCGAGGCCGCTTCAACTCTCGGTGGCCATTTTGAATCCCCAGCCAGACCGAGGAGGATGCAGCAGGCAAGGGCAGGCAGCGCTCCGGGCAGGAAAGAGGGGGCTCTTTCCTGCCCCGAAGAGAAGAAGCTACTAGACCACCAGGGCTAGATAGTAAGTGAGGGGGGGTATGTGATGGGGGGGAGGGGACTATGTGATGGGGGGGGGGGAATAGGGGCGGAACGAGGACCTGAAGGGGGCGTGGCAGGGGCGGGGCATGAGGCGTGGCATGAGGCGTGGCGGGGGCGGGGTGTGACATGTGTCCTCTTTTTCAGAGGACACAAAATGGTAACCCTAACTGCGGTACCCACTAAAAGTGCTCCAGGGACCTGCATACACGCAGGCCTCTAGGACTTGTTGCTGCTGTATAACCTTGGCACACCAGTTGACACCTGAATACTAATCTCTTTGAAAAAGTCCTTTATTTGAATAAGCACATTTACTCACAGTTAACTACAGATCAGAGGTTGTGCCCCACTGGCAAAGAGTCTCCCTGGTACTGAGATTAGCAGTAGGTCAGAGCTGGCAGAATGGTGTACAATGCCCTCTTTCAGCCACATTCAAGGTAATAACTAAGTTCTCTAACGTGGGTAACACATGAAAGGGATCTAAAGCTGGCTTACACAAATGGCCACTACCTCATGGACTACCGGAAATAAAACAGGGCACACTCTGACCCAGTTAGCAGGGGGAAAAGCACCATGGGAGTAGAGCCCACTACCCTACACCCTCCACAATGCATTGCTGATGTGACTCTGCAGTGCACCTAACAGAAAAGGTGTCACACTCACCCGAGAGCCATATCACAACCAGGGAAAGTCTGTCAGAGGATACAACAAATTCTGCTGTCATGGAGGTGGGTACGGCATTTGAGACTGGCATACAAGCTGGCAAAAAAGGGTTTTAGTTTTATTAGTATGGGAGGGGGTTGGTGACCACTGGGGGAGTATGGGGAGGTCATCCCCCATTCCCTCCAGTGGTCATCTGGTGAGTTGGGGCACCTTTTTGAGGCTTGGTCGTGAAAACAAAAGGAACAAGTAAACCTGGCGAAATACTGCTTAACGCTGCTTTTTTTTTCCATTATCGGCGAAAGCCGGCCATCTGGTAGCCACGCTTATGCCTGCCCATGTCCTGCCTTCGCTTCGCCACCGACACGCCCCTTTGAACTTTCGCCGGCGAGGCGACGGGAAAGCAGCAATGCTGTCAAAAAAGCAGCTTTCAATTATACCGATTTTGCCGCTTTTCCTTTGAATTCCGTTACCGTTTTCATCTCCACCACCTCCTACAGGAGGGCATTCCAAGCATCCACTACTCTCTCCGTGAAAAAATACTTCCTGACATTTTTCTTGAGTCTGCCCCCCTTCAATCTCATTTCATGTCCTCTCGTTCTACTGCCTTTGCATCTCCGGAAAAGGTTTGTTTGCGGATTAATACCTTTCAAATATTTGAAAGATCAAGAAATGAAATTAGCATAAAGTGTCTGTTGCAGAATCGACCAGAAACTTTGAAACAGGAAATCAAAGTGAGAAGGAATCTTCCAACTAAGTTCCTTGGATTACATGCATGACACCTCCCTGCTAATCACCTAGAAGGTGCTCTGAAGTTGGAATCCTCCAACTGAGATCTCTGTGCTGCATGCAGTGGTGTGCTGGAGCAGGCTCTCTCAGGCTCGCAAGAGCCGGTTGTTACGTTTTTAAGAATTTTGGGAGCCGGTTGTTAAAGTAGGGCCCTCCATGGCTACTTTAACAACTGGCTCCCAAAATGTGGGCTTGGGCCCCCTGCTGAAGTATCTTTTACTTTGCTGGTGGGGATGCTGAGCCCTGCCAGCCAAGTAAATAGACTACTGCTGCTCCCCGCTCCTTGTTTCCAGCTCTGGGCAGCAGGCTGGGACTTCTCGAGCATGTGAGAGAAGTTCCAGCATGCTGCTCAGAGCAAGACGTTGGGAGTGGTGGCAGTCCATTTATTGGCTGCCAGCAAAGATATGCCTAGCGTGCCCGCATGAAGGGAGGGAGGAGAGATAGGCAAGTGTTGCTCCCCCCCCCCCCCCCCCACCTGGCCCTTCCAACTGCAGAGCTGGCTACATTCGGAGAAAGAGCCTGTTGTTAAAAATTTACCAGCACACCCCTGGCTGCATGGGTGTCACCGTCCTGCTAATTACCTTGAAGGTGCTAAGAAGTTCCCCCCTCCCCACTGCCCCCAACCAAAACTAGAAACAGGAGCCCTGAAGATCCTCTGAGCAAGGAGGGGGGAAGAAATTAGCTGCCAAGAGACCAAATAAAGGAGGCCCCTAACTCAGAACCACTCTTCTCCCATACCTCGGCCTTATCATTAGGCCACAGTGAATAGAAACCGAAATGAATACCTTCAAACTACTCCTACTAATTTACTCCTTCTCACTGATCCACCTAACACTAACCACCCTGCTTGCTGAGAGTAACAGCATACACATCCTATACAATCACCAACGATTGACCAGATACACCACACCTCAACAAACCAACAATAACTTAAATGAAGGAAGACACCCAACATGCGGACGACCATCACAGAATGCAAAGAAGGGCCCAAACAGACTCACCTCAACAAAGAAACGACAACTAATAAAAGTCCACACGACTACTACTACTATTTAGCATTTCTATAGCGCTACAAGGCGTACGCAGTGCTGCACAAACATAGAAGAAAGACAGTCCCTGCTCAAAGAGCTTAACAATCTAATAGACAAAAAATAAAGTAAGCAAATCAAATCAATTAATGTGTACAGGAAGGAGGAGAGGAGGGTAGGTGGAGGCGAGTGGTTACGAGTCAAAAGCAATGTTAAAGAGGTGGGCTTTCAGTCTAGATTTAAAGATTTAAATTCTGTAAGATGGGCGTCCAAGTGCTGATTTATGCCACTTTTTGGACGTCCATCTCTTTCGAAAATGAGCCTGTTAGTCTCCTTAAACTTATATCCTGACACCTCACTAAATTTCTGACATGCCCACATAAAGACTGGAAGCCATTGGAGTTCAATACAGGACTTCAATAGCATTAATAAATGAAGGTCCTGCCTGCGGGAGACAAACATAGGTCCCATAAAAATTTCCGATCATGCGATGGTAACTGCAGTACTGGAGCCACCCGGGCCCGCACCAGGACAATTTCAATGGAGATTCCCTACTCGTCTGTATACTGACAGAACATTTCTAAACTATATAACACAGAAGTATAAGTATTTTCAAGAAACTAACCAGGAGCATAGGGGCAACCCAATTTTATACTGGGATACAGCTAAAGCCGTACTACGGGGAGAGATTATAGCATACACGAGTCATCAAAAAAGGGTACGGGAGAAGGAGTTGTTTGGATTAGAAAAAGAAGTAACAAGAGTGCGGAAAGCATATGGGCGACATCATAGTTTGCAGCTTAAAGCCCAACTTTTAGAATTGCAGCAGGCCCTAAATGAAGGGATTCATCAAAAGGCCCAAAAAAACTATGCTTATTACAGATACCAACTATATAAATATGCCAACAAAAATAGTAGGATGCTCGCAAGGTTGTCAAAATCTAGGCAAGGGCCCTCAAAAATAGACGCATTGTACTCTCCTAGTGGGGTATTAGAGAATACGGATGTTCAAATCAATAAAATCCTGGTAGACTATTACACGCATTTATACTCGCCCCCTGATCCACCCCCGTTAGATAGCGAGATGTACTTCAGTAGACAAGACAACGTCCAAGTGGACCCGGACGGTCTGGCTATGTTAAATGCCCCTATAACAACTGACGAAGTAGCGTGGGCAATACAGCAGGGTCCCTTGGGAAAGGCCCCAGGCCCAGATGGATATAGAGGGGAATTCTATAAAATGCTGAGGGAGGAGGTGGCGCCACCGCTCACAGCTATGTTTAATACCATAGTGCAGGATCAACGAATGCCTCCCTCCTTACGGCTAGCACAAATTATAGTAATACCGAAGCCGGGACGTGATACGAGGAAACCAGAATCCTATAGGCCGATTTCGCTCCTCAATTATGAGGCCAAATTATACGCCAAAGTCTTAGCCAACCGATTAGCCCGTATATTGCCAGATATTGTTGAGGAGTCGCAAGTGGGTTTTGTGCAGGGCAGAAGTATTACCAAGAATATCAGGAAAATACTTACAACGTTGGAGGTAGTATCTAACCAGGCCATACCATCCGTGTTAGTCAGCTTTGATGCCGAAAAGGCATTTGACAGAGTGGTGTGAGATTTTTTGTTTGGGACGTTAGAAGCATATGGAATAAGCGGGTTTTTTCAGGAGGCAATACGGGCGTTATACTATCTTCCACAGGCCCAAATGTGGGTTAATGGAATACTATCTGCCCCCTTCTCGATATATCGGGGAACTAGACAAGGCTGTCCACTGTCACCTTTGTTGTTCGTATTAACATTAGATCCCTTGATCAGAGATATTCAAGGGACGCCTGATGTGAAGGGAGTGGCGGTGGGCGCAGAAACGTTCAAGATCGCAGCATTTGCAGATGACCTACTAGCTCATCTGACTAATCCAAGTACCTCACTGACAGCTCTATTAGAATGTATGGCAGAATATGGGGATTTCTCAGGTTTTAAGTTAAATTTGGAGAAATCAGAAGCATTGCTGGGTGGGGAGAAGCGCGAGGAGAGTTGGCAAGGCCGTGTCCCATTGAGATGGGCAGATGGGTCCTTTCGTTATTTAGGAGTGCAGTTGTCCATGGATACCTCAAAGTTATATCACCTGAATATAGAGAAACTGCTACAGGATACAAGACGCTCTCTTGAGCGGTGGAGCCATCTGCCCCTATCACTTACTGGGAGAATTAATATGTTTAAAATGTTCATCTTCCCTAGATGGCTCTACATCTTACAAGCCGTGCCAATACACTTATTAAGAAGAGATATACGAAAGTTAAATAGGATTTGTAGGAAATTCCTTTGGGACGGGAAGAAGTCCAAATTACGTTTAGAATATCTTTATGATAATTGGACACAAGGAGGCTTGGGTCTACCCAATATTCAAAGATATAACCAGGCCTGTTTACTGAGACATCTCAGAGACTGGGTGCTAGGCACAAATCAGTATACCCCTGTTGGGTGGGAGAGGGCACTGTATAGGCCTTGGCATATGAATTTTCTTCTGCAGGCTAAATCAACTAGTTTACCGCCTGTATGTAAGAACAGTATTTTGTTACAACCTTTAAGACAGGTCTGGCGTTTCCTAATGACGGCTTGGAATCATAATCCAAATGTCAGTGATCAGTTGCCTCTTCAAGGGAATGGGGACTTCCAACCTGGAATGGAAGCAGGGACCATTAAAAACTGGGCAGAAATGGGAATCACTTTAGTGGAACACTTAGTCAATGCGGATGGAAGGTTGTATACATTCCAAGATCTACAGCAGAGGCTATCCCTAACAAACAAGGATCACTACACTTATAGACAATTACACCACTACTGGTATAGCTTAGACCAAGAGGCTCTGGGTACAAAAATGGGTCAAAAGCTTAGAGAATTTTTAAAGGGGGATGCATACGATCAGGTTTCAATATCTAGTTTACACAAAGCACTTCTGTTGCTTTGCCCACCTCGCAATTATGAAGCACTCACTGCAGCCTGGAGTAAAGACTTGGGATATGAATTGAAGGGAGTAAATTTTACAAAATTGATCATAGATATCCCAAAACAGGTGGGGGGGGGGGCGGAGCTGCAGGAGAGTCAATACAGAATAATACACAGGAGGGGATACATGACACAAACACAAGCAGCGAGAGCGGGGTGGACACCCAATGCCCAATGTTCCAAATGCAACAGAGGAAGGAATACCTTTTTGCATGCATTTTGGAGGTGCGATAGAGTAAAAATATTTTGGAAGGCGGTGCATAAATACCTTGAGAGCATCATTGATCAAAAAATACTCCAATCCTGGAGAGGAGCACTTTTAAATAGAAGGACAGCCTACGGGATTTCGGATAGGAATTTGGAACAATTGATATGCAAGGCTTATGCCGTGGGGAAAAAATGTATACTTAGACACTGGATGCAGGTGGTACCACCCTCCTTCTGGCATTGGAGAAATAGGTTTCATGAATTGATGCTATGGGAGGCCAGGGAAGCCCAGGGCACTTCCAAGAAAAGAAAGAAGTTTATCTCCATCTGGACCAAGTACTTACAAAGTATATCCCATAAAGCGAGAAGTGCAATATTAAATAAATTTTCCACATAGGGGACCATAAAGGTGGGAGAGGATAATGGCAACTAGAGTTCAGTAACACAACATAAGGCAGAGCACCTTAACCAACACCGTAGCACAAGAGTGAGTGGGAGATGTAACTGAATGGCTCATGAAGTGAAGGCGGAATATTTCATGATAAAAGGGGGGAGGGGGGAAGGGGATGAAAGGGAGGGAGATATTAGATAAGGGGTTAACCGCGATACAAATACAAGTTATTATTCTTGGAAAGTGCAGATAGCGGATAATGTTTATTGTTGTTTATTGCTCTATTTTGATACAAGGATTAGGTTAAAGACAGTATTAAGGGGGGGAAGGGGGGAATTGGGAGGGAAACTGTAAATCAAATTTGATGATAATGACCGCGGATTAGTGTACATATGACTGACAAAGTTAAAACTGTTATGTACTTAATCAAATGATTGTGTTAATCTGTGGCATCATCAATAAAAACTTTGAAACATAAATGAAGGTCCTGCATCAATGTGTCTCTGCAGCTTAAACAAGTAAAGACTGCTGGTGCTTTGGAAAATGCTGTGGGTGATTTATTTAATCTCCTAATGTTCTTGGAGATATTTGTTCCTCAAATGAAGCCCTTTGATCTGTGTTCACCACTTCCTGAATAACCCCTTCCAACCCCTTGGCCAAAAGTTTTGATAGTATCTCTGTAACAACATTAAACAGAAAAACTGGCCTATAAGAGTCACGCTGATCTGGATCCTTTCCTGATTTTGAGATAACCCCAACGTTAGCCTGCATAAATGACCCTGTTCTAAATACCTTTACCAAAACTGGCAGCAGCAAAGGAGAAACCTCCTATAAAAGTCTTCAGGAAAACTGTCCACCCTGCTGCTTTACCCATGTGGAACGTGGAAGGGCATGGGCTCTGCTGACATTTACACAATACTATAAGTAATTCACCCTTGCCATATATGGGAGTTCACAGTTAGATCAGGTCTATGGCTGGTGTAACTGTGGTCACCTAGATTTTAGGTGCTCTGATACTGGGCTGCACTGGTATTCTATAATGGAATCTGGCACACCAATGCCATTATAAAATAGAGTCTCACTGAATCTCGGGGCAACTAAAAGGAGTCACTCACTTATAGAATACAACTTATTATAATAATTTCTGACAGCTTGATTGTTATGATTGTGGTCATAACCCCTCTCAAACTTACCTTTTTCCTGGTGGTCAGCTTAGCTGGCTTCTCTTTCTTTTGTCTGTCCTTTCTGAGCTGGCTCTCTCTCTCTGTGCTGGCTGCTTCCAGCAGCATGACTCTAATTGTCTCACTTTACTTCAGCTGTGGGTGTTGCCTGAGTTGCTCTGCTCCCTTTTTGGGTGTACTGGCTTCAAGTGCTTCACGGGACTGCATTGGTGTGGGTTGGGCCTCTCTGGGTCAGTGTGCTGTTGCCTGGGTCTAGGGAGTGTGACATCATCTGGGAGGGCCTTGATAAGAAAGTGGTGTTCTTTCCTTCAGGGCCTTTGCAACGTTGGTGTTTGCCTGTGCTTTAGAACGTCTGCTGAAGGTCACGGTTAGTGCTTAGTGTTTAGGAGCACTTTTTGCTTCCCCTTTGGTGCTTAGGAAGCACCTTGATAGTTTTGTGTCTAGCTTGTTAGGGTAGTGCTTAGGAAGTACCTTGTTAGTTTTGTATCTAGCTTGCCAGAGTACTGCTTAGGAAGCACCTTGATAGTTTTGTGTTTAGCTTGTTAGTGTAGTGCTTAGAAAGCACCTGTTCTGCGTAGGTGTGTAGCTCCCCTGCTTTCCCTTTTGTTGCTGATAGTAGTACTTCAGGTTTTGGGGTTGTTAGGAGCACCTGTGTGAGCTGTTGTGTTTAGGTTCCCTGCTCTCTCCCTGTGGCTCCCCTGCTTACCTGTGTGTCTCTATTAGTAGTACTTCTAGTAGTGAAGGGCTTTGGAAGTCCTTTTCTGAGTGTGGTGCTATTAGTACTTCTGTTAGTATAGGGCTTAGGAAGTCCTTTTGTTAGTACTGTTAGGAACACTTCTGTTGGTTTAGGGCTTGGGAGCTCTTAGGTCAGTTTAGGATTTAGGAGTACTTCTGTTTCCAGTCCTGGTCCCTGTGTCATCCGGTATCCGGTAAGTCCTGCCGGCCACTCGAACCCAAGGACTCAACCCTTGGGGGGCAGTGGCTAAGTGCAGGGGAAGCTGTACGGACCAGTTCAGTGTGCTCCAGTCCAGTGTGTTCCGGTCCGGTGTGTGTTCCAGTCCTGTGTCCTCCAGTCCGGGGGATTCCAGTCCAGTGTTGCAGTCCAGTGTTCCAGTCCTGTGTCCTCCAGTCCGGGGGATTCCAGTCCGTGTGTTCCGGCTCGCTGGGCGGTGCCTGCAGTCCCTGCCGGTGCCGGTGTGCTTGCCCAGCGTTGGTTGGTGGGTTTTGCCTGCTGCTGTCGCTCCTCGTCAGCAGCCCAAGGGCTCACGTTTGCTCCAGAGCCCGGCCCCGCGGGCTCTGAACCTGAGAACCTGACATTGATGAATACCTTTCTGGGTACTAAACAGTGAGCCTGTAGAATTCGAACCTGGGCCATTGCCTTATTTTTCAATTGCTTTGCTTGCATTCTATCAATTTTCCCAGATTTAGCTTAGCGCTGGTCAATTCTTCACAATACTTTTTCTACAGGGAGAGCATTAACCTCTTCTTACACTGCAGTATTTTTCTTAGTCATCTTCTCATGCTGATGGTGTTTGTTTCTTGTATAATTCCCAGAATGTTTCTCTCAGACTTTCTACCTTTTCCCGATGTGCACTTGTCTCAATCTCTATAAATCTGCCCTGAAGCACCACTTTAAAAGCGTTGTACTCATGTGCCTTTGTAGCAGAAAGAACCTTCCTCTGGGCCTCTTGAAATATCAGTTCTTTTTTTCAACAAAGACACATTAAGCATTCAAGACACCATCTGCCATCAAGAGGATGACTTAACCAAGAAATCTAAGTGGACTGGTGCGTGATCTGACCAAGTTATTAATTCAATTTCACAAGATGTAGCCCTAATACCCAACCCAGCACTAATTACAAAAAAGTCATTTAATGAATAGGACTTATGAACATGGGAAAAGCAAGCAAAATCCTGATGCCCTGGATGAGGTATTCTCCAAATAGTGTGATAAGTTCATGATGGGATGGGAGAGGTGTGAGAGTATGGGGGATGGGAGCAGTGAGCAGTTAAGAGCATTCTTATAAGACATAACATAGGAATCCAGTTCCTTTCAGAATTTTATTTCCAATATGCTATCCATGATTTTTTTCAGGAATGAAGCTGTCATTTCCAGACATGGTAAGTTAATTATTGAAGTGGAATATTTTCACTGGTACAGGTCATACCACTATGTCTCCAGTCTTATTCCTGTTCCTCTCCTTTCCCCATCTTCTCTGCCTTTCTCATGCACCCTGTGGAATGTACACTCTTTCTCCAACAAGCTTGCCTACATCCACTATCTCTCTTTCTCTCATACTCTCCATCTACTTGTTCTGAGACTTGGCTTTGCCCTAAAGACTCTGCTTCATTTGCTGCCCTATGTCAAGGAGGTTACCTTTTCTCCCATACAGCTTGCCCAGTTCGCTGCAGTGGTGGTGCTACTCTCACCTTCTTGCATATTTCAATTTCTTCTTCCACCTTGGTCTGGTTACTTTTCTTCCTTTGAAGTCCACTCCATCCGTCTATTCACTCCACTACCTCTCTAAGTAGCAGTCATTTATTAACCCCCTGATAATTCCCCTTCTTCCTTCCTCACTGTCTCTGACTCCTGGCTTTCCTTCTTACTTGAACCTTTATCTCCTTCCCTCATTCTTTTGGATTTTATCACTCATGCTAATGACCCCTCTGACTCTTATGCCTCTCAGTTTCTTGCTTTAACATCCTCATTCAATCTTCAGCTGTGCTCCACTACCCTTACTGACCAGAATGGCCACTGCCTAGATATTGTCTTCTTCTCCAACTGTCCACTTTCTCCACCTCAGTTCTTAATCACTCCCCCCCAATCCCATCCAATCTCCACCAACACATTTAGGAATATTCAGGCTACTGATCCTTGCACTCTCTCCACCACCGTTTCATCCCTCTTATCAAAGTTTGTCAATGAGGCTGCCTCTTCTCTGGAAACTCTCGTCCCTCATATTTCTTGTTCTATAAGAACCAAACCCCAACCTTGGCTGACCTCAAGAATCCACTACCTACTTTTCTGCATCCGATCTGCTGAACACCTTTGGCTAAAATCCTTTGCCCATGCTGACTTCATACATTTCAAATTCTTGCTGATCTCCTTCCAGTCTGCTCTTTCACTTGCCAAACAAGACTACTACATCCATTTAACAAACTCTTTGGCTCCAACCCTCGCCATCTCATTGCCATGATGAGCTCTCACCTCAACGTGCCTTCACCTCCAACCTCCCCCCCTTTACTTTCTCCCCAGACTCTGGCTGAGTACTTCCATGACAAGGTTCACAAGATTAACCTTGAGCTCTCGACCAAGTCACTTCCACCTCTTCTTACCTCACTCCATTCTCTCAACTTTCTTTCCACTCCTGCTACCTTTTCTTTCTTTTCTGAAATACTCAAGAGGAAACTGCTCATTTTCTTTCCTCCTCCAAACTCACTACCTGTTCCGCAGATCCTATTCCCACCCATCTTATCAATGTTCTTCCTATATGAAAGTATTAGGAATTTGGATAGATAATAGATTGTCCTTGGATCTTCAGGTTGGCAAACTCACTCAGAAATTATTCTTTATAATGCATAATTTGCAAAGAATTCGGAAGTATTTTGATCAGGACCAATTTCGTCTCTTGGTACAGTCTCTAGTTTTAAACTCGCTAGATTACTGCAATATCATTTACTTAGGAGTTTCTAATAAACTACTGAAGAGACTTAATACCATTCAAAATGTAGCATTGCAATTGATTTTTTCACTGAAAAATGTGACAGTGTCTCTTTGTATTATAAACAATTGCACTGGCTCCCAGTTCATGCAAGGGTATTATCTACATTTTTTCTGTTTTGTATATAAGATACTTCAAACCTTGGGGTCATCTTTGACTCTTCTCTCTCCTTCTCTGCTCATATCCAGCAGACCGCCAAGACCTGTCGTTTCTTTCTTTACAACATCCGTAAAATCCGCCCCTTTCTTTCCGAGCACTCTACCAAAACCCTCATCCACACCCTTGTCACCTCTCGTTTAGACTACTGCAATCTGCTTCTTGCTGGCCTCCCACTTAGTCACCTCTCCCCTCTCCAGTCAGTTCAAAACTCTGCTGCCCGTCTCATCTTCCGCCAGGGTCGCTTTACTCATACTACCCCTCTCCTCAAGACCCTTCACTGGCTCCCTATCCGTTTTCGCATCCTGTTCAAACTTCTTCTACTAACCTATAAATGTACTCACTCTGCTGCTCCCCAGTATCTCTCCACACTCGTCCTTCCCTACACCCCTTCCCGTGCACTCCGCTCCATGGATAAATCCTTCTTATCTGTTCCCTTCTCCACTACTGCCAACTCCAGACTTCGCGCCTTCTGTCTCGCTGCACCCTACGCCTGGAATAAACTTCCTGAGCCCCTACGTCTTGCCCCATCCTTGGCCACCTTTAAATCTAGACTGAAAACCCACCTCTTTGACATTGCTTTTGACTCGTAACCACTTGTAACCACTCGCCTCCACCTACCCCCTCCTCTCTTCCTTCCCGTTCACATTAATTGATTTGATTTGCTTACTTTATTTATTTTTTGTCTATTAGATTGTAAGCTCTTTGAGCAGGGACTGTCTTTCTTCTATGTTTGTACAGCGCTGCGTATGCCTTGTAGCGCTATAGAAATGCTAAATAGTAGTAGTAGTAGTAGTAGTTCATGGTTTAGCTCCATCTTACCTTCTGGATCACATGGAGCGACATAATCGAAAGGGACACCCAAGTTTTGCTGAGGATGTCCTCGCACAACGTCCCGTGGAGGAGCAGGGAAACCCGTATTATCGAAACAAGATGGACGTCCATCTTTTTTTTGATAATATGGTTGGGGATGCCCAAATCTTGACATTTAGGTCGTCCTTAGAGATGGTCGTCCCTAGACTTGGTCATTTCTGATTTTTGCCGATAATCGAAACTACTACTACTACTACTACTACTATTTAGCATTTCTATAGCGCTACAAGGCGTACGCAGCGCTGCACAAACATAGAAGAAAGACAGTCCTTGTTCAAACAGCTTACAATCTAATAGACAAAAAATAAAGTAAGCAAATCAAATCAATTAATGTGTACAGGGAAGGAGGAGAGGAGGGTAGGTGGAGGCAGTGGTTACAAGTGGTTATGAGTCAAAAGCAATGTTAAAGAGGTGGGCTTTCAGTCTAGATTTAAAGGTGACCAAGGATGGGGCAAGACGTAGGGGCTCAGGAAGTTTATTCCAGGCATAGGGTGCAGCGAGACAGAAGGCGCGAAGTCTGG
The DNA here is from genome assembly GCF_901765095.1 of Microcaecilia unicolor. Lineage (NCBI taxonomy): Eukaryota > Metazoa > Chordata > Amphibia > Gymnophiona > Siphonopidae > Microcaecilia > Microcaecilia unicolor. The sequence goes on along the minus strand of NC_044038.1, from coordinate 110,705,027 downwards.
AGTTGGCAGTAGTGGAGAAGGGAACAGATAAGAAGGATCTATCCATGGAGCGGAGTGCACGGGAAGGGGTGTAGGGAAGGACGAGTGTGAAGAGATACTGGGGAGCAGCAGAGTGAGTACATTTATAGGTTAGTAGAAGAAGTTTGAACAGGATGCGAAAACGGATAGGGAGCCAGTGAAGCGACTTGAGGAGAGGGGTAGTATGAGTAAAGCGACCCTGGCGGAAACTAAGGACGCCCATTTCAGAAACGACCAAATGCAAGCCCTTTGGTCATGGGAGGAGCCAGCATTTGTAGTGCACTGGTCCCCCTGACATGCCAGGACACCGACCGGGCACCCTAGGGGGTGCTGCAGTGGACTTCAGAAATTGTTCCAAGGAATATGGCTCCCTTACTTTGTGTGCTGAGCCCCACAACCCCCCCCCTCCAAAAAAAAAAACCCACTACCCACCACTGTACACCACTACCATAGCCCTTATGGGTGAAGGGGGCCACCTAGATGTGGGTACAGTAGGTTTGTGGTGGGTTTTGGAGGGCTCACATTTACCACCACAAGTGTAACAGGTAGGGGGGAGGGGGGGGTGGGCCTGGGTCCACCTGCCTGAAGTGCACTGCATCCACTAAAACTGCTCCAGGGACCTGCATACTGCTGTAATGGACCTGAGTATGACATTTGAGGCTGGAACAAAATATTTTTAAAGATGTTTTTTGAGGGTCAGAGGAGGTTAGTGAGCACTGGGGGAGTAAAAGGAGGTGATCCCCGATTCTCTCCAGTGGTCATCTGGTCAGTTCTGGCACCTTTTTGTGGCTTGGTCGTAAGAAAAACAGGACCAGGTAAAGTCATCCAAGTGCTCGTCAGGGATGCCCTTTTTTTCCATTATGGATCGAGGACGCCCAAGTCCGACCTTCGCTACGCCTCCAACACTCCCCCGTTAACTTTGGTCATCTCCACAACGGAAACCAGTTGGGGATGCCCAAAATCGGCTTTCGATTATGCCGATTTGGGCGACCCTGTGAGGACGCCCATCTTCCGATTTGTGTCGAAAGATGGGTGTCCTTCTCTTTTGAAAATAAGCCTGATAGTCTTTATGCAAAAAAAAAAAATAGAGCTACAAGAACCTGCTCTTTCTTTACAATTCCATCCTTAAAGAATATGAAGAGAATGTGATAATCTCTTATCATATTGGGCAGCTCGTTTAGAGAAATAAATTCAAACCATGTTAATATCGGTGACAAGTTATGTTCAATTCCGTAGGTAGATTAAAACATAACTATTTTTAAAATATGTCCTGAATTATAGTGACTAATAGACTGATATATTAGTTTCTTTTTTATTTAAAGATTGTAATTCGAGGTAATATCCTGCTTCTTTAATCATGCAATCCGCATTGAACCGCAAGGTATATGGCGGAATATAAATTTATTGTTAATGTTAATGTTAAAGTCCCGTGAGACTTGAAACCACTTCTCAAACTTCCCACACCGCACACTGTGGGGCTCAAGTATATGGAGACCCAGATCGCTGTCCAATGCTGACAGAAACGGTTTGAGGTAGCAAAAGAAAGAGAACATATCTTTCTGGTGAAATCTGGCAATCTCTGCATCTGGGATTTGTTGATCCCTGATGTAGGTCCCAGTCTCTGATTACTGCTGTCCTTTAAAGGATTTCCTGTTCATTTTGCTATTCTTCTCTTTCCTCATGTCTTCACTTCCTCCGCTACATCCATCTCTGATACTGATCTTTTTCTTTCAGCTGTCTTCTATTTATCTGCCTCTTTAATTTCAGATTTCATTCATTTTACTAACCAGTCTTCAATCTCCTTTTTTTTTCACTGCATCTACCCAGGCCCTCCTATTCTCCTTTCTCTTATGCCTCAGTTTTTCATTTACTCTACTGTCTCTGCCCCTCCCATCCAACATCTCATTTCTGTCTCCCCCCCTCCCTGCCAATCAGCATTGCCCCTTCTCTCCTGTCTCCCACTCACTCTCTTACAGATTTCCCTGGTTGGCAGCTGGCCAGAAGCTTCAGCTATAAATCCAATGTGAAGATGCGCAGTACCAGTTTCCTGCACACAGTGCCACTAGCTCTGCCAGTCACACCCCTCTGGGCAGGAAGTTTATGTTAGAGCTAGTGGCGGCACACAGGAAACTAGTCCTGCACTTCTTCACATTGCTTTTAGTGCTGCCGCCGGCCTCTGAGAACAACGGGTCCTGCAGTGGTGGCACTAGGAGAGAGGGGATGGTCACAGTTGCAGCTGAGGAGCAGTGGCGTACCAAGGGGGGGCGGTCTGCCCCGGGTGCACGCCGCTGGGGGGGTGCCGCGCGTCTGTTGACTTCACTCTTTCCCTGCTCCCTCTGCCCCGGAACGGGTTACTTCCTGTTCCGGGACAGAGGGAGCAGGGAACGAGTGAAGTCGACAGGCACGCAGCACCCCCCCCCCCCCCAGCAGGTAAAGATGTACTGGGGGGGGGGAGGTCGTTTCACCAGGAAAAGGTTCCGTTGTTTCGCCGCTGGGGGGGGGGGGGGTGCCGCGTGTCTGTCGGCAACGCTCGTTCCCTGCTCCCTCTGCCCCGGAACAGGAACCCGTTCCGGGGCAGAGGGAGCAGGGAACGAGTGTTGCCGACAGACGCGTGGCACCCCTCCAGCTGGTAAAGATGCACCCGGGGGGGGGTGTCCGTCATTTCGTTGGGGGGTCGCGCTGCACCCGGGGGGGGGGGGAGGCGCATCGGCAATCCGCCCCGGGTGTCAGCGACCCTAGGAACTCCACTGCTGTGGAGGCTTAGCCTCCCCAAGCCTCCTATACAGGGCACCTATGGAAACAATCAAAGAGGATAAGTATGAGGGGACCGTTGAAAAAAGTATCTTTGAGTTAGAATTAAAATCTTAAATTGTATTCTGTACTGAACCAGAAGCCAATGATGCCCATACTGGATAAATTATATCTCAGTCTGGTTTGATTCACAATAAAATAAAAAAAGGAAAATATTTTAATGTACTTTTAAGAACTATGAGGGAAGAGTGCCTTCAAATACCATCATCTCTGTGCATGTCTCTCTTTGTTCTCTGATCAAGACAAGGCTATTAATGTATTTCTTAGCATGAAGGCTTCACTTTTGTTTCATTTTCCTTTCTATTCATCTGTAAACACTACAAATGTAAAACAATTTGAGGTTTGGCAATAAGAATGGTGCAGAGATATATACAAGGTAGTCTACTTAAATCTTCTCATTTGGTGGGGTTGTGGCATTTTTGGTTTTGATTTGGGATCCTGGAGGAAACTACTACTACTACTACTTAACATTTCTAAAGTGCTACTAGGGTTACGCAGCGCTGTACAATTTAACATGGAAGGACAGTCCCTGCTCAAGGAGCTTACAATCTAAGAGACAAATGTACAGTCAATCTGATAGGTCAGGCAGATTGGGCAGTCTACATGTTCGAAAGGTTAGGTTCCAAAAGCAGCATTGAAGAGGTGAGCTTTAAGCAAGGATTTGAAGATGGATAGGGAGGGGGCTTGGCGTAGGGGTTCAGGAAGATTGTTCCAGGCATAGGGTGAGGCAAGATAAAATGGGCGGAGCCTGGAGTTGGCAGTGGTGGAGAAGGGTACTGAGAGGAGGGATTTGTCATGTGAGCGGAGGTTACAGGCAGGAACGTAGGGGGAGATGAGGGTAGAGAGGTAGTGAGGAGCAGCAGAGTGAGTGCATTTGTAAGTAAGGAGGAGAAGCTTGAATTGTATGCGGTATCTGATCGGAAGCCAGTGAAGTGACCTGAGGAGAGGGGTGATATGAGAATAACGGTTTTGGCGGAATATAAGACGTGCGGCAGAGTTCTGAACGGATTGAAGGGGGGATAGATGGCTGAGTGGGAGGCCGGTGAGGAGTAGGTTGCAGTAGTCGAGGCGAGAGGTAATGAGGGCGTGGACGAGGGTTCGGGTGGTGTGCTCAGTGAGGAAAGGGCGAATTTTGTTGATGTTGAAGAGGAAGAAGCGACAGGTTTTGGCAGTCTGCTGGATATGCTCAGAGAAGGAGAGGGAGGAGTCGAAGATGACTCCGAGGTTGCGGGCAGAAGAGACGGGGAGGATGAGGGTGCCATCAACCGAGATAGAAAGTGGAGGAAGAGGAGAAGTGGGTTTAGGTGGAAAGACGAGGAGCTCGGTCTGGGACATGTTCAGCTTCAGGTGGCGGTTGGACATCCAGGCAGCAATGTCGGATAGGCAGGCCGATACCTTGGCCTGGGTCTCTGCTGTGATGTCTGGTGTGGAGAGATAGAGCTGGGTGTCATCAGCATAAAGATGATACTGGAAACCATGAGATGAGATTAGTGAGCCTAGAGAAGAGGTGTAGATAGAGAAGAGAAGGGGTCCAAGGACAGATTCCTGGGGAACTCCAACAGATAGCGGGATGGGAGTGGAGGAAGATCCATGAGAGTATACCCTGAAGGTGCGGTGGGAGGAGGAGAACCAGGAGAGGACAGAGCCCTGGAACCCAAATGAGGCCAGAGTGGCAAGAAGTAAATCGTGATTGACAGTGTCAAAAGCGGTGGAAAGATCGAGGAGGATGAGGATGGAGTAGTGGCCTCTGGATTTGGCCAGGAGCAGGTCGTTGCAGACTTTAGAGAGTGCTGTTTCTGTCGAGTGGAGAGGGCGAAAGCCGGATTGGATTGGATCGAGGATGGCATGAGAGGAGAGAAAATTGAGGCAGCGGCTGTGAACGGCGCGCTCAAGTATTTTGGAGAGGAAGGGTAAGAGAGAGATGGGGCGATAGTTGGAGGGGCAGGTAGGGTCAAGTGAAGGTTTTTTGAGGAGAGGTGTGACTACGGCGTGCTTGAAGGTGTCAGGGACAGTTGCGGTGGAGAGAGAGAGGTTAAGGATGCGACAGATGGAGGGGTTGACAGTATGGGCGATGGTGCTAAGTAGGTTGGTGGGGATGGGATCAGAGGAACAGGTGGTGCATTTTGAGGAGGAAAGAAGGCGGGAGGTTTCATCCTCGGTGATCTCAGGAAAGGAAGAGAAGGAGGCCTGGGTTGGTTGGTTGAGGGAGAGGGTTAGTGGGTGAAGAGGAGGTGATGGCTTGTTAGTGAACTCAAGGTTGATCTTTTGCACCTTGTCGCGAAAGTATAATCAGCCAGTGATTGAGGAGAGAGTGAGGGGGGAGTGGGAGCGGGGGGCACCTTGAGGAGAGAGTTAAGGGTGGCGAAGAGACGACGAGGGTTGGAGCTGAGAGAGTTGGTCAATTGGGTGTAATAGTCCTGTTTTGCAAGGGATAGGGAGGAGTGGAAGGAGGATAGCATGAATTTGTAGTGAAGGAAATCTGAATGGGTGCGGGATTTCCTCCAGAGACGTTCAGCAGATCGGGTGCAGGAGCGAAGGTAGCGGATGCAAGGGGTCAGCCAAGGCTGAGGAATAGTATGCTTTGTGGGACGGGAGGTGGATGGTGCGAGGAGCAGAGGAGAGAGCGGCATTGTAAGCGGAGACCGCTTTTTCGACAGTCTCGGAGGACATGATGGATGGGAGGAGATTAGAGATGCTAGAGGATAAGGTGGGGGGGGGGGGGGGGTCAATGGCCTGGAGATTCCTGGAGGTGGTGGTTAAAGTTGGACGGGGCCGAGGGGGGGGTGAAGAAGTGTGAATGTGATCAGGTGGTGGTCGGAGAGAGGAAGAGCTGAAGCTTGGAAATTGGAGGGCGAGCCGGAGGAGGAGAGGACGAGGTCAAGACAATGGTCGTCACGGTGAGTAGGGGTGGTAGAGCACAGCTGGAGGTTGAAGGAGGATGTTAGGGAGAGGAACTTAGAAGCGTGAGGGTCAGATGGGTCGTCAGCATGAATGTTAAAGTCTCTGAGAATGAGGGACGGAGATGAAGGCTCAAGGAAAACAGAGAGCCAAGCATCGAAGTCGGTGAGGAAGGAAGAGAAGGATTTATCAGGGGGGGCGGTAGATGACTGCCACTCTGAGTGGCAGCGGGTAGAATAGCCGGATGGATTGGGCCTCAAAGGATGAGAAGCAGTGAGACTGCGGTAGGAGGAGGGGTTGGAAACTACAGGAGGGCGAGAGTAGTAACCCAACGCCTCCACCGCGGCCAACTGGGCGGGGAGTGTGTGAGAAGAGATAACCACCATGGCAAAGGGCTGCGACTGATGCAGAGTCATCCAGGGAGATCCAGGTTTCGGTTAGGGCGAGCAGTTGAAGGGAGTGGGAGATGAAGAGATCGTGAGTGAAGGACAATTTGTTGCAGACTGAGTGGGCATTCCACAAGGCGCATGAGAAGGGGAGGGAAGAGGGGGGAGGAGGGGAATAGAGATGAGGTTGGAGACGTCCTGGGATCGTTCGCGTGGATAGGACGGGGACAGATGAGGGGGACCTGGATTAGGGTTAATGTCTCCCGCGGATAGCAGGAGGAGCAGCAAGAGAGTGCGGAGGAGGGTGGGGGAGGTCGGGCGACGAAGGCGACGAAGACGGGGTGGACTTAGGAGGAATGGGGATGGGTTAATAGCAGGAAGGAAGTGTTGAAGGTTGAGAGCTAGGATGGAGGAGGGGGACAAGAGGGATGGTGAGGTGGAGAGGGATGGGAGTGAACAGGGTATTGCTGTGGCGGGCCAGGCGGGAGGGCAGCGAGTACCAGTGGTAGATAGTGGGAGTGGGGGGGGAAAAGAGATTAGGAAGGGACAGGGCAAGGAAGAGAATGTGGATAGGAGCCATACGTAGTGACTGATGTGTAACAGATGACTGTGTAGTGACTGAGGTGTTAAGCAGATAGATAGAATGGAGAGCTGGGTAGGAGGCTAGGAATTGATGGACTGGTAAGTTGATGTTTGACAAGCTAGCAGCAGGCAGGCGGGTAAGTCAATGGTTGAGAGGCTCGCAGGCAGGCAGGCGAGCAGGTAGGTCAATGGTTGACAAGCTAGCAGCAGGCAGGCCGGTAAGTCAGTGGCGGAGAGGCTCGCAAGCAGGCAGGCAGGTTGCTCGATGGGTTAACAGGAGAAGGAGGAGGCCTTTTTGGCTGAATCAGGGCCTAGGAGAACTGAAGAGGGCTGCATCAGTGAGTGGAGCAGATAGATGTACAGAGTGAAAGGCAAAGGAGAAAATAGGAAATGGAAACTGTGTTGGGAGGCTACAGGGAAGGGGAATAGGGGAGATATAGGGGCCCTTTTACTAAGCCATGTAGGCACTTACGCACACCCAACACACACCAATTCATAACTACTACCTGGCTACCGCATGGCCTGGGCAGTAATTTCATTTTTTATGCATGCCGGAAATTTCTGGCACACGGCGCTAACCAGGCGGTAATCGGCATTGTACGCACACTGACGATTACCGCCTGGTTAACATGCGAGACCTTACCGCTAAGTCAATGGGTGGCAGTAAGGTCTCAGTCCCAAAATGGATGCATGCCAATTTTCATTTTGTCGCACGTCCATTTTCGGTCAAAGAAAAAAAAAGCATCTACACCAGCGCAGGCCACTTTTCGTTGCACCTTAGTAAAAGGACCCCACAGGATTATACCTGAGTGGTGTGAGGTGAGGTGTGGAGAGATTGGGTGAAAGGATGTGGTAACTAAAGTGCATTTGCCATTTTCCATAGTTGTCTCACCCCTTCCCCCGAGAAACAGAAATATATGGCATATATATTTTGTACCTGATAGGCAAGTACTAAATGAACTGGTTATGTATCTTAAACGTTGAGCAAATCTCTCTACAACCTTTATTCAACCTTATTTTGCCACTCTATTACAGGCCAGGCCACCACCAGCAAGGTAAGATTATATTTAATACATTGTTTTGTTTTTTTTACATATTTTTTTTACTTATAGATTTTGTAATTGTAATTTCAGATTTATTACAATCTATATTTTTTAAAGGAAACATAAGAAATACTAAGAAAATGAAATCTACAAGTAGAAAGACTAAGGGGCTCTTTTACTAAGCTGTGGAAAGAAGTGGGCTTAGTATGCCCTTATGAGGGTCTTTTGCTCACTCTTAAGCCCATTTCTTGTGTGACCGTGAAAAATCTCTTTGTATTTGTTTAATTTATGGCTGTGTGCTAAAGTTACCATTAGCGTGCAGGCATTTAAAAAAAATGAATGCAGGAGACCTTACTAAGGGCTCCTGCGTTAACCCTGTGGTAACTAGTTAAACATGCTAATGTGCATGCGCTAACTGGTTACTGCTTCCATACCTACTCTCTACCCATTGTTCACTCCTGACGTGCCAATAAATACTGCATACTTATCATGCACACAGGACTTGCTATGCCTGGCATGGCTTAGTATCTAATAAAGCTTAGTAAAAGGGCTGCTATAATACTTAACCCACATCATAAGAAGAGTAAAGAAAGATAAAGACAAAAAAAAAAAAAGATCATCAAAGAAAGAAACTCTTCATACACTACACCTCTCACAGAAAAAATCAAGGCATATTGTCAGGAAATCTTATGTTGCACAAACCTTTCAAGTGTAAAGAATCAAAGAAAACAAATTGCTTCCCCTAAAAGTTAAAAGTACACTTACAGGGGAATCCTAGATAAAATGTTGTCCCAATTGATAAAACATGGACTTTTTCTGCAAGAAAGATCTCCAATACAGTATGTCACTCGTGCACATTGTAATGGGCAGTGACGATCCTAGGTCGGTTGCCACCTGAGGCGGATCGCCAATGCACCCCCCCCCCCGGGTGCAGCATGACACAGCCCCCCCCCCCCCCTGACACAATGACCCTCCCCCCCCCACGGGTGCTGTCATGTCTGTGGCCATGACCCCTCTCAGACTCACCTTATTTCCGGCGGTCAGCTTCAGCTCCTGTTTTTCCTGTGTTAGTTCTGTCTCTGTGTGCTGGCTGCATTGGTTTGTCTGTGTGCTGTTTCCCGTTCCAGACTTCAGCCCAGTCCAGTCCAGATCTTCTGGCCTGCCAGACTTCCTTGGCTTGTTTGAGCCTGCACAGCACCCATAGTTGCCTGGTGATTGCTGCTGCTGGGCTTATTAGCCATTTTGAAACTCTCTGTTTTGCCTTTGGATCGCCTAAGGCCCTGGTTTGTTGGTGCTTGCTGCACTTCTGCCTAGTCCAGTTTATAGTCTGTATTCTTGCCTGATTCTAGTTTAGTCTTTGTGTAGCTTTGTGTTCTGTACTGCTTGTTTACTGTATTGCTTGTTTCCCAGTCTTGCTCTTGTTTGTATGTCTTTGTCTAGTGCTAGGTTGTCTGTGCTTCTTGTTTCAGTGGCTGCTTACAGCTTTCAGTTTTGTCTACCAGTGTTGTTCCCTGTTTCAGTGGCTGCTTGCAGCTTTCAGATCTGTCCCTTGTCTGTCTGAGAGTCCTAGTCTAGTTTTCTGCCTATCCTCCCTGTGTGTATCCTGCTGGTATCCAGTTCCAGCCTTGTCCAGTAAGTCCTGCTGGCCACCTGCACTCAGGGGCTCAACTCCTGAGGAACAGTGGCTAAGTGCAGGTGAAGTCTAGCTGGCCCTGTCAGAGTTCTGCCTTATCCCTGTGTGGGGTGGTTTTGCCTGCCACTGCCGCTCCTCGGGGAGTCTCTGGGGCTTGCCTTGTCACAGCATCCAGAAAAATTCAGAACTGAATGCCATATTCGCCCAGGGAAAGTCGAGTAACTGCATAGCGGAGGATTCAGTCGAGCTCACGGCTCTAGCATTCTGTTAACCTGATCGTGAGCCCTTGTGCCTAGGACGAGGCTTAGGAAGGACATTGCCAAGTCCTAGGGTAGACCAATCAGGCGCTAAGCAATACCATGGGCCTCAAAGCCCTGCACACTCAGGACAATTAACAAGTACCACCAGAAAAGGGAAATAGACCACTCAGGCGGGTCGAATGGCCGATCCGGAACCCACTCCTACAGAGTCCAAGCATACAGGCCACAAGGCCGAACTGGAACCAAATCATACACTAGGGAAGGAAAAAAGAGCAACGAGGGGTCCCTGAAGGGACTGGAGCTCAAGCAGAGCAGACAGCGTCAGCCAGTGACACAAAGGGAAGGGCAACAGACAAAACTGGCAGATACAGACTACGACCAGAGGGAGAGAAGACAAACAAAGGCTACACAGTAACTCAGGTAGCGGAGGGCAAAGCCCACAGGGAAAAAGGGAAAGCCGGGGTCAGAATGGGACACTATAGACATGGAACTTACAAGAACGAAGCTCCACAGGAATGGCTGAACAGGGAAAAACAGACTGAAGGAAAAGGCTGCTTTCCAATATAGACAGGAAAGAAGCAGGCACACAAGAGTACAGAAAGGGATAAGGCAGACACCAGAGAAATGCTGCCTAAAAGAGGCAGGGCTCACAGAAGGCAAATACCAAGCACTGCACATAAAGGGTTAACACTGAGTAAAAGGAAACTAAACAAACAAGTAGGAACGAGCTTACCATGGACAGAAAGGCTGCCTAACAGAGGCAGGGCTCACAGAAGGCAAATACCAAGCTCTGCACAAAAAGGGTTATCACTGAGTAAAGGGAAACTAAACAAACAAAGCAGGAACCAGCTTACCACGGACTGTAAGGCTGCCTAACAGAGGCAGGGCTCACAGAAGGCAAATACCAAGCTCTGCACATAAAGTATTAACACTGAATAAAGGGAAACTAAACAAACAACGCAGGAACAAGCTTACCACAGACAGAATGGCTGCCTAACAGAGGCATGGAGAAACGAGGCAGAGGACAGACCCAGCTGCACTGCAGAGAAGCAATCAAGGACACACACACACAGACCACAAACAAAAAGGAGAGCAAGCAAAACTTCTTAAAATACACACTGTGCCACAAGCACAGCCAGAGAAAGAAAACCAGAGCTTAGCTGACAGGAATTAACACTATAGGGAGAGGTAAGTCTGACTTCTCATGTCTGCTGCTTCAGACGTCAGCTCAATCCCTGACAGGCCAATCAGAAGCGAGTCTCACTCATTCCCCTGCCTGTCTCAGTAGAATCATAAAAAATTGAAGCAGTGTAAAGAAAAGCTACAAAATTGGTATGGGATTTGCGTTACAAAACGTATGAGGAGAGACTTGCTGACCTGAACATGTATACCCTGGAAGAAAGGAGAAACAGGGGTGATATGATACAAATGTTCAAATATTTGAAAGGTATTAATCCGCAAACAAACCTATTCCAGAGACAGGAAGGTGGTAGAACTAGAGGACATGAAATGAGGTTGAAGGGGGGCAGACTCAAGAAAAATGTCAGGAAGTATTTTTTCACAGAGAGAGTGGTGGATACTTGGAATGCCCTCCCGCGGGAGGTGGTGGAGATGAAAACGGTAACGGAATTCAAAAATGCGTGGTATAAACGTAAAGGAATCCTATTCAGAAATATGGATCCTCAGAAGCTTAGCGGAGATTGGGTGGCAGCACCGGTGGTTGGGAGGCAGGGCTAGTACTGGGCAGACTTCTACGGTCTGTGCCCTGAAAATGGTAGATACAAGGTCAGGTATACATATGAAGTACGCATATGAGTTTATCTTGTTGGGCAGACTGGATGGACCATACAGGTCTTTTTCTGCCGTCACCTACTATGTTACTATATGTTACCTAAAAAGCTGAAGTAACAGCCACCAAGAAAACAACCTTCCAGATCAAGTACTTCAGATGGCAAGAATTCAGTGGCTCAAAAGGAGCTTTCATCAGCTGGGTGAAAACAATGTTGAGATCTCATGACACTGGTGGAAGTTTGACAGGGGGCTTTGATAAAAGCAAACCTCTCATGAAGCGAACAACTAAATGCTTGCCGTCTACACACTGATGATAAGCACGAATTGCACTAAGGTGAACCCTTACAGAGTTGGTCTTGAGACCAGACTCATAAGTGTAGAAGGTACTCAAGCAGGGTCTGTGTAGGACAAGAAAGGGGATCTACGGCCTTGCTGTCACACCAGATGGCAAATCTCCTCCATTTAAAAGAGTAACATGAAGGGTTACGTGACGCGATGCACGCGAGTGGTCGCTAAAAGATTAGCTCCGTGCTCCCTCTCACATTCCAAGCTATAAACCCTCGAAGCAAAACGGAAAAACGGCTAGAACTGGTAGCAACACACCCGCGAGACTAGCCTGATCGCTTACCAACGCAGATCGGGTGTCCGAAGTAGCAATGGCCGCGAAATCACTTCGCAAAGATAAGGACAGAGGAAAAGCGGGAGAAGACAAGGTGGCAGCGCCGGCGAGCCCATCGAATTCGTCGGTTAGCTCTGCATGGACCGCCGAAATAGTGGGAGAGGTTACAGCAGCCCTGGAAGTTATTCTCGACAAGAAATTGCAGGGACTGGACTCCAAACTAGCAGGCTTGCAGAGCAACATGACGCAACTTACCCAGGATATGGCAGGCTATCAGCAACGAACGGGGGCCCTGGAAGACCAAGTTACAGCCATGGAACAGAGGTATGGTAAACTGCTAAAAACAGTGGAAACACAAGCCGAGAAGATAGAAGACCTGGAGAACAGGTCTAGACGCAATAATTTACGTTTTGTCGGGCTGCCTGAGGATCTAGGGGAAAGGGAGCTTCGCCCTTTCCTGGAGAAGTGGCTAGTAAAAGAACTAAAGCTGCAATCAGAAATGGGGCCCCTAATTATTGAGAGAGCCCATCAAGTAGGCCCCATGCGACAAAGTGCAGGTAGACCCAGAATAGTGATATGCCGGGTACTTAACTTTGCCCATAAAACTGCAATTATGCAAGCTATACGCGGTGGAGCAGTGTTGACTTATAACAATCAAAAAATCCTCTGTTTCCAGGACTACTCAATTGCAGTTGCCGCACAGAGGAAGGCTTTCTCACCAACTTGCTCGCAACTAGTGCAGCATAAGATCAAATTTGCGCTGTTGTATCCAGCAAAGTTAAAGATCTTTTACCAATCCTCTGTTAAAATTTGTGAGACGGTTCCTGAGGCTCAACAATATGTAAGACAAATATTGAGTACAGGAGACGAATGACTAACACTTAGTGCGGTAACTGGGAAGGTCATGGAGCATATACAGTTGAATACGTTGGATTTAAATTACTGACAATGTTAAACTATTTGAGTTAAGGAAGTTGAAAACCTTTGGATAAAATGACCTCAATGGTACATTGCGATATCCTGAATTTGGTCTGATTAAGGCTGATTGGGGAAAATTGGAAACCCCGGTAGCCAGACTCTGGGGACATGGCAAACATTGGAACCGAATGATTATCTGGCCAGTTTTGGATCTCGATGGAGGCTCAGGGACGCATGTCAACGGACATTCATGAAGGGGTCTAAGATTCTTTCATTTTTTATTTTTTTTTTCCTTTTATCTCTCCTTTCTTTTTCCTTTTGGTACAATTTGTGAATCGGTCCCAGAGGCCCAACAATAAGTACGAGACAAACTAAAAAAAGGAGATGAATGACGCAAAGTGAGCGCATAAGCTGGATCCGTTGAATAATGCAGGCAACTGGAGTGTATTGGATTACAAAATTGAAAATTAAGTGACAGGTGAAATACGAGTTGAAACTTTCAGGAAGCCGATTACTGGAGCCAAGCGCCCTTGAAGACATGATTCAGGGTAGATCATGAAAGGCTGCAACTCAGAAAAGTACCCATGACTGAGGCTTTGACAACAAATATGCACTGCAGAAGAAGCTTATCGGACTATAATAAGAATAGCAGGATGATGAGACATCTCGATCAGCCGTTTCCATGACTTTGGATTACAATCGCTGATTGGATAGGACGGGAGCCAAGGCAGGCACCTACAGACAATATCACTAACCAACCAGAGCGGAAATTTGGATATCTCATGGAGTTCACATTGGAGGAGTTACGGCTGGACTACCTGACAAGCTGGAATTGAACACTTATGAGGACAATGCTTAGCAGATACAAGACCTTATCCCTCTTCTATGACAGAGAGGAGGGAAGAGTTGGTAATGATATATATACAGGTTATGGAAAAGGCATTAGACTAACTAATGGAGTCATAACGTTATTTGTTAATGTTGGAGTTACTACATATAATATATAAGGTTCCCATTTATAGGAGATGGCATTGCCTCATTGTAGAGAATACTGTTATACTGAGTAAAGTTATTTAAAAATGATAGACCAAATGACTAAGAGAAGAGGTACACTTGAATATGAGGAGAGAGAGGATGGAGAGGAGAATTAAATATAAGGGCTCACCTAAATAAGAGGGAAGCAAACTTTGTTATATATACTCAATTATATGGAATGTAGAGAGGGGCGTAAACGTGACTAGTCCCATAAATAGGGACGAAGCACAGAGGGATAATAGGGAGCATGGGAGGAGGGGCAATAGAAGGGAGGGATGGGAGGTTAAGGGGGGGGGACGAGTTGGGGAGAGATAGGGTTCATGGAGAAGCAAATAGACTCAAGCAAGACAAAGAATAAGGAAGAGAAAAATGGTACTATGGAGCATAGGAGAATGTGTGGGGACTACATGATAAGAGGGGGGAACCATAGGCTGGGGTGGTTACTCCCGGAAGATAAAGAACTTTTGTGGGTGATCGGATGCCACCACAACCCATGAAAGATGGTTAAAATAGTGACCTGGAATGTGGGAGGCATCGGATCACCAGTGAAGCGCTCTAAGATACTAAAATATCTACAGAGAATCAGAGCGGATGTAGCTCTTTTGCAAGAGATGCATCTGAATGAGACAGAACATGATAAGCTCAAAAAATGGTGGGTAGGAGAATGCATTGGTTCACCAGCAAGAGGGAGAAAAGGCGGAGTGGTCATCCTAATAAGGAAGGGGGTGGTGGACAGGATTTGTAATGTAATTAAAGATTCAGAGGGAAGGTACATTTTTTGCAAGGTACTATTGGCAAGGAGACAGATATTATTGGGTAGCATTTATGCACCAAATCAAATGGATACCAAATTCTATCAAAAGCTACTAGGGCATTTAATAGTAGAGGACTCTTCCCGATTAATTTTGGGAGGAGACTTTAACACAGTATGGGACCCGCAGATAGATAAATCGAATGCTACACAGACACCAACTCACTGGATGTCAAAGGGACTACCGAACTTATGTTCCCTTCTGGACCTATTGGACATCTGGAGAGTTCTACATCCACAAGATAGAGATTACACACATATGTCCAGAGCACATAACACACAATCAAGGATAGATTATCTGCTGATGTCACGCACATTAATGGGAGAAGTACAGGAGACCCAAATAGGACTGTATGCAATATCGGATCATGCGGAAGTTTGGGCGAATTGGAACCCTGGGGAGGCGGGAGGTAAATTTAAGCAATGGACATTCACAAGCTATTTGACCCATAATGCGGGATTTCGGGAACATTTGTTGAATAGTTGGAAGGAATATAAACATTTTAACGAGAACACAGCCTCTGACTCAATAGTATTCTGGGAGGCGGCAAAAGCGGTCCTGAGAGGAGAGATCATTAGCTATGTAAGCCAATTTAAAAAAGCAAGAGACAGAGAGATACTGAGGCTAGAGAAAGAAATTGTAACATTGCGGAAGAAGTATGACAGGTCTTCCAGTGCTCAAATGAGGAAAGAACTTGTGTCAGCTCAAGTGGCTTTAAATACCCTTATCCATGAGAGAGAGATGAAGTCACAAGCTTATTATAAGTTCCAATTATATAAGCATGGTAGTAAGGGCGGTAAGATGTTGGCCAGACTTATTGCTCGGAAACAGACATCGAGAAGGGTTATAACTTTAAAGGATGAGACGGGCAAAATGTGTTATACAGATTTGGAAATCCAAAATATTTTTAAAACTTTTTATCAGAACTTATATACAGAAGAAAATGAATCAGGTCTTCCGAGCAACCTATACTTAGAGGGGGTAACCCATCCAGTCCTCTCGGAAAGGGAACATAAAGCTTTAAACGAACCAATAAGTATTGAAGAAGTACACTGGGCAATAGCTAATAGCACACCAGGGAAAGCGCCGGGACCGGATGGTCTAAGAGTAGAATTTTACCAACTATTAGGGGAAGACATACAACCTGCATTGGTAGAGGTTTTTAATGGGTGGGTAGAAAAAGGCTTTCTTCCCAGACAATTGAACATGGCCCAAATTATTTTGCTACCCAAACCCAAGAGAGATCCTACATTGCCGGAGTCGTATCGACCCATTTCCCTGCTGAACTGTGAAATGAAGATATTTGCTAAGATATTGGCAGGACGTATGAGTCGCGTATTACCAAAATTAGTGCAAGAGGGACAGATGGGATTTGTTAAGGGAAGATCAGTTGCTAAAAATTTAAGGAGAATCATCGCAGCGCTGGAACATGTAAAGAGGGAATCAAGGCCAACATTGATGATCAGCTTTGATGCCGAGAAGGCATTTGATCGAGTTGACTGGAGTTATATGTTTGCCACGCTGAATGAATATGGATTTGCAGGGTAGTTCATTAAAGCAATTAGAACATTATATACATCACCTCAAGCTAGAATAATGGTTAATGACAACTATTCGGAGGACTTTGAAATAAAAAGAGGAACTAGGCAGGGGTGTCCCCTGTCGCCACTTCTTTTTGCATTATATTTAGACCCATTGGTTAGAGATATTATCGAGATGCCAGCCAGAAGAGGAGTGTTGATTGGGAAACAGGAATTCAAATTAGCTGCCTTCGCAGATGATTTGTTAGTTATGCTCACAAATCCAGCGGAGTCCTTGCAAGCACTACTGGAGGTGTTTAAAGAGTTTGGAACCTATTCTGGGTTTAAACTAAACTTGGAGAAATCAGAAGCATTAGTTAGTAATATACAGAATGTAACGTCCTGGCCGGGAACGTTCCCATTGAGAAGAGCAACCAATTCATTTCGATATTTGGGTATAGAGCTGACGCCAGAAGTGGTAGAACTATATTCACTTAACATTAAGATGCTGTTGACTCAGACTCGACAACAATTGGAGAGTTGGAGACAGCTGCAACTGCCGCTGATGGGTAGAATATGCCTAATTCGTATGGTGATCCTACCTAGGTGGTTGTATGTCATGCAGACCATACCTATATGTATATTGGGGAAAGACCTGAAAATATTCACTAGGCTGGTAATGAAATTTTGCTGGGCCAATAAGAAAGCTAAGATGAAACAACAGTTCATGATGGGCAATTGGCAGCAGGGAGGGCTAGGATTACCAGACTTGAAGTTATACAATATGGCCTGCTTAATGCGGCATGTGAGGGATTGGATATTTGGAACAACATATTACACACCATTAGAACTAGAACAGGAATATTTTGAACCGCTGCGATTGAAATCCCTAATACAATTAGAAACGACGCAGATTCCCGAGATACACAGGGACAATTTACTGTTAAAACCGCTGAGGAGAGCGTGGCAATTCTTAGGGAGCAGATTGAAGATGGGGAGAGGGGTAACAGAACTACTAACAATCAGAGGGAACCCAACCTTTAAAGCAGGTATAGAAAACCTAGTCTTTCAGCGATGGGAAGACAGAGGTTTGGAATGTCTGGAAGATGTAATAGGCAATAATGGAAAGATAAAACCTTTTAGATCAGCTGTTGGATACAGATAAAATTCAATGGGGTGATACATTTGCACACTGTCAGCTAAAACATTTTATTCAGTCAATAGAACAAGGCCAATTGGAACAGAAACAGGGTTTGAAACTAAAAAATTTCTTCATAGAGATTTCTGAAGAAGTGCCATCAATTTCAGGGATACATAAAGCGTTGTGGTCATATGAGAAACTCAAAGACTTTAAAAAGCTGAAAGAACGCTGGGAGAAGGACTTAGGAGTCAAGTTATTGTTATGGGATGTTGAGAGGCAACTGAAGGGGATACCAAAATTGGTCAGCGGAGCTCAATATAGGAAATGTGCATTCCGGTTTATACATAGAGCATACATGTCACCTGCACAATTAGCAAAATTCGGGGGATTGCAGACGCCCTTGTGTGCGAGATGTGGGAGAACAGACAACACATTTTATCATAGTTTTTGGAGTTGTTGGAAGATTAGAAGGTTTTGGGGGAAAATAACTCACTATCTATCACAACTATTAGGTCGAAAGGTAGCAGGTACACCAGTGCAGATGTTGTTAAATTTACCAGGATCATTTAAAGGTCAAATACCAGAGCACAATTTATTTTTCCGCAAAGTTGCCTTGCTGGCAAAGAAATGTATCTTGCAAAACTGGACAAATGATATAGGGCCAGATTATTGGCACTGGCGGAATCTTGTCCACCAGTTAATGACGTGGGAAGCCAAAGAAGCTAAACGTTCACTAAAAAGAAAGAAAACATTTATGAAAATTTGGGGTGCTTATGTAGATTCTTTGTCTCATAGGGGAAGAAGTTTGGTCCTCAACACACTAAGATGATAACAAAGCATAAGTATCAACAAAAATGGGGGGAGGGGGAAAAGAAAAACTCTTGGAGACAGTAATAACAGATTGTTGTATAGTTTTTGCCTGGCAGATGTGCTATCAATGATTGTAAGAATGTTCATGTTATGTCTTCAATAAAAATGTTGAAACATAAAAGAGTAACATGTATAATATGTATAATAGCTGATGTTCTTATGGATGGCTGTCTTTATGAAAATAAAACATAAAGATAAACAAAAATACTCTTCACTCTTATTCTAAAATTTAATTTAGAATCAGGAATGTCAGGTCATTGCTCATTATATGCTCTCTTAGTACTAAATCATTTAAAGTCAAATTGCTCTGATCCCTTACCAACTAAAAACAACAAATATAAATCCAGGTCATTATAGGCGCTCCGGCAGCTGTCTAAGAAACTAGGATGCACAAGCTTCTAGCAGTGAACCACCTACAACAATCTCAGCATATTTTAGCAGGTGGGTAGTGATAGCAGTGTGCATAGCTAACTCTTCAGTCTCTTAGCTGTGTTGGCAGCTGTCTCATTGTGCTTGGTAGTTTCTTGGTTTGAAAACAAGGCTGCTCACAGCCCTGATATGAATGTTGCTGAAGTTATTCTGACCACATAAGCCTTAGGGTGTTTTAACAGATCAGCGGTGATGTCAATGAGCAGAAAGTTTTCTGCAGAAGTTGATTATTGCAGTTTTTCTCTAGAATTTTTTCCCTCCCTACATTTGCACCAATAAACTGACTTGTGCATTGGCCCAGTTCTACCCAATCCTTAACTTTGGCCCATAAAGTAAAACATGGTTTCAACTCTTTATTTTTCATTTTAGGCCTCCTTCCATTGACAAGTCTGTAGACCATTCAGTAAGAAACCAAAGACCTCTACCAACTGAAAGAAATAATACATTTGTAGAGAGTCAACCAAGCAGGTAAGAGTACTGAATGGCACAGTCTGTCTATGTTATAATCAGAGCTGTCAAATCTTATTGGAGCATTTTGCAGCTTTATATGAAGCTCGCCCGCCTCTGGACCCAACCGCTGTGGCAGCCTTTTTCAACCATGCCTGACTCCCACACCTTACTCCAATAGTCAGTCACAAGTTCCTCTTTATCTAGTGGTGCAAGAACTTTCCGAGTCGAAAGTTCATACACCTACTCTAGCAGAGGCAATCGAGATTGCTGCCAAGCAGGGTTTTTTTTATTAACTTGCAAAATTTGAATGCCCTCTACACCAAGAAACTTTATAAAAGATCTGTGCTTGTTAAGGATTTAAAAGGCCTAAATTTCTATTATTTTTCATTCTATCCCTATGTTTGAAAATGAGCCCCCTAGTCTCACAAAAAAAAAAAAAAATATATATATATATATATATTTATATATATACTATAATAAAACGCACCTCCAACATTCTGAAGCGGACTCCGTAGCTTCAGTGAAGGGTTCATAACATTCGTAAGTCTGTCACATCTCTCTCTGCCCCGCCCTCACGTCAAAACGTGATGATGTCGAGGGTGGAACAGTGAGAGTGAAGGCAACGTTGAACAGTTCACAGGCAACGGTACTAGATGTCGAAGGACCTATCAGAAGGAAGTGTATGGGAAGAAGGGAGGAGCGTCAGCAGAAGGGGTCATTTTGTGTACTTGCCAGACAACGGTACGCGACGTCGAGGGACCTATCAGAGGGAAGTGTATGGGAAGAAGGGAGGAGCGTCAGGAGAAGGGGTCATTCATTTAGTGTGCAGCACGCAGGAGAGGAACATCGCTGGAATGACAACAACATTGGCTGCTTTATTTTTCTGTATTTCCAGTGTAGTAATATTTTCCTCTATTTGCAGTGTGGTAAGAGGGAGGGAAGGGACGACCCTGGAACTTGGAGTGAGGGAGGAAAGGAGGGAGGGAGAGAGGGGAGAGGACGACCTTGGAACTTACAGGGAGGGAGGGGATGACCCTGGAACTCGGAGGGAGGGAGAGAGGGTGAACCCCGGAACTCAGAGGAAGGGAGAGAGGGAGGACCCTGGAACTCGGAGGGAGGGGGGGGGGAGGACCATGGAACTTGGAAGGAGGGAGGACCCTGGAACTCAGAGGGAGGGGAGGACCCTGGAACTCGGAGGGAGGGAGGGGAGGACCCTGGAACTCGGAGGGAGGGGACGACCCTGGAACTCAGAGAGAGGAAGGGAGGGGACAACCCTGGAACTTGGAGGGAAGGGGACGATGACCCTGGGAGGGGGACGACCCTGGAAGTCGGAGGGAGGGACGACCCTGGAACTCGGAGGTAGGGAGGGGGACGACGACCCTGGAACTCGGAGGGAGGGAGGAGATGACAATCCTGGAACTCAGAGGGAGGGAGGGGATGACCCTGGAACTTGGAGGGAAGGAGACGACCCCGGACGTAGTTATAGTTTTTCAACGGACCATACTCCATTTTCCACAGAGAAGAGATTGAAGGAGGCTTTGGATTGCTTAATAATTGAGCATAAATTTTCATCGGTGTATTTCTTTACACTGCTACACCTGAGATTGATTAAGACCCCTGAGGCCTTTGGGCCAAAACACGGCCGTGTCGGGTCATTTCTTGAAAATCCTTAATAAAGTTTTGGTATTCCTCCTTGGTTTATCCTCACTTTTTTTCTATATCTCATGGTGCGTGAGGTCTTTTACCTCCTTTTTTTGTTGGTTTATTAAAGCAAAACCCGACGTGGTCCACTTTTCACCCACACAGAAGCTGCAAATGAGACAGTCTAAAACATTAAACACTGCTGTTCCTGAAAGGACAGCGTGTGCTGTGTCACTGGAACGCTGTTGCAGGATTCTTTTAGGTTATCTCTTAGATGCATAGAAGAATCTTTGACACACTCTTTGAGTGTGTAATGTTTTAAATTGTCTCATGTGCAGCCCCTGTGGACCACATCAGGTTTTGTTTTAATAAAGACATTGTATGTATTTTCTCTCTGGATCTGCTGGTTTATTTATTTATTTATTTATGGCATTTATATCCCACATTATTCCCACCCACGGGCAGGCTCAATGTGGCGTACAATAGTCTATTAAGCAACAATAATACAAAATACAGTAATTAGTGTCATAGGAGGGAAAGAGGAACAACATGAGGGAGAGGGAGAGAGGAGAAGGTGACAATTAGTCGCTATGGCAGCCATGGTTCAGAAGGATGCGACACCAGGAGGGCTCATGGCATATGCTCTACTGAAAAGGAAGGTCTTGAGCCGCTTCTTAAAGGTCGGGTGATCTGGGTTAAATTTGACCACTTGGGGCAGCCCATTCCAGAATTGAGTGCTAAGATAAGAAAAAGAGGAAGCATAGACAGTCTTATATTTTAGGCCCCTAAAAGCTGGATAGTGGAGATTGAGATACAAGCGAGCTGACTTGCGGGAGTTCCTGGGCGGCAAGTTAATGAGAGTGTCCATGTAAGCAGGAGCGTCTCCATAGATTATTTTGTGCACCAACGCGCAGATCTTAAAAACGATACGGTCCTTCACAGGAAGCCAGTGCAACCTCTCACGTAGTGGGCTCGAACTTTCAAATCTCGATTTACCGAAGATGAGTCGAGCTGCTGTGTTCTGAGCAGTTTGCAAAGTTTCTTTGTTGCAAGTGTTGCAGACCTGAAGTGCCCCTGAAATACTGTCTCTTATAATAGTATCCTCCAAGGATACCTCACTCTGAACCATGTGCTCCGGAATGACTATCAGCTTTCCCCTCATTCTAGTTTAATAGCTGCTCTATCTTCTTTTTAAATGTTAGTGCCAGCAGCCTGGTTCCATTCATGTTAAGGTGGAGGTGGAGTCTATCCTTTTGGAATAGTCTCCCCCTTCCCCAGAATGTTGCCCAGCTTCTAACAAATCTAAATCCCTCCTCCCTCATCCACACATTGAGACTTCGGTGCTCTGCCTGCCTCTTTGGTCCTGCGCATAGAACGGGGAGCACTTCTAGAGGTTCTGGGTTTCAGCTTTCTACCTAAGAGCCTAAATTTGGCTTCCAAAACCATCCTCCCACATTTTCCTTTGTTGTTGGTACCCACATGTGCCAAGACAGCTAGCTCCTCTCCAGCACTGTCTAAAATGTTATCGAGGTGACACGTGAGGTCCATCCCCTTCGTACCAAGTGATCCTCACATCCACCAGCCACCCAGCTATCTACATACCTAAGGATTGAATCTTCAACTAATACGGCCATCCTAACCCTTCCCTCCATTATTGCAGAAAAACATCTATCTTTTGGAGCCACCCATGTCCACCTAGGTCCCAACCAAAATGCGCCCCCATCACTCCCCCTTGAAATTTGGATGAACTGTGGTACAAAACGTCTAAAATCAGGGTGTTGTAATCTTTTGAGTGGAGGAGTAGCCTAATGGTTAGTGCAGCAGGCTTTGATCCTTGTAACCTGGGTTCGATTCCCACTGTAGCTCCTTGTGACCCTTGGCAAGTCACAACCCTCCATTGCCCCAGGTACAAAAAACTTAGATTGTGAGCCCCCTAGGGACAGAGAAAGTACCTGTACATAAAGTGTACAGCGCTGCGTATGTCTAGTAGCAGTATAGAAATGATTAGTAGTAGTTTTGAAAGTGAGCCCTATAGTCTCTCAATATGTCTGTACCAGTAAATTGTTCTAATAAATTTTTAAAACATTTGCAGAAAAGTCAAAAATACCAAATTTCATATAGTTGTATAAGAAAATGAAAACAGTCCTCCAAAGCATTGACAAAGGGAATGACGTGTCAAAACACACTTCTTCAACTAACTTGAGAAACTTTGGTAGACGTTTGGACTCTCCAGGTTCTAAATAGCCTTTTTTCCCTCATCCCTTATCTTTTATTAGAACACACAAGATTCTTCTTTCCCAAAAGTTTGGTCTCAATATGTGGATAAGTCTCCTGTTCCCTTGAACTGAGGATAACTGTGCAGCAGCCATTTCACTTACTGGGCTGAAGGATGGCCCATACAGCATACAAACAATTTAATTAAGGTGTCACGTTTGTGGCCGTGACCACCCTCAGACTTACCTTATTTCTGGGGGTCAACATCTGTGCTGGCTTCTGTCTGTTTCTGTGTTAGTTTTGTCTCTGTCTCTGTGTGCTGATTACTTCACTAGACCTCACCTGTGTGGGCTATGCCTCTCTGGGGAGCCAGCATCTAAGATGGCTTCTGCCTGTTCTGTTCCAGCTTCCAAGATGGCTCCTGTCTGTCCTTCCTGTGTGTTCACTTCCTATGTGTGTCAAGCCTCTCTTTGGTGTCAGTGTGTTTCCTGCTTCTGCCCTGCTGTAGGTGACATCATCAGTGAGAGCCTTCATAAGGAAGTGCTGTACTGGCATTCAGGGCCTTTGCATTGTGTTATGCCAAAAGGTCGTCAGGTTAGTCAGTATACTGTTGCGCTGCTACATAGCCTTTCTCTGGGGCTCTTGCCCATCTGCTTATTGTGTCTGTGGACTGCTAGTCCTTTTGTGTGAGCTCCTGCCCTTCTGCTTGTGTGTCTGTGGACTGCTAGTCCTTCTGGTGCTACACTCTGTGTTTGGAGCCACTGAAGTTTCAGCCTTTGTGTGTTCCCTGTCTGTGTTGGGAGCTGCTGAAACTTCAGCCTTTGTTTGATCCCTGTCTGTGTTTGGAGCTATTTAGCTTCCAGCCTTTGTTTGTTCCCTGTCGGTGGCTGTTAGCTCCTGAAGCTTCAGCCATTGCCCTGACCTCTGCTAGTGCCTGGTTTATTCTCTGCCTGCTGCCTGTCTCTGACTATTGCCTGAACCCGGATATTCTCTGCTTGCTGCCTGTCTCTGACTATAGTCTGAACCCTGATACTCTCTGTGTGCTTTTGCCAAGCTTGTCTGCATATCTTGAACCCTGCTTCAGCCAAGCTTGTATGTATGTCCTGACCCCTGCTTCTGCCCAGCTTATGGGTATCTCCTGTATCCTGCTTCTGCCTAGCTAGTGTATATCCTGAGTGTATATCCTGAATCGTGCTTCTGCCTAGCTAGGGGATTTCCTGAACCCCATTTCTGCCAAGCTTGTATGTGTTTCCTGACCCCTGCCTCTGCCAGGCCTGTATGTGCCTCCTAGCCTCTGCTTTGCCAAGCTTGTATGTATATCCTAGCCCCTGCTCCTGCCTAATCTTTGTGCACATCCCGTCTGCTCAGTCTGTCTTGTGTTTCTTGCTTAGTGGCTGCGTAGCAGCTTTCAGTCCTAGTCTAGTTCTGTGCCAAGCTTCCCTCGTGTATCCTAGACCCAGGGTGGGTCCTCTGGGTCTTCAGTTCCTGCCCTGTCCTGCAAGTCCTGCCGGCCACCCGCACTTAGGAGCTCAACTCCTGAGGAACGGTGGTCAAGCGCAGGTGAAGCTGTTCCTGTTCTGCCTGTTCTAGTTGCCTGCCTCAGTTCTACTCTAGTCCAGAGTTCCAGTCCTGCTCTTCCTTGTATCCAGTTCCAGGGTGGTCTTGCCTGCCTCTGCCGCTCCTCAGCAGTGGCCCAAGGGCTCACGAATTCCGGTTCTGCCTCGAGAACCCGACATAAGGTCTACGGTTAAAAACCTCAAATCTCTCAATCAACCTTCTCTCTCAATACACACAGACTAATAAGGGTCCCCTAATGGAGTCTTAAAAGATGATAGTTAATAATGGATACGCACAGTAAATTCAAAGGCCAAATGCTAACTGGAAGACAGTTTTTAATTAAAATAAAGTTCCCATTAGGCACTCCAATAATGTTTATACAAAAGAAATGATAAGAAAACAATGAGGCAAACAGTTCATAAAAACAAAGTGAAGTAGTTAGAAAAGGGATCAGCGTTTCAATGGATTGATAAGTCTTCATCTCCTCTGAGCAGAATTGGATAATTGTAACAATCCTTACTTATCTGGAGTATCAACACCCCACATTAGATGGCTAGAAAGCTTATCATAAATTATTTTTACCAAACCCCTCTAACACCCCACCCCCGCCAATTAAAAAAATAGCTCATGGCAAACCACTGCAACCCCTCAATGACCACCCAAACCACTGATAAAAACCCATATTCCCTAAGAATATAACACAATCCACCCCTGATCCTCCCCCAGTACCAGCATTAGGCAATATATCTCCCCACACATACTCATAACAGAGGAGGCAACCAATTCCCCCGGGCACTTACTGTTGTGGCAGGATCAATCCCCCTTCACTTCCAGCCCCCCGTTGTACGGAACCAAAGGTAGCTGAAGTCTCTGGACAGAAATATCAGGAGCAGGAGTCTTGGAAGCAGGAAACACTAAAGCAAGTAGGTATAACCTAGATTTGGATAGCAGGAGTTGGAATCTTAATAGCAGGTGGCTTAGAAACACAGCTTAAAGCAACATATTTAGGAATTATTGGAGAGGGCGCCCAAACCTGAGGACTGTTCTCGTTTTGTTTTTCCCGCCTGGGCATCCAAGTAAGTGCCAAGGTAAAAAGCCTGAAATTTAACAACCCCAGAAAAAAATTGACATTTCATAGTTTTTCCTGTTCATTATTATCATGTCTTTTTCAAAGGAATGAACATCACTATTAGTCATTTTGTCCCTATTTGAAACAGAAAAGTACCTGGTTTATTGCACCATTTCAGTATCATTGGCCAATGAATAACTTCAAACAGAGTTAGAAATTATGATCAGAATTTTTATATTAGGAGATAGAAAACCATCTTATGTAAAATCATATTGGGCAAGACTTGGAGTTGATATTATTATTATTATTTTAATTTCAGGTCTGTGTGGCCGGGGAACCGAAAAGCTGATGTGAGTAGATTTTTAACTTCAGTGATATACTACAGAATCTAGGGAAGGGGCACCCTGAACAGACATTGTGGATGGCACCCCTGCCCCCTTTCCAATAGGAAGTTCTGTCCTCTCTCTATCCACCAATTCTCTCTCTCTCTTCCAGACAATTTTTCCTCCCTCTTACCTTCTAGATATTCTCTCTTCCTTTTCCCTCTCTCTCCCTCCAGGTATTCTCTCCTACAGCTCTGCTGCTCAGCCCACAGTCTAACGAACCCAGTGAGAGATGCTGAGGTGCCTGGAGCTCCTAATTTACCAAAGGTCCCTAATTGCACTAACATAACAAAGTATTGTAGGTTAATTAAAATTTAAAATGAGCATGAAAAGTTTGGACCCAAATTAGGTCTAATTGTGCCAAGTCTTGCTTCAGGTGACTTGTTTCATTTTTTGTAACTCTGTAGCGTATGTATAGAAACAGATAAGTAGAAATATAGATAGACAAACCGTGACAGTAGTTTTGCACAGAGCTGTATGTACCGGTGGTCCTATAACGAAAGATCTCACAGGTAGACTCCCCGCAGTAGTAATGAGTTGTAATTTGCAAAGACACATGAAAAGTCAATGACATGTCCTATGTCATTCCAAGTCATTACCAAATGGAAACAAGCAGAAACAAACACATTTTGTGTTTTGTCATTTGCCATCAAAAGTGCACTGTAGGTAGAATAAATCATATATAATTCTTATAGGAAAAACAACTCCCAACGGATTATTTATTCCAAGGCCCTATGATGCAGAACCAAGCAAATATTCTGGACTCTTGTCTAAGGGAAAGAATACAAGGGCCTTGCTTCTGGCACCTAGCCAGACTTGACTTAATAGAGAAGTGAAACCAAAGCCAAAGCTGATATATATATTAGATTTATTATAGATAAAGAAAATCTCTATATATAAAAGCCACCACCAATGTTCTAAATGAAGCCTCCAGTCGGAAGTGTGAAGGGGGAGAGATATCCGGTTTCCCCATGAGTATCTGCCCCACCCTCGCTCTCTAACACAAACAGTGAAGGAAAACACAGCAAAGCACGAAATCAAATCGCTCTCTCTGTAACAGTGAAGGACTCAGAGGGGGGAGGGGAGAGAGGGCAGAAGCCCTCACTATCTCTGTAACACAAACACAGCACAGCAGGAAACGTAACACTGAAGGACTCGACTCTGAGGGGGGAGGGGACAGAGAGGATAGACAGCACAGGGGAAGGGAGAGAGGGCAGGGACACACACACTCCCACATGCACACAGAAGAAAACCTTGCTAACCCCCCGTTTCATTTGCATCAGAAACGGGGCTTTTTTACTAGTGTACAAATATAGAATCACTCTGTAGTAAGGCTTAGCAAAATACAAAAATGTAACTTGCTGATAATAATAAAAGAACTAGATTGCTACGGAATAAAGACTATACGAAATGATTCTTCCTGGACTACAAGATAATTACACAAACCTGATTTGTAACCTAAACTACGGTTCTTATGCCAAATACAAAGGTTAGCAGCTAATCTCCTGACCAGGAGCTATGACGTAACCAATCTTTCTTAGATAAACATCAATCACTAATCCCAGACAATAGAAAGTAAATCACTGTATCTCACCACGCTGTCTGGCAGCCTCTCAATGGGGTAGATGTAGATTCCTTCTTAGACTCTAGCTGTCTCCCCAGCGAGCCAGTCTTAGATGTAGTGCAGGGTCTCTCTGCAGATAGCAGGTGTCAGTCACTCCGTGCCGTATTTCCGAGCTGGTATAGCTGAACCCAAAGGTATTTTCACCAGATATGCAGCTCACAAGGTTAGAACAACAAAGTCTCTCGCTCACACTGAGCCTTCCAACCTTGCTGGGTTTCTTTCAGGTCTTCTCCATTCTCTTGTCAGTCCAAACTCTCTGATGGTCTCCAACTAACTTACTCTCTTCAGTTCCTGCTTTCTTAGTACCTCTCTGTCAAGTGACAGCAGAGAACCAATCCTGATCCTGTCCAGCTCACTGCATGGGCAAGAAGAGTCCTTTGTTTTGTGACCTTGAAAATGGTAACTTTCTGGTCTGCATCTCTGTTTCTAACCAGGCTTTCTGGAGCCATGGTCTCACTCCCTTTTCAGCTTCTCATGGAGATAAAGGGGTGGTGATATTCTTGGATGGAACATGCCAGATAGTGATTTTACAAAAGCTGAAAACTGGATCTTGCTGACACAGAGATGTTCAGGTCAGAGGTTGTAGCAGCCACCTTGTTTGTAACATGATGCATTAGGCTTGTATGAACCAAGACCAGCTCAGGTGAGATCACAGGGAAATACCCCTACAGCACACTCTTTGGAAGTATTGTGTACTATGTGGAAATAGTAAGCACTCTTTAAGAAATAGTGTGTGCCATTTCCTGATAGTGGAACCACCATACATGCGCAGACCATTATTCATATTCAAACTCGGGAAAAGAGTCCATCCCTCCTTCTGAAATAATGCATCCTGTTTCCACATATTTACAAAGTATGTAGTTATCAGAAACGGACAAAATGACCAGAAAAACCTGAATAAAATGAAAATCCCCATAAATGACATGGGAAATGACATAAAGTAAACATTTTTTGGCGGCCCTTCCCTACGCCTTAGTATTCCCCCTACAGCACAAATAAAATTTTTATAGAGATTGTAGGAATAGCTTCTAGAGTTATGGACATAGTTTACTGAAAAATATCATATTCAACATATCCAAACAGTTACCATTGGAGACTTAGGAAAACTATGCAAAGATTACAGAGTCAAGTTTCAAAATGATTTAATAGAAGACATATAAATCATAGTGACATAGTAAATGACGGCAGATAAAGACCTGTACGGTGTCTGATGATCTTAAAGCTTCCAAACAGGTAGGAAAAGTGACGTTCAAAGCCAGAAGGATGCTTGGGTGCGTAAAGAGAGGCATGACCAGCAGGAAAAAGGAGGTGATAGTGCCATTATGTAAGTCTCTGGTGAGGCCCCATTTGGAGTACTGCGTGCAGTTCTGGAGACCACACCTACGGAAAGATATAAACAGGATGGAGTCAGTCTAGAGGGCGGCTACAAAATTAGTAAGCGGTCTTGAATGCAAAAATTATAGGGACAGGCTAATGGAATATGGACAGGCACGATTGACATCAAAAGGGGCACGTGGGAAGGGTGTCCTCTCTCCTCTTTGTTGTTTTTACTGACAATACAGCCACTATTGGGTACTACTACTACTACTACTACTTAGCATTTCTATAGCGCTACAAAGGTTACACTGCGCTGTACAAGTTAAAACATGGGGAAGGACAGTCCCTGCTCAAGAGAGCTTACAATCTAAAGGTAACAAGCTATGTACTCTGAAGAGAGATAGAGAAATGGAAGGGGTATTAGTGGGGGGGGGGGGGGGGGGAGATTGTGAAAACCTTAGGATTTGCGGATGACGTGTTGGTGGTCACAACTAACCCAAGGGAATCATTGAAAGTGTTACTTGAAAGAGTGGAACAATATAGCTTGCTGTCAGGCTTCAAAGTAAACATACAAAAATCACAGGTAATGAGGATACAGCAGGGTGAGGAAGGTCAGGGGTTCGGGAGTGGAACATTGGTGAATGCTGAAGGAAAGATAAAATATTTGGGGGTGCAGATTCCACAAGACCTAACACAATTGTATGACTTAAATGTGAACAAGTTACTTAAGGATACTGGGGATAGATTACGGGTTTGGCGGGCTTATCCACTGTCGCTGCTGGGGAGAATAGCGCTATATAACATGATGATCATTTCTAGGTGGCTGTATGTTTTCCAAACTCTACCATTATATCTAACCACTCATGATGAAGGTAAATTAAATAAAATATTGCAGAAATTCCTATGGAATGGGAAGAAACCGAGAATGTCCATAAAGAGTCTGCAGATTCCTAAAGAATATGGAGGATTGGGTCTTTTGAGCCTGAGACAACTAACAGTTGCATGTGGCCTCCGACACGTTAATGACTGATTCAGGAAAGTGTCACATTTCTCAGCCACAAATATGGAATTGAACTTATTTGGACAATGGAACTTTAGCTATTATTTGCATGGTTGCAAAGTACATATTCCGGAGGTGTTACACAGAACAGTCATAGCGGCCTGGAAATGGACATGTAAGGTTTGGAACTTTTCCTCCAAAGTAACCCCATACTTGACAATTTGTGGGAACCCCCAGTTTGAACCGGGAAACTTGTACAAGGTGTTTGACAACTGGAGAGAGAAGGGCTTGGAATATCTAAGTCACGTGCTAACAGAGGAAGGGCGAATGATGACCAAGAGTTACAGGAACAATTCCAGCTGAGGGCCAAAGACCACTTTCACTACTGCCAGTTGAGGCACTATATAACAAGTTTACCCTGGGAGGACCTCACAGAAGATGTAAGAGAGGAACTGGCATCAGCTCTCTCATTGGGGGCACAGCAGAGGGTGCCTTTGGCATATCATCACCGCTATATGAGAGACACAATGACTGAATTAGACTTTGCAGGATATGCGGCGAAGTGGAGCCAAGTTCTTGCCTCAGAAGTGTCTGCAGAGATATTTCAAGAACATGTATTGTCGCTACCAAAGACTTCCAAAGTGGCAGATTTATGGGAACTGCAGTACCGATTTGCTCTGCGGTTGCATATACCCCCACGGAGAGCGTTTCACATGGGGGTGTCCCCAGACGGAGCCTGTATGAAGTGCAAAAGAGAAGGGGCAACATTAGCCCACATGTTTTGGTTGTGCCCAGCAGTGGCCAGATTTTGGAAAAACCTCCTTTGACAAATTTCAAACCTGTGGTCCACAACGTGGCGATATGACCCATTGTTACTGTTCAATAGCCTAAGACTGAGCCATCCAACCCCGAAGGGGTTTAAAAACTTTGCACAGTGCTCGGTCCTGATGGCTAAGAAAACTATCCTACTGGACTGGCTGACAACGTACGCTCCTTCAATACAGAAATGTCGGGTTCAGATGATATAGTTGTTCCGAATGGAGCGCATAGCAGTACGTAATCTCCCGCCGAGTGAATGGCAGCAACTCCAAGAAAGATGGGGACCGTTCTGGAACTCGCTCACACCAACAACTAAGAGCTAAATATTGAATTTGTGAATTGTATTTATTTATTGCATTTGTATCCCACGTTTTCCCACCTCTTTGCAGGCTCAATGTGCTTACAATACATCATGGATAGTGGAAATCAGCAGAGAGTAGACATTTGATGTTTCAGAAGGATTTGGGTTGCATGGTATTGGAGTACATAATAGTAAAATACAGAAGGCATTAATTTACATTCAGGGTATATGTGGAAGTTTCACATGACTTGGTCTTTGTGATAAATCTTGTCGAAGAGATGGGTCTTTAGTAGTTTCCGGAAGTTGGTCGTGACTATTTTGTTATCCTCCAGGCATTTCGGGGGGGGGGGGGGGGGGGTTCTTGTTGGGGTACAGGCAGGTAGATTTCGCAGTGAAAGTGGGAGGGAGGTCTAGGTTATAGGGGGGTAAAAAGAAAATGTGAACATCTGTTTCCTACCTGTTATGGTTTATATGTCAGAACAATGTTTGTGTAAGCAGTATTATTGGATGTTTAATAATAAAAATGATTGAAACATAGGGACAGGCTTACGAACCTCAGCATGTATACGCTGGAAGAGAGGCGAGAGAGAGAGGAGACATGATAGAGATGTTTAAATATCTCAAAGGCATTTATGTACAGGAAGAGAGCCTTTTTCAAATGAAGGAGAGCTCTGGAATGAGGGGCATATGACAAAGTTAAGAGGGAATAGGCTTAGGAGTGATCTAAGGAAGTACTATTTCACAGAAAGGGTGGTGGAGGCGTGGAATGGCCTCCCAGTGGAGATGGTGGAGTCTAGGACTGTTCCAGAATTTAAAAAGGCATGGGATAAGCTTGTGGGATCGCTTAGGAATTAGGGGTTATAAAGGATGGGCAGACTGGATGGGTCATATGGCCTTTATCTGCCGTCATGCTTCTATGTTTCTAACCAGTCTGCCCAGCAAGATAAACTCATTTTACATGGTATGTGATACTTTATATGTATACCCGAGTTTGATTTGTCCTTGCCATTCTCGGGGCCCAGCACTGTTCTTGCACTTAAAGTTCTGAAGCTAACGTTGAAGCCCCTTAAAATTTACACTCAAGCCCATCCACGTCTATTCAGTCACGGTCAGGGCATAGACTGTAGAAGTCTGCTCAGCACTGGTTTTGCTTCCCAATCTCCGCTAAGATTCCGTGGATCCATTCCTTCTAAACAGGATTCCTTTGTGTTTATCCCATCCATGTTTGAATTCCATTACTGTTTTCATCTCTACCACCTCCTCCATCACCCTCTCTGTCTGCCCCCCTTCAATCTCAATTCATGTCCTCTAGTTCTACCACTTTCCCGTCTCCGGAAAAGGTTTGATTGTGTATTAATACCTTTCAAATATTTGAATGTCTGTATCATGTCACCCCTGTTTCTCCATTCCTCCAAAGTATACATGTTCAGGTCGGCAAGTCTCTCCTTGTACGGTTTGCAATGCAAATCCCATACCATTTTTGTAGCTTTTCTTTGCACCGCTTCCAGTCTTTTTACATCTTTAGCAAGATATGGCCTACAAAACTGAACACAATACTCCAAGTGGGGCCTCACCAACGACTTGTAGTGGGGCATCAATACCTCCTTTCTTCTGCTGCTAATACCCCTCTCTATGCAGCCTAGCATCCTTCTGGCCACGGCCGTTGCCTTGTCGCATTGTTTCTTCACTTTAGATCCTCGGACACCAACGTCCCAGCACAGACCCTTGGGGAACCCCACTAACTACCCTTCTCCATTGAGAATACTGACCATTTAACCCTACTCTCTGTTTTCTATCTTTTAACCAGTTTTTAATAGAACACTACCTCCTATCCCATGACTCTCCAATTTCCTCTGGAGTCTTTCATGAGGTACTTTGTCAAACGCTTTCTGAAAATCCAGATACACAATATCAACCGGCTCACCTTTATCCACATGTTTGTTCACCCCTTCAAAGAAATGTAGTAGATTGGTGAGTCAAGATTTCCCTTCACTAAATCCATGTTGACTTTGTCTCATTAATCCATGCTTTTGAATATGCTCTGTAATTTTGTTCTTTATAATAGTCTCTACCATTTTGCCCGGCACTGACATCAGACTCACCGGTCTATAATTTTCTGGATCTCCTCTGGAACCTTTTTAAAAAATCGGCGTTACATTGGCCACCCTCCAATCTTCTGGTACCATGCTTGATTTTAAGGATAAATTACATATTACTAGCAATAGCTCCACAAGTTCATTTTTCAGTTCTATCAGTACTCTGGGACCATCCGGTCCAGGAGATTTGCTACTCTTCAGTTTGTAGAACTGCCCCTTTACATCCTCCAGGTTTACAGAGAATTCATTAAGTTTCTCCGACTCATCAGCTTTAAATAGCATTTCGGGCACCAGTATCCCACCCAAATCTTCCTTGGTGATGAAGGGCCATAAACGCCTACAACGTCAGTAGTAGGCAGGCCAGCTCACCTGATGTGCTCACCTGAACTTTACATCTCTATGTTTTTTTCTTACTGTTGCACAACCCCTGGGTGTTCTTTGATATTAGCATATCATGAAGTTTTACTTGTATAGCTGTCCTGGAGTGAGCTATTTAGAGATCTCTTTAATGTTTCTGATCCATTCACTGGTTGCTGGAGTTTTATAACTCCATAATTTAGCTCATTGTTTATTGTATCATGGTTTTTTCTTTACTGATTTTGTGGTGTATGCGGTGGGTGAGTGTTGGGGACACGCTTTCTCTGCTTGACACCTCTCCTCATGCTGGTGAGGGGTCTTAGATTTGCAAAGGGGATATGGCGAGGGCGTGAGGGTGGGAGGGGGTGGGTTAGGAGATATTGGTGTGTGAGTCGGGAACGGATGATTGAAATGTATGATGAGGATGTGGCGTTCACTGCATGCTGTTTAGATGTCTGACATATCACTAGTGCTCTTGAATGCCAGGGGGTTGAACTCCCCTATGAAGCGGCAGCTGCTCTTCTGTGAGCTGCTTCGACTTCGGGTGGATATTGCTCTGGTGCAGGAGATGCATTTAAAATCAGTTCACGAACACTTATGTCACCATCATAGATACCCCCACCTATACTTTGTTCTAATTGTGATAATACTAAAACTCGAGGAGCCCTGGTGGTCTTTAGTGACTCTAAACCCTGGCAAGTCTTGAAGGTTATTAGGAATAAAGGGGGACATTTTTTACTATTGGTCTTCTCTTTAGGGGGCCAGACGTACACTCTAGTGAATGTTTATGGCCCTAACGCAGATCATGAGGAGCACTTCCAACAATTAGATCAACTCATTCTGAAGCACTATGAGGGCTCCCTGTTAGTGGGGGGAGATTTCAACCTCACCTTGAATCCCCGAATACACCTAGGGTTCATTATGCACAACATGATCACGAACGACTTCATACATTTCTCACACCCTGGCACCTGCTGGGTCTCTGACTATACATATTTCTCCTCTGTCCATAATTCTCTTTCTCAAATTGCTTTTTGGCTGGGAGATGCCTCAATTCTTCCTCAGGTTTGTGGCCACCGCATACTGATGCGCACCTAGTCAGACCATGCCCCAGTTTTGCTACAGTTATGCTCTTCTTGGGCAGCGCGAGCCCCACCACAATGGCGGTTAGATGATACACTCAGATATGACAAACATCTCACAGTTCGAATGCCAGATTAAGGAATATATCCATCTAAATGATAATGGGGAGGTCTCACCAGGAATTCTTTGGAATAGCCTGAAAGCTGTCATGCACTGAGGGCTTTATTGCACTGAGGGCTCACGTGTGAAAAGAACGATTCTTAGTGGAGGATACACTTCAGAAATGGCTGGTAGGGGTGGAGGAGCTGATTCAGGAGCGGGCTCCCCAGCCGCCATCTCAATTAGTAGATCAGGCACATATACCTTGCACAGAGATACATGAATTACAGCTAGCTGATATATCTGAACAACTTCAACGGGTTTGTCAATCCCATTTTAAGTTTGGTAATAAGGCTCCTGGCCCATAAGCTTAAACAACAAACCACTGAAGCCCATATTGTTAGCCTCAGGGATGATGGGAGTGAGGTACACTCGGACCCTGCTCAACTGCAATCCGTTTTTTCGACAATATTATGAAAAGGTTAACCCTTCCGAGGACTCTATCTCTACATATCTTGGCCGTGTTGATCTGCCCAGGCTGACAGAAGGAGCTCAAAAGGCGCTCTCCCGTCCTATAGATCTTGATGAGATTCACCAAGTGATCCGTATGCTAGCCCCTGGTAAAACCCCAGGCCCTGATGGATTCACTAATAAATTGTATACGATTTTTGGAAGGCTGTTGGCTCTGTTGCTTTTATGGGTGTTGAACTCCTTTGATGAGGGCCAACCACTCCCTGGGACCTGGAACTTAGCCAACATAACGGTCATACCCAAGCCAGGCAAAGATCCTCAGCTATGCAGCTCTTATAGACCTATTTCCGTTCTGGGGGCTGATTAAAAAATCTTTACCAAGATTTTGGCCTCCCGCCTACAGCGTTATCTCCACCTTTTGATTCATGAAGGCCAAGCAGGTTTCATTGAGGGATGACAAACCTTTGACAATATATGTAGAGCCCTCCACCTGATATATAGTGCCCAAGTCACCAGAACCCCTCTGTGTCTGTTGTCACTTGATGCTGAAAAAGCGTTTGATAGGGTGCATTGGCCGTTCCTCTTTGCTGTTTTAGATAAGATTGGCATTTCTGGTAGATTTTCTCACTGGCTTCATCTTATCTATACAGCACCATGTGCAGCTGTTTGAGTCAATGGCCAATTCTCCCGCCCCTTTTCCTTGTTCCAGGGTACACGACAGGGATGTGCTTTGTCCCCTCTGCTCTTTGCACTGGCTATTGAGCCTTTAGCCATCAATATCTGCACACACCCAGATGTCAAGGGTCCTCGTTACGGGGACACTGAGTCCTGGGCTCTTCTTTTCACTGATGACATACTTCTTACTTTGGTAGACCCAAGTATATCTTTTCCAGTGGTGTCGACTATACTACAGGAGTATGGTGTGGTTTCTGGTTCCAAGATCAATCTGACTAAGTCAGAAGCCCTTGATATAAATATCCCTAGCCAGCAAGTAACCATGTTGCAATCCAGTTTTCCATTCTGTTGGGCATTGTGACACATTCGTTACTTGGGGATCTATCTCACTCATTGTTTAGATGATCTGTCAAGGTGCGTGTTATTCCTGGAATTAGACTGGTGGGAGGGACTGACGATCTCCTGGCTTGGGTGCATCAATGCGGTCAAAATGATTTTGCTCCCCAAAATCCTATACCTATTTATGGTGCTTCCTATTTCCCTACCTGAGAAAAATTTCCGAGGCTTACAATGTAAGGTATTTTCTTTCATCTGGAAGAAGAGGCCACCACGGGTGCGTAGTGAGGTAATGAATCAAATGCGTGCACAGGGAGGGATGGGAATTACTACTACTACTACTTAGCATTTCTATAGCGCTGCCAGGGTTACGCAGCGCTGTACAAGTTTAGACAAGGGGAAGGACAGTCCCTGCTCAAGAGAGCTTACAATCTAAAGGTAATAAGCTATGTAGTCAGTGTAGGTATCAGGAAAGGGGAAGGTGGTTAGGCGCCAAAAGCAAGGGAGAAGAGATGGGCCTTGAGTAAGGACTTGAAAATGGGCAGGGAGGGTGCATGGCGTATGGGCTCAGGAAGTCTGTTCCAGGCATAAGGTGAAGCGAGGCAGAAGGGGCGGAGTCTGGAGTTAGTGGTGGTGGAGAAGGGTACAGATAGGAGTGATTTGTCCTGAGAGCGGAGGTTACGGGTGGGAACATACGGGGAGAGGAGGGTAGAGAGGTAATGGGGGGCTGCAGATTGAGTGCACTTGAAGGTCAATAGGAGAAGCTTGAATTGTATACGGTAGCGGATCGGGAGCCAGTGAAGCGACTTGAGGAGAGGGGTGATATGAGAGTATCGGTTCACGCGGTAGATAAGACGTGCAGCGGAGTTTTGGACAGATTGAAGGGGGGATAGGTGGCTAAGCGGGAGGCCAGCGAGGAGAAGGTTGCAATAGTCAAGACGAGAGGTAACGAGCGAGTGGACGAGGGTTCGGCTGGTCTGTTCAGAAAGGAATGGGCGAATTTTGCTAATATTATAGAGGAAGAAGCGACAGGTCTTAGCTGTCTGCTGGATATGGGCAGAGAAGGAGAGGGAGGAGTCGAAAATGACTCCGAGATTGCGTGCTGAAGAAACGGGGAGGATGAGGGCGTTGTCAACAGAGACGGAAAGTGGGGGAAGAGGAGAAGAGGGTTTGGGTGGAAAGACGAGGAGCTCAGTCTTAGCCATGTTCAGTTTCAGATGCCGGTTGGACATCCAGGCAGCGATGTCGGAAAGGCAGGCCGAAACTTTGGCCTGGATTTCGACTGTGATGTCGGGAGTGGAGAGGTAAAGCTGGGTGTCATCAGCATAGAGATGGTACTGGAATCCATGTGATGAGATCAACGAGCCCAGGGAAGAGGTGTATATCGAGAAAAGAAGCGGTCCAAGGACAGATCCTTGAGGGACCCCGACAGAGCGGGACGGGGGTGGAAGAAGAGCCATTAGAAAATACTCTGAAGGTGCGTTGGGAAAGATACGAGGAGAACCAGGAAAGGACGGAGCCCTGGACCATCCTTCCTTTTATATTATCAGACCACGCACCTTAGAATTCTAGCTGACTGGCTTCAGGGTACAAGTAAGGCATGGAAACTGCTCAAGCAGATGTGGTTGGACCCCTATTCTCTGAGAGCGGTGCCTTGGCTACCTACTCAGATTCTCAAGGAGATTACTCAGGGGGCACCACCTCTGCTTCGGTGGCATCTAG
Source organism: Microcaecilia unicolor (assembly GCF_901765095.1). Classification (NCBI taxonomy): domain Eukaryota; kingdom Metazoa; phylum Chordata; class Amphibia; order Gymnophiona; family Siphonopidae; genus Microcaecilia; species Microcaecilia unicolor. Next base: position 110,667,047 of record NC_044038.1, on the reverse strand, counting down.
CCATTTGGAGTAAGATCCATGACAAATTTTTCCTGGATTGCACATATTTTACAAATATGTTTATTCGATTTGCTCCACAATTTGCTCCAGGGACATTGGACTCCTGTTATCGTTCTTAGGAGGGCTTGGGCTTTTGTGAACTTGGTCAGATATGGGAGGAGCGAGAAATACTATCATTTGATGAGATATGCGAGGAATATGGGCTCCCTCCCTCCAATGTCTTCCAATATTGTCAACTATGAGATTTTGTTACACGAAGGAAGATCTGGGCTTAGTGGAGACTTTTCTTGAATGCGTACTGTAAACCCATTTTGTACTACTTGTCGAAGTGTGAAATGGCATTGGGAATATCTTATGAATATGTTCAATGGGAACAGGTGTTTAAATCTCTACTTCAGGTGTCTATATCTAGTACTTTAGTGGAAAATGGATATAAAATATTGTATTGTTGGTATTATACTCCCCAGCGCCTGGCCAGGATGTATCACTTGGGATCAGCTCTGTGCTGGCACCAGTGTGCACTGGAGGGAGAGATATTTCATATTTGGTTGTCCTGCCCTCATGCCCAGGTGTTTTGGACTAATGTACTGAAATTTCTCTTTAGTGTAACCAAGGTTTCCTATCCTATTGTCTTGTCAGGCCTGCTGTAAGAAATAGTGAGTCCTTGTGCCAAATAATGTTTGGCGGCCGAACAACCCTGGCCTTACCTGAGATAGGAGCTGCAGAGCAGGGCACTAGAAGCAGAAGCTGGATCCAAGCAAGAACTCTATGCAGGTGACAAGCAGATGCAGTAGTCAAGTCTGGGCAAAGTCTCTAGGCAGGCGGCAAGCAAAAGCAGTAGTCAGGTCCAGGCAAAGTCTTTAGGCAGGCGGCAAGCAAAAGCAGTAGTCAGGTCCAGGCAAAGTCTGTAGGCAGGCGGCAAGCAAAAGCAGTAGTCAGGTCCAGGCACAGTCTATAGGCAGGCGGCAAGCAAAAGCAGTAATCAGGTCCAGGCAAAGTCTCTAGGCAGGCGGCAAGCAGAAACGGTAGTCAGGTCCAGGCAAAGTCTCTAGGCAGGCGGCAAGCAAAAGCAGTAGTCAGGTCCAGGCAAAGTCTATAGGCAGGCGGCAAGCAAAGGCAGTAGTCAGGTCCAGGCAAAGTCTCTAGGCAGGCAGCAAGCAAAAGCAGTAGTAGGTCCAGGCAAAGTCTATAGGCAGGCGGCAAGCAAAGGCAGTAATCAGGTCCAGGCAAAGTCTCTGATCAGGACAGGCAAGAAGCAGTAGACAAAGGTCACCAGAGCACCAGCCACTCTACCTAAGTAGAAGCCAAAGCAAAGTTAAAGGAGTAGGAACTCCTTAAATAGTCCCCACCTTCCAGAGGAATGATCTTCAGCTGGCCAAAGACAGGGAAAAGGATTCAGCTGGCAAGGTGAAATTCCGATTGGCCAGTCGGCCAAAGGAGGCAGAACCCAGATGCAGGAAGCCAATCTGGGCGTCAGAAAGCGTGGCCCAAGTTTCCGGGCCCCGTGCCTGGAAGAAGAACGCCGATCCAGGAGCGCCGGCGCAGCCAAGATGTCCGTCGCTCCAAAACAGTAGAGAAGACGGGTACCGAGGACTGGGGCACCTCGCTGGCAATGCCAGGCAGGTCGTGGCAGCAAACAAGGGGAAAAGAACAACGTCGGGACGTCGGCCTAACCTGCATGGCCGACGCTGCCCCGCACAGAAGGGGAACCAGAGCGTGGTCAGGATCTCGAGCAGGTGGGGAACGTGACAGTACCCTCCCCAGAAGCCCCCCTCCTCCGTCTCGGTCCAGGCTTAGAAGGATAACGAGCATGAAATTCTTGGACCAAGTGTGGAGCATGTACATTACTAGCAGGTTCCCAGGAATTGTCCTCTGGACCAAAATGCTTCCAGGATAATAGGTAGAAGAGTCTCCCTCTTTGAAGCTTAGAATCTAGAATGTCTTGCACCTCGAACTCGGGGTCAGGCTCAGAGTCAGGAACAACGATCTTCTTAGGTTCCAGATGCCACTTAGATGCCAGGAAGGGTTTAAGCAGAGATACGTGGAAGGCATTGTGGATATGAAGATTGCCAGGTAAGTGAAGGCGATAGACAACCGTGCCCACTCTAGCTTGAACAGCACATGGCCCGATGAAGCAGGGTGCAAACTTAAGAGAAGGGAGACGCAGTCTCAGGTACTTGGTGCTGAGCCAAACCTTCTGCCCCGAGTGGAAAACAGGAGTGGGGCGTTGATGTCAGTCAGCAAAACGTTTATATTTCGCAGCAGCACGCCGCAAATGATGCTGAACAGTCCTCCAAGTGTCCCGAATAGTAGTGAGGGTCGGATGAATCAGGGAAGGAGCTTGATCCAATGGAATCAGAGGAGGAAGGCACTGATGACGCCCATAGATAGTAAAAAAGGGCGAATTCTTGGAATCAGAATGGAGACTATTGTTGTAGGCGAACTCAGCCCAAGGTAGGAGGTCCACCCAGTCATCCTGACGGTTGTTAGTGAAGGCCCAGAGAAAGGCCTTGAGGGTCTGGTTGGTCTGCTCTGCCATGTCGTTGGTCGGATCGGATCTGAGGAAGAAGGGCAACCTTCGAAAGCTAATCAAGAAATGTATTAAGTTATGTCCAATAAAAAAGGTATCATCTTATTTTCTTTTCCATGTTTTATTTTGTTTGATTTCTATTGACATCCAAATAGACAATGACAGATGAATATAATAAATCCTGAAAAATAAAATTGATGAAGTTCTGAAAAACAGCTGGAGCATTGCAGAGACCGAAAGGCATGACTCGATACTCAGTGACCCTGAGTTTTCCACTTGTCCCCCGGACAAATTTGAATCAACTTGTAGGCGCCAAATTGGTGAAAATAACAGCTCCTTGAAGATGGTCAAATAACTCAGGAATAAGAGGAAGAGGGTAACAGCGTGCTTGTCTGACATTGCTGTCTGGATATCTCAACGCCACCTGAAATGAAATATGACCAAAACCGAGCTTCTCATTTTCCCCCCCAAACCCACCTCCCCGCTCCCCCCGTTTTCTATTTCTGTTGATGGCTCTCTCATTCTCCCTGTCTCCTCAGCTCGAAACCTTGGGGTCATCTTTGACTCTTCTCTCTCCTTCTCTGCTCATATCCAGCAGATTGCCAAGACCTGTCGTTTCTTTCTTTACAACATCCGTAAAATCCGCCCCTTTCTTTCCGAGCACTCTACCAAAACCCTCATCCACATCCTTGTCACCTCTCGTTTAGACTACTGCAATCTGCTACTTGCTGGCCTCCCACTTAGTCACCTCTCCCCTCTCCAGTCGGTTCAAAACTCTGCTGCCCGTCTCGTCTTCCGCCAGGGTCGCTTTACTCATACTACCCCTCTCCTCAAGACCCTTCACTGGCTCCCTATCCGTTTTCGCATCCTGTTCAAACTTCTTCTACTAACCTATAAATGTACTCACTCTGCTGCTCCCCAGTATCTCTCCACACTCGTCCTTCCCTACACCCCTTCCCGTGCACTCTGCTCCATGGATAAATCCTTCTTATCTGTTCCCTTCTCCACTACTGCCAACTCCAGACTTCGCGCTTTCTGTCTCGCTGCACCCTATGCCTGGAATAAACTTCCTGAGCCCCTACATCTTGCCCCATCCTTGGCCACCTTTAAATCTAGACTGAAAGCCCACCTCTTTAACATTGCTTTTGACTCGTAACCACTTGTAACCACTCGCCTCCACCTACCCTCCTCTCTTCCTTCCCGTTCACATTAATTGATTTGATTTGCTTACTTTGTTTATTTTTTTTGTCTATTAGATTGTAAGCTCTTTGAGCAGTGACTGTCTTTCTTCTATGTTTGTGCAGCGCTGCGTACGCCTTGTAGCGCTATAGAAATGCTAAATAGTAGTAGTAGTAGTAGTAGTAGTAGTAGAAAGTCAATGCAGGGTCGTAAAGACTCGTCTTTTTTGGAAACAAAAAAAAATCCAGCTCCAGCAGGGGAGGAGGAAGGTCAAATAAATCCCTTCTTAAGATTCTCCTGAATGTAAGTACGCATAGCAGCAGACTCCTCTCGGGACAGAGCGTACAATCTACCTCTGGGGGGCATCTTGCCCAGAATCAGGTCAATAGGATAATCAAAGGGACGATGGGGAGGGAGGGAATCTGCCTCCCGGGCATCAAAAATGTCCTGAAAATCATGATACTCCTCTGGAAGACAGGCCTCACAGGGATGAAGGGTTCCGGGCAGAGCTGAAATAGTTCTTGGAGGAGGTTCCACTGGAGTAAGGCAGGTCTCAAAACATCTGGTACTCCATTGACTGATCTCACCAGCGGGCCAATCAATGCTGGGCGAGTGGAGACGTAACCAAGGCAATCCCAGGATGACAAGATGAATAGCTTGTGGTAAAATGAGGAATTGGATGCTTTCATGATGCAGGAGATCCACCTGCATCTGAAGAGGTGGAGTGAGGTGAGTAATAGGCTGAGGAAGAGCCGAACCATGAATAGAGGTCACCTGCAGAGCTGGTTTACAGGGAACCGATGGTCATCCTAGGTTCTTAAGCGGAGCCATATCAATAAAATTACCCCCCGCCCTGAGTCCAGCAGGGCCAACGTGTTCACCCTGAATTCTTGCCACAGCAAAATAATAGGCACAGATATTAAATTGTCCGGAAGGGAACCTGATTGACTCACTAAATGAAAAATTGGATATTGTAACCAGGCGCCTCTCTTGTGCCTCGGCGTCTAATTTCTTCGCCCACTTTCCTGACCCCTGGGTACACCCCCTTTACCACTATGGGCTTCTGGCATACTTTCCTCAGGCCTAATCCCCTTATCACCTCAGGGGAACTCCTAGTCCTACCCCTCTCATGGCTACAACCCTGGGATGTACTTTTTCGCCTACTAGGCCCTGATTGGTATTTGTGGGTTGTGTATAGGGTCCTAAGTCTCCTTTTCCCTGGGACTTTTAAGTGTCTCCTATCCCTCCCTTTTGGTATAGGATAACCACTCTTGGTACAAGGCTCCCCCCAGCCTCTGGGTGATCTAGCATCACCCTGCCACCCTCCCTGAGCTGGTGTCCCCTGCCCAGGAGCTCTTTCCTCACCTGACTCTAACGTGCGGTGTCTGGGCCCTAGGTCAACCCTTTCTTCTGAGACCTGAGCCTATCCCTCCATTGGGCAGCCTCTTCCCTTTTCTGCTTGCCCTTCCGGGATTTCTCAAATTCCTTAACCTTTACACTACCTCTTTCTGGAGTTTTAACAGGGCCCTTCTGACTCTCCCTATCCTGATCATTACTCAGGGATAGGAGTTTACTTACTTTAATCCCTCCTGGGTCCTTCTTTCCCTCAAGCTTTTTCTGGAGGTCCACAATGCAGGCCTGGGCTTCCTGAAGCTCTTTTAGTCTTCTCTGCCCCTAATGGAAGAGGACATCTACCGCTAGGGTCAACACCCTGCACCTCTCCTCCAGGGCCACCCTGCAGCTTTCTGCCCTTTCTGTGGTTTCCTTGGCTTGCTGTCTCTTTACCACCCACTCAGCTGCCACCTGAGCTTGAACCTGTTGCAACTCCTTTATCTGCGTTTCCAACCCAAGGGTCCTCTGGGTCAGGTATCCTACCCTTCCCTGGGCTTCCTGCATTTCCCTGACTACCCCATCTATCCTTTGGGTGTATACCTTGTGCAGGTTTTCTATCTGGATCACCTTCTCCTCATTAAGCTCACTCAGGCCCCTGGCCTCAGCTTGGGTCTGCTGCAATGCCACAGTTAACTGAGCCACCACTTCAGTATATCCATGCTGCACTTCCCTCAGCTGGCTTTCCTGTTGGCCCTTTAATTCTCCCAGCCAAGCCTTTACCTGGGTTAAACTCCCCCTCAGCTCTCCTATAGCTGTTTGCTGTAGTTTACCCATCTCCTTAACACTTTCCTGCCTCTTGGCCAACTCCACTTCCTTCTGCCTCACCTCCTGCTTGGCTTCTTCTAATTCTGCCTTTACTGAGGTGACAAGCTTATTTTCCCTTTGCTTCTGCAGTAGTATCAACTTGTCTGTGAGGTCCCTTATCTCTTGCTCATGTGTGGACTGCAGCTTAGCTAATTGGGTCTCATTTAAGGCTTGGGTCTCTTTCAGGGTAGCTGTAAGATGAGCTACTTCTGCTTCCTTTTCCTCCCTTAGCCTACCTTCTATGCGCAGCTCAGCCCTAACAGTGGCTAGCAGTGCCTCACAGCCTTCCTTCTGCTTAAGGGACTCTGCCAGTTTGGCCTCTAAGGCATGCACTGAAGCAGCCATTTCTTTCTTACAAGCTGACTCAAATAGGACCCATCTCTGCTCATTCTCCCTTAGACTATTCTCCATTACCTTATGGGACTCCTCTTGCTGCTGTATATTGCCCGCTAAAGTTACCATCAGTCCCTCATTAAGTTCCAGGACCTCCCTCAGACGTTGCTCGGTGCCTATAGAGTTTCCCTGGTTTACCTAGGGCCTGTAACTCCCATTCTACCTGCCAGATGCTTTCTTTTAGGGATTTCAACAGCGGGTTCTCATTCTCCTTTTGGGCTTCTTCTTGGAGTTTCCTATCCAACTCCCGGCTATCTTTGGGAAATTCCCTTAATCCCCTTTCCAGGGCGATATGTTTACTACCTTCTACTCCCTGGGTTTCCCAGTATTTCTCCCTTGGGGCAACTCTCCCTGGCTCCCCACCACATGGAAATACCGGCAGTTCCTCACTGTAGCATGGGCAGCCTACTTTATCTTCAGCTGTCTCACCCCCCCCCTGCTCACAGTGTACATTGACTTCCCCTTCCTTGGGCTCTACCCCTACCCAATCAGGACTACTTTACATCCTGTCATCTGGGGAGCTCTCACCTGGGCCTACCCCCCCCCCCCCCCCCCTTTCACTTTCCTAGAGGGTTTACCCTTTTTGTCAGGACTACCACTATCCTGCAACTGGGGTTTTCCTTCCTTGTCCAGGCACCCCTCCTCCCTCTTGACACTTTTCAGGTTTGTGGCCTCCCCTCTCCCTGGGACATTGGGTGCTTTCCCTGCAGCGGGTTCCTTCTGACCCTCTTCCCTGCAGACACCTCTTTCCCCTTGGGTTCCCGGCTTAACCATGAAGTCTGCCCCCGAGGAATGGGTCACCTCTGGACTCCCATGGCCTTTGGGCTTCCTCTTGCCTGCCATGTCACTTAACCCCCCCCCCCCCAACTGACTGTAAGATTACCTATATCCTCCCAGTCTCCCTGTTCATCCTCTGAACTGAATACTTCTAGACACCACTCTCCAACATGGCCTATTTCCCCACATTGGTAACACACTGGCTCAACCTTCTTTCTCCTCCTTGGGGTCCCGTCTTCCCTAGACACCCCTTCAGGCTTAAGCATAGTCCCACCAGTCTTTAGACAAAGTCCTCCTCCAAGTCCCAGAACCTGGATCATGGTGCCCATCCCTGCCATGTCCATTCCTTCTGCGGGTGACTTGGGCTCTGGCCCCTTGGGCCTCTGGACTTTTCTTTCCGGTCTGACCCATCTCGGCCTTCCCATGGCTCCGGCGTCCTCCTCGACCGTTCGATGGGATGCAGCCTACAACAGAAGAGAAGAATCCAAGTGCGGACTGTCTGTTTCCCCAGTCCTACACTTGCGCTACTTCATAACCTCGTACCCGAATTCACATCAACCAAGCCTTTCTACCGTTTACTGGAACTGCCTTTCTCAGTTAGGATCCTCTCTCGCCTCCCCCTAGGTACCCTTTACCTGGGCAGGCGAGTAATGCACCTTCATCAGCGTTGGCCCCCTCGACCGGCTTCAGGAACCTCCTGGACACCACCACCTTCACCCTGTAAAGCCAAAAAAAAAAGAAAGAGACCCAAGTGCGATATCTTTACACTGGTCCCCCTTTTCAAGCCAGCCCAGTCCACTCCTGGTCTTCCCCACTTCTCTTTATCCAGCCTTGGCCCCCCTAGGTACCTCTTACCTGAGGCATCCAGGATTTAAGCATTCAGGCCACCACGACCAGACTCTCTGGCTTGCATGGATCCATGTTCAGTCCCATATGGGGTGCCATTTGTACCCATGCGCCTCTCTTGTGCAGCCAGGGATAGAACAATCTCCTCTAACCACAGGTTCCAGGTACAATGAAGAAACAGATATCCACCAGTAACTTCAAACTCAAGGACTTTATTCCATGCAGGTTTCTAGTACACAGTTCCAACAGCAGCATTCACCTTTAATCCTAAGCACCTATAAGCTACCTGAAAGTGTGTGGCCAGTAGTCCCCTTTAAGCAGAAGGCTCTTAGCACATGTCAGGATTCAATATAGGCTACAGTCGGCTTCAGTCTAGGCTCTTTATCCAGTGCACCATAAACATTAGTTCAATTCCAAACAGCAGCAGTCCATTCAATTCATCATCATAGTTAACTCACAAAGCAGCAGTTATACTTTGTTTGTGCCTTTCGTGCCACTTTGTTTGTGCCTTTCGTGCCGCACCTCCAGAGTCTCTAATCACGGTCAGCACTACTTACACAATACAATCCTCTCAACCGATATCTTAAGAGCTGGACAGCGGATAAAACTTATTTAGACTGAAACAAAGAAAAAAGGACCAGAGAAGCGCTTCTCGGGGTTAACACTGGTTTATTTAATTATCCAAAGATTAGGATAAAAAAATTAAGAAGATAGTCATAGAAATAGTCTAGAATATGACAGAAATAAGAACATATTATAGAAATAGAAATCACAATGGAAAGTTGACTACGGCAGTCTCCCAGTTCTCTGGCATGAGACAGGAGCACTGCACACTGACCTCCCTCCTATCTGGCAGAGAGATATTATATAGGATTTCTTTTCCCTTTCAATACCAGAGGAGCACAAGAAGGGGGAAGGGTTTCTTCTTACCCCCTTAATTGCATCTTACAGTCAGGCAGGATCTCCTGACAATAAAGAAATATATAGCATCTGTTTATATTTCCTTTTGAAGATGCATTTGGTCTGTTGTCCAAATGTTTTGGACCTCTTCTATTCATCTTTACAGCCTGCTTCCTTATAGAGTTGTTATAGAGGTGTTAGGTTTCTCTTGTCAATATAACTATTGCTATTGACTCCAGGGATCAGGGAGATAGTGTTTGAATTGTTCTAGGCAGAGAAGGAAATAAGATGTTACCTGGTCTTCCTCTCATGGTTGTGAAAAAGATAATTCTCTCCTGGATAGTAGCCTTACTTCCAAGGGCATGGGAAAGAATTCTGTCTCCTGACCATATTCAATGGGAGAGATTCTCCCCCCTCTGCAATAATATTTTCTTATCCAGTCCTGACTACAGGATTTCTATCTCTCTCTCCTCTGTCAGCCCTGCCCCCTTCACCTGGAACTTCTTTGATCTGCATCCTAAAAGTCTCTCAAAGGCTAATAAACACACTCATGTAAACAGCAAATGGATTGTCTTTCACTTGCTTGGTCAGAGGACGGTGGGGGGAAAAGGTGGGGGTACTTGCTCCACCTGGCCTGCTTAATATCATTGTAATTTACAGAAAAAAGAGAAATTTCCACTTCTCATCGTCTGTACATTAATTCTTAGATATTAGATACTTAGCAGCACTGAAACTGCTTGGTTCAGGCCTTCATAAGTACAAAGTACACCTCCACCAACAACTTCTGTTCTCTTCACCCTCATAATGAGCTCCATATTTTAGGGACTTCTCACACCCAAGGGATTCCCCCTGCAACAGCTTCACTAGTAAGGTCAATACTTTAGGGACTTCTTCTTACCCAAGGATTTTCAGCCTGCAGATACTACCAAGACTTCAGTACTTTAGGGGCCTCCCTGCCCAAGGGTTTTCAGCCTGCAACTGCCTCTCAGACTTCAGTACTTTAGGGACCTCTCTGCCCAAGGATTTTCAGCCTGCAAATACTTCTCAGACTCCAGTACTTTAGGGACCTCCCCACCCAAGGGTTTTCAGCCTGCAACTGCTTCTCGCCTTCCTTGCTGCTCTCCCTGAACTGAACTGCTGAGACTCCTTCCCACCTGCCTAATCAATCCCTGGCTTCTGCTCTCACAACCAATCATTCTCCTTTCATTAGCTTCTCTACACACCCATACCAGCTTAGTTAAGCATTAGACTAATGAGGAGCTCCTGCACACAGGGTTTCCTATCTCTCTTTCCACCTAGTGGCAGCCAATCTACACCTCCTGTTAGCTTACACCCATGTCCTCCCTTATTGCAGCTAGGTGTCCAGTCCGGGTTTTCCATCTCACCCCCTGGCTCCTTGCCTGCAATGCCTTCTGTGACTTGTAGTTCAGACTGAAGCTGCCTTAACCCAACTATCCTGGATGTGACTTTATCACAATATAATAGGCATTACTGAGACCTGGTGGAAGGAGGATAACCAGTGGGACACTGTCATACCGGGGTACAAAGTATATCGTAGTGATAGGGTGGACCGGACTGGTGGAGGGGTAGCATTGTATATTCATGAGAGCCTTGACTCAGATAGATTACAAATTCAGCAGGACACAAATCACACCTTTGAATCATTGTGGGTTGAAATTCCATGTAGAAAAGGGAAAAGAACTGTGATAGCAGTGTACTACCGTCCGCCTCGCCAGGATGAGCAGGAGGACGCAGAAATGATAAAAGGAACCAGAGACGCAAACAAAATGGGCAATACGATAATAACGGGTGACTTCAATTAACCCAAATATAGACTTGGCAAATGTGACATCGGGACATGCTAGAGAGGTAAAATTCCTTGATGAAATCAAGGACAGCTTTATGGAGCAACTGGTGCAGGAGCCGACGAGAGAAGGAAAAATTCTACACTTGGTCCTTAGTGGAGCGCATGATCTGGTGGGGAACGTTATGGTACTGGGGCCGCTTGATAACAGTGATCATAATATGATCAGTTTTGATATCAACCTTGAAGTAACTATACATAGGAAGTCAAATACGTTAGTGTTTAACTTTAAAAAAGGAGACCATGATAAAATGAGAAGAAAGGTAAAATGAGAAGAAAGGTTAAGAAAAACTTAGAGGGGCAACTGAGAGGGTAAAAACTGTACAACAGGGGTGGATGCTATTCAAAAATACCAACCTGGAGGCCCAGGCCAAACATATTCTGCGAATTAGAAAAGAAAGACGGAAGTCCAAAAGACAGCCGGCCTGGTTGAAAAGTGAGGTGAAGGAAGCTATTAGGGCTAAAAGAAACGCCTTCAGAAAATGGAAGAAGGAACCGTCTGAAAATAACAAGAAGCAGCATAAGGAGTGTCAAAGCAAATGCAAGGCACAGATAAATAAGGCCAAGAGGGATTACGAAAAAAAGATAGCAGTAGAGGCAAAAAAACATAGTAAAAAAAATTTTCGGTATATTAAAAGCAGGAAGCCAGCAAAAGAATTGGTTGGGCCGCTGGGTGACCGAGGGGTAAAAGGGGCGATCAAGGAAGACAAAGACGTAGCGGAGAGATTAAATGAATTCTTTGCTTCGGTCTTCACAGAGGAAGATTTGGGTGGGATACCGGTGTCAGAAATGGTATTTCAAGCGGACGAGTCGGAGAAACTTACTGACTTCACGGTAAACCTGGAGGACATAATGGGGCAGTTCGGCAAACTGAAGAGTAGCAAATCATCTGGACCGGATGGTATTCATCCTAGAGTACTGATAGAACTGAAAAATGAACTTGCGGAGCTACTGTTAGTGATATGCAATTTATCCTTAAAATCGAGCGTGGTACCGGAAGATTGGAGGGTGGCCAATGTAACGCCGATTTTTAAAAAAGGTTCCAGGGGAGATCCGGGAAATTATAGACCGGTGAGTCTGACGTCGGTGCCGGGGAAAATGGTAGAGGCTATTATTAAAAACAAAATTACAGAGCACATCCGAGGACATGGATTACTGAGACCAAGTCAGCACGGCTTTAGTGTGGGGAAATCTTGCCTGACCAATTTACTTCAATTCTTTGAAGGAGTAAACAAACATGTGGACAAAGGGGAGCCGGTTGATATTATGTATCTGGATTTTCAAGGTGCCTCATGAAAGGCTACAGAGGAAATTGGAAGGTCATGGGATAGGAGTTAATGTCCTATTGTGGATTAAAAACTGGTTGAAGGATAGGAAACAGAGAGTGGGGTTAAATGGGCAGTATTCACAATGGAGAAGGGTGGGGCTCCTCAGGGGCCAGTGCTAGGACCGCTGTTCTTTAATATATTTATAAATGATTTAGAGAAGGGAGTAACTAGCGAGGTAATTACATTTGCTGATGACACAAAGTTATTCAAAGTCGTTAATTCGCGAGAGGATTGTGAAAAATTACAGAAGGACCTTACGAGACTGGGAGACTGGGTGGCTAAATGGCATAAGTACATAAGTAATGCCACACTGGGAAAAGACCAAGGGTCCATCGAGCCCAGCATCCTGTCCACGACAGCGGCCAATCCAGGCCAAGGGCACCTGGCAAGCGTCCCAAACGTACAAACATTCTATACATGTTATTCCTGGAATTGTGGATTTTTCCCAAGTCCATTTAGTACTTGTCCTTTAGGAAACCGTCTAACCCCTTTTTAAACTCTGCCAAGCTAACCGCCTTCACCACATTCTCCGGCAACGAATTACAGAGTTTAATTACGCATTGGGTGAAGAAGAATTTTCTCCAATTTGTTTGACGACAGAAGGACCTTGTGAGACTGGGAGACTGGGCAGCTAGATGGCAGATGACGTTTAATGTGAGGAAGTGCAAGGTGATGCATGTGGGAAAAAGAACCTGAATTATAGCTACGTCATGCAAGGTTCCACGATAGGAGTTCCACGTTAGGACCAAGAAAGGGATCTGGGTGTCGTCGTTGATAATACACTGAAACCTTCTGCTCAGTGTGCTGCTGCGGTTAGGAAAGCGAATAGAATGTTGGGTATTATTAGGAAAGGTATAGAAAACAGATGTGAGGATGTTATAATGCCGTTGTATCGTTCCATGCTGTGACCGCACCTTGAGTATTGTGTCCAATTCTGGTCGCCGCATCTCAAGAAAGATATAGTGGAATTGGAAAAGGTGCAACGAAGGGCGACGAAAATGATAGCGGGGATGGGACGACTTCCCTATGAAGAAAGACTAAGGAGGCTAGTGCTTTTCAGCTTGGAGAAGAGACGGCTGAGGGGAGACATGATAGAGGTATATAAAATAATGAGTGGAGTGGAACAGGTGGATGTGAAGCGTCTGTTCACGCTTTCCAAAAATTCTAGGACTAGGGGGCATGTGATGAAACTAAAGTGTACTACATTTAAAACAAATAGGAGAAAATGTTTCTTCACCCAACGCGTAATTAAACTCTGGAATTCGTTGCTGGAGAATGTGGTGAAGGCGGTTAGCTTGGCAGAGTTTTAAAAGGGTTTGGACTGTTTTCTAAAGGACAAGTCCATAGACCGCTACTAAATGGACTTGGGAAAAGCCACAATTTCAGGAATAACATGTATAGAATGTTTGTACATTTGGGAAGCTGCCAGGTGCCCTTGACCTGGATTGGCCGCTGTCGGGGACAGGATGCTGGGCTTGATGGGCCTTTGGTCTTTTCCCAGTATGGCATTACTTATGTACAAAACCACCCCCTCCACAAGGCTCGGGTCTAAGCGTTTCCTGGCTTATTAGGACATCCCTTCACAAAATGACCGGGTTTACCACAATATAGGCAAAGTCTGTTGCTCCGCCGATGGGCTCTCTCCACGGCTGAGAGTCGATGTCTACCTATCACCATAGGTTCCTTGGACCTCTCCGCCAAGGACCCGCTGCTCCCTGCGGAGAGATGGCTCTGGTTCTCTGAGGAGAAACCCTATGAGAAGGACGAGAGGTAGCTTGTTCCCTTGCTCTTTCCTGAAATCGAACATCAATCCGAATACAAAGGGTGATGAGAGCATCCAAAGTAGTAGGCACCTCCCGACCAGCCAATTCATCTTTAATACGCCCACTCAATGCTTGCCAGAAAATTGCCGTGAGAGCTTCTTGATTCCACCGGAGTTCCTTGGCTAAGGTACGGAACCGTACCGCATAGGTTCCTACGGAATTGTTACCCTGTTGAATACGCAACAGTTCCCCTGCCGCTGAGGAGGGACACCCAGGCACATCAAAAACCATCCGGAACTGACGAAGGAACTCCCCCAGGTCTGAGAGGAGCGAATCTCGTTGCTCCCACAGGGGTGAAGCTGTCACGTATTCAAAGCTGGAACTTTGTGAGCCCTTGGACCACTGCTGAGGAGTGGCAGCGGCAGGCAAAACCACCCCACACCATTGGCAAGGCAGAACTCTGACAAACAGTGAGACTTCACCTGCACTTAGCCGCCCTTCCCCAGGAGTTGAGCCCCTGGCTCTAGGCGGCCGGCAGGACTTACTGGACAGGGTCGGGACTGGGTATCAGCTAGGCAGCACAGGGACTGAGGGTCAGAGGGGAAAGAAACATACCGGGACAGCAGGGCAAGGAAAGGATAAGCTAAAGGACAAAACTGAAAGCTGCAAGCAGCCACTAAAACAGGGAACAAATACTGTCAGAGAGGAGACAGGACTGGAAGCTGCAGAGCAGCCACTAAAGACACAAACAGACAAGGACTAGACACAAGACTACAACTCAAAGACAAAACTAGAGAACAAGCAACAACCTAATCTAAACTACACACAAACTAGAACAGACAAGAATCTCAGGCAAGAAACAATACAATAAAACCAGACTAGGCAGACATGCACACAGCACACCGACAAACCTCAGGGCCTTAGGCAATGCAAAGGCAAAGCAGAAAGATTTCAGAATGGCTAATAAGCCCAGCAGCAGCTGAGGCTCAGCTGCAGCAATCATCAGGCAACTACGGGAGCTGTGCAAGTTCAAACAAAAAGAGCAAGTCTGGCAGTCTGGAAGATCCGGACCGGACTGGGCAGAAATCTGGAACGGGTGACAGTAACCAGACAGTCCTTAGCAGCCACCAGGTCTGGCCACCAGGTGGCGAGAAGAAGGAGAGCACGAAACATGGGCACAACCGTGACAGTACCTCCCCCTCAAGGCCCCCCCAACCTCCACAGGGAATTCAGGTCTCCATGGGTAACAATGTGAAACCTTCGGAGGAGCTTCTAAACATGACCAGGAATAGCTTGGCTGGAACTTGAACAGGAGTCAAGACTGGAACCCGGACTGGCATACGAACTGGCCTTCGCCTCTTGGCTGGAACTGAAATTCGTCTCGGACTCAGCCTCTTGACTGGAACTGGAAGTCAGCGTGGACTCAGCAGCTTGGCTGGGACTGGACCTCAGCATGGACTCAGCAGCTTGGCTGGACTCAGCACTTGGCGTAGACTCAGCATCTCGGCTGGCACTGGACCTTGGAGTGGATTCAGCTTCTTGGCCGGAACTGCAACTCGGCATGGACTCAGTAATTTGTCTGGAGCTGGAACTCGGCTCGGACTCCGCATCTTGGCTGGAGCTGGAACTCGGCTGGGACAGCATCATCCTGGCTGGCACTCAAACTCAGCAAAGGCTCGGCTAGGAGTGCCACTTGAACAGGAATTGAAGGCTCAGTTAGAAGTGCCACTCGAACTGGACTTAGAGGCTTGACTGGAAGCGTCACTTGGACTGGAATAGGAGGCTCGGTTCCAAGTGCGACTCGGACGGGACTCCGAGGCTTGAGTGGGAGCACCACTTGACCTGGGATTGGAAGCTCGGTTAGAAGCGCTGCTTGGACAGGAATCAGAGCTTGGCTGGAAGTGGAACTTGGCATGGGCTCAGCGGCTTCACTGGAGCTGGAACTCAGCTTGGCCTCTGGAACAATTCGGCTGAGAGCGTCCCTCAGGATGGACTGATGGTACGCCTGGACCTCGGGATTCGCATTCTCCACGAGCCCAAGCTGCCGGATACGCTTCCTCTCCGCTGAAGCTTCAGGCCGCTTCTTCAAGAGTGGATCAGACAAACGTTTTCTCCCATATTCCTCAAGTGTCATGAGAAGATCAGGAACAACAATAAAGCCAGAACCGAACTTCACAAGGGAAACAAGAGCAGAAGTTCTAGGCTGGAGGCCCAGCAGGTAGGGTGATTGTGCCGAGCTCATGGCCTTTGCATTCTGTCACGTATTCAAAGCTGGAACTAGGTTGTGAGCCCTTGGACCACTGCTGAGGAGCAGCAGCGGCAGGAAAAACCACCCCACACCAGAGGCAAGGAAGAACTCTGACAAACAGTGAGACTTCACCTGCACTTTTTTATTTATTTTTATTACATTTGTACCCTGTGCTTTCCCACTCATGGTAGGCTCAATGCGGCTTACATGGGGCAATGGAGGGTTAAGTGATTTGCCCAGAGTCACAAGGAGCTGCCTGTGCCTGAAGTAGGAATCGAACTCAGTTTCTCAGGACCAAAGTCCACCACCCTAACCACTAGGCCACTCCTCCACTCCACTTAGCTGCCCTTCCCCAGGAGTAGAGCCCCTGGCTCTAGCGGCCGGCAGGACTTACTGGACAGGGTCGGGACTGGGTATCAGCTAGGCAGCACAGGGACTGAGGGTCAGAGGGGAAAGGAACATACCGGGACAGCAGGGCAAGGAAGGGATAAGCTAAAGGACAAAACTGAAAGCTGCAAGCAGCCACTAAAACAAGGAACAAATACTGACAGAGAGGAGACAGGACTGGAAGCTGCAGAGCAGCCACTAAAGACACAAACAGACAAGGACTAGACACAAGACTACAACTCAAAGACAAAACTAGAGAACAAGCAACAACCTAATCTAAACTACACACAGACTAACTAGAACAGACAAGAATCTCAGGCAAGAAACAATACAATAAAACCAGACTAGGCAGACATGCACACAGCACACCGACAAACCTCAGGGCCTTAGGCGATGCAAAGGCAAAGCAGAAAGATTTCAGAATGGCTAATAAGCCCAGCAGCAGCTGAGGCTCAGTTGCAGCAATTATCAGGCAACTACGGGAGCTGTGCAGGTCCAAAAAAAAGAGCAAGTCTGGGAGTCTGGAAGATCCGGACCGGACTGGGCAGAAATCGAGCAGGAATCAGAGGCTCAATCGAAAGCTTCCCTCGGACTGGACTCGGAGGCTTAAATGGAAGCGTTACTTGAACTGGAAGCGGGGACTCAGTATGAAACACCCCCCTGGACTGGACTCAGACACCTAGGTGGTGGCACTACTTGGACTGGAATCAGAGGCTTGGTCCGACGTCTCACTCGGCCTGACCTCAGAGACCTGGTCAGGACCGTCCCTCGGACTGAACTCAGAGGCTTAACTGGAGGCTTCACTCGAACAGGATTCGAAGGCTCCGCTTGAAACTCTCCTCGGACTGGACTCAGCACCGGTGGACTGGAATCCCGAATAGGAACTAACCCACTATAGGACCGCAGGCTGCTCTGCTGAGGAGACCTGAGCGGAGGAATTCCCAGGCATTTTCTTTCGGCCTCAGCTTCAGGAGTATCCCGCAGAGCTGGCTCCTCCAGAAGTCTGAGGCAGTACTCACAGAGCGAGAGAGCAGGATTCATATCAGAAACTGGGCTATGGTGGACCAGACGCCACCAGAGATGCTTTCTTTCAGCTGCTGCTTCAGGAGTATCCTTCAGGGCTGGATCAGACAGAAGTTCATCTCGGTACTCCCGAAGCGTCATAAAAGGACCCAAAAAAGAAACTGGGCTGGCATAGGAATCAAAATCAGAAACTGCACCCGGATTGTCCATAGGGAACGAAGTAATGGGCAGGAAGCCCACCTGGACCGATGATCTTTCTGGACTCATGGCCTTTGCATTCTGTCGTGTTCTCGAGGCCCTCGAGAACGCGACACTAAGGGAGAAGAAGTGATATAGATGGCATGGATAGGCCCTGGGGTCTTTATCTGCCATCATTTTTCTATGTTTCTATGAATGCTGCAGACAGGCTCAGTAACACCTTACCTCCTTTTGCTAGATGCCGGTGAGGGAGTGAGTGATATAGCAGCAGGTGACCCTGAGAACATTCCCTTCCTGAGGTTACAGTTTAGCAACCTTACAACAGGTGATGCTAACCTACCATGTCAGAGGCTGAGTCAGAGGGGCGGGGTTCAGGCCGGGGGGGGGGGGGTGGGGGGGTAAATGCCCTGGAGCAGAGTGAGTCGAGGCCCCGAGGGAAGAGGTTTCCAGGAGGAGCTCGAGCAAGGATGCTCCCAAGGAGTTCTGGCTTAGTTGCAGTAGCTAAGGAGAGTTTCAAGGAAGAGGAAGCTCAGACCCTTGCATTCTATATGATAAGAAGTCTGTAACTGAAGACTGCCAAGGTAGGATAATTATCCCTTGGCCATTGGAACTGTGGTTATGATAAAGGAAGTTATTGCATGTTGAAGAGTGTAGCCACGTCAGGGGCAGGGTACTGGAATTGGGACTGTGGTTGAGAGACTTTGTTGGAAGTACCATTGCTGTGAGGAATCAGGGCTGATTATCCTCCTTGTTTGTACATAAATAAAAGTATTTTGACTTCCTGCCTGTAACCTGCGTGTTTGTGACATTTGTGTGAGGCAATAAACAAACAAGTAGAGCAGCAGTTCTGAAACACTGTGTAGTTTATTAGAATAATCATTTGACTTGACCACATTTTGCCCACAGGCTACGTCAGGGGTAAAAACTATTGGGAAATAAAACCAAATGTTCCCCAAAAAGTCAAAAACAGTCCAAACAGCAACAAAGCACTCCACAACTCAGAGTAACCGCATAACTACCGCTCCAGTGCACACAGGTTGCAGGTACACAGTGCTTCAGAACTGCTGATCTGCTTGCTTGTTTACTGCTACGTTCTGTTGCGAATCATCATCTCTAGCTGCTGTTTGTTTCCATTTGTGTAAAGTCCTGCAGCCAGCTGTAGCCATGCTATCGCAATGCCCTAGAACGGAATCTATAACTGCCACTAGCAGTCATTTAGTGAAACATAGATTGTCCCTTACCCAACCTACCACAACCTTACAAAACTTCAGATACGCTTGAGCAAACAATCCTAATAACATAGCAAAATCATGGCAATTCTATTAACTAGGCTCTAAAAGTTACACACATGATATGCACAAAGATTTACAGTACTAATATATAGGCGCAGATGTGCATACTTATGCATGTATACGCCAGCTTGCTACCTAAGCACTGTTCTGAAAATACCAGAGTATTTACAAGGTGGGCATACAGAATGGAGCATGGGTGAGGCTCCCACTTATGCATGTAATTTATAGAATACTATAACTTATGCACAGTGCTGTAGTGAGGGCTAATGACACCCAGGACGGGTCGCCGCTGCGCACCCCCCCCCCCCGGGTGCAGCAAGGCGCGACCCCCCCCCCTCTGCGGCGCACCCCCCCTCCAGAGCGAACCCCCCCGGACCGCATTCTTACCTGCGGGAGGGCCGATCCGCCCCGAGTGCAGGTTACTTCCTGTTCCGGGGCAGAGAGAGCAGGGAACCAGCGGGGCCGGCACCCCCCGAGCGCGTGCACCCGGGGTGGACCGCCCCTCCCAGCCCCCCCTTCCTACGCCACTGCTTATGCAGGTATCTGCTACACTTAGGTGCTAACAGAGTTCCACAGTATCTATATCCAGCTAATGTATAGGATATTTGCTGATTTGGGGACATATTACAAACTAGACATAAAAGATATACATTTTATGGAACCAGTCAATGCTCAGAGAGAAGAGGTAGTGGGTAACGCTGATAATGTTTACATATGATGCAGCACTGAATATTGGACATAGATTATGTTTAAACATGAAGAAAACAAAATTGATGTTATTGACTAGATTTCCTCTAAAAGTGATTTCCCACAAGTTTTAAGGGCTATAACTTGGCAGCATGATGGGGCATACTGAGCACCAATTCTCTAGTGGATCCGTGTGCAACAGGTGCCACTATAAATACTAGAGCAAGCTCAAAGATGTGCGTACAGTTTCAGGTGCACACACTTACCCCCAGTCAATGACAGGTGTAAACGTGTGTGCCAAAGCGTGAATCATCACATGTGTAACCTGCAATATTCTGTAAGTTATGCGCATAACTTTGAGACATGCCCTTGGGAACATGCTCATGCACTACCCACATGTACGCCCCCTTGCACTCGCTTGTACACTGCATACGTTTACATGTGCAAGTTCCAATTATCTCAGCACTTATATGGTGCATGCAACTACCCAAATGCACACAGAATTGCCTTTTTTATTTGCTTTTCAAAATAAAAACATCAAAGCACATAACTTCGAATAGAAATTCAGAATCAAAAATTAGAAAATTATGACAAACAGTTAACAACCTTCATCTACAATAAAAGAATTGAGAATTCCTGAGAAACACTGCAAGCCTGAAAGCCAAGTATTTCTGAATTTATATATTTTCAGATTTTTCTGTTTGGATTGATTCATAGATTCTAAACTGCTCTCTTACCTGTGTGTCCCTCTCTCTTAATATCTTCCTTGATAATCTGATGACTTTACTTCCATCTATCCTATATAGGAGAAAAAAAACAAATAAGAAAATAACCTTCCTGCCCTCTCACTTGCAGAGTTGCTGGTTCCTATATTTATGTCCTCCTATGTCTATGTGGCCTTTAAAGCCTAAAAAAATGTAATTTTGCTTTTTCCCTGAATCAGTTAAAAATGCCTTTTTTTCTTTGACATGTCTTAAAAGCAAACAGCTCTTCAGGCACAAAAATCAGGAGGGCTCTGAGAGGAGAGGCACAGCACCAGGCATTCATACCAGTTCTTTTGTCTATGTGCCCTTTAAAGCAAAGAGGAGGAGGAGGAGGGTCAAGCCTTTTGTTTTAAAACCTAAAACAGCTGTTATTCAGCAATCAGTCTGTCATTCTTAAAAACAAATGGACCTAACTCAATCCAGCTTAAAATAAGCACAACATATCCTTTAAAAGAAAAAGGAAAAGAAAACAAATGCCTATTTTCTTTCATGTGAGAAAAAAGGTTAAGCTGAACACATTCCTCCACAGCTGTAGGGGGCAGTGTTTGACATCACTTCCTATCATGTGACCCCATCCAAGATGGCAGCTAGTAGTAGAAATAGATGTGATCTGTCCAGTGGTAGCCACCATCTTGGGGAAAAAGGGGCGTAGCTATATCATTTCCTGTGATATCACCAAAAGGGGCGGGGTTTGAGGATATATGTAAAATGACATGTTTGGGTGGGGCTATGCAAATAAGGCAGAGCAAGGGGTGTGGTTATACAAAAGGGTCAGGGCTTGGGCAGGGCTGTGACATTACATCTGGTGATCTCATCAAAGGGAGGGGGGGTGGTTTCCTTACTTCTGATTGGCTGAGAATCTGGAAGTGGGCATGTCACCTGTCAAAATCAATTAGTTTGACAAATGCCGGTCAGATACACTACTAACATTATATGTAGATTTTCAGATCAGAATTTATAAGTGCCAGTGAATATGCATAACTTTACATGGTCAGTTATATGTTTAGAGATGATATTTAAAAGCAGTTATCCAGGTGGTAAATGCCACTGAGACTGATATTTAGCAGCATTATCTGCATACTGCCACTGAATATCTTTATACACCATCTCAGCACTAACTGGATCGCAGCTGTCATAAGTGGTATCTGGATCAGAGCTCTACAGATAGCAACTGAATATTGCTGCCATCTAGAAATACACTATCAGTGAAATTCTGTGTATGGTGCCAAATGTTAGGCCCTCCTTCCACACTGAATTTTTGGCACAGAAAAGCGTTCTAATGGATGCAAGGCACCAAAATGTGGCAGAAACAGCGGATCTGCATGAAAACACACTTATGCACCCCTTTATAGATTAACACCTAAGTATTTCCGTGCAGATTTGCAAAGGGGGTGTAGCTGTGAGAGGAATGTGGGCAGGTTAGGGGTATCCCCTTAAAATGCACACAGTGTTACAGAATAGTGTGCCTGATTTGCACGCCAGGTTTTACACCAGCTTCCAGTTGGTGTAGCTCCTTTGAGCACAGATCCTGGTGCTACGCACTATTCTATAAAAGGCACCAATCTCAGTTTTGGTTATAGAATAACATTTAGCGCCATTTACTGAATCCAGCCCTATCTGGATCCTTGGCAGCATGGAATAATGATTTTTTTTTAATTAAAATAAAAATGCTGACTATCACAAGTTTAATATCAGTGGGATCATTTTTAAACAGAGGCCTTACTACTGAATATCTACTTCTTTGTTTTTAAGTCACTTGTGAAAGTGCAAAAGTCTGATTGTTTTTTTTTTCTTGTTCAATCCTTCAGGAAGAAGAAGGTATGTGCATCAAAACAAAAAGCTCTGTGCTACTCCCTTCAAAACAAGAAACTGCACTCAAGATGCTTATACAGGCTGTGTAATGTAACTGTGGATCAGGAATGCTTTTATACAGGCGCTGGCTTGCTCTCATCTGCAAGAGCTGCTGAAGAATCGGTCCTCTGGTGGAATGTTTGTGGACTAAACCCTCCGCCCCTTTATAGCTCCACATTTAGGGCTCCTTTTACAAAGCTGTGCTACCAATTAGCATTGCGCTAAATGCGAAGAAGCTCATTCTATTCCCATGGGCTTCTTCGCATTCAGCGTACCACTAATGGTAGCGCAGCTTTGTAAAAGGAGCCCTTAGAAATTAGAGTTTTGTTGAGCACTGTTGGCGTTAAATCCAGAAATTCAATACCAGACCATGTCCAGACTTTGCCACTGAATTTACGGGTTTGTGGAGCCAGCTATCGCATAGCCGGTTAAATGCAATATTCAGCACTTAACCAGTTATAGGTTACCGCATAAAGATAGGGTCTACTGTGGGTCTATTTATACGGTTAACTTGGCCGGATAAATTCTGAATATCTGCTCTTAACTGGCCATGTGCAGACTCCACCCCAGAATACCTCCAAAATAGTTGTTTGTGAGTTTGGTGCTAACCAGTTATTTTCAACAGCACTAACTGGTTAACTGGCACTGAAAATTAGTGGTTAGCCCTGAACAAGCAATTTATGGCTAGTTAAATTGCTTTGAATATTGACCCAAAGATTTTTAAGGGAATTCTATAAATTTACACCTAATGGTAGGTGCCAACTGGACACATAAGTTATAGAAGAACAGCACTTATGCGTGTGATTGGCACCATTAATAGGCAATTATATGCAGAAGTGCTTGGCGCTGTTCTATAACATACACATCAAAATCACTTACTCCCGAATTCTAGAAATACTTTAATTTGTGTATGCAAATTTTGGTCCATATGTGATTTAATTAAATAACGAGGCAATTAGTACTGCTAATTGGCCCCTGACAATCAATTATCAGTGCTAACTGGAATTAAAAATTAGGCGTGTATATTTAGGCACCTAGATCTGCATGTAAATAGGCACAGCTCCAAAAAGAGGGAATGACCATGGGAGGGACATGGGCGGATCAGGGACGTTCCTTTAATTTACACGCATTGTTATAGACTATAGGGGATTTACACCAAGGTTTTGTTGTTGTTTGAAATGGTCGCACCTAAATGTAGTTGCGGTTCCTGGTGCTAACTGCTATTCTATAAATGATGCCTAACTTTCATCCCAGTTTACAGAATAGTGCAAAGCACTACTTTTTTCGGTGCCATTTATAGCATTTAGTCCTTAGCGTGTAAGTTGAAAGGAGAGCAGGCAGTTCATGGGCACGTTTCTGTAACTGATAGTATAAGTCACTCACACAACAGGGCACAATTAGGCACCGACAGTTAAAACTGGTGGTGCCTAAGGTTTGGTGAACCAGTGCAGACTCTTGTTCCATAACAAAATCTTGCTGCCTAGATGCCATTAGAGAGTTGGCACTAAGCACATGGTATTGGGGCGCCTAAACTTTGAGGTTCTAAAGAGCTGCCATATTGTGTTCTCCTTCTCCAGACTGCCTCAAAGGTCTTCCACAGTTATGGCTGTTGCTCTTCGGGGGAAATACGTTAGAAGCAGATGAATTATGAGGTGTTAGCAAAGGCTCACGGTTATCATAGATTTGGGAAATCCACATTATTAGGAAAACTGTTGTAGTCAAATATCAACCTGCTGCCACATGTTTCTGTTACTTTCCTTCTAGGTATTATTGCATGGCATCCTATCTTTTTGGTCTTGATTTATTTTTTTAAATATTTTGATGGGGATGCCAGTTGACTTTAGATTCCCCTGACCGTGTTGACCCAGTTCTGAATTTACTCTATTGCATGTATGAACAATTAATCTTACTTTTCTTAGAAAATGGAATTGAAAAATCAGCACTACAAGTCCGTGCATGCAATGTGGATCAACCCTAAATTAAAAATAAATAAATAAATAAAAATAAAAATGCACCTCATCTATGTTTAAATTCCTGATTTTAAGTAATTTGTTAAGAGTCTTTCCTTGGACTTTGAGCATAAGTACATAAGTATTGCCATACTGGGAAAGACCAAAGGTCCATCAGGCCAAGCATCCTGTTTCCAACAGTGGCTAATCCAGGTCACAAATACCTGGCAAGATCCTAAAAAAGTACAAAACATTCTATACCGCTTATCCTAGAAATAATGGATTTCCCCCAAGTCCATTTAATAATAGTCTATTGACTTTTTCTTTAGAAAGCCATCCAAACCTTTTTAAAACTCCGCTAAGCTAACTGCCTTTGCCACATTCTCTGGCAACGAATTCCAGAGTTTAATTACACATTGAGTGAAGAAAAAATTTATCTGATTTGTTTTAAATTTACTACATTGTGTTTCATCGCATGCCCCCTAGTCCTAGTATTTTTGGAAAGCGTACACAGACACTTCACATCTACCCATTCAACTCCACTCATTATTTTATAGACCTCTATCATATCTTCCTCGGAATCCTGACTGCATCCATCAAACAGAAAGGCTACAACCCCAAAATAATCTCCAAGAATATTGCCTCCTCCCTCAGAACACCCAAGGAAAATCTGCTACAGTATAAGGAAGAGAAAGCCACTGACAGAATCCCCCTTATCAGTGGTGTAGCAAGGGCGGGACGGTGGGGGCGGTCCGCCCCGGGTGTCAGCACAAGGGAGGGTGCTCCGCCGCTCCCGCTGCTCACTCCTCTTCTTCCTGGCACCCCCCGCATCAGCCCTTTAAAAAGAAATGTCCCACGCGGTGGCGAGGTGCAGCACCTCGTATCTGCAAGTAAAAGAAGCGGATCATCTCATTGGGCCTTCCCTCACTGTCCCGCCCTCCTCTGACGCAACTTCCTATTTCTGCAAGGGCGGCACAGTGAGGGAAGGCCCGATGAGACGATCCACTTCTTTTACATGCAAATGCGAGGCACTGCGCCTCACCACCGCGTCGGACATTTCTTTTTAAAGACCGGGTGGCAGGGAAAAGACGAAGCAGGGTGAGGGTGGGGGGGAGGGACTCGGATGGCAGAAGGGACTGGGTCGAGGGACAGATGGGAGAAGGGGCGTGGAGCTGGAACTGGGGTCTGAAAAGTGGGTAGGAGGGAGAATGGGGTCATGCCTGGGGCAGGGGTAGGTGGGAGA
Source organism: Microcaecilia unicolor (assembly GCF_901765095.1). Lineage (NCBI taxonomy): Eukaryota > Metazoa > Chordata > Amphibia > Gymnophiona > Siphonopidae > Microcaecilia > Microcaecilia unicolor. The sequence goes on along the minus strand of NC_044038.1, from coordinate 110,641,629 downwards.
ATCAATGGATCTGGAACTAAGGGCAGCTGCAGGTGGGATAATGGGGCTGGAACTGGGAGCCGAAAAGAGGGGGCAGTGAGAGAGGGGGGATAGATCCTGGATGGAAGGGGGAGTGAGAGGGAGAGCAGACCCTGAATGGATGGGAGAGGGGAGAGGGAGGGCAAATGGTGGATCGAAGGAGCAGAGAGAAAGGGCAGACAGTGGATAGAAGGGAGTGAAAGAGCAGACAGTGGATGGAAGGAGGCAGAGATAGAGGGCAGATGCTAGATGGAAAGGAGAGAGAGGGCAGATGTGGGTGGAAGGGAGTGAGAGGGCAGACAGTGGATGGAAGGGGCAGGGAGAGAGGGCAGACATTGTATGGAGGGGACAGGAGAGAGAGGGCAGACCTCTTTAACATTGCTTTTGACTTGTAACCACTTGTAACCTCCTCTCCTCCTTCCTGTACACATTAATTGATTTGATTTGCTTACTTTATTTTTTGTCTATTAGATTGTAAGCTCTTTGAGCAGGGACTGTCTTTCTTCTATGTTTGTGCAGCGCTGCGTTCGCCTTGTAGCGCTATAGAAATGCTAAATAGTAGTAGTAGTAGGATGGCAGGGAGAGAGAGAAGGCAGATGCTGGATGGAAGGAAGACAGTGAAAAGAAGATGAGGAAAGCAGAAACCAGAGACAACAAACTGTAAATAAAATATATATTTTTATTTTTTTGCTTTAGGATAAAGTAGTATTGTAGCTGTGTTAATAAATGCTTATAAATAGAACATGGAAATAAGTTAAGCTTTATTGGACTAATTTTAATACATTTTGACTAACTTTCGGAGAACAAAACCCCCTTCCTCAGGTCAGAATAGGATACTGTAACAGCACTATACTGTATTGATCTGAGGAAGGAGGTTTTGGCCCCTGAAAGCTAAATGTATTAGTCCAATAAAATGGTATTATTTTAGTTTCTATTTTTGTTTTATATCTATTTGTTAATTTGTAAAGTGATTGGTATTTGTTAGTTTTTTCAAATTTACATCTGCTGTCTTTATATTTTGCACAGTACTAGGGGACATTTTCTGTTTCTGTGGTGTTGCATTGTATGCTCAGTCTGGCCTCTTGGGGGTTCAGTTTAATTTTTGTCTAAATAGAAAGTTTATGATTACTTATTCTATAGTGGTTTAGGGTGTATCTGTGTTTGTGAAAAAGACATGGCTTTCAGTTGGCATTGACTGTGCAGGATCGACGATCTGTACAATTCTGTCTGGTTTCGTTTTACAATAGGTGAATTGATGTTGTAGTGCTCACTGTAGTGTTTAAAATGCTTTCCTTTTCCTTATGTGACTCGTAGAAATTACTGCTTATGGTATGGTAGAATTCCTCTAGAGATCCTGAGTGTTTTGTATTCTCGGTATGCCTAGTACTGGATTTTGGAGGGGGGTGTTAAAAAATGACTGGCCCCGGGTGTCAACTACTCTAGCTACGCCACTGCCCCTTATAGTGACATACAACCCAGAGCTGGAAAAATTAAGAAAAATCATAAGAGATCTACAGCATAGGAGCCAACTTTTGAAAATAATTGGGGGTGCTGAAATTTTTTTGTTTTTTTACAGGTGGTGCATTCCCCCTCCTCCTCCTCTCCCCCTCCCCCTCCTCTCCCCCGAGTTCCAGGCCCCCTTCCCTCTCCCTCTCCGAGTTCCAGGCCCCCCTCCTCTGTGTTCAAGGACCCTCCCTCTCCTCCGAGTTCCAAGCCCCCTCTCCTCCCAGGCCCCCCTCCCCCTCTGAGTTGCAGGCCCCCTCCCTCTCCTCCGAGGGGCCCAGCCCGACCTCTTCTCCCACAATAGTCCTCCGCCCTCGCCTTCCTGCGTGCCGCCCAGAATTTAAAACTCATCTTACCTCGGGGTCCTGGTGGCAGCAGCAGTGAAAGACAAGCAAGCTCGGCGCTTCAGCCTTCCCTTTTCTCTCACCTCTGGTCCCGCCCTTGTTGAAACAGGAAATGAAGGCGGGACCAGAGCTGAGAGAGAAGGGAAGGCTGAAGCGCTGAGCCTGCTCGCCTTTCACTGCTGCCGCTGGGATCCCGAGATAAGATGAGTTTTAAATTCTGGGCAGCATGCAGGAAGGCGAGGGCGGAGGACTGTTGACGGAGAAGAGGGCGGGCAGGTCGGGCTGGCTGGGAATTTCTGGTGGGTCAAAATATTGGGGGTGCTCGAGCATCCACAGCACCCATGGAGTCGGCGCCTATGATCTACAGCCTCTACTCCAGGAGGATGAATTACTGAAAAAGATATTCCCATCCCCACCAGTGCTGGCCTTCCGACAACCACCCAACTTAAAACACAAGCTAATTAGAAGTAAGCTCCCAACACAGACTCAAAAAGAAGAGAATGGCACACATCCTTGCAATATATTCAGCTGCAAACTATGCCAAAACATTTCATAGGACCCCATGGTCATTCACAAAGGAAAAATATTCAACATTAAGAAATCCTTCACATGCTCATCTTCCAATGTGGTATATATCATTGTGTAAAAAATGCGATAAAGGGTGCTACATTGGAGAAACAAGTCAGATGCTAAAGAAGAGATTTAATTTACGTAGACACCATATGAAAAATGCTAGTACCAACCAGGATGTCACCTCTGTGGGGCAACATTTTACAAAACCAGAACACTGTACCCGTGATTTTATGGTAAGAATCCTAAAAGGGAACTTTACTACTACTACTATTTAGCATTTCTATAGCGCTACAAGGCGTACGCAGCGCTGCACAAACATAGAAGAAAGACAGTCCCTGCTCAAAGAGCTTACAATCTAATAGACAACAATAAAGTAAGCAAATCAAATCAATTAATATGTACAGGAAGGAGGAGAGGAGGGTAGGTGGAGGCGAGTGGTTACGAGTCAAAAGCAATGTTAAAGAGGTGGGCTTTCAGTCTAGATTTAAAGGTGGCCAAGGATGGGGCAAGACGTAGGGGCTCAGGAAGTTTATTCCAGGCGTAGGGTGCAACGAGACAGAAGGCGCGAAGTCTGGAGTTGGCAGTAGTGGAGAAGGGAACAGATAAGAAGGATTTATCCATGGAGCGGAGTGCACGGGAAGGGGTGTAGGGAAGGATGAGTGTGGAGAGATACTGGGGAGCAGCAGAGTGATTACATTTATAGGTTAGTAGAAGAAGTTTGAACAGGATGCGAAAACAGATAGGGAACCCGTGAAGCGACTTGAGAAGAGGGGTAGTATGAGTAAAGCGACCCTGGCGGAAGACAAGACGGGAACTTTAAAACAATACAGGAATGTAAGACCTTTGAAGTCAGAATGATTAAATATTTTTGAAACAGGTGGGAAATCAGGAGACGAAAGGCAAATTTTGGTTCCAAACAAGGCAACTTTATTGCTAGCAAGTGAACAGTACCGAGTAGTCTCGGGACACTGTGTGTCGCGAATCACCTGACACTTACAATTATACTTCCCTACTGGGCCTGCGCACTAGGCCCCTTACACATCACATTTGGCATGCGCAGTAAACAATTGTAGTTCTTACAGTACAAAATTGTAGTCCCAGTACGTACACACGTCATAACAGCGAAATGATACTGGCAAGAAAAACGAAACTTAGCAGCTTATTCTTCACACACACACAATGCTCCTTTCTAGCACAGGAGATAAGGTTCGGCTCAGGAATGCAGGGGGTGTCAGCACCCTCCAAGGTCGCGTTGCTACATGCAAGCTGGTCTTGTATAGGCCTTGCAAACTACTGTTACAAGCTATAAGTCTAATAATACTGCATTCTGTCCTTACATTAGCAAACAGCAAAACTTCTTTCGTTAGTAAACAGTAAAACTGGATAAGGCACAAATGTCCAGTGCAGTAATAAAGTATGGCTAAACAGCCAAAAGCAGAGGTAGAGTGCATAAGTATAAGTCCATCAGTAGGCACAAAACATGAGGTTGTTCTGTTGTTCAGTAGTATTCGGGTAGTACTCATAGTATTCGAGTAGTATCCGGCGTTCCACTCCTTCATTCCCCCCTTTTGATACTTGAACATCCATTCTGGTGGAGAGTATCACCTCCATGGACCCTGAAAGGGAAAGAAAGGACAAGAATAGTTAGCGAAGGAGGCATCAAGCGAGCCCTAAGCCCTTGCGCAGCCGTCGGTTGCTTCGCCGGGGTTGAGACGGAGGGTCCCTAGAGGAATCCCCCCCCCTTTGTAGCCGGTCTTTTGCTGGCACAAGGGTAATGGCCCATTAAGTGACTCAGGGGGTTCAAAGTGCACATCAGCCACAAGGTGCTTCATCGTAAGCTTCATCAGACTGAGGAATGGGGGAGTACATCTGGAGAGCCATAAGTTGGGCAGCAGCCCGGCGGTCGGCGATGCCCTCCATGGTGGAGCGGAGACACCTGAAAACAAAGGGAAGAGATAAAGGAATTAGTAAACAGGACAACAAGAACAGGCCACCCATGACGAGGAGGCCTTGCAGGCTCCCGGAGGTTGGCAACCAGCTGGTTAGGGAGGAAGTCCAGTCCCACGCGCTGTTCCAGGTCTGGACGGGGACGTGGGCTAATTTGACCATCCGGTCAGTTATCTCTTTGATGACATGGCTCTGGTCATCAATCTGTAAGCAGCAATTACTGAGGTTAAACTTGCCACACACCCCGCCCTCCTGGGCTAGGAGGTAGTCAAGAGCCAAGCGATTTTGGTAAACTGCGGTAATGAGCTTAGTGTTTTGTCGGGCTAGGATATTGAGGGCAAAGGCCGAATCGTTAGTAAGGATTTCGAGCACGGCCTGTAGGCGAATAATGCGATTCAGCATATAGATAGGGGTGCGGTACCCGTATGTACCATCTTCAGCCCATGTGGCCGGTCCATAGTAATGAATGATGCGTTCTGGCGGCCACTCGTTGTCTTTCCAGTCTCCAATTTGGACTTTGGGCTTGGTGTTTAGAAAGGACCGTTTACGTCTGGCAGGGTTATCTGGTCCCTTTTCCACGTATAGGGGGATACCCAAGGTTTCGCCAGCTCGCAGGGGCAGAAGGAAAAAGCTAGGTCGAACAGTGCCCAAGAGACAGGTACCGTACCAGCGGGCCGGGAGCTGTTCGTATGCCCTGCGCCCGCAGATATAGTAGTAGCCCCCCGGAGCTACCCACTTGAGGGAGGCGTTTCCTCCGTATGTCCATGTTGTGTTCAAGGTGGGTTCTGTCCAGATAGGTTCCGGGGCGGGCAGGTTATCCGTTTGCCACCAGGTCGTCCGGCTTCCATTATACTGAAGAACCCCCGTGCAAGCAGAATCTCCCACTGGTACAGAGTACCGCTTCGATGGCGCTCGACTAGCGCAGAGGGTGCCTATGATATTTGTTCTCAAGGCCCATTCGTACGGCTTCGGCCGTTGGGGAAAGGTAATGTTAGTGGTGTTGAGTGCATCCCATGTTTGCTGTCGAATCTCTCTCGCTTCCCAGGGCCATTGTTCACCCATGTCAGTGCCTCCACAGACAAAACAGTTGGCAATTCCCAGGGAGAGGGCAATGTTCTCGGCCAAGTTAAGGAACATATTCCGGGCTTCTGGGGAGATGGGGAACTTAGTCTCGGTCTGTTCAGCACGAGCAATTTCATCGAATACTTCTTGGTAGCCGACGACAATAGTCTGGTGGTGCGTAGGAGGCTTTGTTTCGAGGCTCTGATATATGGTAATATATGTCAAGGGATCCATTCCTCCACCGTCAATGCCAAGGCCCCACGTCCCTCTCCAAGGCATGTCGTGTCCTCGAATGGGCCAGTCTAGGGACACATAGTTACCAGAACCTCGACGAAACTCGCCCAGGCCGGTGCATCCGGCATATCCTCCTCCCGTATAAGCACATACTCGGTCCCAGCCCGAGGCTCGAGTGTCACCGGCACATGGGAGCCAAACCCACGGGGAGCAGCATCTCATATCTGGACTGAAGGGGCAGACATACTTGTGGTCGTTCACATATGCCTTACGCCAACTCTGGCTACCACATTTGCGGGACCACGGGTGTTTGTCCATGGCGACACAGACGTCGAAGGTTAGGGTTGCTACAGTTTGGATGCCACCGACGAGGATGCGAGTGGAGTTTATGTAATACAGAATGCCATCTCCCTCGACTCCCGGAGGCCCGGCCACATACGCAGGGAGTCCTACGCTGAGGGTGACATTGTAGTATCTTGGCTTGGTAGGGCTATGGCAGATAGTGAGATTGCCTTGGAGACATCTGTGGAACTGTTGGAGGCCATTCGGGGTAATGAGGGCACACGTCGGTAGAAGCTTGCAATCGCCTTCTGGGGGTTGCGTCTGGTGGATGAGGGTGGTAACCAGGTGATATCCTCCCTCTATACGATGGCGCACCAGGCGCAAACATTCAGTGCAATTCTTGCTCAGGGTGGTAGGATAGCTCGGGACTGCGCACAGGAGAAGGAAGATGCTCAGCATTATAGATTTGGTGGGAGGTATCCGAGCTTTTGCAGCAAGAAGATAATGAGGCCCACGATGAAGGCTGCAATAAACAGGGAGCCAAAAACGCAGTGGGTCCAGAAGCTGAGTTCCTGTTGCTGGGCAGGCATGAATCTGGTGGTTCACGTCTTTCTGAGAGTCAGCCGTAATGGAGCGTCAGGATGTTGATGCGCAGTCCAACGCTTCGGGGTGCTGCTAGTGGGAGCAGCAGGTTTCAGTCGGGTCCAATGTATCCACACTGGGTTTCCTGCAATTTTAACAGCGGTTGGGGTCGTTAGGAGAACAAGGGAGGGTCCTTTCCATTTGGGTTTCAGACAGTCGGAGTCATCCCACTCTTTTACCCATACCCCATCTCCTACCCTGAACCGATGGGTGGGACTGGTGAGAACCAAGGGAGCTACTCTTTCAGTGTATTGCTGGATGTCTTGCACTACCTCATGTAATGCTTCCATCTGTTTCACTAGGGAACTCTCACCCTGTATCTGCAAAGAGTCGGGAAAAGAAGGTAGTGGTGGTGGCCTAGCATACATCATCTCGTAAGGAGTAAGGCCGGTAGCCTTGGGGGTACACCTAAGATGCAGCAAGGCCAGTGGAAGCAGATCGGGCCATTTAGCTTTTGTTTCTTGGCACAGCTTGGCTAGCTGGTTCTTCAGGGATCGGTTAGCCCTCTCCACTACTCCACTGCTTTGGGGTCTCCAGGCACAATGCAACTTCCAATCGAGGCCCAGTCTGGTGCTGAGCTGTTGTGTTACTTCGCTGGCGAAGGCGGGCCCGTTGTCAGAATTTATTTGCTTGGGGAGACCGTATCTGGGTAAGATTTGATGAAGTAGTAGGGAGGTGACTTCTTTAGCCATCTCCGTTCTGGTAGGCTGGGCTTCAATCCATCCGGTGTAGGTACATACGACGACGAGGATAGCTTTATAGCCCCGGGCCGGGGGCATGTGTGTGAAGTCAATCTGGCAGACTTGGAAGGGGCTTGTGCCTCGGAGGACATGTCCTGGCATAGGAGCGGGCCCCGTTCGAGGGTTGTTCCGGGCACAAGTTGCGCATCGGCTGGAAGCATTTTTGGTCCACAGGGACAGTTTGTTGATGTAGTAGGTCTTCTCGAGTAGGCGCCCCAGAGCGTCCCTGCCCAGATGGGTGCGGTCATGAGCCTCCTTGGCCACCGTCCAGGCCAAGGCTTCGGGTATCCATATGCGCCCATCCTGTAGTATCCACCAACCGTTGCGTGATTCTAGGCCCTCTTGTCGGGCCCATTCCGTTTCCTGGGGGGTGTAGATGGGGATCTCTGCAGGGAGGTGAACAACGAGTACAGGGTCAGAAGAATGAGTAGAGTGAGGGAGCTGACTTGCCCTTTTTGCAGCATCATCCGCCCGTTGGTTACCGCGGGCAATGGGATCCGTCCGGCCTGTGTGGGCCCTGCAGTGCATCACAGCCACCTTCTTCGGTTTCCATACTGACTCGAGTAATTGGCAGATCTCAGTGGCATTTGCAAGTCCTTTCCCCTCAGCAGTCAGAAATCCCCTTTCCTTGTACAAGGCTCCGTGCACCTGAAGGGTGAGGAAGGCGTATTTGGAGTCGGTGTAGATGTTAACAACTTTCCCTTCAGCCCACAAGAGGGCTTTTGTGAGGGCAATTAGCTCTGCTTTCTGGGCTGATGTTCCGGGCGGCAGGGCCATAGCCTCGATCACGTGGTCTTCAGACACGACAGCATAGCCAGCTCTTCGAATTCCCTCTATCACCTGGCTGCTTCCATCGGTAAAAAGGGTGATGCCCCCTTGCCAGGGTTGGTCCTTCAGGTCAGGTCTGCTCGAATGCACAGTGGCCATTACCTCTTCACAGTCGTGGAGTGGTGGTTCAGGGGCCGGAAGGAGGGTGGCGGGATTAAGGTTAGTTGTGTCCAGGATCCGCACCTCCGGATTTTCGCACAGGAGGGCTTGGTATTTAACCAATCGGGAGTTGGTCATCCATCTAGGTCCATGGCTCTCGAGTAGGCCGCGGATGGCGTGGGGTGTGGTCACAAAGAGGGTCTGGCCGAAGGTGAGCTTATTGGCCTCGTGTATCAGCAGACAGGCCGCCGCAATGCTTCGGAGGCAGCCCGGCCATCCTCGTGCCACGTTGTCCATGCTCTTGGAGAGGTATGCTACAGGGCTTTGCCAGGTGCCGATCAGTTGGGTAAGGACTCCAAGTGCCAGTCCCTTCTTTTCGTCGATGAACAAGTGGAACGGCTTAGTCACATCTGGCAGTCCGAGCGCTGGTGGGGCCACAAGGGCCTCCTTGAGGTCCTGAAGGGCTTTCAGTTCGGGTTTCTCCCACTGGAGGTTTTGGCCCTCGAGTTCAGGTCCTTTTAGCTTGGCGTACAGATCATGGGTCAGAACAGCGAAGTTGATGATCCATATCCGGCAATATCCAGCGGCTCCGAGGAGTGCTCGCAATTCCTTCTTATTTGCAGGAGTGGGTTGGTTGCGGATAGCTTGGGTTCGGGGGGTACCGAGCCTCCGGGTTCCTTCTCGGAGGCGGAAACCCAGGTATTCGACTTCGATCTCGCATATCTGGGCCTTCTTGCGACTGGCCCGGTACCCCTGGGCTTCCAGGGTTTTCAAGAGGTAAAGGGTAGCTTCTGCACAGTCCGTGTACGTTTCACGGGCCACCAACAGGTCATCCACGTATTGGACGACCGGCCCATACTCGTCCTGATACGTCTTCAGGTCCTGAGCGAGTTGGTCGCCGAAGAGGGTGGGGGAGTTCTTGAATCCCTGGGGGAGTCGTGTCCAGGTAAACTGCTGCTTGTTACCAGTCTGTAAGTCTTCCCACGTGAAGGCAAACAACTTCTGGCTGTCGGCAGCAAGGGGGATGGAGAAGAAGGCGTCCTTCAAATCAATGACACTGTACCACTTGGTCTGGGATGGCACTTGGGCTAGGATGGAGTATGGGTTTGGTACGAGGGCGACTATGTCGGCTACCTGGTTGTTGACTTTCCTCAGGTCCTGGACGGGTCTGTACTCGGAAGTTCCTGGCTTCTTAACGGGCAACAATGGGGTGTTCCATGCGGATCTGATTGGTTTAAGGACTCCCTGTTGAAGGAGTTTCTGTAGATGTGTGTGCATACTATGCCGAGCTGCATAGGGGATATGGTATTGTCCTTGGTTGACAACTTGAGCATTTGGTTTGAGCTCAATCCAAATGGGGATAGCGTTAACGGCCAGTCCTCCGGGGTTTACTTCTGCCCATACATCGGGCACTTCGTCCATTATGGCTCGCCTCTGCTGGGCAAAAGGGGATTTCTGGTCGTAACGGCAGTCGCCAGGCCCTACAGTCGGGGAAGCATGTAGTCTCCACTCTTCTCTCACTGGACAGATAAGTGTTACTGGCCGATCTTCAAAACGAGCTTCCACTTCACCCGTGGTCTTGAACTTCAAGGTGGCCTGGAGCTTACAAAGTAGGTCTCGACCAATCAAGGGGACGGGGCATCCAGGAATGTGTATGAACTGATGAGACACCATCGTCCCTCCGATCTGGACTTGGCGCTCCTTGAGGAGGGGGGCTGCAAGGGATTTCCCGGAGGCTCCCACAATTGGTATAGTCTCTTTCGTGGCTGGGGCTATAGCAGTGGTGATAACAGAACGTTGGGCCCCTGTGTCTAGTAAGGCCTTCATAGACTCTGTCCCCACTCGAATTTCCACCAGAGGGTCAGTGGGGACTCTGCCCTCCCGGTCTCTTCATGCGGTACTGTCTCGGGTAGCCTCCATAGCCATCTGCCATTCCCTCCGGTCATCCCGTCCCCTATCTCTTCGACCCCGGCTCCGGCCTTGTCTGGGGGCCCCCGCACGGTTGTCCGTCTCCTCCTCTCTGGGCCGGTCCCATGGTTCTTCTTCTCTCGGGTGGTCCCGTATCTCCTCTGGGCAGTCAGCCCACCAGTGCCCTTCTTTTCTACAATTCGCACACTGGTTACGTCCTATGGGGGACCGCGTCCCTCTTGTTCTCCTGCCTCTCCCCTTTGGTCTAGACCTCATTCGTTCCTCCAGCACCGTGGCCAACACATCTGCTTTCTCCCGCATCCGCCTGGTTGATTCCTTTCGGGCTTCCGTCTTCTCTTCCTGATCGCGATATCCGAACACGCGATCAGCTATAGCTTTCAGTTGGCTGAGGCTCATCCCTTCGAACCCCTCCGTCCTCTGTAGCTTCCTTCGTATATCCGGTGCTGACTGGCTAACAAAACTCATAACCACGGTTGGGAGGTTCCTGGGGTCTTCGGGGTTTATTGGGCTGTGCCTTCTGAATGCTTCCATAAGTCGTTCAAGAAAGTCCCCTGGACTCTCGTCCTTTTGTTGGACTACACTGTGAATTTTTCCCATATTTGTGACCTTCTGCTTCCCCTTCTTTAAGGCGGCCAGGTACGCCTGCTGGTATCGGCGGATAGAGGTTTGGCCTTCAGCGGTTCGATAGTCCCACACAGGGGCAGCCATGGGCGCCTCCGTCTCTATTAGGTTCTGCAAGTTGGCATGGGTAGGGTTCGCATCCCGGACAGCTTGCTCCATATTCTGTTGCAAAAGGCGGCGTTCTTCGGTGGTCAGGATGTGGGCGCTCAACTGCCTAAGGTCTCCCCAAGTCGGATTATAACTGTATATAATGCCTTCCACCAGCTCCACCAACTGCTCGGGTTTCTGGTCGTAGGACGGCCCATGCAGTTTCCAGTTATACAAGTCGGCACTTGAGAAGGGAACGTGGCTATAAACTGTCGATTCAATGGGCTGGCCCCCCCCTTCCGCCGGGTTAGGGGTATAGGTGGTAGATTGTCGAACTGGGAATAAGTTAGTGGCTCCCTCTTTCCTGCTCGAAGGAAGGGCACTGCGTGGACTCGATTGGGGGAACCGAGTAATGTTCTTCACAACTCGTTTACTCTTCCGTATGGTTGCGGGGCCAGGTGACTCAGGTGATTCAGGTGAGTCCGGACGGGACGTCTCTCCGGCATCCGACTCTGACCCGGAAGCCTCAGCGTTATCCGGGCCCTCCTCCAGGCTCGCGATGTCGGGGTATATCGGGGCATACGGCGGTGGCGCGATGTCGTCTTCGTATGCTTCCGCCGTAGCAAGTATCGGGGCCTTCGGGAGCTTCTTTTCGGGCAAACCCTGAACTTTCCCTAGGGTTTTCTTTGGGGGTTTCATTCTAGGAAGTGTGTTGGTCGTACTGGGCGTGGCTCCTACCTTACCAATGGTAGCAGGGGGCGTGGTCTCAGTGGCTTCAGCGCTAGGGGCGGTGGGCCGTATGGGGGCGGTCCCTGCGGCCTTCTGAACGGCAGCGGTTGCCGAGCTTTGGAGAGCGAAGGCATGGGTCAGCAGGGTTCTGAGCTTAGTTTTCCGGCCCTTCCTCTGCTTTACCAACATGAGGGCGGCCTTTTCTACCTTCCGTTGGGCCCAAGCCGGCGGGTCCCGGACTACATCCAACCACGCTTCTATGTATGGAATGTCCTCGGGACAGCCTGGGTTTCCCTCAACTATAACAATATTCATGACCGCCGCCACTTTCTCATACTCGAATGACCCTTCCGGGGGCCACTCGGCAATTCCTAGCCCTGGCCACATAAATTGACATCTCTGTATCATCCCGGCCCTGCTACATTTATCTAGGTCGAACACTTCGCTAAAGTGTTCCGTCATTAAATCTAACGGTGAAGACCCACCCCCGCCCATCCTAACCTGAGTGCCAAAGGACAGGTGACGGACAAAGAGGGAAAGGGGCGGTGGAGGAGTAAGGGGTCTCGCTCCACCAGACACAAAAGGGTCAACACTCGGCCTGACCAGGACGCGGTCGCCCGGCCTGGAACTGCAAGCCCAGTCACACACTTTCATACGCCACAAGAAACCCTCCCATTCGCCGCTCGGTTTCGTCGTCGAAGCCTAGTGAGTTTCGGGACCTAGTCGTATACCAATAGTCCGTATTAGTCACTGGCTAAAAGAGGGTGATCACGCCTCTTCTTCGGTCCTTACTGGGCCGGTCACTACGTAGAGTATACTCGCCTGTCCGCCGGGGTCGCAGGCCGCGCCGTCATGCGCTTCTCCCTGAAATAGAAAAGGTGCCTTGTCGGAACCACACAGCCCCCTCTACAGTCAGGCAGAGTTGATCGGCCCTCCTCCGGGAGATGGACGCTGAAATCAGCGGTGGCCACTCACCACCTCCTCGGGTGGGAATCGATGACCCGATCCGACTGCAGTGGGGGAGGGGAAGAATATAATCCGATTCCCCTTTCTACTTCTGTCCCATCTGGGTCGCCAATGAAACAGGTGGGAAATCAGGAGACGAAAGGCAAATTTTGGTTCCAAACAAGGCAACTTTATTGCTAGCAAGTGAACAGTACCGAGTAGTCTCGGGACACTGTGTGTCGCGAATCACCTGACACTTACAATTATACTTCCCTACTGGGCCTGCGCACTAGGCCCCTTACACATCACATTTGGCATGCGCAGTAAACAATTGTAGTTCTTACAGTACAAAATTGTAGTCCCAGTACGTACACACGTCATAACAGCGAAATGATACTGGCAAGAAAAACGAAACTTAGCAGCTTATTCTTCACACACACACAATGCTCCTTTCTAGCACAGGAGATAAGGTTCGGCTCAGGAATGCAGGGGGTGTCAGCACCCTCCAAGGTCGCGTTGCTACATGCAAGCTGGTCTTGTATAGGCCTTGCAAACTACTGTTACAAGCTATAAGTCTAATAATACTGCATTCTGTCCTTACATTAGCAAACAGCAAAACTTCTTTCGTTAGTAAACAGTAAAACTGGATAAGGCACAAATGTCCAGTGCAGTAATAAAGTATGGCTAAACAGCCAAAAGCAGAGGTAGAGTGCATAAGTATAAGTCCATCAGTAGGCACAAAACATGAGGTTGTTCTGTTGTTCAGTAGTATTCGGGTAGTACTCATAGTATTCGAGTAGTATCCGGCTTGACACCCACCAGATAGGACTAAACAAAGATCTGGGTTTTCTAGCCCATTATAACCCGTAAAATTGTAGTGCGAACGGAGTCTATAGATATAGGGCGGGGGACTCGTCAAGGATGCCCTCTTTCGCCCCTACTGTTTCTGTTGTCTATTGAGCCGCTGCTTCGCACTCTAAAGAATGATGAACAGATAAAGGGACTGGAGGTGGGTGGAGAAGTAGTGCAGACTTTGGCATTTGCAGACGATTCGTTGATGGTGATGGGGGATCCCCAGAACTCACTGAGACAGCTTGGGATGCGAATAGAACAATATAGTGCCCTTTCAGGGTTCAAAATCAATACACATAAATCACATTGGCTCACTATATTTCCCGGGGTGGGTGACACAGGGTTAGAGGAACTGGGAGTGAAGGAACCTGAAGAAGCAATTAAGTATTTGGGAGTCCAAATCCCACAGCACCTAGCTCAGGTGTGTGCCCAGAATGTGAACAGGCTACTGGAGGACATGGCGGGCAAATTAAAGCTGTGGCAACCTCTTCCGCTCTCTTTACTTGGCAGAATAGCATTATACAATATGATGATCGTGCCCAGATGGTTATATGTATTTCAAACACTCCCGCTCTACCTTCCAAGGAAAGTGGAACGGCAAATAAATAAAATACTGCAGAAATTCCTTTGGAAGGGAAAGAAAGCGAAAATTGCTATGCGAATTCTGCATAGCCCAAGAGAATATGGGGGCCTGGGCCTCCTGAGTTTGTGATATTTGACGGTAGCCTGTGGAATTAGACATTTAAATGACTGGTTTCGACAGACAAGTGAATACTCAGCTACACATATGGAACTAAATCTGTTTGGATCAGACAGCTTTGCAGTAAGCAACATCCTCTAGAAGTCCTGCAGAAGTCACATATTTTGCCTACGGCGAGAGCGGTGTGGAAGTGGATCTGTCGTATGCATGGTTTTTCACCGAAAACTACCCCTTATTTATCAATTTGTGGTAACCCAGGGTTTGAACCTGGAAACAGTTATGCGGCATTCACAAAATGGAAAGAAAAAGGGATAAAATACCTGCATCAAGTGCTCACAGATGAAGGACAGATCAAAACATTTGCAGAATTAAGAACCCAGTATAAAATAAGATCAACGGACTATTTCCATTAGTATCAGTTAAAGCACTATGTAACTAGCTTGCCCTGGACAGACCTCACAGAGGATGTGAGGGAAGAGCTGGCAGCTGCTATATCGCTGGGGGCGCAAGTGAAAGTATCAATGGCCTTCCATCACCGCCACATCCGAGATACAATGCCAGAACCTGATTATGCGGGATATGCGGCAAAATGGAGTCGAGATTTGGGCTGCCAGATTACAGAGACTATGTTCAAGGACCATGTGCGGACACTCTGGCAGACTACAAAACTGGCAGATCATTGGGAAATACAATATAAGTTTGCACTCAGGATTTATGTGGCACCTAGAAGAGCATTCCATATGGGAGCCTCGCCAGATGGAGCATGTGGGAAGTGTCATCATGAAGGGGCCACATTGGCTCATATGTTTTGGACCTGTCCCAAAGTAGCATGGTTTTGGAAAAGTATAATATGACAAGTAACAGTGCTCTGGTCTCGGAGATGGAACTATGATCCAAAGTTGCTATTTGGCCATCCAGGGCTCAGCAAGCCAACTCCGAAAGGACTTACAGATTTTGTAAAAAGAGCTACGGTGGTAGCAAAAAAAGCAATTTTACAGGAGTGGCTTGGGAATAAACCACCATCATTGCAATACTGGAGAACTCAAATGCTCATGCTTTTACGTACAGAACATTTGGAAGTGCGAAAGCGGCCTCAGTTAAGGCAGCAATTTGAATGCAGATGGGCACCCTTTTGGGAAACTTTGACCCCCACAGCTCGGAGCCAGATACTGAACCTATAACCCTAGATGCTGATGCTTCTATAGCCTCTGCTAGTAACTGGACATACAAGGGGAGAGAAGGGAGGGTTTGGGGAAGAAGAGAGATAGGGATGGGGAGGGAAGAGGGAGTAGTTAAGGGGAAGAATAAATATAAAACAAAAACTGTTGTCATGGTGAATAATTGTAGAAACATTTATGTAATGTGCAATGTAACACCTGATTATGCAAATGTTAATAAAAAGGATTGAAACATAAACCATAAAATTGTATTGCTTTGTCACCCTCTTATCTCCATGCATATCTCCCTGTCCCTCATCCACCCTGCTCTCCCTGTCTCTCACCTGACCCACCCTCATCCTGTTAGACTGTCACTGAAATGCTTTGATGTTTCACTTATATATACTGTCATCTATCAACATTTGCTTATTTCCGATCTGACGAAGGGCTACCTTCGAAAGCTAATCAAAAATTGTATTAAGTTATGTCCAATAAAAAAGGTATCATCTTATTTTCTTTTCCATGTTTTATTTTGTTTTATTTCTATTGATTTTCCAATTAGAAATCCTCTGTGTTCATCCCATGCCTTTTTGAATTCTGCCACAGTTTTTCTTTTCTACCACCTCCCTTGGAAGGGCATTCCAGGCATCCACTACCCTCTCAGTGAAAAATAATTTTCTGACATTACTCCAAAGTCTACCACCCCGCAGCCTCAATTCATATCCTTTAGTTTTACCATTTTCCCTTCTCTGGAAAATATTTGTTTCTATATTAATACCTTTTAAGTATTTAAATGTCTGTATCATATCTCCCCTTTCCCTCCTCTCCTCTAGTGTATACATATTCAGGTCTTCCAGTCTTTTCTCATATGTCCTTTGGCGCAAGCCCCATACCATTTTTGTAGCTTTTCTTTGCACTGCTTCAAGTCTTTAGCAAGATACGGCCTCCAAAACTGAACACAACAGGGGCATCAACACCTCCTTTCTTCTGCTGGTTACACCTCTCTCTATACAGCCTAGCATCCTTCTGGCCACGGCCACCGCATTGTCACACTGTTTTGTCACCTTCAGTTCCTCAGATACTATCACCCCAAGATCCCTCTCCCTGTCTGTGCATATCAGCTTCTCACCACCTAGTACATATGTCTCCCTTGGATTTTCATTTTTCACTTCTTAGCATTGAATTTTAATTGCCAAACATTAGACCATTCTTCTAACTTCTTCAGATCCTTTTTCATGTTTTCCACTCCCTCCAGAGTGCCTACTCAGTTACAAATTCATCCAGAAAAAGGCAGACCTTACCTACTAAACCTTCAGCAAATATACTGAATAGAGTAATGGGTAATTTTAATTACCTGGATATTGACTGGGTAAATGTAACATCAGGGAATGCCAGGGTGGTAAAATTCCTTGAATAAATCAAGGACTGCTTTATGGAGCAGATGGTTCAGGAACCAACAAAAGGGGGAACAATTCTAAATGTAGTCTTTAGTGGAGCGCATGATCTGGTGCAGTAGGTAATGCTGCTGGGGCCGCTTGACAACAGTGATCATAACATGATCAGATTTGATATAAGCTGTGGAGTAAGCAAACACAGGAAATCCAATACATTAGCATTTAACTTTCAAAAAGGAGACTATGATAACTGAGAAGAATGGTTAAAGAGGAGTGGCCTAGTGGCTAGAGCACCAGTTTTGCAATCCAGAGGTGGCCGGTTTAAATCCCACTGCTGCTCCTTGTGATCTTGGGCAAGTCACTTAACCCTCCATTGCCTCAGGTATAAACTTAGATTGTGAGTCCTCCTGGGACAGAGAAATATCCAGTGTACCTGAATGTAACTCACCTTGAGCTACTACTGAAAAAGGTGCGAGCAAAATCTAAATAAATAAATAAATAAATAAAAAAAGAATCTTAGAGGAGCAGCTAAAAAAGGGTCAAAAATGTACATCAGACTTGGAAGTTGTTCTAAAATGCCATTCTGGAAGCTCAGTCCAGATACCATATTTTTCAGACTATAAGATGCACTTTTTTCCCCCAAAATTTGGGAGGAAAATGTGGGTGCATCTTATAGTCCGAATGTAGCGTACCTGCTCGCTGTGGGGGGTGGGGTGGCCAGGGCCGGTCTTAGGCCGAGGCGAGCATTGCAACCGCATAGGGCCTCGCGCTCAAAGGGGCCCCACGCGTCGCGCCTCAACTCCGCTCAGTGCTTTTTTTTGTGAGGTCCGGCTCACCTACCCACTCCCTTCCGTTCATACACCCGTGCTCCCTGTTTTGAAATCTTTAATTTACCCGAAGTCGTGGCAAACCAGCAGTAGAAGCAGCAGGCAGGCTCGTCTTCTCATCGCTTCCCTTCCCTCTCAGCGCATCCTGCCTTCCTCTGATGTAACTTCCTTTCCGCGAGGGCGGGACAAGCTGAGAGGGAAGCGACGAGGAGGCGAGCCTGCCTGCCTGCTGCTTTTACTTAATGCTGGTTTGCTAAACTTTGAGAATGTAAATTTAAGATTTCAAGGCAGGGAGCACGGTTGCACGAACGGAAAGTCAGGGAGCTGAGGGCAGGCAGGCGGGCAGGCAGGTGGGCGGGGGTTTGAACGAATCGCTGGACATGGGGAGGGTAGGAGAATTGCTGGACATGGAGGGGAGGGGAGAGAGGAGAATTGTTGGACATGGATGGCAGGGGAGGACAAATTCCACTGCAGAGCCACACAGGTTGTGCAAAACTGCTCTCCCCATATAAGAGTGTTGCACAACCTGTGGTCCTCCAGCAGATCTCTGCCACACTTTTTGCTTCAAAATTTTTTTTCCTATTTTCCTCCTCTAAAACCTAGGTGCGTCTTATGGTCCGGTGCGTCTTATAGTCCAAAAAATACAGTATATTCTATGTATTAAAAAAGGAGGAAGGAAGGCCAAATGACAGCCAGCATGGTTATAAAGTGAGGTGAAGGAAGCTTTTAGAGCTAAAAGAAAATCGTTCAGAAACGGTAAGAAGGATCCAACTGAACATAATAGGAAACAGCATGAGGAATGGCAAGTCAAATGCAAAGCGCTGATAAGGAAGGCAAAAAGAGACATTGAAAAGAATATTGAGGCAAAAACACATAGTAAAAACTTATATAGGTATATTAGAACCAAGAAGCTGACCAAAGAATCATTTGGACCACTAGATGACAGAGGAGTAAAAGGGGCACTCTGGGAAGACAAGGCCATAGCGGTCTTCACCAAGGAAGATGTGGGACAGATACCAGTGCCAGAAATAGTATTCAATGCTGACGAGTCTGAGAAACTGAATGAAATTTCTATAAACCTAGAGGATGTAATGGGACAATTTAACAAACTGAAGAGTAGCAAATCGCCTGGACCAGATGGTATACATCCCAGAGTATTGATAGAATTTAAAAATGAACTTGCAGAACTATTGTTAGTAATATGTAATTTATCTTTAAAATCAAGCGTGGCTCTGGAAGATTGGAGGGTGGCCAATATAATGCCAATTTTTAAAAAGGGTTCCAGAGGTGATCCAGGAAATTATAGACTGGTGAGCCTGATGTCGGTGCTGGGCAAAATGGTACAGACTATTATAAAGAACAAAATTACAGAGCATATTCAAAAGCATGGATTAATGAGACAAAGCCAACATGGATTTAGTGAAGGGATATCTGTTATGTTACTATGTTACTACATTTCTTTGAAGGGGTAAACAAACATACTACTACTACTACTACTACTTATCATTTCTATAGCGCTACCGGATGTACGCAGCGCTTCACACTTGAACATGGAGAGACCGTCCCTGCTCAATAGAGCTTACAATCTAATTATGACAGACAGGACAAGTAAGGGATAAGGGTTAGGACAGACAGGACATATCATGGATAGGGGACAGTTGAAAGGTTTAGGAGTTAAAAGCAGCATCAAAGAGGTGGGTTTTTAGCCTAGATTTGAAGATGGCCAGAGATGAGGCTTGGTGTACCAGCTCAGGAAGTTTATTCTAGGCATACGGTGCAGCAAGATAGAAGGAACGGAGTCGAGTTAGCGGTGGAGGAGAAGGGTGCAGATAAGAGAGATCTGCCCAGTGAGCAGAGTTCCCGGAGAGGAGTGTAGGGAGAGATGAGCATGGAGAGGTACTGAGGAGCTGCAGAGTGAATGCATTTGTAAGTCAGTAAGAGCAGTTTGAACTGAATGCGAAAACGGATACGGAGCCAATGAAGTGACTTGAGGAGAAGGCTAGTATGAGCATAACGACACTGGCGGAATATTAGTCGTGCAGCAGAATTTTGAACAGATTGAAGAGGAGAGAGATGGCTCAGTGGGAGACCTGTGAGAAGCAAGTTGCAGTAGTCTAAGCGGGAGGTGATAAGAGAGTGGATGAGGGTTCTGGTTGCATAATCAGAAAGGAAAGGGTGAATTTTGGTGATGTTGTAGAGGAAAAAATGACAGGTTTTAGCAGTCTGTTGAATATGTGAAGTGATGGAGAGGGAGGAGTCGAAGATGACCCCAAGGTTACGTGCTGATGAGACGGGAAGGATAAGCATATTATCCACAGAAATAGAGAAAGGGGGGAGAGGAGAGGTTGGTTTAGGTGGAAAGATAAGAAGCTCGTCTTGGTCATGTTTAGCTTCAGATGGCGGTGAAACATCCAGGCAGCAATGTCAGACAGGCATGCTGAAACTTTGGCCTGGATGCCTGCTGAGATTTCTGGTGTAGAGAGGTAGATCTGGGAGTCGTCAGCGTAAATATGATACTGAAAACCATGGGATGAGATCAGAGTACCAAGCGAAGAAGTATAGATGGAGAAGAGTAGAGGTCCCAGGACAGATCCCTGAGGTACACCAACTGACAGCGGGATAGAAGAGGAGGAGGATCCACCAGAGTATAGTCTAAAAGTACGTTTGGAGAGATAAGAAGAAAACCAAGAAAGAACAGAGCCTTGAAAACCAAATGAGAGAGTAGTGGATGCTTGGAATGCCCTCCCGCGGGAGGTGGTGGAAATGAAAACGGTAACGGAATTCAAACATGCGTGGGATAAGCATAAAGGAATCCTGTGCCAAAGGAATGGATCCTCAGGAGCTTAGTCAAGATCAGGAGGCGGGGCTGGTGGTTGGGAGGCGGGGATAGTGCTGGGCAGACTTATACAGTCTGTGCCAGAGCCGGTGGTTGGGAGGCGGGGATAGTGCTGGGCAGACTTATACGGTCTGTGCCCTGAAGAGCACAGGTACAAATCAAAGTAGGGTATACACAAAAAGTAGCAAATATGAGTTATCTTGTTGGGCAGACTGGATGGACCGTGCAGGTCTTTTTCTGCCGTCATCTACTATGTTACTATGTTACTATGTAAGTGAGGATAGCGTATTGAGGAGTAAACTGTGATCGACTATGTCAAAAGCAGCAGATAGATCAAGAAGGATGAGGATAGAATAAAGCCCTTTGGATCTGGCCTGGAGCAGGTCATTGGAGACTTTAGTAAACGCCGTTTCGGTTGAATGACAGGGGTGAAAGCAGGATTGAAGTGGATCAAGAATTGCTTTAGATGATAGGAAGTTGAGGCAGCGATGGTGAACAGCACGTTCAAGTATCTTGGATAGGAAAGGGAGGCGGGAGATGGGGCGATAGTTGGAGGGACAGGTAGGGTCCAATGAGGGTTTCTTTAGGAGTGGTGTTACTATGGCATGTTTGAAGGCATCGGGAACAGTCGCAGTGGAAAGTGAAAGATTGAGGATATGACAGATGAAAGGGATGACAGTGGATGAGATAGTGTTGAGTAGATGAGTGGGAATAGGGTCAGAGGAGCAGGTGGTTAGTCTTGAGGAGGAGAGAAGGAGTGTAGTTTCGTCTTCAGTGATTTCAGGAAAGGAAGAAAGGAGGTGGGGGTTGGGGGGTTGAGAGAATGGACTAAGGGAGGGAGAGGTGGGGGTGAACTGGTTGAGAATTCAAGTTTAATCTTGTGGACCTTATCGTGGAAATACTCAGCTAGAGTCTTGGGAGAAAGTGAGGGGGGAGTTGGAGGAGAAGGCACTTTGAGGAGAGAGTTGACAGTGGCGAAGAGGTGTCGAGGGTTTGAGCCAAGAGAGTTTGTCAACTGGATGTAATAGTCCTGTTTGGCGAAGAAAAGAGCAGACTGGAAGGAGGTCAGCAATAATTTGAAATGTATGAAGTCAGCATGGTCACGAGATTTTAGCCAGAGGCATTCGGCAGAACGGGCGCAGGAACGTAAGTAGCGGATTGTAGAGGTCAGCCAAGGCTGGGGTTTGGTACGTTTTACAGGATGAGGCATGGGAGGAGCGAGAGTGTCCAACGCAGAGGTGAGAATAGTGTTACAGGCCGAGACAGTCTCATTGATGGACTTGGATACCATAGCGGTAGAGAAGAGATTTGAGACGTTGGTGGGTAGGGTCGAAGGGTCGATAGCCTAAAGATTCCTAAATGTGTTGCTAAGGATTGGACATGCTGGGGAGGAGGGTGTTTAAGTGTGAAAGTTATCAGATGATGGTCGGAGAGGGGAAGAGGTGAGGCGCAGAAATGGGAGAGTGAGCAGTTTGAGGCGAGGATAAGATCGAGACAATGGCCATTCTGGTGAGTCGGGGCAGTGGAGCACAGTTGGAGATTGAAGGAAGATGTTAAAGCAAGAAACTGAGAAGTATGAGAGTCAGAGGGATCATTAGCATGAATGTTAAAATCCCCTAGAATGAGAGAAGGAGATGAGGGTGCAAGGAAGAAGGAAAGTCAGGCAACAAAGTTGGTGAGAAAGGAAGAGAGGGATTTATCAGGGGGGGGGGGGATAAATGACTGCTACTCGGAGAGGCAGAAGAGCGAATAAGCGGATGGAATGGACTTCGAAGGAAGAAAAGCAGTGTGATTGAGGTTAGAGGAGAGGTTGAAATCTACAAGAGGGCAAAAGTAGTAGCTTGACACCGCCTCCACGGCCCACCGGGCAAGGAGTATGGGAGAAAAGATAGCCTCCATGGCATAGAGCGGCGACTGAAGCAGAGTCTTCAGGGTGAAGCCAGGTTTCAGTTAGGGCAAGTAGATGGAGGGTGCGAGAGATAAAGAGATTGTGGATATAGGGGAGTTTGTTGCAGATAGAGCGGGCATTCCTCAAAGCACAGGAAAAGGGCAGGGAAGAAGGGGGGAGGAGAGGAACAGAGAGTAGATTGGAGCTATCATGGTGTGGCCTGCGTAGATAGGGTGAGAGCTGATGTGGGGGACCGGGATTGGGATTGATATCCCCAGCGGAGAGCAGGAGAAGGAGCAAGAGAGTACGGAGAAGAGTAGGAGAGGTGTGACGACGGTGACGAAGGATAAAGGTGAGCCAGTCGATATTGTGTATTGGGATTTTCAAAAGGCGTTTGACAAAGTATCTCATGAAAGACTCCTGAGGAAATTAGAGAGTCATGGGACAGGAGGTAAATGTCCTACTGTGGATTAAAAACTGGTTAAAAGATAGAAAACAGAGAGTAGGGTTAAATGGTCAGTATTCTCAATGGAGAAGTGTGAATAGTGGGGTTTCACAGTGGTCTGTGCTGGGATCACTGCTTTTTAACATATTTATATAAATAATCTAGAGGTAGGAATAACTAGTGAGGTAATTACATTTGCTGATGACACAAAGTTATTCAAAGTTATTAAATCGCAAGAGAATTGTGAAAAATTGCAAGTGGACCTTACAAAACTGGGAAACTGGGCATCCAAATGGCAGCTGACATTTAATGTGAGCAAATGCAAAGTGATGAATGTTAATAAAGAGGAACCCAAAGTATTGCTACGTGATGCAAGTTTCCACATTAGGAGTCACCAACCAGGAAAATGATCTAGGTGTCACTGTTGATGACACATTGAAACTCTCTGGTCAGTGTGCGGCGGCAGCCAAGAAAGCAAATAGAATGTTAGGTATTATTAGGAAAGGAATGGAAAGCAAAATGAGAATGTTATAATGCCATTGTATCACTCCATGGTGTGACCGCACCTCGAATACTGTGTGCAATTCTGGTTACCGCATCTCAAAAAAGATATAGTGGAATTAGAAAAGTTACAGAGAATTATAAAGGGAATGGGACAAGTTCCCTATGAGGAAAGAGTAAAGCAGCTAGTGTTTTTTTAGCTTGGAAAAGAGACGGCTGAGGAGAGATATGATAGAGGTCTATAAAATAATGATGAAATGGAATAGGTGGATGTGAATCGCTTGTTTACTCGTTCTAAAAGTACTAGGACTAGGGGGCACACAACGAAGCTATTAAGTAGTAAATTTAAAACTAATTGAAGAAAATATTTCTTCACTCAGCTTGTAGTTAAACTCTGGAATTCATTCCAAGAGAATGTGGTAAAAGCAGTTAGCTTAGCAGGGTTTTGAAAAGGTTTAGATAACTTCCTAAAAGAAAATTCTATAAGCCATTATTAAGATGGCCTTGGGGAAAATCCACTGCTTATTTCTAAGATAAGCAGCATAAAATGAATTGTACTGTTTAGGATCTTGCCAGGTACTTGTAACCTGGACTGGCCACTGTTGGAAGCGGGATGCTGGGCTTGATGAACCTTTGGTCTGTTCCAGTATTGGCAACACTTATGTTCTTATGTAATATAAGTTATACATACCCTCACTGCATTTTAGTGCCCACAGTTCCACCAGGTCTACGGCTGGTGTATTGCAAGTGCAGTTAAGGTTAGGACCACCTTTTTGCTGTCCTAACTTTAACCCAATAGTTTCTAGTTAGCAGACTGAATATTACCACTGTCTAGGAACTCCTCTCTCCACTCAGAGTTGCTCCCAAAATGCCATGATATGGCCAAGGTGGTTGGACCACATTTTCAGTGGTACTATCTGGGTAAGTGTTGCTGAATATCTGGGTATCAGCTGGTGAGAAGTTTTCTGGGTAGAAGCCCCTCCTACACAGGTAAGTTCTGCTGAGTATCGGGTCTTCAGCATGTTGGATAGTGCTACTGAGCTCCATTATTGTTTGCTGTTTATTGCTGAAAATGTCTTTTCCAGCACTGGATAGTTTTAAGATTTGCATTCAGTGTTTCTCTTGCACACTGCTAAGTTAATAATTTTCAGGTTTGAACAGGGCAATGAATAGATGACTTTATTTCTATTTCTAGCAGGTCTGCAGAGACCCATACCTCCGCCAGTCAACATCCTCTACAATTCAAATACCTTTCCTTCATCAAGAATAAACAAGAACTTGACCAGAGGCCCTCTTTCTGGGGCTAACACAGAGAGGTTTGTTGCTTTTGTTAGCGTTAGTAGTTGTATGAGGATGGGCATCACTGCACTCAAATACAGCCCATGACTGGAGGCAGATTTGAAAATAAACCAGAATTGTAAGGCTGAAACTGGATCAGTCAGCAGGTCACAAAGCTGAATAGAAACAAGCAGTAAATGAAAGCAGCAGGCCTAGAACTGGAGTTACCAAATAGGTAGTGGATCCACCTGGAGAACAGAAATTTGGCAACAAGAACTTAGGGTTCAAGAGGCTTGATAGAAAGTAGATTGATTAGCCTGCAAGATGTTGCAGATGGTTTACCAGAAACCCCTTTTAACTGAGCCCTATACAATTCCTGATACCTTGGGATGTGCTATCTGACACTGACCTTTACTTGTTCCAGGTCACTAGCTATTAGAGTGGTTTGCTACACTACAAGTCTCTATAAGGGTCTTGGCCTGACAGGAGCTGAGACAACAGCCCACACAGTTCTACAGAACTGTCTCAGGACTAGCATAGAAACAGAACAAGATAAGATCCCAACGCACTTAGTCTTTGGCAAATTTCTTAGGAATCTTTCAGAGTGCAAGCCACCAAAGAGAGAACACTCCACACTGAAGCAGCGTGTAGGGAATGTGAAGGGATATGAGACCATCTGACGAGGCTCATTTGCATAAGTCAGTAGAGGCTGAGACTTTGACTTAGCTCCTCATGTGCACTTGGGCACAGTGTTGTCAGGTGGGCGGTTTTTTCGCGACCCGCCGCGGGAAATTTTTGCCCGCGGTGGGTTGCCGGTTTTTTGGGCTCCTTTTGGGTATTTTGGGGCGGTTTTAAAAGCGTTTTTTTCGGCCGCGGTGGGGGGCGGGGTTAGTGACGTTTTGGGCGGGGCCGATGACGGGGGAGGCGGGGCCGATGACAGCGGGGGTGATGACGGCGGGGGCGGGGTGGGGGTGTCAGGGGCGGGGTTTGACTTTGGGCGGGTTTTGGGCTCGATTGGGTGGGAAAAAATTTTTCCACCTGGCAACCCTGCTTGGGCACAATGTGTAGCAAGTGTTTTCCAGCATGTTTGATTGGCCACTGGTCATGATAGGTGACACCAAGAATTCTTTGCAGGAACCACTAATAGAATGCATTCAGTTTTTTTGTTATCTTTCTAGCAGTTTTCCATGTTTCATAGCATATATCACAGTTGCTAGGACTAAGATCATGCAAGTTGTTCATCAAGCCTATATACAAATAAACATTAACCAACAACCTGTTGAAGACGTGGCCAACTTCACTTACCTTGGTAGCATTATGTCCAGTGAAGGTAAAAATGAGAGGGATGTCAATTATAGGCTTCCATATCATCATGCTGATCAATCCATAGACTGGTGGGTTGTGTCCATCTACCAGCAGGTGGAGATAGAGAGCAATCCTTTTGCCTCCCTATATGTGGTCATGTGCTGCCGGAAACTCCTCAGTATGTTCTCTATCTCAGCAGGTGGTGGTCACACACAGCAGCAGCTCTGGCTAGGTCTCCAAGCCTAATTTTTAGGTTTTGTTGAGTACCTGGGGTTGAGGGCTCTTCTTGAGCAAGTGCAAACCTGGTGGCGCCAGGTCCCTCCTTTTCTCCCCCCTCCCGCTGGCTCCGTTTAAAAAAAAAAATTTGGACGTCCTTAAGGGCGTTTATTTCGACGTTTATTTAAACGTTGATTGCAGCTACTCACTGGGACACCAGTTCGTTACAGCTCGGAGCGAGAAGCAGGTAATTTTTACCTTTTTATAGCGGGCAGGGGGTTCCCCGATCGATCTCCACGTGGCCTATGGCGTCGGAGGGCGAGGGCGCGAAGAATCGCTCCCCGGACCGCGTGTGCGCTTCTAGCAGGGATGCGGGGGTCTTAAAGTCTGATTCGCCCTTGGTGGGTGTCAGTTCGGAGGCCGGTCAGTGTCCCGGGTCTTCCTCCGGTGCGGCGGTTTTTCCCGCCATAAACGCCCATCCCCCGCTGCTCGCCTCCGCCATCTTGGCCGGCCACTCTGCTCGGACGGCTTCTTCTGGGCCGCCCTTGAGCTGGGAGACGTTAATGCCATGGCCGCCCTTGATTTGGGCGACGGCAAAAAAGCGGCTAAAGTTAAGCACCATTCTTCCCGCGCGGCTCCTTCGCGGAGTGTCGCGCCGGACGCCATCTTGGATGCGCAGCATGTTTCTCCCCCACTCTTGCGAGCGCCGGTTGAGGGTGCGTCTAGGGCTGTGGCCCAGGCTGCTGAAGTGCACAGTCTGGGGGGTTTCTCCCCCGAGTTTATTTTGCTGCTGCATCAGGCCTTCCTTATGCAAAACGCTGCCCCTTCTCCCTTGTCCGATAAAGGGGTTGAGGCCCCTAGAAGTAAACGCCCTCGGGTGGATTCCCAGGCCTTAGAGGACTCTGTTTCCTCTGATGTAGATGAGGGCAGCGTATCTGAGTTCTCCCAACGGTCCTTTGGGGATTCCTTGGAGGAGACGGATTCCCGCTCTGATGGAGCGGATGACCCCTCTGCAGCGCGGATCTTTCGCTCAGAGGATTTGCCCAACCTGTTAGTGCAGGCCATGAGCATTTTGAAGATTTCCTCTCCAGAGGACGTCTCTCCCTCAGCCCCTGTTGGCTCCGCCATTATGCTGGAGACGAAGTGCCCGCCTAGAACCTTCCACGTGCATGATGCCATGCACACCTTAATTTCGGCTCAATGGGATGTCCCGGAAGCGAGCCTCAAAGTGGCTAGGGCTATGTCCCGCCTCTATCCTTTGCCTGAAAGTGAACGGGAGGCCTTTCTTTGGCCTACCGTGGATTCTTTAATCACTGCGGTGACTAAGAAAACGGCGTTGCCGGTGGAAGGTGGCACGGCCCTAAAGGACGCCCAAGACAGAAGATTGGAGGCGGCCTTAAGGTCGTTCTTCGAGGCGGCTGCCTTAAGTTTGCAGGCCTCAGTTTGCGGCTCCTACGTGGCCAGGGTGTGCCTGACGATTGTGCAGCGGGCTTCCCCCTCGGATCCTTCCTTGAGGGCTGATTGGCCGGCCCTGGAATCGGGCTTGGCTTATTTGGCAGACTTACTGTATGATGTCTTGAGAGCCTCGGCTAAAGGTATGGCTCAGACAGTCTCTGCGGGGCGGTGGCTTTGGCTGAATCATTGGTCTGCGGACCACGCCTCTAAGTCCCGCCTGGCTAAGTTGCCTTTTAAAGGCAAGCTGCTCTTTGGGGTCGAGCTGGACAAAATTGTGACCGATCTCGGCACGTCTAAGGGCAAGAGGTTACCAGAGGTCAGGGCTCGGGCCAGTGCTCGCCCCGGTATCTCCAGAGGACGGTTTCAGGAAGCCCGTCGGTACCGCCCGGGCAAGTCGGGCTCCTCTGCCCCCTCTTCCTTCAAGAGGAACTTCTCCCCCAAGCAGCATTCCTTTCGCAGAGACCGCCGTCCCGGAGGTGCGCCCTCCGGTCCTCCCCCAGGGTCTCGTACCCAATGACGGGGTCCTGGTCCATGGCACAGCGCAGATTGGAGGACGCCTGTCCTCGTTTCTGGGCGAGTGGCCCAGGGTAACTTCAGACGCGTGGGTGCTGGAAGTCATCAGAGACGGCTACAAGCTAGAGTTCTGCCGACCCTTAAGGGTTTGTACTCTCTCCCTGCAAGTCTCCGGTCAAAGCTGTGGCAGTGCAGCAGACCTTGGACAACCTGATCCGCCTGGGTGCGGTCGTTCCGGTGCCAGAAAATCAGCTTGGCAAGGGACGTTACTCCATTTACTTTAGTAGCCTCTCCGCTTCGGGCTTGGGGCTATGTGCAGCTGTTGGGCTCTATGACGGCCACGATGGAAGTAGTGCCCTGGGCCAGGGCTCATATGAGACCACTACAACACTCTCTGCTGCAGCGCTGGACTCCGGTGTCGGAGGATTATGCTGTGTGCCTTCCCTTGGACCCAGCAGTGCACAAGGCGCTGAGCTGGTGGCTGAAGACAGACAAGTTGTCTGCAGGGATGCCTCTTGTGACCCCGGAGTGGATTGTCGTCACGACGGACGCCTCTTTGACGGGCTGGGGAGCCCACTGCTTGGGAAGGACAGCGCAGGGGCTCTGGTCTCCTGCAGAGTGGTCTATCAACCTCCTGGAACTCAGAGCCATTTGGTTGGCGCTTTTGGAGTTCCTCCCAGTACTGGCGTTGAAGCCAATACGGGTCCTGTCGGACAATGCCACGGCTGTGGCCTATGTCAACCGCCAGGGAGGTACCAAGAGCGCCCCTCTAGCCAAGGAAGCCATGAATCTATGCCAGTGGGCGGAAGCGAACCTGGAACAGCTGTCAGCGGCCCACATTGCTGGAGTCATGAATGTCAAGGCGGACTTTCTCAGTCGCCATACCTTGGATCCCGGAGAGTGGCACTTATCGGCTCGAGCGTTCTTGGACATCACGAAGCGCTGGGGCCAGCCGAGCCTAGATCTGATGGCGTCATCGGCCAATTGCCAATTGCCGCGCTTTTTCAGCAGAGGACGGGACCCTCGATCTCTGGGAGTAGATGCTCTTCTCCAACAGTGGCCGACACAGGAGCTTCTCTATGTGTTCCCGCCCTGGCCCATGTTGGGCAGGGTACTAGACCGGGTGGCAAAGCTCCGGGCCGAATAATCCTGGTGGGTCCAGACTGGCCCAGACGTCCCTGGTATGCGGACTTGATCAGGCTCTCAGTGGATGACCCTCTGCGGCTGCCAGTGGAGCAGGGCCTGTTGCATCAGGGTCCCGTGGTGATGGAGGATCCCTCCCCCTTTGGTCTTACGGCCTGGCTATTGAGCGGCAGCGTCTGAGGAAGAAAGGCTTCTCAGACAAGGTCATCGCCACTATGCTGAGAGCGAGGAAGCGCTCTACTTCTACTGCTTACGCCAGGGTTTGGCGTACCTTTGCAGCGTGGTGTGAAGCAGGCTCACTTTCTCCCTTCACTGCTCCAATTTCTTCAGTGCTGGCGTGCCTGCAAGAAGGTCTGGAGAAAGGCCTGTCGCTCAGTTCCCTTAAAGTCCAGGTAGCGGCTCTGGCTTGCTTCAGGGGCCGCCTGAAGGGTGCTTCCCTGGCTTCGCAGCCAGATGTGGTACGTTTTCTCAAGGGAGTTAATCACCTGCGCCCTCCTCTGCACTCAGTGGTGCCTGCGTGGAATCTCAACCTGGTGCTAAGAGCCTTGCAGAAGCCGCCTTTTGAACCCTTGTCGAGGGCATCTCTGAAAGACCTGACGTTGAAGGCAGTCTTTTTGGTGGCTATCACTTCAGCCAGAAGAGTTTCCGAGCTCCAGGCGCTCTCATGTCGAGAGCCTTTTCTGCAGTTCACTGAGGCAGGAGTGACTATTCGCACAGTGCCTTCCTCCTGCCCAAGATTGTTTCTCGCTTCCATGTGAATCAGCAGCTCTGTCTCCCTTCCTTTCGTAGGGAGGACTACCCAGAGGAATACTCTGCTCTCAAATTTCTGGATGTGAGACGAGTCATCATCAGATACTTGGAAGTGACCAATGATTTCCGGAAATCGGATCATCTGTTTGTCCTGTTTGCAGGTCCTCGTAAGGGTCTGCAGGCTGCTAAGCCTACAGTGGCAAGATGGGTCAAGGAAGCCATTGCAGCGGCTTATGTGGCCGCGGGGAAGGTGCCGCCTATTCAGCTGAAGGCTCACTCCACTAGAGCTCAGGCGGCCTCGATGGTAGAGGCCGGGTCCGTCTCCTTGGAAGAGATATGCAAGGCGGCAACTTGGGCATCGGCCCATACCTTCTCCAGGCATTACCGCTTGACTGTGGCTGCTCGGGCGGAGGCCCAGTTTGGAGCTTCAGTGTTGCGGTCAGGGATTTCAATGTCCCGCCCTGGGTGAGTACTGCTTCGGTACATCCCACCAGTCTATGGATTGATCAGCATGATGATATGGAAGGTAAAATTATGTATCATACCTGATAATTTTCTTTCCATTAATCATAGCTGATCAATCCATAGCCCCTCCCAGATATCTGTACTGTTTATATTCTGGTTGCATTTCAGGTTCAAGTTTAGTCTTCAGTTCCTGTTCAGGAGGACTTCGTGTTCAAGTTTTTTCAATTGGATTCTTCAAGAGTTGAGACGAGTTTGTGTTACAGTGAGCTGCTGCATTCCTCTCCCCTCCGTTTTACGGGGCTGGATTGAGACATAAATTCTGCCGGCGCTCCCTCCCGCTTCGTGCGGTTGTAGGGCAGCTTTGTACCCCTCCCTCTTCGGCGGTGTTAGGGTCAGTCAGCTCCTCCCGCGGTTGCGGTTGCAGGATAAGCCAGATCCCCCCGCATCGGCGGGGTGGTGTCCCTCCCCCGCTCCGCGGGGATGAGCTGGACGGATTCCCCTCCCCCACTTGTGTGGGGATGAGCTGGGTTAATTCCCCTCCCCCGTTTCGGCGGTGGTGAGCTGGGCAGAGTGTCCCTTTGTGGGTGTAATTCTCTAAGTGCTGAGTCCTGCGGATGGAACTTGGATATCGACATACTGAGGAGTTTCCGGCAGCACATGACCACATATAGGGAGGCAAAAGGATTGCTCTCTATCTCCATCTGCTGGTAGATGGACACAACCCACCAGTCTATGGATTGATCAACTATGATTAATGGAAAGAAAATTATCAGGTATGATACATAATTTTACCTTGGCAAGATGGTATCCCCACTTTAGGCCATGTGGAAAGAACATAATCACTTATCGGTAGGGCTGACTCTGCACCCACAATCTCTAGCAGCTGTCTCAAGTTGAGAGCACACTCACACCTAATCTCTCAGGACTGTCTCACAGAGAGATAATAGAAAACTGGCACACATAACAGAGAAAAGGGAGAGCTAGTCACGATAACACAAAGAGTTGTGAGTATTCATATACCCCCATTAGTATTCACAAGTAATAATACAGGGGGTCAATACTCAGTCAGCGGTGCTCAGCATTTTGCCTTCAGTGCTATACCCAGAAATTCAATGCTGGGTCATGTCCGGGCTTGAGCACTGAAAACCAGTTACACCATAGACAATTAAATGCAATATTCAGCTTAAAGATAGTACTGACTTTTATACGGTCCTATTTATAAAGTGACTTTGGCCAGTTTTAACTGACTAAGATCCGACTTTGCCACCGGAACAGCCCCAAAATAGCTGGTTTTGAGATAGGTGCTAACTCTTTATTTTCAGCAGTGCTAACCAGGTAACCTAGCACTGAATAAACAATTTAACAGGCCAAATGCCATTTCTGGCTGGTTAAATCGCTTGAATATCAACCCCTTAATTTCTAATTTATATACCACTAAAGCGAATGCTACATACCTGTAGAAGGTATTCTCCGAGGACAGCAGGCTGATTGTTCTCACTGATGGGTGACGTCCACGGCAGCCCCTCCAATCGGAAACTTCACTAGCAAAGGCCTTTGCTAGTCCTCGCGCGCCCATGCGCGGCCGTCTTCCCGCCCGTACCGGCTCGTGTTCGTCAGTCCCATATGTAGCAAAACAAAGCAAGGGAAGACACAACTCCAAAGGGGAGGCGGGCGGGTTTGTGAGAACAATCAGCCTGCTGTCCTCGGAGAATACCTTCTACAGGTATGTAGCATTCGCTTTCTCCGAGGACAAGCAGGCTGCTTGTTCTCACTGATGGGGTATCCCTAGCCCCCAGGCTCACTCAAAACAACAACCATGGTCAATAGGGCCTCGCAACGGCGAGGACATAACTGAGATTGACCTAAAAAATTTACCAACTAACTGAGAGTGCAGCCTGGAACAGAACAAACATGGGCCTAGGGGGGTGGAGTTGGATTCTAAACCCCGAACAGATTCTGAAGCACTGACTGCCCGAACCGACTGTCGCGTCGGGTATCCTGCTGCAGGCAGTAATGAGATGTGAATGTGTGGACAGATGACCACGTCGCAGCCTTGCAAATCTCTTCAATAGTGGCTGACTTCAAGTGGGCTACCGACGCTGCCATGGCTCTAACATTAAGAGCCGTGACATGACCCTCAAGAGCCAGCCCAGCCTGGGTGTAAGTGAAGGAAATGCAATCTGTTAGCCAATTGGATATGGTGCGTTTTCCCACAGCCACTCCCCTCCTGTTGGGATCAAAAGAAACAAACAATTGGGCGGACTGTCTGTTGGGCTGTGTCCGCTCCAGATAGAAGGCCAATGCTCTCTTGCAGTCCAATGTGTGCAGCTGATGTTCAGCAGGGCAGGAATGAGGACGGGGAAAGAATGTTGGCAAGACAATTGACTGGTTCAGATGGAACTCCGACACAACCTTTGGCAAGAACTTAGGGTGAGTGCGGAGGACTACTCTGTTATGATGAAATTTGGTGTAAGGGGCCTGGGCTACCAGGGCCTGAAGCTCACTGACTCTACGAGCTGAAGTAACTGCCACCAAGAAAATTACCTTCCAGGTCAAGTACTTCAGATGGCAGAAGTTCAGTGGCTCAAAAGGAGGTTTCATCAGCTGGGTGAGAACGACATTGAGATCCCATGACACTGTAGGAGGCTTGACAGGGGGCTTTGACAAAAGCAAACCTCTCATGAAGCGAACAACTAAAGGCTGTCCTGAGATCGGCTTACCTTCCACACGGTAATGGTATGCACTGATTGCACTAAGGTGAACCCTTACAGAGTTGGTCTTGAGACCAGACTCAGACAAGTGCAGAAGGTATTCAAGCAGGGTCTGTGTAGGACAAGAGCGAGGATCTAGGGCCTTGCTGTCACACCAGACGGCAAACCTCCTCCATAGAAAGAAGTAACTCCTCTTAGTGGAATCTTTCCTGGAAGCAAGCAAGATGCAGGAGACACCCTCTGACAGACCCAAAGAGGCAAAGTCTACACTCTCAACATCCAGGCCGTGACAGCCAGGGACCGGAGGTTGGGATGAAGAAGCGCCCCTTCGTCCTGTGTGATGAGGGTCGGAAAACACTCCATCTCCACGATTCTTCGTGAGGACAACTCCAGAAGAAGAGGGAACCAGATCTGACGCGGCCAAAAAGGAGCAATCAGAATCATGGTGCCTCGGTCTTGCTTGAGTTTCAACAAAGTCTTCCCCACCAGAGGTATGGGAGGATAAGCATACAGCAGACCCTCCCCCCAGTCCAGGAGGAAGGCATCCGATGCCAGTCTGCCATGGGCCTGAAGTCTGGAACAGAACTGAGGGACTTTGTGGTTGGCTCGAGATGCGAAGAGATCCACCAAGGGGGTGCCCCACACCTGGAAGATCTGTCGCACTACACGGGAATTGAGCGACCACTCGTGAGGTTGCATAATCCTGCTCAACCTGTCGGCCAGACTGTTGTTTACACCTGCCAGATATGTGGCTTGGAGCACCATGCCGTGACGGCGAGCCCAGAGCCACATGCTGACGGCTTCCTGACACAGGGGGCGAGATCCGGTGCCCCCCTGCTTGTTGACGTAGTACATGGCAACCTGGTTGTCTGTCTGAATTTGGATAATTTGGTGGGACAGCCGATCTCTGAAAGCCTTCAGAGCGTTCCAGATCGCTCGTAACTGCAGAAGATTGATCTGCAGATCGCGTTCCTGGAGGGACCAGCTTCCTTGGGTGTGAAGCCCATCGACATGAGCTCCCCATCCCAGGAGAGACGCATCCGTGGTCAGCACTTTTTGTGGCTGAGGAATTTGGAAAGGACGTCCCAGAGTCCACCAATACAGGGATTTGAGAAAACTCGTGGACAGGTGGATCACGTCTTCTAGATCCCCAGCAGCCTGAAACCACTGGGAAGCTAGGGTCCATTGGGCAGATCTCATGTGAAGGCGGGCCATGGGAGTCACATGAACTGTGGAGGCCATGTGGCCCAGCAATCTCAACATCTGCCGAGCTGTGATCTGCTGTGACGCTCGCACCCGCGAGACGAGGGACAACAAGTTGTTGGCTCTCGCCTCTGGGAGATAGGCGCGAGCCGTCCGAGAATCCAGCAGAGCTCCTATGAATTCAAGTTTCTGCACTGGGAGAAGATGGGACTTTGGGTAATTTATCACAAACCCCAGTAGCTCCAGGAGGCGAATAGTCATCTGCTGGACTGCAGGGCTCCTGCCTCGGATGTGTTCTTCACCAGCCAATCGTCGAGATATGGGAACACGTGCCACCCCAGCCTGCGAAGAGCCGCTGCTACTACAGCCAAGCACTTTGTGAACACCCTGGGCGCAGAGGCGAGCCAAAGGGTAGCACACAGTACTGGAAGTGACGTGTGCCCAGCTGAAATCGCAGATACTGTCTTTGAGCTGGGCAGTATCGGGATATGTGTGTAGGCATCCTTCAAAGTCCAGAGAGCATAGCCAATCGTTTTTCCTGAATCATGGGAAGAAGGGTGCCCAGGGAAAGCATCCTGAACTTTTCTTTGACCAGATATTTGTTCAGGGCCCTTAGGTCTAGGATGGGACACATCCCCCCTGTTTTCTTTTCCACAAGGAAGTACCTGGAATAGAATCCCAGCCCTTCCTGCCCGGATGGCACGGGCTCGACCGCATTGGCGCTGAGAAGGGCGGAGAGTTCCTCTGCAAGTACCTGCTTGTGCTGGAAGCTGTAAGAGTGAGCTCCCGGTGGACAATTTGGAGGTTTTGAGGCCAAATTGAGGGCGTATCCTTGCCAGACTATTTGAAGAACCCACTGGTCGGAGGTTATGAGAGGCCACCTTTGGTGAAAAGCTTTCAACCTCCCTCCGACTGGCAGGTCGCCCGGCACTGACACTTGGATGTCGGCTATGCTCTGCTGAGCCAGTCAAAAGCTCGTCCCTTGCTTTTGCTGGGGAGCCGAGGGGCCTTGCTGAGGCGCACGCTGCTGACGAGAGCGAGCGCGCTGGGGCTTAGCCTGGGCCGCAGGCTGTCGAGAAGGAGGATTGTACCTACGCTTACCAGAAGAGTAGGGAACAGTCTTCCTTCCCCCCAAAAATCTTCTACCTGTAGAGGTAGAGGCTGAAGGCTGCCGGCGGGAGAACTTGTCGAATGCGGTGTCCCGCTGGTGGAGCTGCTCTACCACCTGTTCGACTTTCTCTCCAAAAATATTATCCGCACGGCAAGGCGAGTCCGCAATCCGCTGCTGGATTGTATTCTCCAGGTCGGAGGCATGCAGCCATGAGAGTCTGCGCATCACCACACCTTGAGCAGCGGCCCTGGATGCAACATCAAAGGTGTCATACACCCCTCTGGCCAGGAATTTTCTGCACGCCTTCAGCTGCCTGACCACCTCCTGAAAAGGCTTGGCTTGCTCAGGGGGGAGCGCATCCACCAAGCCCGTCAACTGCCGCACATTGTTCCGCATGTGTATGCTCGTGTAGAGCTGGTAGGACTGAATTTTGGCCACGAGCATAGAAGAATGGTAGGCCTTCCTCCCAAAGGAGTCCAAGGTTCTAGAGTCCTTGCCCCGGGGGCGCCGAAGCATGCTCCCTAGAACTCTTGGCCTTCTTTAGGGCCAAATCCACAACTCCAGAGTCGTGAGGCAACTGAGTGCGCATCAGCTCTGGGTCCCCATGGATCCGGTACTGGACTCAATCTTCTTGGGAATGTGGGGGTTAGTTAATGGCTTGGGTCCAGTTCGCCAGCAATGTCTTTTTTAGGACATGATGCATGGGTACTGTGGACGCTTCCTTAGGTGGAGAAGGATAGTCCAGGAGCTCAAACATTTCAGCCTGGGCTCGTCCTCCACAACCACCGGGAAGGGGATGGCCGTAGACATCTCCCGGACAAAGGAAGCGAAAGACAGACTCTCGGAGGAGAAAGCTGTCTTTCAGGAGAGGGAGTGGGATCAGAAGGAAGACCCTCAGACTCCTCATCAGAGAAATATCTGATGTCTTCCTCTTCTTCCACACGAGGCCTCACCCTCGGTGTCAGACACAAGTTCACGGACCTGTGTCTGCAACCGTGCCCGGCTCGACTCCGTGGAACCCCAGCCACGGTGGGAGCGTCGAGAGGTAGACTCCCTCGCCCGCACCGGCGAAGCTCCCTCCGCCGACGTAGTCGGGGAGCCTTCCTGGGAGGCCGACCGCAGTCGGTACCGCACGCAAGCACCGACGCCGGATACCTCACCCCGGTGCGATGGGCCAGCCGGCGCCACGCTCGACGGTACCGGTGGCGCAAGCACCCCCGGTACCGGAGGGGTAGGGCGCAACAGCTCTCCCAGAATCTCTGGGAGAACGGCCTGGAGGCTCTCGTTCAGAGCGGCTGCAGAAAAAGGCATGGAGGTCGATGCAGGGCGTCGATGTCAGAGTCTGTTCCGGGCGTGGAGGCTGTTCCGGGCTGTCCAGAGTGGAGCGCATCGACACCTCTTGGACAGAGGGTGAGCGGTCCTGTCGGTGCCGATGCCTGCTGGGTGCGACTCCCTCGGCGACCCAGAGCTCTCGGTGCCGACACGGGAAGGGGACCGGTTGTCGATGCTTCTTCGATTTTTTGGAGCGAAGCATGTCACCGGCGCTTCCGGCACCGACGAGGAGGACGTAGAATCCAAACCGTCCTCTTCCTCGGGGCCGAGGACCGAAGAGGGTCAGTCTCGGGGGGGCTGTACCGCAGGAGCCCTCAGTGGTAGGGGGAGACCCCACCCGAAGGCTCACCGCCCACCAGCAGGGGAATGGACAGCCTCACCTGCACTCCAGACGAAGCACCACCGTCCGCGACATCAGCAGACGAGGTCCCGGTACCCACCGGAAGTCGATACAGTCGTCCGATGTCTCCGCGCCGATGCAGATGGCGATTGCCTCGATACACTCGATGCACTGGCGACTGAGGATGAAGGTCTGGACGCTGACGACGTCGATGCACTCGATACCCCGGTGCCGATTGCCGACGAAGAGCCGAGAACAAAATGTTCCACTGGGCTAACCTCGCTACCTGAGTCCGCTTTTGTAAAAGCGGAACACAGACTACAGGCTGAGGGCGGGTGCCCAGCCCCAGACACTGAAGACACGACGCGGTGCCTATCAGTGAGCGAGATTACCCGGGCGCACTGGGTGCAGTTCTTGAAGCCGCTGGAAGGCTTCGATGTCATGGGCGGAAAAATCACGCCGGCGAGATCAAAACTCGAAATGACGAAAATTGGCACCACAAAAATAGGGAGAAGGAAATTTCGACCGAGGCCTAACTAAGGCCTACCCCGACGACGAAAGAAAACTTACCGGGGCGAAAGCTCGAAATACGGGAAGGGAAAAACCAAAAAGGGTCTTCCCGAAACACTTTCTCAACTTTCTCAGAAGAAACGAGTCGAAAACGACGCGCGAGGTCAACTTTCGGGGCACGAACGGCGAAACACGACCGTAACCGAGCGCGGACAAAAGAAGACTGACGAACACGAGCCGGTTCGGGCGGGAAGACGGCCGCGCATGCGCGGTGCGCATGGGCGCGCGAGGACTAGCAAAGGCCTTTGCTAGTGAAGTTTCCGATTGGAGGGGCTGCCGTGGACGTCACCCATCAGTGAGAACAAGCAGCCTGCTTGTCCTCGGAGAATCTTGAATTAAGTGACGTGACAACAAGTCAGTGAATTCACCTCACATCCAGGGATGGACAGGAAGGAAAGAGCTCTTTCTTCCAATTTCCTGGCACAAATACCACCCTTTTGAAGAGTCTCAGTCACTTCATTCTTACACATATAGGGCGGATGCAGTTTACTGTACCTTGGAAAGGATTTGTATTTGTATCCCTTCCAAGCATCAATAATTGCCTGGCAGAACTAAAGTTGAGAACAGATTTTAGGTTTGTAGTGATTTATTGCAAAAATAAAGAATGTCAGCACTTTAAAAAATGAGATAATTATTTCTCAGTAACAGTTTGCTGTGCAGCTAACAAAATGTTTCTTATACCAACCAATATTAATTTCCTGAACGAATCCTAAATACCACAAATTCTGTCTTGCACGTTGCAATAACAAAAGTAATTTTTAGCTAACTAACCCAAGAAATAATTAAAGCTAGAGTCCAGAAAGGGTGCTGACTCCAATCTAATTTCTTGGACACAGCAGCAGCTGTGGGATCAGGTGGGGAAAATAAATACATAGAAGGCAGAATTCTGGAATGGTCTTTCTAATTGGTTTGATCAGAGCTCACCAGAGGTAGTGGAAGGAATCTCAATTCTTCTTTCAGGAACCAATCATACTGAGGCGCTGGGAAAAAGTTGTTTACCACTGTAGGGCCTTCTTGGCTCCAAGGTCTCCTGAGCCACTCTAAGGGTTGAGAAGGCCTGGGTGCTTTTGTGTACATAGCAGAAGAACACCCCTCACATCGATATCCCCCTCTCATAGATCCCTTCCAGCCAGTCAGCTTTCTCACCCAGCCCCACTGCCCTCCCCCCCACATCAGCTGCCTTCCAGCCAACCACCTCCTGCCCAATAGCCCGACTCACCCTAAGGAGTCCCATGAGCAACGAGGACAGGAGTGATCCCCACTTGCTCCCTGCACCAGTAGCTGCCTATTCAAAATGGAATCATTGGCCCCTAGTGGTAGTCTTGCAGTACTACTTCTAATGGGTTCAAGCTGCTGTATAAGGGAATGCCTACAGCATGATCACAAAAAGAATATAATAATTTCCTTGTCATCAACAGCAGATGAATCCATTAACTGATGGGTTGTATCTGCCTACCAGCAGGTGGAGATAGAGAACATGGTGTTCCTGGACACCCAGCCCCCTCTGCCTTCAATATATCTCTATCTCCCAGCAGGTGTGGACGTCGCTTTCTCAGCCTCCTGGATTCTGCCTGGGGTGGCTCCTGTGCTTTACCAGTAGAGGAGGGGGGTGTTGTGGCTGGTGGTGCCCACTTTAAAGGCATACTTGGTTTTCCCTGTCCCTGTCTTACCCCATTCCCCCTCCTCCCGGAGTTCCTCTGTGGCTGCCTGCCTCTAACTTTCCTCACAGTAAAAAAAAAAAGAGAGAGAGAGAGAGAGGCTCGCTTTCTCAGCGTGGCGATTTCTGAGGCTTTCTCCAGAGCTCCTGGTTTGGTGCAGCTTGACCGAAGCTCGTTTGACTCGGTCTCCTGAGGTGAGAGTGGTGCCCAGCTCCTCCGGGCGGTTCCCTTGATAGCGCTCTGTGCGGGGTAAGTTTTGGCGCAAAGGCGCCATTTGTTTTCTGTATTTGATGCTTCTGAAGGGTTAAGCGCTGGCTCCCACTGTGGGAAACGCAGATCAGCAGCGGGACTTTGCAGCTCAATGATGCCTAGTTGCTAATGCAGGACGAGCAATGGCGGACGGTGAGTCTTCCCGCCCAACGGAGTTGACAGCGGGTGCCATCTTGGAGGCGCTGCGTGACTCGACCCTTATGGTTGCGGAGGGGTCTGAGTGTAGGGGGACGCCTCATTTTGAGGTTTCTAGAGGAGCTATTGCCTCCGCTTCCCTCAATGTGGGGACGGAGGTGTAGGGTGAGTTTTTCTCCCTTGAATTTGTGCTGCTGTCACGGTTGTGCCCATGATTAGTGCTCTCCTTCTTCTCGCCCCCTGGTAGCCAGACCTGGTGGCTGCAATGAACTGTCTGGTCATTGTCACCAGTTCCAGATTTCAGGTCAGTCCGGTCCGGATCTTCCAGACTGCCAGACTTGCTCTGTTTGTTTGAACCTGCACAGCACCCGTAACACAGTAACACAGTAGATGACGGCAGAGAAAGACCTGTACGGTCCATCCAGTTTGCCCAACAAGATAAACTCATATGTGCTACTTTATGTGTATACCTGACTTTGATTTGTATACACCAGTTCCACCATCCTCTGCAGTTCATGGGGTCCCACTCAGATCCACTCCTGTTATCTTCTGAGATGGATCCCCTTGCTCTGGAAGCCCGTAATACAAACTTCTAGTTGCCTGGTGATTGCTGCAGCTGAGGCTCAGCTGCTGCTGGGCTTATAGCCATTCTGAAATCTTTCTGCTTTGCCTTGCATCACCTAGGCCCTGAGGTTGTCGGTGTGCTGTGTGCACGTCTGCCTAGTCAGGTTTTATGTATTGATTCTTGCTGAGATTCTTGTCTGTTCTAGTTAGTCTGTGTGTAGTTTGGATTAGGTTGTTGCTTGTTCTCTAGTCTTGTCTCTGAGTTGTAGTTTTGTGTTTAGTCTTTGTTCTGTTTTGTGTCTTTGTGGCTGCTCTGCAGCTTTCAGTTCTGTGTTTCTGTTATTTCAGTGTTTGTTTCCTGTTTTAGTGGCTGCTTGCAGCTTTCTGTCTTATCCTTTGCTTATCCTTTCCTGCCTTGCTGTCTCTGTATATTTCTTTTCCCTCTGACCCTCAGTCCCTGTGCAGCCTTATTGGGATCCTGTTTCTGCCCTGTCCTATACGTTCCTGCTGGCCACTTGCAGCCAGGGGCTCAACTCCTGGTGAAAGGTGGCCATGTGCAGGTGGTCTCACTGTTTGTCAGAGTTCTGCCTTGCCCTCTGGTGTGTGTGGTGGGGGGGGGGGGGGGGGGGGTTGCCTGCCGCTGC
The DNA here is from genome assembly GCF_901765095.1 of Microcaecilia unicolor. NCBI lineage: Eukaryota > Metazoa > Chordata > Amphibia > Gymnophiona > Siphonopidae > Microcaecilia > Microcaecilia unicolor. The sequence goes on along the minus strand of NC_044038.1, from coordinate 110,600,783 downwards.
CGCTCCTTGGCAGTGGTCCAAGGGCTCACAAACCTAGTTCCAGCTTTGAAGACGTGACAGCTGCTGATGCATAAGGCTTTTATGTTAAAAGAGCACTGCCTGAGGCTCCTGACAATTCCTTTCGGACTGGGTTGCCTCCAGTTCTTGATAGCCCAGCGTCTGCTAGAGACTTTACTTCTTCCCCCGAGCTTTTGGCTGACACTTAGCGTAGACGAGTGAATACCCCGGCTGAGGGGGACTCTTCACCTGGTTCTCCCCCGTGGTCTAGTTTCGGGGAGTCTGAGGGGTCGGGCAGGCCATCACGGACTGATGATCCAGACGAGGGTGGCTGCTTCCCACAGGAGTTGGATGACCCTAAAGCGGTTCAGATTTTTCACCGCAACGAGTTGCCAGCTCTCATTTCTGATGCCTTGCAGGCCCTTTCTATTGAAGATCCTGACGAGGGTGCTGCCTTTTCTATTAATCCTAGGATGGCTAGTACTAAGAAGCCTTCTCGGGCTTTTCCCGTGCATGCGTCCATCCAGAGCTTATTTCAGCTCAATGGTCTGACCCTGATAGTCCCTTGAAGGTGGCCAGGGCTATGTGTCACCTTTACCCTCTGAGTGAAAGTCAGTTGGCCCTCTTTGGGATGCCTAAAGTGGATGCGTTAGTCACAGCTGTGACTAAAAAGACTACTCTCCCGGTGGAGGGAGGGGTCGCTTTGAAAGATATGCAGGACCGGCGGCTGGAATCCGCGCTGAAGTGGTCCTTTGAAATCTCGGGTCTTTCCTTACGGGTGGCTATTTGCAGTTGTATGCAGCCCGGGCCTGCCTTTCCTGGTTGCAGCAGGCGGTTGAGCAGCCTGCCGATGGAGCGGGTTCCCTCACTGTGGTTGGCCCATGTATGGAGTCTGCACTGTCTTTTTTGGCTGATGCTCTTTATGATCTGGTCAGAGCTTCGGCTAAGCAGATGTCGGTGGCGGTTGCTGCCCGCCGCCTTCTTTGGCTCCGGCATTGGGCGGCTGACATGGCCTCTAAACAAAGGCTGGTGAGGTTACCCTTTCGGGGCCTTCTTTTATTTGGGGAGGATTTGGAGAAGATTGTTAAGGACCTAGGGGACTCTAAGTCCCAACGGTTGCCTGAGGATAGGCTGAGGCCTTCTTTCAAAAGGCCTTCTTTTCCCTCCTCTTCCAGGCCACGTTTTCGCGAATTTCGCAGGTATTGCCTGGGGCTCTCTGCGGGTTTGGTCTACGTACCCGTTTCCAGCAGAGAAACTCCTTTAGTTCGGACAAACGTGCTGCGGCGTCCGGGCAATGCCCAGGAGTTCAGGGGTGTCCTCCACAATGATGGGGCGCCAGTCATAGGAGCCAACTTTTCAAAATTATTGGGGGTGCTAAGCCCAATGGAAATGACCCCTCCCTGAACACATACAAGGAATTTTTCTCAATATTGGGGGTGCTCAAGCACCCACAGCACCCACAGAGTCGGCTCCAATGGTGCCGGTTCACACATCAGTTCCCACAGTAGGGGGTCATCTCTTCCTCTTTCTCGAGGAGTGGACCAAGATTACTTCGGATCGGTGGGTCCTGGACCTGATCAGAGAAGGTTACCGACTAGAATTCACTGCCCCGGTGGGAGACGCATTTTTGGAGTCCCAATGCGGCACTGCCGTCAAGCGGGCGGCAGTAAACGAGACCTTGCAGGTGTTGCTGAAGCTCGGAGCGGTGGTTCAGGTTCCTTCTGCCGAATGCGGCTGCGGTCACTACTTCATCTATTTTGTGGTGCCTCGAAAAGATGGGTCGTTCAGCCCTATCCTTGACTTATGCAGAGTCAACGAGGCCTTAGGAGTGCAACACTTCCGCATGGAAACCCTGCACTCCGTCATTGCGGTGGTACAGCCAAGAGAGTTTCTCACGTCTCTAGACCTCAAGGAAGCGTATTTGCATATTCCCATCTGGCCGCCGCATCAGCGGTTTCTCCGGTTTGCGGTATTGAGCCAACATTTCCAGTTTCGCGCCTTGCCTTTTGGCCTGGCAACTGCTCCTCGGACTTTTTCCAAGGTGATGGTAGTGGTGGCTGCCTTTCTCAGGCGAGAGGGTATCAGAGTTCACCCTTATCTCGACGACTGGCTCATCAGAGTGGATTTGGCAGATGAAAGCCAACTTGCCACAGCCAGAGTTGTTACAGTTCTTCAGACTCTGGGCTGGGTAGTCAATATGCCCAAAAGTCACCTGACCCCCTCTCAATCTCTCGAGTATTTGCGGGTCCGGTTTGACATGGCTTCGGGGTTCATTTTTCTTCCCGACAACAGGTGTCTCAAGCTTCAGAATCAGGTCTGCCTGCTCCTGCGGATGCCTCGCCCTCGAGCTTGGGACTTTGTTCAGCTCCTGGGATTGATGACGGCCACCATAGAGGTGGTTCTCTGGGCGAGAGCTCACATGAGGACGCTGCAGCTTGCTCTCCTTCAGCAATGGTCTCCGATTTCCCAGGAATACCAACGCAGACTAAGGTGGCTTCCTGCGGCCCAGCACAGTATGGATTGGTGGCTTTCCGACAGAATGCTGTGGCAGGGGATGCCACTGGCTCTTCCGTTTTGGTGTCTGGTGATAACGGATGCCAGCCTTTTGGGATGGGGAGCTCAATGCTGGGGATGCTATGCTCAGGGTCTGTGGTCCACCGCGGAAGCGGGATGGTCCATCAATCGCTTGGAACTGAGAGCAATATTCCAGGCTCTTCTGGCCTTCCATAGGACGCTGAAGGGTCTTCCTGTCCGAGTTCTGTCGGACAACACGACAGCAGTGGCCTACATCAGTCGTCAGGGCGGCACTCAGTGCAGGGCCCTGGCTGCAGAGGTGTCTCATCTGCAACTGGGCTGAGCGCCACCTAGAGCTGCTGTCCGCGGCTCACATAGCCAGTCAGAGCAACGTACAAGCCGATTTCCTCAGCAGACATCAAATCGAGAAGGTGGAATGGGAACTGGTTGGAAGAAGTTTTTCTTCAGATTTATGCCAAATGGGGGACTCCAGATTTGGACCTCATGGCGTCAAGCGTAAACGCCAAAGTCTCTTGCTTTTTCAGCAGAAGGAGAGATCCTCACTCGGCGGGGTTGGATGCCCTGGCTCAACCTTGGCCCTCGGGCCTCCTATATGTGTTCACTCCTTGGCCCCTGATAGGGCGAGTGCTACTTCGGATTCGCCTGCACCGAGGATTGGTGTTTCTCATCGCCCCGGATTGGCCAAGGCATCCGCGATACGCGGATCTCCAGCAGATGATGGTGGACGCGCTTCTTCCTTTCCCTTGGGTTCTGAACTTGTTAGTTCAGGGTCCTGTGACTATGGAAGATCCTTGCCGCTTTGGTCTTACGGCCTGGCTCTTGATAGGGCGCAATTGAGGGACAAGGGCTATTCTAATAAGGTTATTGCCATGCTCTTGTGGGCTCGCACGCGGTCTACCTCTGCGACTTATGCTTGGATCTGGCGCACTTTTGAGGCGTGGTGTACTCCAAAGGCTATCTCACCGACTCTGGCGACAGTCTAGCTTTTACTGGACTTTTTGCAGGATGGGCTACAAAAGGGCCTGGCCTACAATTCCCTTCGAGTTCAAGTGGCTTCCGAGGGGAAAGTCTCCGGCTTGTCCCTTGCTGCGCATCCAGATATTTTCCGATTTCTCAGAGGGGCGCTTCATCTCCATCCTCCTTTGCAGTCACCCTGTCTGGCTTGGAACCTGGGGCTCGTGTTGAAGGCACTCAAGCGATCTCCGTTTGAGCCTCTTAAATGGGTTTCTGAGAAGGATGTGACTCTCAAGACAGTTTTTTTAGTGGCAATGACGTCGGCAAGAAGAGTGTCTGAGCTTCAGGCTCTTTCCTGTCAGGATCCTTTTCTACAGTTCTCGGACTCTGGGGTAACTGTTTGTACGGTGCTTTCCTTTCTGCCTAAGGTGGTTTTAGCTTTTCACCTGAACCAGCCCATTTTTCTTCCTTCCTTTTGTAAGGAGGAGTTTCTAGATTCCTTTGGGCAATTGCACCTTTTGGATGTCCGCAGGGCTCTGTGCCAGTATCTGCAGATGTCAAATGAGTTTAGGAATTCTGATCATTTATTTGTTCTGTTGGCAGGTCCCTGAACGGGGTTTCCAGCGTCTAAGGCCACTGTAGCCCGCAGGCTTAAGGAATTCATTTTTTCTGCATATCTGTTTTCAGGGCGATCGCCGCCTGAAGCGTTTAAAGTGCACTGTACGAGGGCAATGTCCTCTTCATGGGCTGAAACGGGTGTCTTTTCTCTTCAAGAGATCTGTCATGCGGCTACCTGGGCTTCTCAGTTCTCTTTTGTGCGGCATTACAGGCTGGATGTGGCAGCGCGGCAGGATGCGCAATTTGGAGTGCAAGTGCTTGCTCGCCGAGTTGCCTGTTCCCACCCTATTTAGGGAGTGCTTTGGTACATCCCATCAGTTAATGGATTCATCTGCTTAGGTTCTTACCTTGATAATTTTCTTTCTTTTAGTCACAGCAGATGAATCCATGATCCCTCCCTGTCTGACTTTAGTTTTTGTACAGATGTTGCATAAAGACATTGTATCTGTTTATAGTGGAGTCTGTTACGGCCTCCTCTGACAGCCTAGTATCAGTGAGGACAGTAATTATGTGGGAATTATTTCTATGATTTATCTACTTACCATAAGAAACATACAATTTGGAAATATGGGGCAAATAAGGTTTTTCTACCTCCTCACACCCTACTACTACTACTACTACTATTTAACATTTCTAAAGCACTACTAGGGTTACGCAGCGCAGTACAATTTAACATAGAGGGACAGTCCCTGCTCAAAGAGCTTACAATCTAAAAGACAAGTGAACAGTCAGTCCGATAGGGGCAGTCAAATGGGGGCAGTATGGATTTCCTGAACGGTAAGAGTTAGGTGCCGAACGCAGCATTGAAGAGGTGGGCTTTAAGCAAAGATTTGAAGATGGGCAGGGAGGGGGCTTGGCGTAAGGGCTCAGGAAGGTTGTTCCAAGCATAGGGTGAGGCAAGGCAGAATGAGCGGAGCCTGCAGTTGGCGGTGGTGGAGAAGGGTGCTGAGAGGAGGGATTTGTCCTGTGAACGGAGGTTACGGGCGGGAACGTAAGGGGAGATGAGGGTAGAGAGGTAGTGAGGGGCAGCAGACTGAGTGCATTTGTAGGTAAGAAGGAGAAGCTTGAATTGAATGCGGTATCTGATTGGAAGCCAGTGAAGTGACCTGAGGAGAGGTCACCCACCCCAGATATGATGGACCAACCACCCCTAAGGGGTGATAGAAAGGACAGAAGCTATTTTCCTTCCAAAGGGATAGTCTTTATTCCAGTACAGATAATAACAAGGCAATAAGATGATAAAGCAATTAGACAATAATCTAATTAGGCAATAAACAATTAGGCAAAGTAATTAGGTATGTAGGGAATTAGATGAAGGAATTAGGGAATTAGGTAGGGAATTAGATGAAGGAATTAGTGATTTCTTATGAGAGGGAGAGAGACCACAGTGACGAAGAGTCACTCGGTTGATCTCACCCCTCTGACTAAATAGAATACAACAGCCACTTATATATAGTGGCTAGAGCATCAATCCCCCTCCCTACCAGTGTACAACTTGCAACGTCAGCCACTTGTATTGTAACATCAGCTAAATTCTGACTTACGTTATTGTTTACATTAAATGGAACATACTATCTGAATGTTTACAGAACCAGCATCTTAAAATAAGTCCAAAGCTCTTTTACTGAAGACTTTCAGTCGCCACCTCGTACAGGAATTTGCCTAACACCCGGGTCTTATCATGGTGTTACCTAAGTCCTCAACACTTCTTCCTTCACAAACTGTAAATGTCGCGTCTTACGCGCCTACCTGCTCTCCTCTCGCTGCGGGGGGCGGGAGTCAGTGGCCACGACGCGGGAGGACGGCTGACCGGCCTCTGCAGGGGGACCAGCGCCGCCGCGGGACAAGCGGTCCAGGTCGGGATCGGCGGACGGCGACTGCCGGTCCCACGGGAAGGAGAGCCGGGACGAGACCCGCGCCGCCCAAAATGGTGGCGCTAGAGCACGGGGCCGATGTCCTCTTCGCCCCCGAGTCAGAGGGCTCGGGAGCTCCGCCTCCCTACACCCGATTGGAGGACCAGGGGAAGTCTCCGCCTGGGAGTTCAGGCAGAGCCTATCCAAAGGGGCCCTGCCGACTCCCAGGGTCGGATTGGAGAGACTCACCGTCGGAGGCGGGAAGGCGCGATATTTAACTCTGGGGCTGGCGGACCTCGGCGCTTCCGGTTTTGTATCCGAAGCAGGCACAGTGGGTTCGTGGTGCGCCTTGCCAGCCGCCATCCAGAGACTGTGCTAATATTCTCACGGATTGCTAGCCACCCTTGCTAGCCGCCATCCAGAGACTGTGCTACTATTGTCACGGATTGCTAGCCTCCCTTGCTAGCCGTCATCCAGAGACTGTGCTAATATTCTCACGGATTGCTAGCCGCCCTTGCTAGCCGTCATCCAGAGACTGTGCTAATATTCTCACGGATCACTAGCCACCCTTGCTAGCCGCCATCCAGAGCCTGTGCTACTATTGTCACGGATTGCTAGCCGCCCTTGCTAGCCGTCATCCAGAGACTGTGCTAATATTCTCACGGATTGCTAGCCACCCTTGCTAGCCGCCATCCAGAGACTGTGCTACTATTGTCACGGAGTGCTAGCCACCCTTGCTAGTCGTCATCCAGAGACTGTTCTGATTTTCTATCGGATTGCTAGCCACCCCTGCTAGCCGCCATCCAGAGACTGAGCTGATATTCCCACGGATTGCTAGCCGGCCGTGCTAGCCGTCAATCCATAGACTGTGTTTGCTGACTGCCAGCCAGGCCAGCCGTCAACCCCGCGGTTCCAGCAGTCCTGCTGGCCGCCTGCAGCTGGGGGCTCAACCCTTGGTGAACGGCGGCCACCGCGGGTGAAGATTCGGGGTTGCACGGCTGTCCTCTGAGGTCTTTCGGGGCCTTAGGGAACCTAAGGGTTCACCAACAATAGAGACAGGACAGTAAACATATTCTTCCGAGCTAGAGTAAGTGGCACAATTTCTGTAAGGGGAGGGGGAAGAGCACTCTTTGCTGGTACAGTGTGACCTTGCATTTACAGCTCTCAGCAAAGATACAGAAAGATGAAGTTTGAGCTTTTAGCTATGTAGGTCATGGGTCATGCCTGCCAGTAAGCAGAAAAGTGCAAAATCAATTCATGTCTCATCAGGAGTACTTGAAGACAAGCTATCAGAGTTACTACATGCTGTTTTTATTGCAGGAGGTTGATATCGTCCCTCCTTTGTTTGGTTATTGCTCCGGTTCAGGGGCGTTTGTTCTCTGTGAGGAAAATTTATGTTATTTTGCCTTTCTTATTCACTCTGCTTTGGAAATTTCATATACTGAAGGCAGAGGGGGCTGGGCATCCAGGAACACCATGTGCTTTCAGTGTTCTCTATCTTCACCTGCTGGTAGGTGGATACAACCCATCAGTTAATGGATTCATCTGCTGTGACTAAAGGAAAGAAAATTATCAAGGTAAGAACCTAATTTTCCCATCTGTCCAACAACCTAATTTTCCCATCTGTTCTCTGAGGACAAGCAGGCATATTATTCTCACATGCGGGTGATTTCTTCCAAGGAGCCCGGTGTGGACACTGCCAAATACACTGGCCACTGTTGGAAACAGGATGCTGGGCTCGATGTACTTTTGGTCTTTCCCAGTATGGCAATACTTATGTAAATTTTTGAGGTAGTGCCCCCACTCGTATGTGCGGGTGCCTTCCTGCCTTATGCTCAACCACGGGACCAGCAGTCAATCATTTTCCATGGAGCAGAGAGGTTAATCTCATTTTGCCTATTTCATGCCTTCCCTTTTTTGGGACATTTTTTCTTCATATTCCTCGTTTTTCAGTATTAAGTTATTCAAACTATATAATTTTTACTATTATTTTCATTTTTCGGCCTTGTGGGGCTTCTGAGCCCTTCTATTGCCCGGGAGGCATCTACTATTTTCAGATACATGACTACTCAAGCTCCCTGGGCCATACAGACTTTTTACCTAGTATCGGCCGTTTTTCCCTCCATGTCAACTAGGGTGTTCTCGATGCAATAGAACTATTTCAGGCATGGACCCTCATAATTGGTGTGTTCAGTGATTAGGTCCACAGCACTGGGACATTCAGTGTATCCTCTGCCTGTGCATGCAAGCGAGGACTCTTAAAGCCCGCAGAGTCCAGCAAGAAAAAACTTTTTCATTCTGCATTGACATCGGCATCAAGCATGGAAGGGGTTTTGGTACTCAACATGGAACTTGCTTTGGCATCGATATCAGGTACACCTACCCAGCATCAAGAGGGTCTGACATAGGACTCAGTATGGCATATCTGTAAGGACTCTACGTCCTCGTCGTCAATGCTGCACACATTGAGGGACCTGCATTGTAAAAAAACTAAGAAGCATCGCCATTGTTCTTCCTCTAGGCACTGTGCCCATACCTTCCCTTCATTGACACCCTCAATGCATGGGAAGTGTCCATGCCGCAGTGACCACTCTCCTCTTTAGCTCATTTCTCATCAGGAGCCTTCCAAGTCTTTGAGATACCCTACATCTGCACAGGCTAGGCTGCATCTACTTCGCTTTCTCAGCTGGTACTGACGCCTATTCTTCATGAGGAAATCCAGGCTATACTCAAGGAGGAGCTTTCAGGGCTACTGCATTCACAGTCTATACGAGCTTACAGGGTGCTTTGTGCCAGCTTCAGAACAGCCTGTCAATGCATTGGAGAGACAGTCATGGGAGAGGTCCCACACCCTGGCTCGTTGTCGACCGTCCAGCACAAACCCAACTGACACGTGTCAACATCACCAAAGGAGCTTTGTCCAGCTTCAGAGACTCATATGCCTTGACGCATCCTGACACAGAGCCAATACTCTAAACGTCACTCTCTTCCACATACTTCCCATGAACAGTACTTTGAAGAGTCGGACTCAGACCTCTCCTGGGAGACAGATCAAGACCCACAGAACCTCTCAGCTGAGGAGTCCTATGGCATTCCATCTGATCCATCTCCGCCACCTGAGAAACATAGATCACCTCCAGAGAGTATATCTTTTCCTGGCTTTGTCCAAGAGATGGCTCAAGCTATACCTTTCAAATTGGAAACAGAGGACGAACCCCATTCAGAACTTTTTGAAGTTCTAGATTATGCTTCTCCTCTTAAAGAGGGCATCACTGTACTTTTTCATTCAATTATGAAGAACACTGTACTAAAAAAATTAAAAAAAAGGGAAACTCTACTATCAGTTCAGGTAACCCCAAAGAAGTAGCGTACCTAGGGTAGTTGACACCCGGGGCTGGTCATTTTTTAACACCGCCCTCCAAAATCCAGTACTAGGCATACCGAGAATACAAAACATTCAGGACCTATAGAGCGATTCTACCATACCATAAGCAGTAATTTCTACGAGTCACACAAGGAAAAGGAAATTATCTTAAACACTACAGTGAGCACTAGAACATCAATTCACCTACTGTAAAACAAAACCAGACAGAATAGTACAGATCGTCAATCCTGCAAAGTCAATGCCAACTGAAAGCCATGTCTTTTTCATAAACACAGATACACCCTAATCCACTATAGAATAAGTAATCATAAACTTTCTATTTAGACAAAAATTAAACTGAACCCCCAAGACGCCAGACTCTGCATACAATGCAACACCACAAAAACAGAAAATGTCCCCTAGTACTGTGCAAAATATAAAGACAGCAGATGTAAATTTGAAAAAACTAACAAATACCAATCAACCACTTTACAAATTAACAAATAGAAATAAAACAAATATAGAAAATAAAATAAGTAAGTCTAGTAAGTCTAGTAGCATAAGTCTAGTAGCGCTATAGAAATGTTTAATAGTAGTAGTAGTAGTAGTAGTAATACCATTTTATTGGACTAATACATTTAGCTTTCAGAGGCCAAAACCTCCTTCCTCAGGTCAATACAGTATAGTGCTGTTACAGTATCCTATCCTGACCTGAGGAAGGGGGTTTTGTTCTCTGAAAGCTAGTCAAAATGTATTAAAATTAGTCTAATAAAAAGATTACCTTATTTACACGTTCTATTTATAAACATTTATTAGCACATCTACAATACTACTTTATCCTAAAGCAAAAAATAAAAATATATATTTTATTTACAGTTTGTTGTCTCTGGTTTCAGTTTTCCTCATCTTCTTTTCATTGTCTTCCTTCCATTCAGCATCTGTCTTCGCTCTCTCTCTCTGCCATCTAGTGTCTGCCCTCTCTGTTGTCCCCTTCCATCCAAATCTGCCCTCTATCTCTGCCCCTTCCATCCACTGTCTGCCCTTTCTCTCTGCCCCTTCAATCCACCATCTGCCCTCCCTCTCCCATCCATCCAGGGTCTGCCCTCCCTCTCGCTCCCCCTTCCATCCAGGGTCTGCCCTCCCTCTTGCTCCCCCTTCCATCCAGGATCTGTCCCCTCTCTCTCTCTGCCCCCTCTTTTCGGCCCTCAGTTCCAGCCCCATTATCCCACCTGCCCCTAGTTCCAGCCCCAGCCCACATCTCCCACCTGCCCCCATTTTCAGCCCCCAGTTTCAGCCCTACTATCCCACCAGTCCCCAGTTTCAGCCCCAGCCCTTTTCTCCCACCAGTCCCAAGCGTCAGCCCCCAGCCACTTCTCCCTGTCCCATTTTCAGCCCCCAGTCCCCACAGTTTCAGCCCCTGCCCCTTTTCAGCCCCCAGTTCCAGTACTAGCCCCCAACTCGACGAGGCGATTTGCTTCTTTTACACGCAGAGCAGATGCAAGGCGCTGCGCTGCCACTTCACAGATTTTTTTAAGGCAGGGTAGCAGGAGAAGAGGGTCATCTGTTGACGGAGCTGGTAGGCAGATGGGGTCTGCGGCACCAGCGGAGCACCCCCCCCCCAACCTGCTGACACCAGGTATGGACCGCCCCCACCGCCCTGCCCTTGGTACGCCACTGCCCCAAAGAAGATTGATACGATGTTTAGGATACAGAAATGCACTGGATTTGAGAAAAAACAATTACCCCATCATTACCTAGTTGTGGAATCTGCTGTAAAACACACTCATAGTGCAAGGTCTCATGCTTCTGCTCTTCCAGGAAGAGAAGCTAGAACATTACACTCTTTTAGCAAAAAAACTTTTCAGGCTTCAATGCTAACCAATCACATATTGGATTATAAACTTTATTCCACAATTTACTTAAAAATCTCTAGTACATGGTACTCAGTCTTTTGCGGAGTTTCTTCCCCCTGAAAAAGCTGAAGAATTCCATAAGCTTCACAGGAAATGTATTGACTGTTGTAAATATCTGGCAAGGTAGGCCTTTGATGTCTCTTCATGTGTTTCTGCCTTAGCAGTAGCAATGTAACATCTCTCTTGTTTCAGGGTCTCTGACCTCAAATGTGCTGATGTCTAGTTGATGTCTGGCATTGTAGGGAGAATTTGTTGACAAAGTTGAGGAAGTGGCCACTCTGATTGAAAAACATACAGATACTATTAAGACTCTATCCAGGCCACAAACGTCTGCTACTTCTTCTTCTAGAAGATTTCCATGAGAAAATCAATGATCACTATATGATTAAGCTCTGTTACACTCCTACTCCACCTCAAAGGACTACGCCTTAGCGCTCATGTCCAAGCAGGGTAAAAAATCCCAGACACCCTCTCATTCAAAGCAACAGCCCAATTTTTGATTTAGACAGCATTGCCACCATACAGTTGTCTGTGCAAGGTGACCTACCAGTTGCAGGGAGGCACATTCTCTTTCAACAGAGGTGGCCTCTCATAATCTCAAACTGTTGGGTGCTACGCATCATTCAGCTTGGCTACACTCTGCATTGGCACAAAATACCTCCTGACCATCCAGCAAGAGAGTCTTGTTTCAACTCCCTCCAAATGAAGTTACTTTAAGAAGAACCCTCAGCCCTCCTCCAACAGAATGCAATAGAACCAGTTCCTCCAACAGACTCTGTTCCAGTTATTTTCTCATACCAAAAAGACAGGAGGAGTATGTACAGTTTTCAAGCTACAAGACTTAAACAAGCTTCTATTCAAAGAAAATTTTTGCCTGGAAACCATGTGGTCAGTACTTCCCATGATATAACTCAACAACTTGCATTGCTCTCTAGATCTCAAGAATGCATATACACACATACTTATTCCTCTGAAAACCTCTGCACTATCAGTACAGGCTTGGTCTCAGATCCTCAAATTGCATCTGATAATGGTAGCTGCAACACTTTGCAGGTGGGGCATATACATCTTCCCCTACCTGGACGACTGGTTAATCAAAGCAGCCTCCCAAGAGTCGGCAAACGCCTCCATTCAGTCCACCATAAGGCTCCTAGAACTCCTTGGATTTGTGGTCAATTATCCCAAATCATATCTTCAACCAGTTCAGACCTTTAAATTCATAAGGGCTCTCCTTGACACTACTCAGGGACAAGCCTTCCTTCCTCAACTGCCACTCAGATGTACGACTCCACCCAAGTATCTGTATGTCAGATGCTCCGCCTACTCAGTCACATGACTTCAACAGTCCATGTAACACCATTTGTCTCATCTTCACTTCTGAATTCCTCAATGGACACTTTCTTCTCAGTAGTCCCAAGCCATGGGATTACTATCAGATCGTATTCAATTCACTCCATAGTTATGCCACTCTCTACAGTGGTGGATGGTGTCCCAGAATCTCACCCGGGTTCTTCTGTTCCAACCTCTTCTACATTACAAAGTCATTACCACAGATGCCTCCATAATAGATTAGGGAGCACATCTAGACAGTCTCCAGACACAGGGTTCTTAGTCCCTGCAAGAGAAACAACATCATCTTAACCTCCTGGAATTGCGAGCAGTTTGGAACACTCTCAAAACCTTCCAGGACCGTATCCTCAGTCAGGTAATACTCATTCGCCTGGACAACCAGGTTCTTACCACCTCTGTTGACAAGCAAGTCAGATATGGACTTGGGCAGCTTCTCAAAACATCTCTATAAGAGCTGTTTACCTAGCAAGCAAACAGAATGATGTAGCAGACAAACTGAACAGAGCACTTCACCTTCTCAAATGGTCTCTCAGCACCTCTGTAGTTCATAAAATATTCCAATAGTGGGGGACCCCAGCAACAGACCTCTTTATTTCTCCTCAGTACAATAAACTTCCCCACTTTTGTTCAAGAATATATGCTTCTAACCATACAGTTACAGATGCTTTCTTGCTCCACTGCGGAACATACCATCCACTACTTCTCATAGGTAAAACTCTTCTCAAACTGTGTTGAGACCAGGGGAACATGATTATAATAGCTCCCTACTGGGCATTCCAAATCCGGTTTCCTGTTCTCCTAGAGTTATCGTCCAGGGAACCATTGAAGTTAGATCCTTTTCCAACCTAATAACACAGAACAGGGGGAGGGGGGTCTTTCCTTCATCCAGATCCTCACTCTCTAGCCCTGCTACTACTACTATTACTGCTTATCATTTCTATAACGCTATCAGATTAATGCAGCGCTGTACACTTGAACATGAAGAGACAGTCAAGCTCGACAGAGTTTAAATCTAATCATATCAGACAAACAGGACAAATAAGGGATAAGGGAATTACTAAGGTGGGAATGATAACGTTAGCATTTAATTTTCAAAAAGGAGACTATGATAACATGAGAAGAACAGTGAAAAAAAATTAGAGGAGCAGCTGCAAAGATCAAAAATTTACATCAGGCGTGAATGCTGTTCAAAAATACCATCTTGGATGCCCAGGCCAAATATATTCCATGTATTAAAAAAAAAAGAGGAAAATAATGTTAATGTTAATGCGTAGTTCCACAGCAAAACAAAAGGGTTTAAACTAAGGTGAAGATATGCCAATTGCTGCTGAGGAGCTCGCTTATGTAATGTGAAACATTATAGCTGATTATATGCACTTAATAAAAATGATTGAAACATAAAAAAAAGAGGAAGGAAGACCAAATAACAGTTGGCATGGTTAAAAAGTGAGGAGAAGGAAGCTATTAGAGCTAAAAGAAAATTCTTCAGAAAATGGAAGAAGGAACCGACTGAAAATAATAAGAAACAGAATAAGGAATGGCAAGTCAAACGCAAAGTGCTGATAAGGAAGGCAAAGAGGTACTTTGAAAAAAAAAACCACGTTGGAGGCAAAAACACATAGTATCATTTTTTTTTTTAGGTATATTAAAAGCGAGAAGCCAGCAAAAGAATCAGTTGGACCACTAGATGACTGAGGGGTAAAAGGGGCACTCAGGAAAGACAAAGCTGTAGCAGAGAGATTAAATAAATTCTTTGCTTGAGTCTTCACCGAGGAAGATTTGGGACAGATACCGGTGCCAGAAATGGTATTCAAAGCTGACGAGACAGAGAAACTGAATTAAATCTCTATAAACCTGGTGGATGTAATGGCACAATTTGACAAACTTGACAAAGAGTAGCAAATCTCCTGGCCAGGAAGGTATTCATCCCCAAGTACTGATAGAATTGAAAAATGAACTTGCGGAACTACTGTTAGTAATATGTAATTTATCTTTAAATTCAAAAATGGTTTCGGAAGATTGGAGGGTGGCCAATATAACGCCGATTTTTTAAAAAGGTTCCAGAGGAGATCCGGGAAATTATAGAATGGTGAGCCTGATGTCAGTTCCAGGCAAAATGGTAGAGAATATTATAAAGAACAAAATTGCAGAACATATTTAAAAGCATGGATTAATGATACAAAGCCCACATGGATATAGTGAAGGGAAATCTTGCCTCACCAATCTATTACATTTCTTTGAAGGGGTGAACAAACATGTGGATAAAGGTGAGCCGGTCGATATTGTGTATATGGATTTTCAAAAGGCGTTTGACAAAGTAACTCATGAAAGACTCTTGAAGAAATAGGAGAGTCATGGGATACATAACATAGTAACATAGTAGATGACGGCAGAAAAAGACCTGCATGGTCCATCCAGTCTGCCCACAAGATAAGTTCATATGTGTATACCTTACCTTGAATTGTACCTGTCTTTTTCATGGCACCGACCGTATAAGTCTGCCCAGCAGGATTCCTCGCCTCCCAACCACCAACCCCTCTTCCCCCCACCTGCTCCGCCACCCAATTTCAGCTAAGCTTCTGATGATCCATTCCTTCTGCACAGGATTCCTTTATGTATATCCCACGTATGAGTGAATTCCGTTACCGTTTTCATCTCCTCCACCTCCCGCGAGTCATGGGATAGGAGGTAGTGTCCTATTGTGGAATAAAAACTGGTTAAACAGAGAGTAGGGTTAAATGATCAGTATTCTCAGTGGAGAAGAGTAGATAGTGGGGTTCCCCAGGAGTCTGTGCTGGGACCACTGCTTTTTAACATATTTATAAATGATCTAGAGATGGGAGTAACTAGTGAGGTAAGTAAATTTGCTGACGACACAGTTATTCAACATCATTAAATCGAAAGAGGATTGTGAAAAATTACAAGAGTACCTTACGAGACTGGGCATCTAAATGGCAGATGACGTTTAATGTGAGCAAGTGCAACGTGATGAATGTGAGAAACAGGAACCCGAATTATAGTTACGTAACGCATGGTTCCACATTAGGAGTCACCGACCAGGAAAGGGGTCTAGGCGTCATTATTGATGATACGTTGAAACCTTCTGCTCAGTATGTGGTGGCAGCTAAGAAAGCAAATAGAATGTTAGGTATTTTAAGGAAAGAAATAGAAAACAAAAATGACATTATAATACCTTTACATCGCTCCATTGTGCGACCGCACCTTGAATATTGTGTTCAATTCTAGTCACCGCATCTCAAAAAAGATATAGTGGAATTAGAAAAGGCCAGAGAAGGGCGACGAAAATGATAAATTTGATTATTTATTTATTCAGATTTTGCTCACACCTTTTTCAGTAGTAGCTCAAGGTGAGTTACATTCAGGTACACTGGGTATTTCTGTGTCCCAGGAGGGCTCACAATCTAAGTTTGTAACTGAGGCAATGGAGGGTTAAGTGACTTGCCCAAGAAGATTGTAAGACCGGTGCTCTAACCACTAGGCCAGTCCTCCACTCCCAATGATTTCCCTATGAGGAAAGGCTAAAGTGGCTAAGGCTCTTCAGTTTGGAGAAAAGACGACTGAGGGGAGATATGATAGAGGTCTATAAAATAATGAGTGGAGTGGAACGGGTAGATGTGAATCGCTTGTTTACTCTTTCCAAAAATACTAGGACTAGGGGGCACGCAATGAAGATACAAAGTAGTACATTTAAAACAAATCAGAGAAAATATTTCTTCACTTAGAGTGTAATTAAACTCTGAAATTCGTTGCCAGAGCAGTTAGCTTAGCGGGGTTTAAAAAAGGTTTGGCTGACTTCCTAAAGGAAAAGTCCATAGACCATTATTAAAATGTACTTGGGGAAAATCCACTGCTTACTTCTAGAATAAACAGCATAAAATGTATTGTTTTGGGATCTTGACAGGTACTTGTGACCTAGATTGGCCACTGATGGAAATAGGATGCTGGGCTTGATGGACCTTTGGTCTGTCCCAGTATGTCAATACTTATGCACTTGTATACATCAGGGCATGCAGAGAGGGGGGGACAAAATTCCCCGGGCCTCCAGGGGGGCCTGGCACCGCAGGTCCCTTGCATCCAGCGATTTCCTCACCCCCTGCCCTCTCATCCATTGTCCAGCGATTCTCCCTGCCCTCCCTCAGCTCCCCGACAGCCCTCCTCGCTCGCCATTCCTTCCGAGCCCCCTGCCATTCCTTCCTACCCCCCACCCGCCCGCCTGCTTAACTGTTTTACGTTTCTTCCTCCGTCGGCAGTGCTGCCATTCATTCTCACAGGCAGCTCCGCTCCCCTCTGCTGCGTCTATCCGGCCCTCTGATGCACTTCCTGTTTACGTAACGTAGGGCCAGATGGAGGGTGGAGGGAGGAGTGGCGGCAGCGACCTCTTGGGGGGGGGGGGCCAGGGGCGGCCTTGTCCCGGGCCCGGCCCAGTCTCTTGGCGGCCCTGATATACTGTGAATAGGGGTTAGGAGTTAAAAGCAGCATCAAAAAGGTGGGCTTTTAACTTAGATTTGAACAAAGCCAGAGATGAAGCTTAACATACATAAGTACATAAGTAATGCCACACTAGGAAAAGACCAAGGGTCCATCGAGCCCAGCATCCTGTCAACGACAGCGGCCAATCCAGGCCAAGGGCACCTGGCAAGCTTCCCAAATGTACAAACATTCTATACATGTTATTCCTGGAATTGTGGATTTTTCCCAATCTATTTAGTAGCGGTTTATGGAGTTGTCCTTTAGGAAACCATCTAACCCCTTTTTAAACTATGCCAAGCTAACCGCCTTCACCACGTTCTCCAGCAACGAATTCCAGAGTTTAATTACACGTTGGGTGAAGAAACATTTTCTCTGATTTGTTTTAAATTTACTACACTGTAGTTTCATCGCATGCCCCCTAGTCCTAGTATTTTTGGAAAGCATGAACAGACGCTTCACATCCACCTGTTCCACTTCACTCATTATTTTATATACCTCTATCATGTCTCCCCTCAGCCATCTCTTCTCCAAGCTGAAAAGCCCTAGCCTCCTTAGTCTTTCTTCATAGGGAAGTCGTCCCATCTCCGCTATCATTTTAGTCGCCCTTCGCTGCACCTTTTCCAATTCCACTATATCTTTCTTGAGATGTGGCGACCAGAATTGAACACAATTCTCAAGGTGCGGTCGCACCATGGAGCGATATAACGGCTCAGGAAGTTGCAATAGTCTAAGCGAGAGATGATAAGAGTGTATGTAGATAAGGGTTTTGGTATTGTGCTCAGAAAGGAAAGAATGAATTTAGATGATATTATAGAGCAGTCTGTTGGATATGTGCAAAGAAGCAGAGAGGGGTCAAAGATAAACCCAAGCTTACGAGCTGATGAGACAGGGAAGATGAAAGTGTCATCCGCAGAGACAGAGAATGAGGGAAGAAGAGAGTTGGGTTTAGGGAGAAATATAAGAAGCTCCGACTTGGTCATGTTTAGTTTCAGATAGTGGTGAGACATCCAGGTAGCAATGTCAGACACGCAGGCTAATGCTTGGGCCTGGATTCCTGATGAAATGTCTGGTGTGGAGAGGTAGATATGGGAGTCATCTACATAAAGGTGATACTGAAAACCACGGGATGAGATCAGAGCACCAAGGGAAGAAGTATAGATGGAGAAAAGAAGAGGTCCCAAGACAGCCCTGAGGTACACCAACTGATAGTGGGATAGAAGTGGAGGAGGATCCACCAGAGTATACACTAAATGTGCGATGGGAGAGAAAAGAAGAAACCCAGGAAAGAACAGAGCCCTGAAGTCCACGTGAGGACAGCATTATCAAGGAGTTGGCGGTGATCAACAGTGTCAAAAGCAACAGATAGATTGAGAAGGATGAGGATGGAATCAAGACCTTTGGATCTAGCCAGGAACAGGTCATTGGAGACTTTAGAAAGAGCTGTTTCAGTTGAATGAAGAGGATGAAAGCCAGAATGAAGTAGATCAAGAATAGCTTGAGATGAAAGAAAGTTAACACAACGGCAGTGAACAGCATGTTCCAGTATCTTGGATAAGACATTGAGGGAGATGGGGCAATAGTTGGAAGGACAGGTTGGATCCAATGAAGGTTTTTTTGAGTAGTGGTGTAACTATGGCATGTATGAAGGCATCAAGAACAGTTGCATTGGAAAGTGAAAGATTGAGGATATGACAGATAAAAGGGATGACAGTAGGAGAGATAGTGCTAAGTAGATAGGTGGGAATAGGATCAGAGGAACAGGTGGTCTGTTTGGAGGAGGAAATAAAATGTGCAGTTTCCCCTTCAGTGATTTCAGAAAAGGAAGAAAAGGAGGCAGGGGGTGAAAGGGAGGTTGAGAGAATGGACTGAGAGGAGAGATGGAGGTGACTTGGTTTAGAATTCAAGGTTAATCTTGTGAACCTTATCATGAAACAGTGGCGTTCCTAGGCTGGCTGACACCCGGGGCAGATCGCCGATGCGCCCCCCCCCCCCCCGGGGTGCAGCACCCCCCCCCGGCGAAATTACACCCCCCCCCCGGGTGCAGTGCGACCCCACCACCACGGGTGCATTTTTACCTGCTGGGGGGTGCCGCGCGCCTGTCGGCTCCGAGTCCGCTCGTTCCCTGCTGCTCCCTCTGCCCCGGAACAGGAAGTTACCTGTTCCGCGCAGAGGGAGCAGCAGGGAGGGAACGAGCGGACTCGGCCAACAAGCGCGCGGCACACCCCCAGCGGCGTGCACCCGGGGCGGACCGCCCCCACCGCCCCCCCCCCCCCTTGGTACGCCACTGTCATGAAAGTACTCAGCCAGAGTCTGGGGAGAAAATGAAGTAGGAGTTGGAGATGAAGGCACTTTGAGGAGAGAGTTCAGTGTGGCAAAGAAACGTCAAGGGTTTGAGCCAAGAGAGTGTGTCAACTGGATGTAGTAGCCTTGTTTGGCAAGTGAAAGAGCAGACTGGAAGGAGGTCAGCAAGAATTTGAAATGTATGAAGTCATCATGGGCACGGGATTTCAGCCAAAGGCATTTGGCAGGTCAGGAACGTAGGTAGCAGATTCTAGAGGTCAGCCAATGCCGGGGTTTGGTATGCCTTACAGAATGGGGAATTGAAGGAGTGAGAGTATCCAAAGCAGAGGAGAGAATAATATTATAGGAAGAAACAGACTTGGATAACACAGTGGTTGACAAGAAACACTGGAGGACAGAGTAGAAGAGTCAGTAGCCTGAAGACTCCAAAATATACTGGTGGAGATTGGACAGGACTGGGGGGGGGGGAGGGTGTTTAAGTGTGAAAGTTATCAGATGATGGTCAGAGAGGGGAAGAGCTGAGGCGCAGAAAC
Organism: Microcaecilia unicolor; assembly: GCF_901765095.1. Classification (NCBI taxonomy): domain Eukaryota; kingdom Metazoa; phylum Chordata; class Amphibia; order Gymnophiona; family Siphonopidae; genus Microcaecilia; species Microcaecilia unicolor. The sequence continues at coordinate 110,580,874 of NC_044038.1, read as the reverse complement.
TGGAAAGTGAGCAGTTTTAATCTTCAACTATGCTCCACTACTCCTACTCACCAGAATGGCCACTGTCTTGATCTTTAGTGGAGCACAGTTGAAGATTAAAAGAGGATGTTAAAGCAAGAAACTGAGAACCATAATAGTCAGAGGGATCATTAGCATGAATGTTAAAATCCCCAAGAATGAGGGAAGGAGATGAAGGTTCATGAAAGAAGGAAAGGCAGGCATCAAAGTCAGTGAGAAAGGAAGAAAGAGACTTATCAGAGGGTCGACAAATGACAGCTACTCGAGAAGTAGAGGAGTGAAAAGACGGATGGAGTGGACTTTGAAGGAAGAAAAGCAGTGAGACTGAGGTGGAAGAAGAGGCTGAAATCTACAAGAGGGAGAGAGTAGTATCCCGACACTACCTCTTCGGCCAACCAGGCAAGAAGTATGGGAGAAAAGGTAACCTTCATGACACAGGGCCGCAACTGAAGCAGAGTCTTCAGGGCAAAACCAAGTCTTAGGGCAAGCAGTTGGAGAGTACGAGAGATAAAGAGGTCGTGGATGTAGGAAAGTTTGTTGCAGACAGAGCAGGAATTCCACAGAGCACATGAGAAAGGCAGAAAGAAGGAGAGAGGAGAGGAACAGAAATTAGATTGGAGACATCACTGTGTGACCTGCACGAATAGGATGAGAGCTAATGTGGAGGACCAGGATTGGGACTGATATCCCCAGCGGACAGCAGGAGATGAGTAGAGCAACAGAGTATGGAGAAAAGTAGAAGAGATGTGACAACTGCGACGGAGACGAGATGCACTCAGACAAAATGGAGATGGCTGAATGAAAGGAAGGAAACGTTGAAAGTTGAGAGCTGAGAAGAAGGGAGAAGACAAACGGGATGGTAAGATGATGAAAGCAGAAGGAGGGCAATGTGTTCCTGCAGTATACAGTGGTTTCAGATGCAGTAAGAGATTGGGAAGGTAAAGTACCAAAACGAGGAACTGCACTGGAGCCATAAGAAATAGCAGAGAGAAAATACAAACAGTTTAGAGAAGAAGTTTTGGCATGCAGCACCTGGAGCGAAGGCCCTGGGTGGATCAGAGTGGACCTGGGAGTCACCCTGGACTAGGCTTTGAGGATATACAGATGGGCTGCAAGTCCTCCACAGCACCTGGAAGGGAACTGTGCAGCACTGCGTACGCCTTGTAGCGCTATATAAATGCTAAATAGTAGTAGTAAATAGTAGTAGAAGCGCTAGGTACCTGGAACGAAGGCTCTGGATGGATCGGGGTGGACCTGGGAGTCACCCCGGACTAGGCTGTGTGGATATGCAAACAGCCTTGATAGCTTGGTTTCTGATGACATAGATTTACATTCCTTAAACCTTCCTGATGTAATCTCTAGGATACTCCTAGGAAACCTTCTACATGAAAATGTTACCATTTAAAATGGAGAAGATTTGCTGTTTGATGTGTAGAAAGAGCACTCAATCCTACTATGAGCCCTTTGCCTACCCTCATGGAGTACCTCCTGTATCTTTCAAATTCAGGACTTAAAACTAAACCAGAGTACATTTATTTATTTTTTTTATTACATTTGTACCCCTTGCTTTCCCAGTCATGGCAGCCTCAATGTGGCTTACATATTATATACAGGTACGTATTTGTACTTGGGGCAATGGAGGGTTAAGTGACTTGCCCAGTGTCACAAGGAGCTGCCTGTGCCTGAAGTGGGAATTGAACTCAGTTTCTCAGGACCAGAGTCACCCACCCTAACCACTAGGCCACTCCTCCACTCCACATCTGAGTGCCATCAGTGCTTTGCATTCTAAAGTTGATAATAAGCCAGTTTCTGTTCATTCCTTAATATTAAGATTCATGAAAGGTTTGTTTCATACCAAATCCCCTCTGAAATCACCTCCAGTGGTGTGGGATCTCAATGTCATCCTAACCGCTTTCATGAAACCTCCATTTGAACCACTTCACTCCTGTTACCTGAAATTCCTCACATATAAAGTAGTGTTCTTAATAGCTCTTACTTCTGCCAGAATAGTTAGCAAACTTCAAGCACTTGTGGCAGACCCACCTTACACCAGGTTCTACCCCTAATTGCTTCCTAATTGCAGCACCCCCCCCTCCGGCATAGCATAGCAGTGTTTCTTGTATTCAGCATATACCTCAAAGAAGTTCAACGTGGAGTTAACTGAAACATTAATCAGGAATTACAAAAACAAGTATAAGTTAAACAAAAGCATAATAGTATATCAACATTTAGAAGAATATGCCTTACTGAACAAGAATGTTTTTCGTTTTTTCCTAAGAAGTCTAGAGTCAGATATAAATCTAATCTGGCTGGGAAGTTCTTTCCACAGTTTGACAGCTTGATAAGCAAATGATGTATTTGTCAAACACTTCAACCTCCTACCTCTTGAGTTAAGAAAACCAAAATTGTATCACGCAAAAAATAAGTAGTATTTTGAGAGAAACAAAATAAATCATACAAATAAGAAGATGCTAAGCCATGATGAATCCTATACAAAATACAATAAAATTCCATCTCAATCAGTCCTTTGTACTTCCTGGTCTTCCCTAAACCACACGATAATCCTGGAGAAGCAGCACTGCATAGACTGCTCTAGCACACTGTTTCCCAAGTCCGGTCCTGGAGTACCCCTTGCCAGTCAGGTTTTCAGGCTATCCACAATGAACTTGGATTTGCATGCATTGCCTCCATTATATGCAAATCTTTTTCATGCATATTCGTTCTAGATAGCCTGAAAACCTGACTGGCAAGGGATCGGACTTGGGAAACACTGCTCTAGCATACTATCTAGAAGTTACAAAACCTCATAGGAGAGATCCTTTCAGCTTTTTGTGTCCTTTGACCCTAACAGATTGGACATTCCCATCACCAAATGTACAATCTTAACTTGGCCCGCTGACTGTATCTCCTGTACATATACTCAGGCTAGGCTGACCCTTCATGGCCGGGTCAATGTTCACAACGTAACAGCCATGGCAGCTTCAGTACCCTATTTACGCTCTGCCTCCATTGAAAACAAAAAATCTCCTACTTCACTGGTAAACAAATTTGATAGAACAAACATAACCAGGAGAATGTACCAAATCTAACAAAGAGAGAGGAGCACCCTCAGAAATTTAAACACCCACGTGGACATAGTAGTCACTAAAGACCACTAACGGGTGAAACATTGCACTTCATTCATTGGGTCTCTCACTTACTATTGTGGCATTTTTTGTGCAGTGATGTGCCCCATTAACGTTAACCAAACAAATGCACTGCAATTGACCAACGCAGCCAGCATAAATAACATATCAAATAAAACATGAAAAACTTTCACTTCTCTCATGAGCCCTGCGCCGGTAAAACCAGACGCTAAGGGCTCTGATGACTGAATCGTTCAATAAACATGAAGAAAAAACTGCTCTCCCCTGAAATGTAACAGTGTGCCCGAAGCCGTGGGTTTCAGACTAACTTTCCTCAGGGACTTGGGTTAGGGCCGTCTCTCCCTTGAATTTTCCGCCAGCCTGGTTAGAGATCCACTGTTGTAGTACTGATAAAGGCTGCCACGGAGGCGGGGGTCACTCCAGATTACTGATGCGAACATGACATCACTAGAAGAAAAACTTTATTAACACACTCTGCGCAACCAAGTCTGCAAATAATGAAGATACATACCTGTAGCAGGTATTCTCCGAGGACAGCAGGCTGAATATTCTCACAGATGGGTCGTCGTCCGTGATGGCCCAGGAGACCGGAAGAAAAAAACTTCAAAGCAAAAAAGAAGAATCCAGAACACTCCGTTGCGCGTGGCCAAACGCAGTGAGCATGCGCGAATGGCTTCCTGCCCACGACACGAGTGTGCCCTCTCAGTTCAATAAAGAGCAAACAGAGAACAGAACAACTCCAAAGGGGAGGAGGGAGGGTTGTGAGAATATTCAGCCTGCTGTCCTCTGAGAATACCTGCTACAGGTATGTATCTTCATTTTCTCCAAGGACAAGTAGGCTGAATATTATCACAGATGGGGTATCCCTAGCCCCCAGGCTTACTCAAAACAAAGAACATTGGTCAATTGGGCCTCGCAACAGCAAGGACATAACTTTAGATTGACCTGAAAAGAAACACAACTAAGTGAGAGTGCAGCCTGGAACAGAATAAAAATGGGCCTAGGAGGGTGGAGTTGGATTCTAAACCCCAAACAGATTCTGCAGCACTGATTGCCCAAACCGACTGTCGCGTCGGGTATCCTGCTGAAGGCAGTAGTGAGATGTGAATGTGTGGACTGATGACCACGTTGCAGCCTTGCAAATCTCTTCAATGGAGGCTGACTTCAAGTGAGCCATGACATGGCCCTCTAGAGTCAGCCCAGCTTGGGCATAAGTGAAGGAAATGCAATCTGCTAGTCAATTGGAGATGGTGCGTTTTCCGATGGCGACTCCCCTCCTGTTGGGATCGAAAGAAACAAACAATTGGGCGGACTGTCTGTAGGGCTTAGTCCACTCCACGTAAAAGGCCAATGCTCTCTTGCAGTCCAATGTGTGCAACTGACGTTCAGCAGGGCGGGTATGTGGATGGGGAAAGAATGTTGGCAAGTCAATTGACTGGTTCAGATGGAAGTCTGACACCACCTTCGGCAAGAACTTAGGGTGAGTGCGGAGGACTACTCTGTTATGGTGAAACTTGATATAAGGTACATGCACTACCAGGGCTTGGAGCTCACTGACTCTACGAGCTAAAGTAACAGTACTTCAGATCTCAGGAATTCAGTTGCTCAAAAGGAGCTTTCTTCAGCTGGGTGAGAATGACAATGAGATCCCATGACACTGGTGGAGGTTTAACAGGGGGCTTTGACAAAAGTAAACCTCTCATGAAGCGAACTACTAAAGGCTGTCCAGAGATAGGCTGACCTTTTACACGCTGATGGTAAGCACTGATTGCACTAAGGTGAACCCTTACGGAGTTGGTCTTCAGACCAGACTCTGATAAGTGTAGAAGGTATTCAAGCAGGGTCTGTGTAGGACAAGAAAAAGGATCTAGGGCCTTGCTGTCACACCAGACGGCAAACCTCCATTTGAAAGAATAACAGTTTTTCGTGGAATCTTTCCTGGAAGCAAGCAAGACTCGGGAGACACCCTCCGACAGACCTAAGGAGGCAATTTCTAAGCTCTCAACATCCAGGCTGTGAGAGCCAGAGACTGGAGGCTGGGATGTAGAAGCGACCCCTCGTTCTGCGTGATGAGGGTGGGAAAACACTCCAATCTCCACGGTTCTTTGGAGGACAACTCCAGAAGAAGAGGGAACCAGATCTGACGGGGTCAAAAAGGTGCAATCAGAATCATGGTTCCATGGTCTTGCTTGAGTTTCAGCAAAGTCTTCCCTACTAGAGGTATGGGAGGATACGCATACAGAAGGCCTGACCCCCAATGCAGGAGAAAGGCATCTGACGTTAGTCTGTCGTGGGCCTGAAGTCTGGAACAGAACTGAGGGACCTTGTGATTGATTTGAGTGGCAAAAAGATCCACCAAGGGGGTGCCCTCGCTCGGAAGATCTTGTGGACAACGCCCATATTTAGCGACCACTCGTGAGGTTGCATGATACTGCTCAACCTGTCGGCCAGACTGTTTTTGACGCCTGCCAGATACGTGGCTTGGAGAAACATGCCGTGATGGTGCGCCCAAAGCCACATCCGGACGGCTTCCTGATACAGAGGGCGAGATCCAGTGCCCCCCTGCTTTTTGGTGTAATACATAGCAACCTGATTGTCTGTCTGAATTAGGATGATTTGGTTGGACAGCCGATCTCTGAAAGCCTTGAGAGCATTCCAGATTGCTTGTAGTTCCAGGAGGTTGAAGATCTTTTTCCTGAAAAGACCAAACTCCTTGAGTGTGAAGCCCATCTACATGAGCTCCCCACCCCAAGAGGGATGCATCCGTCATCAGCACTTTTTGTGGCTGAGGAATTTGGAATGGACGTCCCAAGGTCAGATTGAATCGAATGGTCCACCACTGGAAGGACTGCAAAACACGGTGGAGAGATGGATTACATCCTCTAGATCTCCTGTGGCCTGACAACACTGGGAAGCTAGGATCCATTGAATTGATCTCATATGTAGGTGTGCCATGGGAGTCACATGAACCGTGGAGGCCATGTGCCCTAAAAGTCTCAACATCTCCCGAGCTGTGATCTGTTGAGACACTCAAGCCAAAGACACTAGGGCCAGGAGATTGCCTGCCCTTGCCTGGGGAAGATAAGCTCGAGACGTCCGTGTATCCAACAGAGCTCCAATGAACTCCAATTTCTGCACCGGGACAAGATGGGACTTGGGATAATTGATTACAAACCCCAGTAGCTCTAGCAGTCGAATAGTCATCTGCATGGACTGTAGAGCCCCTGCCTTCGAGGTGTTCTTCACCAGCCAATCGTCGAGATAAGGGAACACATGCACTCCCAGTCTGCGTAGCGATGCTGCGACAACTGCCAAGCACTTTGTGAAGACTCTGGGTGCAGATGCGAGGCCAAAGGGCAGTACACAGTACTGAAAGTGCCGAGTTCCCAACCGAAATCGAAGATACTTCCTATGAGCTGGGAGTATCGAGATGTGAATATAGGCATCCTTTAAGTCCAGAGAGCATAGCCAATCGTTTTCCTGAATCATGGGAAGAAGGGTGCCCAGGGAAACCATCCTGAACTTTTCTCGGAGAAGGAATTTGTTCAGGGCCCTTAGGTCTAGGATGGGACGCATCCCCCCTGTTTTCTTTTACACAAGGAAGTACCTGGAATAGAATCCCAGCCCTTCTTCCCCTGGCAGAACGGGTTCGACCGCATTGGCCTTTAGAAGGGCGGAGAGTTCCTCTGCAAGTACCTCCTTGTGCTGGGAGCTGAAGGGCTGAGCTCCCGGTGGGTAATTTGGAGGCTTGGATACCAGATTGAGAGTGTATCCTAAATGGACTATTTGAAGAACCCACCTGTCGGAGGTTATAAGAGGCCACCTTTGGTGAAAAAATATCAACCTCCCCCCGACGGGCAAGCCTTCCGGCACGGACACTTTTACCGAGGCTTACCGTCCCTTGCTTTTGCTGGGGAGCCCTAGGGGCCTTAGGCGCACGGCATTGACGGGAACGCGTATGCTGGGACTGAGCCTGAACCGGCTGCCGAGAAGCAAGAATGTACCTACGTCTGTTATAGGAAGAGGGAGCACTCCTCTTCCCTCCAAAAAACCTCCTAGAAGAGGAGGCAGTAGCAGAAGACGTCCGGCGGGAGAGAGAATCCATGGCATCATGATGCTTTTTTATCTGATCGACCATGTCCTCTACTTTTTCTCCAAAAAGATTATTCCCCTGGCAAGGAACATCCGCCATTCGCTGCCGGGTCTTCTGATCCAGGTCAGAGACACGCAGCCATGAGAGTCTGCGCATCACTATACCTTGAGCAGCCACTTGGGATGCCACATCAAAAGTGTCGTAAGACCCCCTGGCCAGGAATTTGTGACACGTCTTCTGCTGCCTGACCACCTGGTGAAAAGGTTCAGCAAGCTCCAGAGAAAGTGCTTCAACTAAACTGGACAGTTGCCTCACCGAGTTCCGCAAGTGGATGCTCGTGTAGAGCTTGTAAATTTGGATCTTGGCGGCGAGCATAGCAGCCTGATATGTTCTTCTCCCAAAAGAATCCAAGGTCCTAGACTCTCTGCCTGAGGGCGTCGAGGCATAGTCTCTAGTACTCTTGGCTCTTCTGAGAGCAGAGTCCACCACCATGGAATCGTGAGGAAGTTGGGCCTTCACCATTACAGGCTCTCCATGGACTCTGTACTGGGACTTGGATTTTTTGGGGACCACTGGGTTAGAAAGAGGGCACGACCAATTTCGTATAAGCACTTCCCTCAGTGTATTATGCAAGGGGGCCGTAGCAACCTCAGCAGGCAGAGAAGGATAATCCAAGACCTCCAGCATCTCAGCCCTGGGCTCATCCACAACCTCCTGTTCCGGGGCAAAGGGAGCTGCAGCGAACGAGCAAAGTTAGTAAACTCGCAGCAGGCGCGCGCTGCAGCACCCCTCCCCCAGCAGCATGCACCCGAGGGGGGGGTCTTTCGCCGGGGGGGGGTCCGCGCTGCATCGGGGGGCGCTGCACCCGGGGGGGCGGGTGCCGCCCTGGGTGTCCGCCCCCCTAGGAACGCCACTGTCTTAGATATTTCCCTAACAAAAGATGAAAAAGAGAGACTCTCAGGTGGAGACATTCTGCTCTCAATTGGCGGAGTAGGATCAGAGGGAACCCCACACGACTCTTCCTCTGAAAAGTATCTGGGGTCTTCCTCTTCTTCCCATGAGCGCTCCTCATCAGTATCAGACAAGAGCTCCCTAAGAGCAGCCCGAACCCGAGCCTGTCTCGACGTTGAGGATCGACGACCTCGTGGGGGGTGTCGAGACGTCAACCCCTGCCTGGAGTCCGGCGAAGCTTCCTCCACTGACGTCAAGGGGGAATCGACCTGGGTGGCAGCTGACGCCGGTACCACAAGCGGTACCAAGGACAGGGACCTCCTCACAAGCGATGGCCCAGATGCTGCCTCTGCAGTCGGTACGGAAGGCGCAAGCACCCCCAACACCGAGGCAGACTGGCGAAGCAACTCTTCCAGAAGCTCCAGGGCCCTGATACGCTCGTCGCGAGCTTCCATCGGTAAAGGTTGGGGGGCCGGTGCAGGAGTCGGTTGCAGAATCTGAAGGGGCTCGAGAGCCGGTACCAGGCTGCCAGATGACCGATGCATTGGCACCTCCTGAATGGAGGGTGAGCGGTCCTCCCGGTGCCGATGCTTCTCGGGTGCCGACTCCCTTGGCTCCCTGGAGCTCTCGGTACCATGCATGGAAGGAGAATGATGACGGTGCTTCTTAGCCTTCGCTTGACGCCCATCATCGAGACTCCTCGGTACCGAAGAGGAGGACGTGGAGCCCTCAGGCCTCCTCGGGGCCGGGTCCGATGCAGGTCAGTCCCGGGGGGCCTGCATAGCAGTAGGCCTCGAGATAAGTGGAGACCCACTCGATGCCTCGCTGCTCCCAGCTCGATGCGGTCTTTCGACAGCCATTACCTGCGCTCTCGAAGTCGATGATTCCCTCGACGTCGACGCCTATGCCACCGACCTCGGTACCGATGTTGATGCCAACATCGAAGGACTGGACCAATCTGGAAAAAGTTTCTCACGCTGAGCCTCTCGAGCCACTTGGGTCCGTTTCTTCATCAATTTACACAGCTTACAGGCAGCTGGGAGATGGTTGGGCCCAAGACACTGAAGACACCACACGTGATGGTCCGGTTGCACCGACTACAACGCTTGAAGCCACTGGGTGTCTTCGATGACATGGAGGGAAAAACAGCAGCCGCGAAATCAAAAGGCTCGATGGTGCCAAGAAAAAAGGGGCACAAAAGAGGAAAAAACAGCCCGACCAAGCAGCCTAAAGGGCGGCTGCGTCAAAAAAGAAGGAAACTTAAAAAGAGGAAGAAAAAACTAAGAAATATAGGGAAAAACTACTTTTTTTATATATATATAATGGTGAAGCAAACTAGTTAAATTGAAAAGTGAAAAGAAAAAAAGAAGGGATAAACACTAAACCGGGTCTCCTGAGTCCGAAAAAGAGAGCGCTAAACAAAGATGTGTCTCTTCAGAACGCGGATGAAAAGAACTGAGAGGGCACACTCGCGTCGCGGGCGGGAAGCTGTTCGCGCATGCTCACTGTGTTCGGCCCGCGCGATGGAGCGTTCTGGATTCTTCTTTTTTGCTTTGAAGTTTTTTTTCTTCAAGTCTCCTGGGCCGTCGCGGACGATGACCCATCTGTGATAATATTCAGCCTGCTTGTCCTCAGAGAATGCTATATACCCAATTCCCACACCATAATACAATAATTACAATAGGGAAAACTACAGAAATTGAAAACCTAAATGTTAAACAGTTAAGATTGCACACTGAATATCAACCCTACATCTTTTAAATAACTGTAATGCAGCTGGTGTTAAATCTGAGTTTTGTTTATATTTTTAACAGCATGCATTCAAGCGGATCATTACCATCTCGCATCCCACCAAGTAAGTATTCTATTACTACATTATTATATGCTTCTATTCAGTGCCAACCTTAGCATCATTGCCATCATTGGAAAAACTCAGATTTTCCACTCTATTTAATGGACTGCAACCCAAAGAATTCTTCCCTCTTCTTCCTACTTTTTTGGAGCTGTAGGAAGAAGCCTTGAACTTTGCTCAAGGAGAAGATAGCTATCAGACATGTAATAAGAGCAGAAATACAATGCCTATAAGCTCAGGACCTGTTGGGGGAAGAAAGAGACCAGTGGGCTAAGGTTACTAGCAGTGGTGTACCAAGGGGGGGGGGGGGCTGTGGGGCGGTCCGCCCCGGGTGCACGCCACTGGAGGGGGTGCCGCGCGCCTGTCGGCTCTTCGTTTTCATGCTCCCTTTGCCCCGGAACAGGTTACTTCCTGTTCCGGGGCAGAGGGAGCATGAAAACGAAGAGCCGGCAGGCGCGCGGCACCCGGGGGGGGTTCTTTCGCCAGGGGGGGCGTCGCGCTGTTCTGGGGGGCGCTGCACCCGGGGGCGGGGCGCATCGGCGATCCACCCCGGGTGTCAGCCCCCCTAGGAATGCCACTGGTTACTAGACATCCCAGATTTCCAATGATTTTAAGCCAATTAAGAGGCTTAATCCCAGCAGCATATGTTTATTTCTGGCTGTGTCTCCATTGTGAGAGTAATAAATTCATAGGAATAGACCTGCCAATCAATGTTCCTCTAAGCAGAGTGCATGAGCGATTGCTCATACATTTTAGGAGCTTTGCTCGCAGATTTTAAATGGTTGCTCACAAATATTTTTTTGTGATATATTCAGAAATGCATTGCTAATACTGGCGCTCAGAAATGGTTGGTTTTTAAAACTTGTTGCTCACACAAAAAAACATTTGTACATACAAGGCCACTCCTTAGAGGAAACATTGCTGCCAAATTCCCTGCATTGAGTGGAAGCCCCTTACTTCAGGAGATCATCTTCCACTCGTTTGTACAAGAACAGGGCTCCATATGGAAGGCTTGGAAGCATATGACATGTGCAATAGAGGTATAATGTCAGTAGATGAGCCAGCTGGCAGGATATGGGAACCTGTTAACAGCAATCCACCACTGTTTTTTTTCTTTACTACTGTGACCATGAACATAGGAACAGAAGAAATTCATACTGAATCAGTCCGGAAGACCGTTGCAAAACAATTACAATGGCTTTTACATTGTAATTGTTTTGCAACGTGCAGCGTCAGACGGATCATTTAACAAACGGTCTTTTTAAAGACCATTTTAAAATCCTTGTCTGCACTTTTCTCATTCGTGACTTGAGTTCTCTTCATCACGTCACTTGATGATCATATTTTATCAACGTCACTAGCCACGAGACTCCTGATGTAGGCCATCCGGCCGAAACACAACGTTGTGTCGAGTCATTTTTAGAGTCATTTTTAATGTGGAATCTTGTTATTATTATTTGTTTGAATATTATTAAATTTTGTTTATTTTAAACTTAACTTCAGGTCCAATTATTGGATAGCCTGGCTCATATTCCCACCTTTTTGTTTCTACTTTACGTGCCGTGGGATCTATTGAGTTCTCCACGTACGTGGATTCTCTTTAGACTACTGAATCAATCCAGCATTCTGACTGATAATGGCCTGTCCAGGTCAAAAATACTGATTTGATCCCAAAGATATCAATAGAAATCAAACAAAATAAAACATGGAAAAGAAAATAAGATGATACCTTTTTTATTGGACATAACTTAATACATTTCTTGATTAGCTTTCGAAGGTTGCCCTTCTTTGTCAGATCGGAAATAAGCAAATGTGTTTAGTTGATAGTATATATAGTGAAGCTTCAAAGCATTTCAATGACAGTCTAGCAAGGTGGGGGTTGGTACATCAAAGCATTTCATTTCATTGATGTCTAACAGGAGGGGTGTGGGTAGTTGAGAGGAGAGTGATAAACAGAGAAATACAACTTTATGGTTTATAATGGGCTAGAAAGATAGATATCTTTCTCATAGCTTTTTCCAGGGATGAGCAATGACTCTTCCAAGTCTACCTGATTAATACTTTTTAAGGACCTTTTCTCCAGGAACTTGTGCAAAAGGATTATATGGTTTGTTTTCAGTCTGCTGGTCTTTATCTTCTTTTATTATTATTATTATTATTATTATTTGTAGCATTTGTATCCCACATTTTCCCACCTATTTGCAGGCTCAATGTGGCGATCGCCATTTCCGGTTACAGAATTTCAAATGGTAATACATTTAGATGTATACATACATGGTAAAGAAGAATACATTGTGGTATTGCATACCAATGATTTTGCATCAAGGGTGCATACATACTTGGTACAGAGGATTGCATTATGGCATTATATAGAGATTTCTAAGTGATAAAATGAGCTGTAGCATAAGTTAAACAGTCAAGTGACAAGAGTTCGGCCTTGTCTAGTTCGTGTAAAGTCTATTTATTTTGTATTTAAGATGGAACATTATGGTAAGCCTTCATGAACAGGTTCGTTTTCAGTAGTCTACGGAAGATTGTTAGGTCGTGTATTGATTTTATGGCCTTCGGTAATGCGTTCCATAGTTGCGTGCATATGTAGGAGAAGCTGGATGCGTATGTGGATTTATATTTTAGCCCTTTCTAACCGGGATAGTGGAGATTGAGGAATGTTTGTGATGATCTTTTTGCGTTCCTAGTAGGCAAGTCTATGAGGTCTGACATATAGGTCGGGGCTTCCCCTTGTACGATTTTGTGGACCAGGGTGCAAACTTTGAACGCAATTCATTCTCTTAAAGGGAGCCAGTGTAGTTTTTCTCTTAGGGGTTTGGCGCTTTCATATTTCGCTTTCCCAAATATGAGTCTGGCTGCTGTGTTTTGGGCTGTCTGAAGCTTCTTAATGACTTGTTCGTTGCGTCCGACATAGATGGCATTGCAATAATCCAGATGACTTAACACCATTGATCGTACCAGGCTACGGAATATTTCCCTTGGGAAGAAAGGTTTGATCCTTTTAAGTTTCCACATTGAGTAGAACATTTTCTTTGCAGTATTTTTCGCATGTGTGTCCTCTTGTTTTCTTGCTGTTTGAAGGTTAAACAACCATTTTTTATAGGAGAGGGTCAGTGACCACTGGGGGGAGTAATGGAAGGTCATCACTGATTCCCTCTAGTGGTCATCTGGTCATTTAGGGCACTTTTAGGGCACCTTTGGGTCAGAGGGTGAAGCATCTAGGTGCACAGGCGGTGTTCTCATCTATCCTCCCTGTCAAAGGTAAAGGCCAAATGAGAGAAGCTCGCATCTTGGAGATAAATGTGTGGTTGTGTGGTTGGTGCCGAAGAGAGTGCTTTGATTCTTAGACCATGGGATGATTATCCAAGAGCTACTGAGTGGTGATGGTGTCCATCTGTCAAGGAAGGGACGGAGTGTCTTCAGCAACAGACTGGCTAAAGTACTAAAGAGGGCTTTAAACTAAAATTGATGGGGTGGGTAAAAAGGCCACAAAGCCATAATTAACCCATAGAAGGTAGGATATCAAATGCCCCTAGAGAAGAGAAAAAAAAAGAGTAACATCTGGAGAGCCTTGTATACCAATGCCCATAGTATGGAAAAGAAACTTCTAGATCTAGAGGCTACAATGATAGAAGCAGACATGGATTAGTGGTGGTCACGGAGACATGGTTCATGGAGAACTATGACTGGGATATTGCTATACCTGGCTATAATCTATTCAGGGAGGACAGAGTAGGAAAAAGGGTGGAGGAGTGGCATTATATGCTAAGAATGATTTCAAAGTGAGAGAACTGCAGGACACATGGGGTATGGAAGAAGTGCTCTGGATTAAACTGGAAAGAGGGAAAGGAAATGTATCTAAATTGGAGCATATACAGGTCACTCTCACAGTAGGAGGAAATGGACAGGGACTTAAATGAAGACATCCACAAGATAGCTAGAACAGGGGAAGTACTACTGATAGGTGACTTCAATATGCTGGATGTCCCTGCTGCGGGGTCATCTAGAAGCAAAGAGATATTGGATTCCCTACAGGAAGAACTGTTTCAGCAGTGGGTAATGGAACCGACGTGGGATGGAGCTATTCTGGACCTGGTGCTTGCGAATGGAGAGAATGTTTCTGACATCAAGGTGGTAGACCATTTGGCATCTAGTGATCATTAAATGGTGTGGCCCTTCCCCCAATGAAGGAGAAAAGCATCCGACGCTAGTCTGTCGTGGGCCTGAAGTCTGGAACAGAAGTACATAAATACATAAGTAATGCCACACTGGGAAAAGACCAAGGGTCCATCGAGCCCAGCATCCTGTCCACGGCAGCGGCCAATCCAGGCCAAGGGCACCTGGCAAGCTTCCCAAACGTACAAACATTCTATACATGTTATTCCTGAATTGTGGATTTTTCCCAAGTCCATTTAGTAGCGGTTTATGGACTTGTCCTTTAGGAAACCGTCTAACCCCTTTTTAAACTCTGCCAAGCTAACCGCCTTCACCACATTCTCCGGCAACGAATTCCAGAGTTTAATTACGCGTTGGGTGAAGAAATATTTTCTCCGATTTGTTTTAAATTTAGTACACTGTAGTTTCATTGCATGCCCCCTAGTCCTAGTATTTTTGGAAAGCGTGAACAGACGCTTTACATCCACCTGTTCCACTCCACTCATTATTTTATATACCTCTATCATGTCTCCCCTCAGCCATCTCTTCTCCAAGCTAAAAAGCCCTAGCCTCCTTAGTCTTTCTTCATAGGGAAGTCGTCCCATCCCCGCTATCATTTTCGTCGCCCTTCGCTGCACCTTTTCCAATTCCACTATATCTTTCTTGAGATGCGGCAACCAGAATTGAACACAATACTCAAGGTGCGGTCGCACCATAGAGCGATAAAACTGCATTATAACATCCTCACACCTGTTTTCCATACCTTTCCTAATAATACCCAACATTCTATTCGCTTTCCTAACCGCAGCAGCACACTGAGCAGAAGGTTTCAGTGTATTATCGACGACAACACCCAGATCCCTTTCTTGGTCCGTAACTCCTAACGTGGAACTTTGCATGACGTAGTTATAATTCGGGTTCTTTTTTCCCACATGCATCACCTGCACTTGCTCACATTAAAGGAACTAACTTTGCTGAGATGGGGGAATTTCTCAAATAACAGTAGGATGGGAACAGCTGAAGGATGCAGAACAACAATGGACAAGACCAAAAGGAGTTATATTATGGGCAACTAACCTTTATGTTAGAAAATTACATAAAGGAAAAGAAGGCCGCTCTGGTACTCGAATGTAGTAGCTGAAAAGATAAGGGAAAGGAAGTTAGCCTTCACACGTTATAATACGACTCATAAAGATGAAGACAGGAAAGAATACCTGAATAAGCAAAGAGAAGCTGGAAAAGCTATCAGGAAAGTGAAGCGCAAATGGAAGAAAAGATAGCTAATACGGTAAAATTGTGGGATAAGTCCTTTTTCAGATATGTACGTGTCAGACCTGTGAGTTCTTGTACCAAGTTGAGCGCTGTCGAGCCCGGAACTTGGACCAGGTTCTGCTTGATGGCTGGAAAACCCCGGGTTCCACCTGCGCTGACCGCCGATCACCAGAGGTTGAGCCCCTAGGTGCGGGCGGCCTGCAGGGTTTACGAGATGGAGCAGGAAGCAGGGTGAAGAACGTGATGGCCAGACAGGCAGCAGGCAAGAGAGTGATCCAGGTACAGGTAGAGTCAGTAGGCAGGCAGCAGGTCAAGAGAGTAATCCAGGTACAGGCAGAGTCAGTAGGCAGGCAGCAGACATGAGAGTAATCCACGTACAGGCAAGGTCATGAGGCAGGCAGCAGACACAAGAGTAATCCAGGCACAGGCAGAGTCAGTAGGCAGGCAGCAGACACGAGAGTAATCCAGGTGCAGACAAGGTCAGTAGGCAGGCAGCAGACACAAGAGTAATCCAGGTACAGGCAGAGTCAGTAGGCAAGCAGCAGACACAAGAGTAATCCAGGTACAGGCTAAGTCAGCAACGAACAACAAAGTAGAGGAGAAGAACAGTACTGAGCAAGTAACACCTACCAAAGTAGAAGCTGAAGCATGGAGCCCAAGGATAGATCAGCAGATAAAGTGCTGGCGTCAGACGTCAGCAGGAGCCTAGCAGGGTGAGAGAGAGCAGCCATAGGGAGAGAGCAGGAGGAGGGCACAAGCAGTAGTCAATAGGAAAGGAGCAAGGGAAAGGGAGCACCCTGAAAGGCCACGCGGGATGATAGGGGTGGAGCTAAGCAAATGTGCAGTGCATCACGACGCGGAGACGACAAGCAGGCAAAGGGCAGTGCTGTCCGAGCAGGCTGGAAGCGCGCCGCACTGATTATGACGGCGTTGCAGTGAAGCCCTGCGCGGCTCGAGGACGTTGAGGTAGGGGTACATGACAGTACCCCCTCCTTTAGGGCCTCCCTCTGCCTAGGTCCGGGTTTGGATGGGTAGCGGATATGGAACTCCCGGATCAACTCAGGTGCATGGATGTTGGCAGCGGGCTCCCAAGAATTATCCTCGGGACCAAAGTGCTTCCAGGATAGCAAATAGAACAGCCGTCCCCTTTGACGTTTGGAATCCAGAACCTCATCTACCTCGAATTCAGGATCCGGCTCGGAATCAGAAACGATGATCTTTTTTGGCTCTGGGTGCCATTTCGAGGTCAAGAATGGCTTTAGCAGGGACACGTGGAAAGCGTTGTGGACCTTGAGATTACCTCGTAACTGGAGACGATAAGTGATGGCTCCCACCCGAGATTGTACTGAAAAGGGTTCAATGTATCGGGGAGCAAACTTGAAGGAGGGTAATTGGAGTCTGAAGTATTTGGTACTAAGCCAAACATTTTGTCCAGGTTGAAAGGTCGGAACAGACCGTCTCTTACGATCTGCAAAAAGCTTGTATCTAGCAGAGGCTTGCTGAAGATGTTGTTGGACCCTGCTCCAAATGTCCCGGATATCAGTGAGGGTCTGTTGGAGCTGAGGTGAGGCTTGGGTCTGAGGGATCGGAAGTGGTAGACGTGGGTGGCACCCGTATACTGTAAAAAATTGTGATGTACAAGAGGCAGTGTGGAGACCGTTGTTATAGGCGAATTCAGCCCAGAGGAGTAATGTGGACCAATCATCCTGTCAGTTATTAGTATACATTCGCAGGAAGGTCTTGAGAGTTTGATTGACCCGTTCCACCATTCCATTGGTCTGTGGGTGGTATGAGGATGAAAAATGGGTGGTGATGACAAAAGCAGAACACAGTGCTCTCCAGAACCTAGAAGTGAATTGAGATCCCCGATCATTTATGATCCGGAGAAGTAGACCATGTAAACAGAAAATATGCTGGATGAAATTCTTGGCAAGAGTAGCAGCCAAGGGGGAGAGATTTTATAGGAATGAAATGGGCCATACGGGAGAATCGATCAACCACTACCCAAATGACCATGTGACCTTGGGACGGTGGTAAATCAGTAACAAAGTCCATGGATACTTCCTGCCAAGGGAGCTGTGGAACTGGCAGTGGCTGTAAGAATCTCCATGGCTTGCCAGGAGAGGATATGTTTCGGGCACAGATGGGATAGGTGGAAACAAAATGTAAGACATCCTGAGCCATGCGTGGCCACCAATAGTACTGAGAGATTAAATGAAAAGTCTTGCGGAATCCAGAGTGACAACAAACGTGGAGGAGTGTCCTCATTTGAAAACTTTCTTCCTGGACTGGGGTGGAACAGAGGTCTTTGTGCTGACGGAAGAATCTACAGTCGTGGAGGCAACACAGGCAGGATTAAGCATGGGGTAGGATTCCTCGGGTTCTTCGGGTTGAAGGCCCTGGAGAGCGCATCAGCCTGAATATTCTTTTCAGCAGGTCGAAATACCAGGCGGAAGTTAAAACAGGCAAAGAAAAGAGACCAGCATGCCTGTCGCAGGTTTATTCTCTTAGCATCCTGAAGGTGTAGGAGATTCTTGTGGTCAGTGATTACTGTCATTGGGGGGAAAGGAGATATCGCAATTCCTGGAGAGCCAATTTAAGGGCCAACAATTCCCGGTCTCCAATGGTGTAGTTATGCTCTGCCGTAGAAAAAATTTTGGAAAAAAGAAACAGGGATGACGCTTGCCAGAGTCTGAGGTTTGAGAAAGAACAGCCACTGCCCGCAGCGAAGAGGCATCCACCTCTAAAATGAATGGTTTTTTAATATCCGGGCTTCGAAGCACAGGAGCAGAGAGAAAGGCTTGGTTTACGGTGGCAAAAGCCTCCTGGGCCTCCGGTGTCCAGTTCCTCACATCAGCACCCTTCCTGGTCAGTGCGGTGAGGGGCAGTGGTAAGGGAGTATTGATGGATGAACTGCCGGTAGTAGTTAGCAAACCCCAAAAATCATTGCAAGGCCCAGAGACCCTGGGGCATGGGCCAATCCCGGATGTCTCGGAGTTTGGTGGGGTCCATTTGGAGCCCCTCTGAAGAGACGATATATCCCAAGAATGGAATAGACCTGTCACGATTGTGACTGTTTTCCTTGACTGTGCTCACCTTGCCCTCTGGTGGCCAGAACCAGTGGCTGCCATAGTCTGTCTTGCTATCTCCCTACACATTCCAGACTTTCTTTCCGGTCCGGTCCAGATATTACAGCCCTCCAGACTTGGTTTGAAGTTTGGCAGCTAGCCTCACCCTTAGCTGCCTTGAGATTGCTGCAGCTGAGCCTTAGCTGCTGATGGGCTTTATTAACCACCTGGAAACTTTCTGCTTTGCCTTTGCAACGCCAAAGGTCGTGGTTGTTGGTGTGCTGTTAGGAGCACTTCTGCCTGCTTTACCCTTTTGGCTTCCCTGCTTTTCCCTTTTGGTGCTGTTAGGAGCACTTCTATATTGTTGGTATGCTGTTAGGAGTACTTCTATCTTGTGGTGTGCTGTTAGGAGCACTTCTGCCTCGCTTTGTCTGAGCTTCCCTGCCTTTCCCTTTTAGCTTCCCTGCTTTATCCTTTTGGTGCTGTTTGGAGCACTTCTGCCTTGCTTTGGTTTGTGCCTGTATGCCTTGTCTGTCTTGTGTTGTTTCTCTAGTCCCCTCTGCCTTTACCTTCAGTCCCTGTTTAATCAAGCTTGTTGCTGTATCCTGTCACCTGAGGGAGTACCCTCAGTCCTGAGTCCTGGTCCCTGTCTAGTGAAGCGTGCTTTATATTCCTATACCCTGTGTGAGTTCCTGTATCCAGTAAGTCCTGCCAGCTGCCCGCACCTAGGGGCTCAACCCCTAGGGAATGGTGGTCAAGCGCAGGTGAAGTCCTGTTCCTGTCACGCTAGTTCCTGTATCCTGCTTGTGTTTCCTGATTCTGGTTTCTGCCTCGCCTGCCTGCAAGTCCTGTTGGTCCAGTCCTGGTTGGGGGGTTTTGCCTGCTGCTGCTGCTCCTCGTCAGCAGCCCAAGGGCTCACGATTCCAGACTATCCTTGAGAACCTGACAAGACCGTTGATGAAACGAACACTTCTCTAGTTTGGCGAAGAGACAGTAATCCCGAAGGCATTGGAGAACGGTGCTGACATGACGAGGGTGGTTTTGAACAGAAGCAGAAAAAATCCAAAATATCATCCAGGTAAACCATGACTGAGGAGTACAGGAGACCTTGAAAAATGAAGTTAATGTATTCCTGAAAGACTGCAGGTGCATTAAAAAGGCCAAATGGCATGACTAGATATTCAAAATGTCCTTCATGGGTATTAAAGGCGGTCTTCCATTCGTCCCTATGTCAGATTCGGACCAGATTGTAGGCGCCTCGGAGATCCAGCTTGGTAAAGATAGATGCTCCCTGCAGACGGTCAAAAAGTTCTGGAATCAGAGGGAGCGGATACCGATTCTTAATGGTTATTTCATTAAGACCCCGGTAGTCTATACAAGGTCGCAGAGAGCCGTTCTTCTTGGTTACAAAGAAGAAACCTGCCCCCGCTGGAGAGGAGGAGGGTCTGATGAAGCCCTTTTGGAGGTTTTCTTGAATGTATTCCTGCATGACGTTAGATTCCTTCCAGGAGAGGGTATACAGCCGACCCCGAGGTGGTGTGTTGCCCGGAAGTAATTCGATAGGGCAGTCAAAGGACGATGCGAAGGAAGGGAATCAGCCTCCTGGGCATTGAAAACATCTTGGAATTCCACAGGAAGGGAAGCATCGCAGGGAAGCAGGCCCCCGGGGGAGGCAGAAATAGTCCTCGGAGGAGGAACCACTGGCATGAGACAGGAAACAAAACATTGGGAACCTCAACTGTCGATATCGCTAGTGGTCCACTTGATACTTGGTGTGTGTTGTCGTAACCAAGGCAGGCCTAAAATAACAGGATGGATGGCCCGGGAAAGAACCAGAAGCTGAATCTCTTCCTTATGTAAAATTCCTACTTGCATCTGCAACGGCCGAGTAAGGTAGAGTAGGGTAAAGTCAGTCTCTGAATGGAGGTCACTTGTAACGTAGGTTTACAGGCCATTGAGGGAGTTCCAAGCTGGACTAGGAGACTGGCGTCAATAAAATTCCCTCCGGCCCCTGAATCGATCAAAGCCATGGTGCTAATACAAAGTTCCTTCTAGCGCAGCAATATAGGGACAGAGACAAGATTATCCGGAAGAGGTGAGAATCGACCCAGGCCCACCCCCTTCAGAGGCCCTGGGTCAACGTATTTCCTGGTTTATTTGGGCAATATCTCAGGAAATGGCCAGCCTGCCCACAATAGAGGCAGAGTTGATTGTTCCGATGGTGAACCCTTTCCTTCTCAGAGAGGCGATGCTGCCCGATAACTATCGGCTTTTCGGAGATTCCAGAAGTGGTGCCAGTAGCTCCTTTAGGAGAAGAAGGACGCAACACCCGAGGAGATGGTCTTTGTGATTGACGCTGAGCAGAATGTTCCTGTGTCCTCTCTTGAAACCGAATGTCGATACGGACGCAGAGAGTAATCAGGGCATCCAATGTGGTCGGAAGTTCCCAGCCTGCCTACTCCTTTGATTCAGCCCATAAACCCCTGCCAGAAGATGGCTATGAGGGCCTCCTGGTTCCATCTCACCTCGGAGACTAGGGTTTGAAAGCGTACGGCATATGCCCCTACAGAGCAATTGCCTTGTTGAATCCGTAGAAGTTCTCCGGCTGCCGAGGAGGGACGTCCAGGCATGTCGAAAACTAACCTAAAATGGCAAAGAAATTCCCCAAGATCAGTGAGTAGAGGATCCCGCTGCTCCCAAAGAGGATAGGCCCAAGCCTGGGCTGGTCCGGAGAGCAGGGAGTGATCTTGAGTTAATCGGCAGAAAAGACTGGGTTGAATTTCAAAAAACATAAGACGTTGGTTGAGGAACCCTCGACAAGCGGAAGGGGTACTGTCAAACCGGGGAGGCTCAGGGAGCCTTAACCCAGGAGTGGGTAAGACTGGTCCGCATGGTGCAGCAGGAACTTGCTGTTGAGATTGAAGAGTAGAGAACTGGGAATAAACATCATGCAGGACTCTAAACAGACGATTCAGCTGGGCCTGTTGTTGCTGAAGAACCTGGGCCAAATTCGCGAAGTCGGGTTTGTTCGGCGAACTAATGGCTTCAGCTTTCTGTCAGACCTGTCAGTTCTTGTACCAAGTTGAGCGCTGTCGAGCCCGGTACTCAGACCAAGTGTCGAGCCCGGTACTCAGACCAAGTTCTGCTTGGCAGCCGGACAACCCCGGGTTTTACCTGCGCTGACCACCGTTCCCAGAGGTTGAGCCCCTAGGTGCGGGCGGCCTGCAGGGTTTACGAGATGGAGCAGGAAGCGGGGTGATGAACATGATGGCCAGACAGGCAGCAGGCAAGAGAGTAATCCAGGTACAGGCAGAGTCAATAGGCAGGCAGCAGGTCAATCCAGGTACAGGCAGAGTCAGTAGGCAGGCAGCACACACAAGAGTAATCCAGGTACAGGCAGAGTCAGTAGGCAGGCAGCACACACGAGAGTAATCCAGGTACAGGCAAGATCAGTAGGCAGGCAGCAGACACAAGAGTAATCCAGGTACAGGCAGAGTCAGTAGGCAAGCAGCAGACACAAGAGTAATCCAGGTACAGGCAAGGCCAGTAGTCTGGCAGCAGACACAAGAGTAATCCAGGTACAGGCAGAGTCAGTAGGCAGGCAGCACACACAAGAGTAATCCAGGTACAGGCAGAGTCAGTAGGCAGGCAGCAGACATGAGAGTAATCCAGGTACAGGCAGAGTCAGTAGGCAGGAAGCACACACAAGAGTAATCCAGGTACAGGCAGAGTCAGGCAGGCAGCAGACACGAGAGTAATCCAGGTACAGGCTAAGTCAGCAACGAACAACAAAGTAGAGGAGAAGAACAGTACTGAGCAAGTAACACCTACCAAAGTAGAAGCTGAAGCATGGAGCCCAAGGATAGATCAGCAGATAATGTGCTGGCGTCTGATGTCAGCAGGAGCCTAGCAGGGTGAGAGAGAGCAGCCATAGGGAGAGAGCAGGAGGAGGGCACAAGCAGTAGTCAATAGGAAAGGAGCAAGGGAAAGGGAGCACCCTGAAAGGCCATGCGGGTGATAGGGGCAGAGCTAAGCAAATGTGCGGTGCATCGCAACGCGGAGACGCCAAGCAAGCAAAGGGCACCGCTGTCTATGGATGCTGGAAGCGCGCTGCACTGGTTACGATGGCGCTGCAGTGGAGCCCCACGCCGCTCGAGGACATCGAGGTAGGGGACGTGACAGTACGTGACAAGAGGAAGTGCCATAATAGCATTGTGAGGCTCAAAGCTGAGGGACAGAAATATGTGGAAGAGGATAAGGATAAAGCTGAACTGCTTAACAATAATTTTTGCTCTGTGTTCACGGATGAAGGGCTGCAGAAAACAAAGGCTAAAGAGCATGGATGTAAGGTAGACCAAGACCCATTTATGGAGGACTGTGTTCGTGAGGAGCTAGCCAAACAAAAAGTAGACAGAGCGATGGGGCCTGATGGGATATACCCGAGGGTGCGCAAGGAACTCGGAGAACTTCTTGCGGTTCCTCTGACTGACCTCTTCAATGCTTCCTTAGAAACTGGAGTGGTCCCGGAGGACTGGAGAAGGGTGAATGTGGTTCCTTTGCACAAGAGTGGAAGTAAGGAGGAGGCTGGGAATTACAGACCTGTCAGTCTGACCTCAGTGGTGAGTAAGGTAATGGAAATGCTACTAAAGTGGAGGATTGTGAGATTTCTTGAACTGAATGGAATGCAGGACCCGAGGCAGCATGGCTTCAATAGTGGCAGGTCCTGTCAGATGAATCTAAGTACATAAGTATTGCCACACTGGGACAGACCAAAGGTCCATCAAGCCCAGTATCCTATTCCCAACAGTGGCCAATCCAGGTCACAAATACCTGGCAAGATCCCATTTTATGATGCTTATACCAGAAATAAGCAGTGGATTTTCCCAAGTCCATTTAATAATGGTCTATGGACTTTTCCTTTAGGAAGCCATCCAGACCCTTTTTAAACCCCACTAAGCTAACCGCCTTTACCACATTCTCTAGCAACGAATTCCAGAGTTTAATTACACGTTGAGTGAAGAAACATTTTCTCCGATTCGTATTAAATTTACTACTTTCTAGCTTCATCGCATGCTCCCTAGTCCTAGTATTTTTGGAAAGAGTAAACAAATGATTCACATCTACACATTCAACTCCACTCATTATTTTATAGACCTCTATGATATCTTCCCTCAGCCCTCTCTTCTCCAAGCTGTAGATGCTTCAGCCTCTCCTCAAAGGAAAATCGTCCCATCCCCTTTATCATTTTCGTTGCACTTCTCTGTACTTTTTCTAATTCCACTATATCTTTTTTGAGATGCGGTGACTAGAATTGAACACAATATTTGAGGTGCGGTCGCACCATGGAACGATACGAAGGCATTATAACGCCCTCACTTTTGTTTTCTATTCCTTTCCTAATAATACCTAACCTTTTATTTGCTTTCTTAGCCGCAGCCACACACTAAGCAGAGCATTTCAACGTATCAACAACGACACCGAGATCCCTTTCTTGGTCTGTGACTCCTAACGTGGAACCATGCATTGCATTGCTATAGTTCGGGTTCCTCTTTCCCACATGCATCACTTTGCACTTGCTCACATTAAACACCATCTGCCATTTAGACACCCAGTTTCCCAGTCTCATAAGGTCCTCTTGTAATTTTTCACAATCCTCTCGCAATTTAACAACTTTGAATAACTTTGTGTCGTCAGCAAATTTAATTGCCTCACTAGTTACTCCCATCTCTAAATCATTTATAAATGTTAAAAAGCAGCGGTCCCAGCACAGACCCCTGAGGGACCCCACTGTCTACCCTTCTCCATTGAGAATACTGACCATTTAAACCTACTCTCTGTTTTCTTGTAACCAGTTTTTAATCCACAATAGAACACTACCTCCTATCCCATGACTCTCCAATTTCCTCTGGAGTCTTTCATGAGGTACTTTGTCAAACGCCTTCTGAAAATCCAGATACACAAAATCAACTGGCTCACCTTTATTCACATGTTTGTTCACCCCTTCAAAGAAATGTAGTAGATTGGTGAGGCAAGATTTCCCTTCATGAAATCCATGTTGACTTTGTCTCATTAATCCATATTTTTGAATATGCTCTGTAATTTTGTTCTTTATAATAGTCTCTACCATTTTGCCCAGCACCGACATCAGGCTCACCGGTCTATAATTTCCCGGATCCCCTCTGTAACCTTTTTTAAATATCGCTGTTACATGGGCTACCCTCCAATCTTCCGGTACCACGCTCGATTTTAAGGATAATTTACATATTACTAACAATAGTTCTACCAGTTCATTTTTCAATTCTATCAGTACTCTGTGATGAATACCATCCAGTCCAGGAGATTTGCTACTCTTCAATTTTTTCACGGAGAGGGTGGTGGATGCTTGGAATGCCCTCCCGCGGGAGGTGGTGGCGATGAAAACGGTAACGGAATTCAAACATGCGTGGGATGTGCATAAAGGAATCCTGTGCAGAAGGAATGGATCCTCAGAAGCTTAGCTACAATTGGGTGGCAGAGCAGGTGGGGGGAAGAGGGGTTGGTGGTTGGGAGGCGAGGATAGGGGAGGGCAGACTTATACGGTCTGTGCCAGAGCCGGTGATGGAAGGCGGGACAGGTGGTTGGGAGGCAGGAAAAACTGCTGGGCAGACTTATACGGTCTGTGCCCTGAGAAAGACAGGTACAAATCAAGGTAAGGTATACACATGAGTTTATCTTGGGCAGACTGGATGGACCGTGCAGGTCTTTTCCTGCCGTCATCTACTATGTTACTATGTTACTATGTAATTTGTTAGATTGTCCCATTACATCCTTTAGGTTTATAGAGATTTCATTCAGTTTCTCCGACTCGTCAGCTTCGAATATTATTATTATTAGCATTTGTATAGCACTACCAGACACACGCAGCGCTGAACACATGACACAAAGAGACAGTCCCTGCTCAATAGAGCTTACAATCTAAATAATACAGACAGAGAAGACAGTTACAGGTGAGGGAAGTAATGGGTGAGAAGGAAGGACGGGACAATTGAGTAGTGGCTAGGAGCTAAAAGTAGCAGTGAAAAGGTGGGTTTTCAGCATAGATTTGAAAACAAGTAGAGATGGAGCTAGATGTATAGGTCCAGGAAGTCTATTCCAGGCATAAGGTGCCGCAAGAGAAAAGGAACAAAGCCTGGAGTTAGCAGTGGAGGAGAAGGGGGACGACAAGAGAGATTTGTCCAGTGAGCGGAGTTCACGGGGAGGAATGTAGGGAGAGATGAGAGTGGAGAGGTAATGGGGGGGCTGCAGAGTGGATGCATTTAAAGGTCAGTACGAGAAGTTTAAACTGTATGCGGAAGCAGACAGGGAGCCAGTGAAGTGACTTGAGGAGTGGGCTAGTGTGGGTATAACGGTTCTGGCGGAAAATAAGACGTGCCGCAGAATTTTGAATAGATTGGAGAGGAGAGAGATGGCTGAGTGGAAGACCAGTGAGAAGTAAATTGCAATAGTCCAATAGTACCATTTCTGGCACTGGTATCACTCCCAAATCTTCCAGGGTGAAGACCGAAGCAAAGAATTCATTTAATCTCTCTTCGCTATGGCTTTGTCTTCCCTGATCACCCCTTTTACCCCTCGGTCATCTAGTGGTCCAACCAATTATTTTGCCATCTTCTTGCCTAAAAAAATTCTTATTATGTGTTTTTGCCTGTAACGCAATCTTTTTTCAAAGTCCCTCTTTGCCTTCCTTATCAGCGCTTTGCATTTAACTTGACATTCCTTATGCTGTTTCTTATTATTTTCAGTCGGTTCCTTCTTCCACAGTGGCGTTCCTAGGGGCGCTGACACCCGGGGCGGATCGCCGATGCGCCCCGCCCCCCCCCCCCCGGGAGCAGCGCCCCCCCCCCCGAAACAGCGCAACCGCCCTCCGGCGAAATAACCCCCTGGGTGCAGCGCGCCCCCCCGGCAAAAGAACCCCCGGGTGCACGCCGCTGGGGGGGGGGGGGGTGCCGCGTGCCTGTCGGCTCTTTGTTTCCATGCTCCCTCTGCCCCAGAACAGGAAGTAACCTGTTCCGGGGCAGAGGGAGCATGAAAACGAAGAGCTGACAGGCGTGCGGCACCCCCCCAGTGGCGTGCACCCGGGGCGGACCGCCCCACTGCCCCCCACCCCCCTTGGTACGCCACTGTTCTTCCATTTTCTGAAGGACTTTCTTTTAGTTGTAATAACATCCTTCACCTCACTTTTTAACCATGCCGGCTGTCATTTGGTCTTCCTCCCTCCTTTTTAATATATGGAATATATTTGGCCTGGGCTTCCAGGATGGTATTTTTGAACAGCATCCACGCCCAATGTAAATTTTTGACCCTTGTAGCCACTCCTCTACGTTTTTTTTTCACCGTTCTTCTCATTTTATCAGTCTCCTTTTTGAAAGTTAAATGCCAACATATTGGATATCCTGTGTATACTTACTCTAAAGCCAATATCAAATTTGATCATATTATCAGCAGTATTATCAAGCGGCCCCCATCACCATTACCTCCCACACCAGATCATGCGCTCCACTAAGGACTAGGTCTAGAATTTTTCCTTCTCTTGTTGGTTCCTCGGTTCCTATACCAGCTGCTCCTACCGTTAGATTGTAAGCTCTCTTGAGCAGGGACTGTCCCTCCCCGTGTTTAAACTTGTACAGCGCTGCGTAACCCTGGCAGCGCTATAGAAATGCTAAGTAGTAGTAGTAGTAGTAGCATAAAGCAATCCATGATTTCGTCAAGGAAGTTTACCTCCCTAGAATGCCCCGATGTTAGACTTACCCAATCAATATTGGGGTAATTGAAATCACCCATTATTATCGTGTTGCCCAGTTTGTTAGCCTCCCTAATTTCTGATAACATTTCTACATCCATCTGTTCATCCTGGCCAGGCAGATGGTAGTAGACTCCTATCACTATCCTTTTCCCCTTTACACATGGAATTTCAATCCACAGGGATTCCAAGATGTGTTTTGTTTCCTGTAGAATTTTCAATCTATTTGTTTCAAGGCCTTCCTTAACATACAATGCTACCCCTCCACCAATTCGATCCACCCTATCACTATGATATAATTTGTACCCCGGTATGACTTCTTCGACTAGGTGACCAAACAGTTGGATGTGGGAGGGGCGCTTGATGTGGTATATTTGGATTTCAGCAAAGCCTTTGACACGGTTCTGCACAGGCGACTGATAGATAAATTGAGTGCCCTCGGTATGAGACCTAAAGTAACTGATTGGGTTAAAAATTGGTTGAATGGAAAGAGACAGAGGGTAGTAGTAAATGGAGCTTGCTCTGAAGAAAAGGATGTTGTCAGTGTAGTACCGTAGGGATCGGTCCTTGGGCCGGCTCTTTTTAACGTCTTTGTGAGCAATATTGCAGAAGGGCTGTCTGGTAAGGTTTGTCTTTTTGCGGATTATACCAAACTTGCAACAGGGTGGACACCCCGGAAGGTGTGGATGACATAAGGAAGGACCTAGTGAAGCTGGAGGAATGGACCAATATTTGGCAACTAAGATTTAATCCCAAAAAATGCAGGGTCATGTATTTGGGTCACAAGAATCCGAGGGAATGGTACAGTATAGGGGGTGAAGTGCTTCAGTGTACGAAGGAAGAGCGGGACTTGAGGGTGACTGTGTCTGATGATCTTAAAGCTTCCAAACAGGTAGAAAAAGCGACAGTCAAAGCCAGAAGGATGCTTGGGTGCATAAAAAGAGGGATGACCAGCAGGAAAAAGGAGGTGATAGTGCCATTGTATAAGTCTCTGGTGAGGCCCTATTTAGAGTGCAGTTCTAAAGACCGCACCTACAAAAAGATATAAACAGGATGGAGTCAGTCCAGAGGGTGGCTACAAAATTAGTAAGCAGTCTTGAAAACAAAAATTATAGGGACAGGTTTAGGAACCTCAACATGTATAAACTGGAAGAAAGGAGGGAGAGAGGAGACATGATAGAGACATTTAAATATCTCAAAGGCATTTATGTACAGGAAGTGAGCCTTTTTCAACTGAAGGAGAGCTCTGGAACGAGGGGGCATGCAATGAAGTTAAGATGGAGTAGGCTTAGGAATAATCTAAGAAAGTATTATTTCACGGAAAGGGTGGTGGAGGCATGGAATGGTCTCCCGGTGGAGGTTGTAGAGTCGAGGACTGTGTCAGAATTTAAAAAGGCATGGGATAAGCATGTGGGATCACTTAGGAAAAATAAGAATTAGGGGTTACAGAGGATGGGCAGACTGGATGGGCTATTTGGCCTTTATCTGCCATCATGTTTCTATGTTTCTCTGCTTTATTCGTTATAAAAACAGGTCTAGTTCAAAATGTCTTAGTTTTAGTCCTGGATGGTTTTGTTTTGTTCAATTATGCTTGAAAAACGTCCAAGTGTTAGAGATGCCCAGATCCTGCCCCTGACATGCCCACTTGTGATTTGAATGCCTTCTTATGGACTTCATAGAAAAACATCTAAAAATTGGTTTCAAAAGTACTAAGATGTTTATGTGAGAAAAACATCCAAATGAAGATTTATGCCATTTTTGGACCTTTTGAAAATGAGCCCCATAATGTCTTACGCTTTTATTAATATTTATGGCCCCAATCTAGATTAAGCCACATTGAGCCTGCAAAAAGGTGGGAAAATGTGGGGTACAAATACAATAAATAAATTGTCCTCAATTTTGGGGGGATCTAATTCACCAGTTATCTTTGCTTAATGTTGACCATTTTATTATGGGGAGTGATATGAACATTCCCATTGATTTTGTCCTAGACATGAAATCTACAGTTAAATTTAGAATTTCTAAATCATATAAAGCTTTTAATGATATGTTAACCCAATTTGGCTTAATAGATATGTGGTGTCTTCTTCACCCTGATACACTGGACTATACATTCTATTCTATACCTCACAATTAATATTTCAGACTTGATTACTGGTTTATTTCCAAATCATTAGTTGATAACCTACTTACTTCTACAACTGAACCACTATATATCTCTGATCATGCTTGTGTTACGGTCTCTTTGGATGTTATCCCTTGTATACCTGAAGCTAAGATATAGTTTTTTAAATCTGCGCTTCTACAAGATAACTGACTGTACTGAACCTTACTTTGATTTGAATGTCTTGCCTGATGTCTCTCTCTTTACTACTTGGGATGCATACAAATTTTGCCTACATTCATGGTGAAATCATTGCATATTCTGCACATGTTAATAAATTATATAAACAAGCTGGAACAAGTGATCTCCTCATACGAACACAAATATATGCATTCTGGTAACAAGGAAGATCATCTTTTACTTCAGAAACTTAAATTTAATTTCAACTAAATCCTGGGTCACAAAGCAGACATTCAGTTAACTGCACAGTCAGCTTATACTATGCAGGCATGAACAGAATTGGCAGAACGCTTGGTATTTACTTTAAAGGTGCCAGAAAAAAACTACTATCCATGTTATTAATCATAATGGAGTACCAAGCAAAAACATTATGAACCACTTTCTAGATTTCTACAAAGGTATTTTACTCTACACATCATAGCGTTACAAAGGATCATATGTCATCTTGTCTTCAATCCTTAAAACGTCCTACTCCAGACTCCCACCTATGTTCTCATTTAGTTTCTAAGTTCACTGTTTCTGATATCCAAAAAAGCTATTTCTTCTTTAAAACCAAGAAAATCTCCAGGAAGTGATGGTCTCATTGCAGAATATTATCAAATATTTTCTTCCATTTTAACGCCTAGATTGTCACATTTATATAATTATTGCATTGATGCTAAAACGTCTGGTTAGTGTACTCTTGGAAAAACCTGGTAAGGACCCTATATGTTAGCTGGCAATTACCAGCCCATCTCTCTGCTTAGCTTTGATTGGAAAATATTTGCCAAGGTTATTGCAGATAGACTGGCATCTGTAATAGGTCAGCTTGTTGCACCTGAACAGAGTGGTTTTCTCCCTGGTCACCTTGGTATGGATAATTCCAGAATATTTAGCCATGCTTTGCATCTGTCTAAATGACTTGATATCCCAGCTTGAGTGATTTCTCTGGATGCAGACAAGACCTTCGACTATGTCGAATGGACTTTACTGTTCCATGTTTTTAAAAAAAGGTTTAAATTTGGTGACAGTTACATAAATATGATTTCT
The DNA here is from genome assembly GCF_901765095.1 of Microcaecilia unicolor. NCBI lineage: Eukaryota > Metazoa > Chordata > Amphibia > Gymnophiona > Siphonopidae > Microcaecilia > Microcaecilia unicolor. The sequence goes on along the minus strand of NC_044038.1, from coordinate 110,550,161 downwards.
GTATTGCATTCTGCACCAACTGCTAAACTAGGAGTAGCCTAGTGGTTAGTGCAGAGGACTTTGATCCTGAGAAACTGAGTTTAATCCCCACTGCAGCTCCTTGTGACTCTGGGCAAGTCACTTAACCCTCCATTGCCCCTGGTACAAAATAAGTACCTGAATATATGTAAACTGCTTTGAATGTAGTTGCAAAAACCTCAGAAAGGCAGTATATCAAGTCCCATTTCCCTTTCCCCTCCCTCACTGAGTCATTTCATTTGTTTAAGGGTACCAAGCAAGGATGCCTCTATCCCCTTTATTATTTCTACTTGCTCTGGAACCACTTCTTATAACTATCAGGGAACACCAGGGTATTCAAGAAATTTCAATTAGAAACTCTTCTATAAAATTGACTGCATATGCGGATGACGTATTGTTATACATTAATAATCCTGAAGACAAATTAATTGGACAAAAACTGAACTCATGCCCCTAAATATACACTGTACCACAGACCGGTGCTTGGGTCTCTGGCACCCTACTGCAAACTATCAGTTGGCACCCCCCCCCCCCCCAAGTCCAGCATCTCCTTTCTCTCTTCTCCCTTCCCCCCTCTCCGACCCCACACCCTTTTTCAGCCCAGTGCCTTAAAAGGTGAAGAACAAAAGTTTGCTGTTTTTTTTACTTGATAGCTTTTTAATTTATTTGAAAGCTTCCTATATGTAGATATAAATATCATGAAATAAAATAGAATATCACTAAAACTGCTTAAAAAATTATTGTAGCTGGTGGAAACAACACAAAGGCTATATTTTGTGCTCCTTTTTCTACACTGTTCTATACAATACAGTAATCTATGGCCAAATTTCAGTGAGGATATCCTGTTTATTGATGGGTTCATCTTAACTGTTGTTGTAATCTGCCTTGGGAAGCCCCACTCCCAATCCCCCCTCCCCCCCCCCGAACAAAACTGAACCCCTACCCATAATCCCCCGGGTGTACCTTATAAACACTGGCCTAGTTGGGACAGCAGCGATCCTGCAGTCAAAATGACTGTGACAACTTCCTGCAGCAGTCTGTGAGACTGCTGTGGGAGGTCATGGCAACAATTTTGAGATTGCAGCCCACAAAGGCAGGAGTGACTTGGATCACTCTTGCCTATGCTGGCTCCAATCTCATATTGGCCATTGTGACTTTCAGTGGCAGTCTTGCAGACTGCTGCAGGAAGTTGCGGCAGCCATTTTGACTGTAGGGCCAGCATGGGCAGGAGCGGCTGGGCATCGTTTCATTGTTCTGCTAGACTACCAGGAAGCTTAGGTAGGCCCGGGAGGGCCTGTCCTGACTGGGGAGGTTGGGAGGGTGGTCTGTACTTGTGGAGAGAGCTTGGACGGGTGTCTTGCTTTGTTTGGGGGTGGGGGTTGGAAGACAGTCTAGAACTTGATAGAGGACGAGAGGGCAAATGAGGACCAGAGTAGTGGGAGTGTGGTATCGGAGGGGCTGGGGCACCTCTACTACTACTACTATTACTATTTAGCATTTTTATATGTTTTGCGGGTCCCAGTCAAATATTCAGCCGAGCCTGCATAACTGTCTTATGCAGGCACAGGCTGAACGTCGGCTGGGAACTGCATAAGCTCCAGAGGCCACTGAAGTCTCAATTAGCCCCTGATGTTCAGTGCCAGGGCCTAGACATGGCCAGCACTGAACATTTGGGGCTAATTCTTCCTGTAGCAGTCAGCATTTCTCCATATATTTTAAAACACGATCTACATCGGCAGATCCTGTTCTGTGATACTAGTGGAACATGAAATGTCCCGACCTGTACATCTCAATTCCCATTTGTGTGTCCTTTCTAAAATGCCACTGTAAATGCCAATCAAAAGGATTGCAAGAGCTCAAAGTGCAGTGTTTTTACTGTCCACAAGTACTTTTTAAACCAGTTTTTAAAGTGAAAATAAACGTGATTTCATTTTAAAAATTGCCTAACAAAAATGTACCTGCACCGCTTTTTTCTATGGGCAGTTTTTCCAGCTAAGACAGCATGCACAGTTTTGAAAATGCCAAATTTTGGGGTGCTTTTACTAAAGCTTAGCACAAGCTAACAGACATTAGAGTGTACTAAGGGCCATAAGATGCAAACCATTTAGCACACACTAAGGGCCAGATGCACTAAACTTAACGAGCTATTAACAAGCAAGTAGTAAACCCTGGCATGCACTAAAGACTTTTTCCTGACGACGGTAGCAGCTAACAAAAATGGATTGCAGATGAGCAAATCGTGTAGAAACCCTATTGTAATGAGATGCACTAACCTTTTCTGATTGCCTTAACACTGGAAAACGTTGGAAAATCTAATGAGAGGTCTGTACCTCTCGTTGGGGCTGCGCGGGATTGGAAAAATTATTAAAATGTAAAAAAAAAATCAGCGGGCAAAAACGGCCAAGTGCTCGTCAGGAGCGTCCTTTATGGACGTTCTTCACTATATATATTTAAAAAAAAATCAAACAGGCTCCAATGCTGTTTTGATAAATGTTCAATAAAGACTTCATGCAACTTAAAAAAAGTGGTAAAAAAATCTAAGTGCTCGTCCTTTTTTTTTTTTTTAACAAAATTATTAGGAGGATTTGAACCCGCTGGTGCTCTAACCACTCGGCCACAACTGTACTTACTTGGATGTCCCTCCCTTACTTCCAGGTCTCTTAGCTGAGTGAAGCACAGCCAAAAAGGACGTTTTTATTATTGCGGGGGGGGGGGGGGGGGGGGGGAGGTCGCCCAAAATGTATGTTTTTTTTTTTAAAGTGATGTTTATTTAAAAAAATCAAACAGGCTCCGATGCTGCAAGCTCTTTTTTGGATTTCAACCTCGGAATAATAAAAACGTCCTGCTTCACTCAGCTGAGAGACCTGGAAGTCTCTGAGCCAATCACAGCGCGTTTAGCTCGGCTGAACACGCTGTGATTGGCTCAGGGACTTCCAGGTCTCAGCTGAGTGAAGCACTGCCAAAAAAGACGTTTTTATTATTCCGGGGTTGAATTCTGTCCAAAAAAGAGCCTGCAGCATCGGAGCCTGTTTGATTTTTTAAAATAAAGCTTCACTTTAAAAAAAAACGTACATTTTGGGAGGCCTCCCCCCCCCCCCCCCCCAGCAATAATAAAAACCTCTTTGTTGTTCGTGCTTCACTCAGCTGAGAGACCTGGAAGTAAGGGAGAGATATCCAAGTAAGTACAGTGTGGCTGAGTGGTTAGAACACTGGTCTTGTAATCCAGAGATGGCAGGCTCAAATCTCACTAATAGTTTTGTTTAAAAAAAAAAAAAAGGGCGAGCACTTGGATTTTTTTACCACTTTTTTAAGTTGTATGAAGTATTTATTGAACATTTATCAAAACAGCATAACAAAATACAGCACTCCAGAACAAGTAAGTAATAACATGACTGATCAGCTCCAGGTCTCTCTCAGCCAATCCCAGCGCGTTTAGCTGTTACCAGTATCAGCTAAACGCACTGTGATTGGCTGAGAGAGACCTGGAGGGAGGGACGTCCAAAAAGTTTTGATTTGTGTCCTCTCACGTCCTGATCCTGGGGGTGCAAGCTGAAAACTGCTTAAGCGTCGCTTGCCTTTGTGCCAGGCTGAAAGAAAATAAAAAGCAGCTTTTCTGGGCTGAAAGGCTCCTCCGTATCGTCAGGTTAGTTTTTATTCTCTTGCCTCTGAACTGTACATTAGCTTGTAGCCTGTAAAAAGAACGTCTTTTTAGAGGAAGTTTATTTTATAGTGAAAGATGTCCATAAAGGACGTCCTTGGCATGCGCAGAGCAGCCAGCATAATGCTTGGCTGCTCTGCGCCAGGGGCGTAGCTACGGGTGGGCCTGGGTGGGCCCAGGCCCACCCAATTCCAGCCCAGGCCCGCCCAGCGCCAGCGCCAGCTCCCATTGCCGGCCACTGCTGCTTTTCCTGATGAGCAGCAGGGCCGGCGCCGGGCGCTACAAAAAGAAGAAGCGCTCAGCTGACTGAGCTGAGCGCCAACGCGTCGCTAAGGACAAGAAAAAATGTTTTAAAAAAATGCGGCACCGCAGGCAGCCTCGAAGCATTGGCTGCTGGCTCTGTGCAGGCTCCTCCCGTCTCTTACATCACTGCCCCTGTAGCGAAGCAGGGGCAGTGACGTAAGAGACGGAAGGAGCCTGCAGAGCCAGCAGCCAATGCTTCGAGGCTGCCTGCAGTGCCGCGTTTTTTTAAAAACATTTTTTCTCGTCGGGTTAGCGACGCGTTGGCGGGCGCTCAGCTCAGTCAGCTGAGCGCTTCTTCTTTTTGTAGCGCCGGCCCTGCTGCTCATCAGGAAAAGCAGCAGTGGCCGGCAACGGGAGCTGGGGCTGGTGGGCCTGAATAGGAGAGGGAAAATGGATGGCAGGATGGGGAGAAAGAGGAAAAATGGAAGGATGGGGAGAGAAAGAGGGAAAACAGATGGCAGGATGGGGAGAAAGAGGGAAAATGGAAGGATGGGGAGAGAAAGAGGGAAAACAGATGGGAGGATGGCAGAGAAAGAGGGGAAAACAGATGGCAGGATGGGGAGAAAGAGGGAAAATGGAAGGATGGGGAGAGAAAGAGGGAAAACAGATGGGAGGATGGCAGAGAAAGAGGGAAAACAGATGGGAGGATGGCAGAGAAAGAGGGAAAATGGAAGGATGGGGAGAGAAAGAGGGAAAACAGATGGGAGGATGGCAGAGAAAGAGGGAAAATGGAAGGATGTGGAGAGAGAGGGAAAACAGATGGCAGGATGGCAGAGAAAGAGGGAAAACGGAGGATGGGGAGAGAAAGAGGGAAAACAGATGGGAGGATTGCAGAGAAAGAGGGGAGATGGATGAAAGGATGCAGAGAAAAAGGGGAGAGTGGAAGGATGTGGAGAGAGAAGGGACACTGAACAGAAAAGGGTAGAGAGATAGACACTGGTTAGAAGGAGGGAGAGAGACATTAGATGGAAGGATCAGGAGAGAGGGTAGATGGGTGGAAGGATGGGGAGAGAAAGAGGGAAGACGCTGGATGGAAGGGTAGGGAGAAAGAGGTGACACTGGATGGAAGGATGCAGAAAGAAAGAGGGGAGACTATTGGAAGGATGAGGAGAGAGAGGGGAGACACTGGAAGGATGGGGAGAGAAAGAGGGAAAACGGAAGGATGGGGAGAGAAAGAGGGAAACAGATGGGAAGATGGCAGAGAAAGAGGGAAAATGGATGGATGGGGAGAGAAAGAGGGAAAACAGATGGAAGGATGGGGAGAGAAAGAGGGAAAACAGATGGAAGGATGGCAGAGAAAGAGGGAAAACAGATGGAAGGATGGCAGAGAAAGAGGGAAAACGGAAGGATAGGGAGAGAAAGAGGGAAAACAGATGGGAGGATGGCAGAGAAGGAAGGAAAACAGATGGGAGGATGGCAGAGAAAGAGGGAAAACGGAAGGATGGGGAGAGAAAGAGGGAAAACAGATGGGAGGATGGCAGAGAAAGAGGGAAAACGGAAGGATGGGGAGAGAAAGAGAGAAAACAGATGGGAGGATGGCAGAGAAAGAGGGAAAACGGAGGATGGGGAGAGAAAGAGGGAAAACAGATGGGAGGATGGCAGAGAAAGAGGGGAGATGGATGAAAGGATGCAGAGAAAAAGGGGAGAGTGGAAGGATGTGGAGAGAGAAGGGACACTGAACAGAAAAGGGTAGAGAGATAGACACTGGTTAGAAGGAGGGAGAGAGACATTAGATGGAAGGATCAGGAGAGAGGGTAGATGGGTGGAAGGATGGGGAGAGAGAGGGGAGACACTGGAAGGATGGGGAGAGAAAGGAGAGCTGCTGCATGGAAAGGGGGAGTAGTGAAAGATTGGAGAATAAAAGGAAGGGGCATGGGGAGAACAAGGGTGAGAAAAAGATGAAAAGCCATAAGTAGATGAAGGAAATTAAAGAATGGATAGTAAGAATGAATTAAATCTGGACACAGAGAGAGGCAGAAAAATATTGAAGAAAGCAAAGAAAAGGAGAGAAAAATGAGAAATGGCCAGGAAACCCTGGCAGAAGAGTCAAGCGAAAACGAAGGAAAGCAGAATCTAGAGACTGGGAGCAACACAATGAGAAAAAGTAAATGGCCATACAACAAAGGTAAAGAAAATAATTTTATTTTTAATTTAGGATAAAGTAATATGGTGTTAATAAAGTTTCAGAGACCAATACTTCCTTCCTTAGGTCAGGAGAGGATACCGTAACAGCATTATACTGACCTGAGGCAGGAGGTTTTGGCCTCTGAAAGCTCACTGAAAAGGGTGTTAAGGCTATTAAATAAATTGTCTGAAATCTGATGCACTGAAAAGCAGCACTTTACCCTGTGTGACAAATGCATCTGAGTGTGACTACATTTTGCTGGGGGGGGGGGGGGGAGGTAGAGAGAAAATTTTGTGCCCACCCACTTTGGGTTCAGGCCCACCCAAAATTGGCAGTCTGGCTACGCCACTGCTCTGCGCATGCTCGACAGGACGATTGGCTGACTGTTTAACGATGGAATAGAGAATGCAAGTGAGCTACAACGAGCAGCTCATTTGCATTCCTATTCCTTGATGCATGCTCGCTCCTTACCAATTCGCTAAGGGAATCAGTAAGGGAAGGGCTCTAACGATTGATTAGTGCATCTAGCCCTAAGTGCGCTAAGCTTTAGTGAAAGGGCCCTTTGTGCTTTGCTGCAATCCCTGTCACTAGGAACGCTTCAATTTCACGGTGGCAAAAGCAAATGCACTGTGGAATAACATGCACACTATAATTTGCATAATGGGTTGCAGAGTAAACAATTTTCCAATATTTCATTTCCATGGGTCGAGTGCTGTTTTACAGTGTTGGAAAATTGCACTGTTTCATTAGGGATGTGCATCTGGATTGAACCAAATGGGAAATTAGAGAATTTCAGGCCATAATTTGACCATGTAGTTTTCCTTACAATCTACAAGATTCTCCATTTTTTTTAAATTATTTTTGGGTTTTATTGTATTAGGGGCAATGTCATCCATAGTACACACTATTGTGCAATAATGTGTTGTCACGATTCAGGAAAGGTGAGCCCTTGGGTTACAGCCGGGTTGACGCTGCCTAGTCAATCCAAGGGTTAACCGGGCTCCAACTGGCGGCAGGCAAGTCACCCGGGCTAGGAACAGGACAAACAGAACTAGTCACCTGGCCCAATTAGAGTTGAAGACAAGGCTCGGCTGGAACTGAAGACTCTGCTACAGCAGAGGCAAGGCTTGACTGGAGTGGAAGACTTGGCTGGAGCTGACGCAATGCTGGACTGGACTGGAAGGCTCAGCAAGAGCTGAGGCAAGGCTGGACTGAAGACAGGCAAGGCAAGATGGACTGCAGACATGAAAGGCAAGGCTGGCTGGACCAGAGACAACGCATGGCAAAGCAGATTAGACTGGAGGCAAGGCAAGGTGGGCTGGAGGTCAGAAAAGGTGGGCTGAAGGTCAGATAAGGCAAGATGGACTGGAGTCAGGCAAGGCAGGCACCTCCAAGAGACCCTTTGCGAAGGCACCAAAGCAGAGGCAGGAGCCTCCTTAAATCCTGCTAGGCAGAAGTGATGTTCCCTGCGGGTGCCCTGGCATAGCTGCCACTGGAATGTAAAAGGACTTCATCAGTGCACATGTGCATGCGAGTCCTAGGAAGCTAGCATCGGCCAGAACAAAGCTGCAGCGTGGGAACAGGCCGCCACACGAAGGAGCACTGTGGAGAGGAAGGTGCATCGAGGTGGGGGATACGGCAGTGGCTATGACAGTACCTCCTTCCCCAAAGGCCTTCCTCTCCCCAGTCCTGACTTGGATTTGTAAGGAAACATCCACTAGAATCTTCTAATAAGCAGTGGAACAAAACGTTCAACAGATTTCCATTGGCTGTTCTCAGAACCACAGGCCTTCCCAGAATCAGAGGTGTCCTGAACCACGCTCTCATGGTCCAGTTCATCAGGCACAGTACCAGAAGTAGGAGGTTCCCTCAGTAGATCTTGGGCCTTGGATGCAAGCTTTACCCTGAAGAAGACTCCTTCTAAGAAGGAGATCTGCAGCATCCTTTTTCTCCTGACGTATCTCTGTTTGCTGCTTGAGGCATCCCTTAGCCTGAACCTCACTGGTCCGGGGCAAATCACCAAGAATACTAGCAGTGGCTAGGGTGACAGCAGCTATTACGGAGTCCAAACAACGTTGGTGACATTAATCAAAGCTCTCTCCCAGTCTATAGTTGGGTTGTGTTTCTGTAGCCATGGTAAACCCAAGATGATGGGCTTCACAGATGTCTGAAGGACATAAAGGACAATGGCCTCACTGTGGCCACTAACATTCAGATGTAGGGAAACTGTCTGGGTTTTAAGGTTTCCTTGAATATTTCCATATACTGATGAGACTGGGATGGTCTTAGGCAAATCCTGGGTAAGGAATTTTAAAATGCTGAACGAGAGCTTCATCTATAAAGTTCCCACTTGCTCCAGAATAAAAAAAAACCTCCATACTTCTCTTTCCGTGATGGACCTTCAGTCTGTTTCAGTATGGCAACACTTATGCTCTTATGTACAATTCACAGATATCATGCTCCTTCTGAAAAACGGGTTACAGATTGCTGTTAACAGGTTAACAATTTCATGTGTGAGCCCTTTCAGGACCTTGGGGTAAATACCATACAGTCCTGATGACTTAACTGCTCTTGAGTTTGTCAATTATTACATCTTATTGACTTACACAGTTATGCACTTTACTTGCTCTGAACCATCACCATCAAAGAAGGTTTTTTGGTGTAGGTATGAAGATATGTTATTCTGAACTATGTGCTTCTTGCCTTTTCCCCAAGTTCTAGCATAATTATTGTTCTGTCTCTTTTTTAAAGTTAGCGCTAGCAGCCTGGTTAAAATAGAGCTCATTCTTTCCAAATAGGTTCCCCTTCCCCAGAATGCTGGCTAGTCCATAGAATCCTTTCTGCACTTTCATCCCACCAACACATTGAGGCTCCAGTGCTCTGTCTGTTTCTTGGATCCTGAGCATGGAAAGGGGAGTATTTCTGAGAATGTTATCCTCAAGTTTCTGGATTTTACCTAAAAGCACCACCAGAACTAGAAATTGAGGGGGGTCACGTGATGCTCTTTAGCGGAGCGGATGTCTCTAAGCCAAGCTCCGCTCCAGCCACCCCAATTTCTTTAAATTTACCTGTGAGATCTTCCATATGCGGGTCTAGAAGATTCCTGACAGCGAGATTAATTCCTGGTGCGCCCTATGACGGAGATCAAGCCCATTTTAACAGGGGAGTAGAGGGGTTATGCCCGCAAAGACCCAGCGTACGGGAAAGCTCCATGTGCAGAACTTGGGCCCCAAGATGGCGGTGACACCAGTGAGTCCTCCACCGATGAGCCTCTCGGCGGAGTCCACTAAAGATTTAGTGCAGCAGATATCGGTAGTGCTTGAGGACAAATTGTCTAAGCTACAATCGTCGGTGGATCAAATCCGAGACTCTTTGGAGCGACAGGGCGCACGAATCCAGCAGGCAGAAGACCGTATCTCGCGTCAGGAGGATCATGCTGAGATGGCGGACATGAAGATTCTGGCACTTGAGAAGCAGTGCACACTTTTAATGCAGCAAGTCGATGATCAAGAGAATAGAGGACGGCAAAATAATCTCCGAATCATAGGTTTACCAAAGTCTGTAAAAGAATCGGATCTCTGGAACTTTATCAAGAGGTGGTTGCCGGAACATTTAAACATACAGTTTCCAGATAAGGTGATGAGAGTCGAGAGGATCCACCGAGTTGGGGGCTTTGCTTGAGGGGGAGCAGTGTCCGAGACCTGTGCTGGCCAGAATACTTAATTATGCAGATAAAGATTGAGTACTACAGGCATATAGAGGAAAGAAATCGATTGACTACAACGGACATAAGCTGCTGTTGTTCCAAGATTATTCGGCACATGTTGCTGATCAGAGGAAGCAGATGGGCCGGCATTGTAAGCACCTTTTTGACAAAGGGATAAGGTTTGCACTACTGTATCTGGCGAAGGTGTGTGTGGTGCATGACAACAAAACTATCTTCTTTATGGAGCCTGGAGATTTGAGCTCCTTTGTGAACAAGTTGGAGTGATTAGCAGAGGTGCGCGACTTTGCTCTGCTGTGCCACACCTGTGCTGATCAGGGGTTTGGTTTGTACTTCACACGTTCTACTACTTCTGAGGAGCCTGACGTTGTTTAGAAGCCTGGGCCTCGGCCTGGAGCTTGGGTGAGCCTGAAGGACATGCTGGACTTTATGTTTCTTTTCTTCTTAGTTGGTTGTTTTTATCGGGGTGTTTGAGTTTGGCTAAGTATGTTACTGCCTTAGAATTCCTAAAGATCTTCCTTTTACTGCTTATAGAAGGGGGTGGGGATGGGGGGCATGGGAAGGCTAGTGGTGTGAAGGAAGGGGGACGCTTGTTGTGATTTGATATGGGTTATGTGTGCTACCTTTGTTGGTCTCTGCGGTGGGTTGGCTGGGAGGGGGAGGGATTGTTTTAGTTTCTGGGGAGGAAGAGGGGGCAGGGGGCATTAGGAGGGATCAGTGCGGTTTTTGTTTATTGAACTCCTATAGGGTATGGGGGGGATTGCTACCACAGAGTGTTTGGATGGGGAAGTCTCTGTTTCATGATGTCTGTCTCGCTTTTGTCTGGGGGACTCAGCTGGGAGGTCTCCTGGGCATATTGAGGATAGTAGTATATTCGTTCGATCCTCGATTGCTGACGGTGCTCCATGGTTGCTCTTAAAGTGGTATCGCTGAATGTTGATGGTGTCCATTCTCCGGTGAAAAGAGCAAAATTTTTGCAGGCGCTTAAGAGACTGCACACAGATATAGCGTTTCTACAAGAAACCCATTTGGGGAAAGCAGAACACCATAAACTAAAGAGGGACTGGGTGGGGAACTCTATTTTGCCACCTATAGCAGCAGGCAGCTTGGAGTAGCCATCTTGTTTAAGAGAACTGTGGTGTTCACGCTGCATAAGCTATATCAGGACCCAGAAGGTCATTTTCTAATTGTGGCAGGATTACTGCAAGGTAAGTGGGTGGCTCTTTGCAACATTTACGCACCTAATTTATACTCTCACAAATTCTTTACACTTTTGGCAGCATATTTGGCTGCCTTCGATGAATATCCCTTAATCCTGGGAGGGGATTTTAACATTACTAGTGACCCACTGATAGACTGAAGCTGCCCAAAAGACCATGAAGGGAAAGGGGTAAACTTCCTTATTCAAGAGTTGGGGGTGGTGGATTATTGGCGTTTGCATCATTTAGATGAGCATGATTATACGTTTTTTTCCACCCTCATGGGGTCCATGCATGCCTGGATTACATAAGTACATAAGTAATGCCACACTGGGAAAAGACCAAGGGTCCATCGAGCCCAGCATCCTGTCCACGACAGCAGCCAATCCAGGCCAAGGGCACCTGGCAAGCTTCCCAAACATACAAACATTCTATACATGTTATTCCCGGAATTGTGGATTTTTCCCAAGTCCATTTAGTAGCGGTTTATGGACTTGTACTTTAGGAAACCGTCTAACGCCTTTTAAACTCTGCCAAGCTAACCGCCTTCACCACATTCTCCGGCAACGAATTCCAGAGTTTAATTACGTGTTGGGTGAAGAAACATTTTCTCCGATTTGTTTTAAATTTACTAATCTGTAGCTTCATCGCATGCCCCCTAGTCCTAGTATTTTTAGAAAGCGTGAACAGACGCTTCACATCCACCTGTTCCACTCCACTCATTATTTTATATACCTCTATCATATCTCCCCTCAGCCGTCTCTTCTCCAAGCTGAAAAGCCCTAGCCTCCTTAGTCTTTCTTCATAGGGAAGTCATCTTTGACTCTTCTCTCTCCTTCTCTGCTCATATCCAGCAGATTGCCAAGACCTGTCGTTTCTTTCTTTACAACATCCGTAAAATCCGCCCCTTTCTTTCCGAGCACTCTACCAAAACCCTCATCCACACCCTTGTCACCTCTCGTTTAGACTACTGCAATCTGCTTCTTGCTGGCCTCCCACTTAGTCACCTCTCCCCTCTCCAGTCGGTTCAAAACTCTGCTGCCCGTCTCGTCTTCCGCCAGGGTCACTTTACTCTTACTACCCCTCTCCTCAAGTCACTTCACTGGCTCCCTATCCGTTTTCGCATCCTGTTCAAACTTCTTCTACTAACCTATAAATGTACTCACTCTGCTGCTCCCCAGTATCTCTTCACACTCGTCCTTCCCTACACCCCTTCCCGTGCACTCCGCTCCATGGATAGATCCTTCTTATCTGTTCCCTTCTCCACTACTGCCAACTCCAGACTTCGCGCCTTCTGTCTCGGTGCACCCTACGCCTGGAATAAACTTCCTGAGCCCCTACGTCTTGCCCCATCCTTGGCCACCTTTAAATCTAGACTGAAAACCCACCTCTTTGACATTGCTTTTGACTCGTGACCACTTGTAACCACTCGCCTCCACCTACCCTCCTCTCTTCCTTCCCGTACACATTAATTGATTTGATTTGCTTACTTTATTTTTTGTCTATTAGATTGTAAGCTCTTTGAGCAAGGACTGTCTTTCTTCTATGTTTGTGCAGCACTGCGTACGCCTTGTAGCGCTATAGAAATGCTAAATAGTAGTAGTAGTAGTAAGTCGTCCCATCCTGCTTTCACACTCTTTGGTTCGGGAGGCTGTTCAGGCAGGGATAGGGATGCCTGACGTTTCTGATCATGCCCTGGTGTGGGTTGAGCTAGAGTGGGGAGATAGGGTGGACACGTTTCGCTGGCGAATTAACCCTGCTCTTTACCAAGACCGGGAGTTTCGTAAATATCTACACCAGGGGTGGTTGGATTATGTTGCTGAGAATGATGTTCAGTCAGTGGGGGGCTCATGTTTACTGGGAGGCATCTAAGGCTGTGCTTAGAGGTAAAATCACAACGTACACTGCGTCTTTGAATAAACACAAGGAGCATAAGATTACAGGAGGACCTCGTGAGACTGGGGGATTGGGCATCCAAGTGACAGATGAAGTTCAATGTTGACAAGTGCAAAGTGATACATGTGGGTAAGAGGAACCCGAATTACAGCTATGTCATGCAAGGTTCCGCGTTAGGAGTCACAGACCTAGAAAGGGATCTGGAAGTCATCGTTGATAAGACGATGAAAACTTCTGCTCAGTGTGCTGCAGCGGCTAGGAAAGCGCACAGAATGTTGAGTATTATTAGGAAAGGGATGGAAAACAAACAAGAGGATGTTATAATGCCGTTGTATCGCTCCATAGTGAGACCACACTTCGAATATTGTGTCCAATTCTGGTCGCCGCATCTCAAAAAAGATATAAAGGAATTGGAGAAGGTGCAGAGAAGGGCGACGAAAATGATAAAAGGGATGGAACGACTTCCCTATGAGGAAAGGCTACGAAGGTTGGGGCTCTTCAGCTTGGAGAGGATGCAGCTGAGGGGTGATATGATAGAAGTCTACAAGATAATGAGTGGAGTAGAGCGGACAGATGTGAAGTGTTTGTTTACACTTTCAAACAATAATAGAACCAGGGGACACAAGATGAAGCTAGAATATGGTAGATTTAAAACAAATAGGAGAAAGTTTTTCTTTACACAGCGTGTAGTTGGACTCTGGAATTCATTGCCGGAGAATGTAGTGACAGCAGCTGGCCTTATGGAGTTTAAGGGGGGTTTGGACAGATTCCTGAAGGAAAAGTCCGTTGAACATTATTAATTTTTTTTTTTTTTTTTTTGGGGGGGGGGGGGGGGGGGGGGTTGCCGGGTGCTTGAAGCCTGGATTGGCCGCTGTCAGAGACAGGATGCTGGGCTTGATGGATCCTTGGTCTTTTCCCAGTATGGCGGTGTTTATGTGCTGGAGGATGCTAGGAGAACTTTTATTCTCAGCCCATCTGATTTATCCCGCAAGGCCTATTTTGATGTTAAGAAACAGCTTCAGGTGGTGTTGGACGCCAGAGCACTCTACAGTATTAAGCCTACACCAATGGGGTAATAAGACTGGCAAATTTCTGGCTTCTTTAGTAAAGCAGAGGTCAGCAAAAGTTATATTGGCCGAATTAGGGATGCTGCAAGGGCCACCTACACACGCAGGGAAGTCATACAGAAGGAGTTTATCTGGTTTTACACCAATCTTTATGGTAAAAACCCCTTCTCAGTTGAAAGTTGTGAGTTTTTTACTAAAGTGAATCTTCCATCAGTGACGCCAGACCAACTGGCGTTCCTCAGTGCGCCTATGCGAGGGGTTGAGGTGCAGAGAGTCATTAGTGTATAATATTTAGGGTGTATTTGTCCCTTCCTGGACTGAGGACCAGTCTAGGAATGAACAAAGCACCCAAGGCTGCTACTATATATTTGTCCTCGTCTATTTAGACTCCTGAATCCCCAGAGCAGTGCACTTACTCTGAATAATTCTAGAGACAACAATCAGAAGTCATATAGTAGATATCGGAAATCAGCTTTTTATTGATAGTTAATAATACTCACCACAATCAATATGACAGGATCAATGTTAATACAAGCCAAATCTGTTTCTCATGTGGAGCTCTGCAAGTGACTCAAACTCGTGTCACTAATATTGGAAACTCCCCTGAACACTATTTCAGTTGCCAGTTTTATAACCCTTTTTCTACTAATCATATTAATGGCAGTTTCGCCTTATCATCATTAATTCTATTTTGAAATCATCAGTTTCGACCACAATGACTTCTTAACTTTCCAGTTTCGATCAGCCCCCCATTATAGTTCTCTTTTCTTGCACCTGGCTACCAGTAAATCTATCTTTTCCGAGATATCTCTTGACTGCAGGTTCTCGTTATGCCACTGGCCAGCTGGCATTTTTATCTCAGCTCAGCTGTTTTTGCAAACTTTCCAAGTTTCACTAACTCTTCAGCCTGTCACATTTCTGAGTTGCTTAATTCAGTGAAGTCTTGGGTCAGAGATGGTCTTATGATTTTTGAGGCCTAGCTGGCAGCTGCAAGCCATTTGACCTGTTGATGGCTCTCTCATTCTCCCTGTCTCCTCAGCTCGAAACCTTGGGGTCATCTTTGACTCTTCTCTCTCCTTCTCTGCCCATATCCAGCAGATTGCCAAGACCTGTCGTTTCTTTCTTTACAACATCCGTAAACTCCGCCCCTTTCTTTCCGAGCACTCTACCAAAACCCTCATCCACACCCTTGTCACCTTGCGTTTAGACTACTGCAATCTGCTTCTTGCTGGCCTCCCACTTAGTCACCTCTCCCCTCTCCAGTCGGTTCAAAACTCTGCTGCCTGTCTCATCTTCCGCCAGGGTCGCTTTACTCATACTACCCCTCTCCTCAAGACCCTTCACTGGCTCCCTATCCGTTTTCGCATCCTGTTCAAACTTCTTCTACTAACCTATAAATGTACTCACTCTGCTGCTCCCCAGTATCTCTCTACACTCGTCCTTCCCTACACCCCTTCCCGTGCACTCTGCTCCATGGATAAATCCTTCTTATCTGTTCCCTTCTCCACTACTGCCAACTCCAGACTTCGCGCCTTCTGTCTCGCTGCACCCTACGCCTGGAATAAACTTCCTGAGCCCCTACGTCTTGCCCCATCCTTGGCCACCTTTAAATCTAGACTGAAAGCCCACCTCTTTAACATTGCTTTTGACTCATAACCACTTGTAACCACTCGCCTCCACCTATCCTCCTCTCTTCCTTCCCGTTCACATTAATTGATTTGTTTTGCTTACTTTATTTATTTTTTGTCTATTAGATTGTAAGCTCTTTGAGCAGGGACTGTCTTTCTTCTATGTTTGTGCAGCACTGCGTACGCCTTGTAGCGCTAAAGAAATGCTAAATAGTAGTAGTAGTAGTAGTAGTAGTAGTATTTCACTGAAGGCTAAAGACAAGTGGTGACATTATTCTACATATTATTATTTACAACATTTATATCCCACATTTTCCCACCCATGGGCAGGCTCAATGTGGCTTACATCAATCTAGCAACAAACATTCAGACACATTTCAGTTGAAGAGGTTGGTGAGAAATTACAGAGGGGAAAAAAAAGAGAAAGGGTAGTAGAGTTCAATACGTCCATATGATAGTTACAGTTCAGGAGTTTTTGATGCAATGCGGGACTTTAGCGTATATCCCCTCTTGAACGGCCTACAGGGCGTTCACATATGGATCTTCTAGTAGGTGGCCATCCATTCCAGAGGGCTCCTAGAGTCCAGTATGGGGGGTGGGGTGTAGTATCAAGGCTAGCATAAATGGCCTGGCATGATGTGCCAAAATGCCATAACGAGAATCCACATGCTGATGCATTGATGTATACAAGCATGAAGGGAGAGATGGGATAACCCTTTATATCAACCAACCCATGGAACCTGAATATTCTACATCAACTCCTCTTGGGCAAAGCGAAACTTGAAAGTAGCAGAGCTCATATAGGTCTACTTAGCATATACAAATAATTCTACTAGCTAGAGTAAATAGTTAGAAGACTAACATAAGAGAAATGCTTTAGCATAGGCATAAACAACTTTAGTAGTATATAAGACCTACATCTACTAATGTGTACAATAAAATCTACTAGCATGAGTAATTATAGCTTAAAGTTAGTATCAAATAAATGATTTTGATTGATTTCCATAAGCAAATTAAACATATCAATGAACAGATTAACACTAAGATTCTGGAAAACATTTAAAACTCCTAAACCATTGTGGTAGGTCCTTCTATTATGGGGACCTTAGAGCGCATTGAAGGCTGCATGGAAATATAATCTACTTCCTCTGCATCCTCTGCAAGCTTGGCATTGGCTATAAGATGTTCATACAGGACATATTGACCTGCAGGAGCTTTCTTGCTCAAAGCAGTTTCAATTAAGCGTTCAACTAATCCTCTAACACATGGGATAATACAGCATCCTACCAGTATGAAAATGACAACCACATTAATAACAGTGGTTGCAGCTGAAATGATGAACATCTTCCATTTACCAAAAGTTTTATCCAACCATCCAGTCCAGGAAGTGTCAACACCAGAGTAGGTAGCAAGTTCTTCAGAAAGTGAAGTGAGGCCTTTCAAAGCTCTGGTAATTGATCCATCTGGAGCAGTATTATTGGGGATAAAGGTGCAACATTGAGTACCCAATTTCTTACACACCCCACCTTCCGAGGCCAACGTCATATCAAGAACCATCCGGTTCTCCATGGTCATTCTGCTGGTGGCATCTAATCCAGCTGCTATTCCTTGAACAGCATCTCTGGTGTAATTCACAAATCTCTGCTGATTGTAATATATGTAATTGATCCAGTCCACATTTTTGTTAATGGTGGACCACCAAAAGAAAACAGACTCAAATCCAGCAGCGATTTGATTGCAGGCTTTAAATTCATCTGGAACTCCTCTAGGAACTCCAATTGCATCTATGTAGACACAGTCATCAAATGAACCAGGTACTGAGATCTCTCTCTTTCCACGTGGTGAGAAGGGGGTATGAGGAATGTGCAGGGAGGCAATGACAATTGGAATTACCAACTTAACAAGAGCACATGTACCTCCCCAATTTCTGTGTAAGGTGTGGTATAGGGTATGGGTTCCACAATACCACCATACATCAGCTCAGGCTTGAGAAAATGTGGTGAAATTTACACCGTGGCTACTGCCGGTAGTCAGTGTGGTATTGCAATTGGTCAAATTACCTATAAAGCGTGGATTACGGACACGATATCTGCCCAGGCAAGTTTGATAAAGGGTGTTGGGATCTGGAACTCTAAACGCGGGGGGGGGGGGGGGGGTATCCTCTCACGTAGGGGTACTTCAGGGTGATGCTTGGCAAGGTATTGTCATGATTGATTAATGGTCTCTGAAGGTTGGAGTAAGTCCAACATACACCAGAAACCATCTGGATGATGGGTAAGGTCAAATAGAAAAGGGACAACTATAGGCTCCTTGCGTGCTGCAGCGCAAAAATAACAGTTGGAAACATTCAAACTGGCAGTGGTGTAGTGGGCCCATTCTAGCCAAAGGTTATGTTCACCAAATACAGTTTCCAGTGTTACCAAATCCTTTGCACTAGTAACATTGTGAACCTGATAAGGAATTTTGATCTCAGGAGCCTGAGTAGGCATTAGTGGGTTTCTTGTTGTTTGTGTACTGGGGGGGTGAACAAGAAGGAATGTGCCGATGGGATCTCTACCAGAAGCATCTATTCCAAGGGAATAGGCTCTGTATGTTTCTGACGTTACACCTCTAAAAGTGATGGCAATAGGGTTGCATTTACTCATTCGACAGTGAGGGACATCTACCCATGGTTCCAAAATTGTAATACTCTTTCTGAAAAGATTATCATTACCTGGGTAGAGGGGGATATAGATATTATTATTATTTGGTCCCAGGCCTGACTTTGGTTCAGGATCTAAAATGAGAGAAAAACTTATAGGCCTGTGACTCTGACTTGAACTCCAGTGTTGCTCAAAGGCTCGTGAGCTATTGGGACACTGCAGAGCAAGCAGAAACCCGCAAGGGTGGGGGTCTAACTTGCAGAGTTGCATGAATGTGGCACTATTGTGGTAACAGATGTTCAGAAAGACAGAACTGGATAATTCTACAGGAAGATGGCCAGGTGCCACAGAAAGTGTTTTGAGAAAGATGACATGCCAGCTTATAATCGAAAGACAAAAACGCCTATATTGTGACCTAAATCGGGAGATAGGCGTTTATCTCCCAAAAACGAATAACGCGGTATAATGGAAAGCCGAACTTGGACGTTTTCAACTGCACTCCATCGCAGAAGCGTACAAAGTTGACGGGGGCGTGTCGGAGGCGTGGTGAAGGCGGGACTGGGGCGTGGTTATCACCCGAACAGAGATGGGTGCCTTTCGCCGATAATGGGAAAAAAGTATGCGTTTGTAGCTAGAATTTAGGGCACTTTTCCTGGACCCTGTTTTTTCACGAATAAGGCCCCAAAAAGTGCCCTAAATGACCAGATTACCACCAGAGGGAATTGGGGATGACCTCCCCTGACTCCCCCAGTGGTCACTAACCCCCTCCCACCACAAAAAAATGATGTTTCACAACTTTTTATTTTCACCCTCAAATGTCATACCCACCTCCCTGGCAGCAGTATGCAGGTCCCTGGAGCAGTTGTTAGAGGGTGCAGTGGACTTCAGGCAGGTGGACCCAGGCCCATCCCCCCCCCCACCTGTTACAATTGTGCTGCTTAATGCTTAGTCGTCCAACCCCCCCAAACCCACTGTACCCACATGTAGGTGTCCCCCTTCACCCCTTAGGGCTATAGTAATGGTGTAGACTTGTGGGTGGTGGGTTTTGAAGGGGATTTGGGGGGCTCAACACACAAGGGAAGGGTGCTATGCACCTGGGAGCTCTTTTACCTTTTTTTTGGTTTTTGTAAAAGTGCCCCCTAGGGTGCCCGGTTGGTGTCCTGGCATGTGAGGGGGACCAGTGCACTACGACTCCTGGCCCCTCCCACGAACAAATGCCTTGGATTTATTCGTTTTTGAGCTGGGTGCTTTCATTTTCCATTATCGCTGAAAAACAAAAACGCCCAGCTCACAAATTGTCGAATAAAACATGGACGTCTATTTTTTTCGAAAATACGGTTCGGTCCGCCCCTTCACGGACCCGTTCTCGGAGATAAACGCCCATGGAGACAGACGTTTTCATTCAATTATGCCCCTCTTAGTCTTCCAGTAAAAGCTAGTCTATTGTTGACCTTTCCAGTAAAATACTAATCCACTCATTACCATAACCAATCAGTGTTAACCATTATATTAGCATAGATCCAATAAGATGTGATTACTGTCATATTACCTGTATCCTGAATAGGCATATAGAAATGAGTGTACTTCCTACTTCAATGGAGAGAGACAGCCGCAGCTGGTACCTTTGAACCAGCCAAGCTGTTCTCTCCCTATGAGAAACCAATCAATTGTATCTGAATTGGCAAGTAACCCAATTGCTTTCTCATAAGTAGCTTTGAGTATTTTATATCCACTAATTGGTTTTGGCATTAAAGACTCAGACCCAGAGAACACCTATGTGTGGCTATAGTGCTATATTCCCATAACCAACTGATTGTACATGTTGCTTGTATATTCTTTGGAGTCTCAGTTATAGAAGTAATTCTATGTAGCAATATTCTGTACTTCCAGTGAGATATCACTGATCTGCTAATTGTACAAATACTTGATGAGGTATCTAATAAAGAGCAAACTGATGCAGCCTTGGGTGGTTTATTTCTTCCTAAGTATTAGTGGGTGGTCCACTATATTGGGAAGGGTAAATACACCCTAAATCAAAACATTAGGCAGCTGAAGTTGGCTAAGGCGTCAGGTCCAGATGGCCTCGGTACAGAATTCTATAAACTTTTGCAGGATCTGGTGATTCCTTCCTTCATTCCAATGTGCAAAGATTTGAAAGACTCACACACTATGGGCCCCTCCCTGAATCATGTTTATATCATGGTCCTTCCCAAGCTGGGAAAGGATACTGATCTTGTGGGATCTTATAGATCTATCTCATTGCTAAATCAAGATGTTAAGATTCTGGCAGCGACTTTGGCATCTAGACTTAATTCTTTTCTGCCCCTCCTAGTTCATAAACACCAGGTGGGTTTTGTCCTGAGAAGGTATGCTTCTGCCAACATATTAAAGGTGAGTTTTATTTTGTTAGAGGGGAGTCTCAAGTCAGGGGATGCCATCCTGGCCAGTCTGGATGTGGAAAAGGCTTTCGATAAGGTGATTTGGGAGTATCTGTTCTGGATACTACAGCAATTTGGCATCTGGGGGTCATTTCTAGACTGGATTCGTGCACTCTATAGCAACACCTCAGCTCAGATTATTATCAATGACACTTTGACTGAGAAGGTTTCGCTGCATGGAGGAACCAGGCAGAGATGCCCACTATCCCCCTTTTTATTTATATTGACCCTGGAGCCCCTCGCGGCGTGGATTCGTCAGGACTCTGCCTTGAAAGGGGTGTCCATGGGGGGGGGGGGGGGTAGGGAGTACCGAATTAATCTGTTTGCGGATGATATGCTCCTAGTACTAGACAACGTGTCCACCGTCTTGCCGCAGGTTATGGCTATTATACGTGACTTTGGTGCATACTCCAGCCTTAGTATAAATTTTGGGAAATCGGAGGCGCTGCCTATCAATCATCCTTGTGTAAGCACTTCTCTGCCCAGCTTCCCTTTGTCCTGGGCTAGGGTGGGCCTTAAATACCTTGGGGTATACTGGGGGGGGGGGGGGGGGTGGATCAAGCCTGGGTCTACAAGAAAAATGTCTTGGAAAAGCTAGATGGGATAAAACAATTGTGTCACCGCTGGAAGGACCTCCCTGTAATTTTTTTGGGTCATGTTGCATTAGTCAAAATGGTTCTCCTGCGTAAAATATTGTATCCTCTACAAATGCTTCCACTCTGGGTACGTGGGCCAGAGGATCGTCTAATCTGAAGCATCGTCAGTACCTTTATTTGGCACGCCAAGAGACCTAGGATATCTTTCAATAAGTTAACGTTTGGCAGGGCCCGGGGGAGTTAGGCTTCCTGATCTGAGGATGTATAATGTTTCGGCGCTTATTCGTTGGGTGCATGAGATCCATTCGGGAGTCAATTTCTTTGCCCCGGTTGACTTTTGGGAAAGCTGGAATGCCCCTTATCATCTCATTAGCCATGGAGTCTGGGGGTTTTGCAGGGAAACCCTTATTTGGGTGCTCTGCGGCGAGTGTGGGATTGGTGGCGAGCTCGAACTGGAGCTGGAGGAGGAGGCAGCCCTTTCCTCACCTTGGTGGGTAATCCCAACTTTCCTGATGATTGTGGTTCCCCCGTGTTCAAGCGCTGGGCTGAGAGTGGATGTCGATATCTGGGGCATCTGAGGCAAGTGGGGGGCAAAGACTTTCCATCTTTTGATCAAATCCAGTGTGCTTGGAGTGTCCCGAATCCTAATTTTTTCGCGTTTCTCCAGGTGCGAGACTATGTTCTGACCCTTGAGCGACGCTGCGGGATGACCGTGACTTTCCAGCGTGCGGACTTGTTTTTTCTAAACCTGCCATCCAAGTCAAACGGGCTTTCCCAGTGGTAACAGTTTATTCGGGATTCCAGTAAGGCCCATTATTTGGCAAAATTAGCTGGAGAGTGGAGCCGGGATGTGGTGGAGTATATTTCAGAGGTTCAGCTGGGGGCTGCATTTGACAGTGTTGGCAAGGTGACACCTAATGCGGCATTGCAAGATATTCAGTTCAGGGTTTTACATCGAGTACACATCACCAAACAGAGGGGGGAGGTCATGGGGCTGTGGGAGAGTGATTTGTGTGTTAAATGCAAAGCGAGTGTTGGCACCTTCCTACTACTACTACTATTTTGCATTTCTATAGCGCTACAAGGCATACGCAGCGCTGCACAAACATAGAAGAAAGAGAGCCCCTGCTCAAAGAGCTTACAATCTAATAAAAAAAAATAAAGTAAGCAAATCAAATCAATTAATGTGTACAGGAAGGAGGAGAGGAGGTTACAAGTGGCTACGAGTCAAAAGCAATGTTAAGAGGTGGGCTTTCAGTCTAGATTTAAAGGTGGCCAAGGATGGGGCTCAGGAAGTTTATTCCAGGCGTAGGGTGCAGCGAGACAGAAGGCGCGAAGTCTGGAGTTGGCAGTAGTGGAGAAGGGAACAGATAAGAAGGATTTATCCATGGAGCGGAGTGCACGGGAAGGGGTGTAGGGAAGGACGAGTGTGGAGAGATACTGGGGAGCAGCAGAGTGAGTACATTTATAGGTTAGTAGAAGAAGTTTGAACAGGATGTGAAAACGGATAGGGAGCCAGTGAAGCGACTTTATGGAGTACCCGGTGCTGTCTTCGTTTTGGGTGGGAGCACTGAGAGTCGTTGAAGACACTTTGAGTTGTACATTTGATTGGTCTTACTCAGTAGTGCTGATGGGTAGTGCAGCTCCCTTGTTACAGAGGGGCCTTGGAAGGCGCAGTGCAAATTTGTGTTATTGGCGACCTTCCATATCAAAAAGTGCATTTTACAATCCTAGGCTAATACTGCTCCTCCTTCAATAGCTGCCTGGAAATGGCAAGTTGGCTGCTTACTTCTCTTCAGTTTTTGACCTCAGTGGGGTACTGTCAGTACCGAGATATATGGAGCAGATATGTTACTTTATATGTATCGGAGACTGCTGTGGTGGATACACTTCCTTGAGTGTTCATATGGAAGGAGGGGGAGGGTAGGGAGGGGGGAGGGATAGAGGAGTTGGGGGGATAAAACCAAAAATTGTGAATCAGAGGGGGGAGTTGATGTTCGTCATGGCACCTCGGAAGACCGGGATGAGTCTGTTCAGTTTGAATTTTGCCTTTGTGTATTCTACTATGATATGCAATGTGTTTTGTTGTAGTTCTTTTGATGCACTTTGTTGTAAGCATTTTTATGATTCTCTGATTCAATAAAGATATTTAAAAAAAAGAACTAGAAATTGAGTATGAGGAGTCCCAGGGGGAGCATCCATTATCACCCCCCCCCCCCCCCCCCGATTAGAACTAGGTTTGAAGATCCAGACTTAGGGCATTTAAGTTCATAGCGTGCTTTCTCATCACAATAGAGACATAAAAGTCTGAGGCTTCTGCTTCTCCTGAACATAAATAGGGGAGAAGTCCACCTGCAAGGGGTGAGCCCGCCTGGCTGGAAATGCATGAATTTTGCTGATAACTGGGCTAGGCGCTAGGCGGGCCATCTTCCCGGATGACTGTTGTTCCCGGGCTCGTTCTTGAAACCAGATATCGATCAAGTTGCATAAACTGATAAGGTCATCCAGTGCAGACGGAAGGTCCATCCCTCCAGCTCGTCCTTGGTTTGAGGTGCCAACCCTCGACAAAAGGCCATGATAAGGCTCTCGTTGTTCCAGCTTAGTTCTGAAGCTAAAGTGCAGAACTGTATAGCATTATTCCCAAGGGTCCATGTCTCTTGCTTTAGTCTAAGAAACTTGGAAGCTGATGACATAACCTTCCCTGGCTCCTCAAAGACCCTCCAAAATTGCACCAGGAAAGTTTGTAGATCATTGAGTACTGGATCGTTCCATTCCCAAAGTGGAGAAGCCCAGGCAAGAGCTTGGCCAGACAACAGGAAGATGATGTAGGCCACCCGGACCCTATCTGAAGAGAAGTCTCTAGCTTGGAGTTCAAAAATTATCAGGCACTGGTTGATGAACCCTCTACAGTCTTTAGGGTTCCCGTCGTATCTCGGTGGAGCCATGAGTCAAATACCTGGAGTTAGAAGCAGCCGCTGGGGCTGGATGTGGACCAGGAGGAGACAGAGCCTATTGTGCCGCCAATGACTGCTGTACTTGGAGAGTTGCTGGAGCAGCTGTAGTGCAGATAATCCATTCGAGCTCATGGCCTTCATGTCCATCTCAGAAACGACCAAATGCAAGCCATTTGGTCATGGGAGGAGCCAGCATTTGTAGTGCACTGGTCCCCCTGACATGCCAGGACACCAACCGGGCACCCTAGGGGGCACTGCAGTGTTCATAAATTGCTCCAAGGTACATAGCTTCCTGACCTTGTGTGCTGAGCCCCCCCCCCCCCCCCCAAACCCACTACCCACAACTGTACACCATTACCATAGCCCTTATGGGTGAAGAGGGGCACCTAGATATGGGTACAGTGGGTTTCTGGTGGGTTTGGAGGTCTCGCTGTTTCCTCCAGAAACGTAACAGGCGGGGTATGGGCCTGGGTCCGCCTGCCTGAAGTGCACTGCACCCACTAAAACTGCTCCCAGGACCTGCATAATGCTGTCATGGACATAGAGGCTGGCAATCAATATTTTGAACGATAATTTTTGAGGGTGGGAGGGGGTTAGTGACCACTGGGGGAGTAAGGGGAGGTAATCTCCGATTCTCTCCAGTGGTCATCTGGTCATTTCGGGCACCTTTTGTGCCTTGGTCATAAGAAAAACACGACCAGGTAAAGTTGTCCAAGTGTTCGTCAGGGACGTCCTTGTTTCCTTCGATTATGAGTCAGGGACATCTAAGTGTTAAGCACGCCCAAGTCCCGACTTCGCTACGCCTCCGACATGGCCCCTTGAACTTTGGCCGTCCCTGCAACGGAAATCAGTTGGGGACGTCCAAAATCGGCTTTCGATTATGCCGATTTGGATGACTCTGGGAGAAGGACATTATGTCGAAAGACAGACGTCCTTCTCTTTCGAAAATGAGCCCAATAGTGTATAACCCTTTTCCCATAGTTTTAAACTGAAATGTTCTCTAGAAATAGGCATTTTTCACAGTTTTAAACTGAAACCTTTTCTAGAGGTAGAAACTTAACAGCCAAAAACTCTTGTTCTAAAAGGCAGTTTTCTGTTCTTTGGCTGCTGGAGAGGTAGCACATCCAGCGACCTCAATTAGGTGTTAACTAAGGTGTGGGGAAGTAGAATATTTTCATAGGTTGCTGAGTTAGCTTCAAAGAGCCTGTTTAGAAAAGGCCCCTTAGATTCAAAACTATATAAAGAAGAAAGGTCTCACTGAACTTTCTTTCTGAGAAGTTCTGAGAGAAGAGGACATTTCTCTGGTAAGTGAACAGTATTTTGCTTTGTGCTTTGAGAACTTAAAGATTGGGGTTTAAAGGAGGAATTGTAGGTCAGTGATAGGCAAAATAAAAATATAAAAAAGCTAATTTTATCAACTAATCTCCATAGTCTTTTCCCCTTAGTTTTAAATTTTTGTACCACAGCATTAATAGATAGACTCTAGCAGGCACTACAGGATCTAGTTTAGTCTTCCCACCCACCCTCCCCAACACCCATCAACCCCTAGGACAACTCTTCATTTATAGTCAGTTATTGTAATTTGGATAACAAGCAAGGAGTGCTCTTACAGAGTTTTAAATACATTTCATTACCATCTAAGAAGGAAATGCTAAAAAAATCATCCAATATACTATATAAACTAAAAGACATTTTTATATTAGGCTAATATCCTTAATACTGCAGCAAGTTTTACATTATTGAAAAACTCAAAAACACTAAGATGGAGTCAGCAGTCCAGCAGCGAGAGGGGTGCTATCCAGTCTTTTGCATTGAGTGTCACATGTATGATTATCTCCCAGTTGGTGAGATGTCATATGTGTGTGCCCAATGCAAAGAGCTCCTAGCTCTGAGAGAACGTATCCATTCTCTTGAGACTACAGTAGCAAACTTGGTGGAGCTGAGGGAGACAGAGACCTACAGGGATGTTGTAGAGAAGTCCCACCTCCAGTCTGGTAGCCCCTGTGCCACCTTGGAGGAGGGAGGTCTCCTAGAAGGAGAGCATCACCCTGGTGAAGTAGGAAGTACTCCTGTAGCCAGGACCTGCTCACCAAGGGATACACTATCCTTTCGAGGATATGTCTCCAAGTGCTGCCCGAGAGGGAAGGGTTAGGACATCTGTTGTAGTTGGTGATTCGATCATTAGGTATATAGATAGCTGGGTGGCTGGTGGATGTGAGGATCGTCTGGTGACTTGCCTGCCTGGTGCAAAGGTGGTAGACCTCACGTGTCACCTAGATAGGATTTTAGATAGTGCTGGGGAGGAGCCGGCTGTCTTGGTACGTATGGGCAACAATGACATAGGAAAATGTGGGAGAGAGGTTCTGGAAGCCAAATTTAGGCTCTTAGGTAGAAAGCTCAAATCCAGGGCCCAAGAGACAGGCAGAGCTCCGGAGTCTCAATGCGTGGATGAGACAATGGTGCAGGGAGGAAGGTTTTAGATTTGTTAGGAACTGGGCAAAATTCTGGGGAAGAGGGAGCCTATTCCAAAAGGATGGGCTCCACCTTAACCAGGGTGGGACCAGGCTGATGGCATCAGCATTTTAAAAGGAGATAGCACAGCTTTTAATCTAGAAATGGGGGAAGGCCGACAGTCGCTCAAAAGCGCATGGTTCGGGATAAGTTATCTTTCAAAGATATCACCAAAACAGGGAAGATAGGGTATCCTGATAGTGAGGTTGCAAAAGAGACCATAGTAGATAAGGTGTCCTTAAATAAAAATCAGACAAAAGACTGCAAATTAATACTGTCAAGTACTGATCATGATGTAAATAGGAACAACAAACATAGTTTGAAAAATCTATATGCAAATGCCAGGAGCCTAAGAAATAAGACGGGAGAGTTAGAATATATGGAAGTGGGAAGTGGACCAATGACTCCAGGGACACGGGATACTAATGTATAAAGTACCACTTTATTCACAGACTCGACACAGTACCGTGTTTCGGCCACAGGCCTGCCTCAGGAGTCTAAAACAATTAGTCAAAGAAAATACAATAATTAAAAACGTATATATATATATATATATATATATATATGTATATATATATGTATATATATATACATATAAAGTGATGTCAAACAGGCATAGAGATATCCTGAATCATACACAGAAAACCTCTAATGTATAAAATGCATATAATGTATAAAAGCATGTAAAAGATAAAATATATCATAAATCAAGAATAATGTAGAAATCAACAAATGTATATAAAAGATTTAAAATCTACTATAATAAAACTCACCCTCAACGTTCTGAAGACAACGTTCTGAAGTCACTCAATCACTCCCTGAAGGGTTCGTGGATTCATGGTGGTGAAGCCAGGCAGCCTATGCCCCGCCCTCACGTCAAACGTCAGAACGTTGTCTTCAGAACAGTAAAGTAAAGGAAGGGATCGCAACCAAGCAGGTGGAGGAGTACCTACTCCTCCCCCTGCCTAGGAAACGAAGCCCACCAACCTCCAGACCCACCCGCGAAAAAAATCTGGAGGGAAACCGCCTCCAAAGCTCCAGAGTCCAAATGACTCCGGACACCAGTGTTCGAGGTGCAACCCCCCCACCCAAGCCACCCACCAAAGCTGCAGTTCGAAAGAAGCCCCGCCAAAAGAATGCAGGAGGTGCAACACCCCCCCCCCCCCGCAACACCCCTCCCCACTAAGCCACCCACTGTCGCATTGCTTTGCCGGCGGGGGACCCGAAACCCCGCCAGCAGAAGTCCTGTGTTGTCTGCTGAGTCTTACTCCAGCGATCTTCGACGTTGCTAGCCTGTGCAGGCAGGGCTTCTGTGCGTCTGACGTTCTGCACGTGCAGGACGTCAGACACACAGGACCCCACCCTGCACAGGCTAGCAAGAACGACGAAGATCGCTGGAGTGAAACTCAGCAGACAACACAGGACTTCTGCTGGCGGGATTTTGGGTCACCCGCCAGCAAAACTACGCGATGGTGGGTGCGATGGCGCCGGTGGGTGGGATGGCAGCGGGCGGGTGCATCGCGGTGGGTGCGATGGTGGGGGGGGGGGCATCGCGCTGAGGAGGCGCTTCCTTCCTTCTTCTTTAAAGCAGGATCCCCCCACAAAGCTATACAACATACACACACACTATCATCTGGCAGCGCTTCCTGAACCCCCCCCCCCCCACACACACACTTACTCACTCACTCTCATTTGGCCACACTTCCTCAACGCCCCCCCAACACACACACACACTCACATCTGCCAGCGCTTCCTGAAACCCCTGCCCCCCCCCACACTCACTCATCTGGCAGTGGTTACTGAACCCCCCCCCCCCACACACACACACACTCACTCTCATTTGGCCACACTTCCTCAACGCCCCCCCCCAACACACACACACACTCTCATCTGGCAGCGCTTCCTGAAATCCCTGCCCCCCACACACACACTTATCTGGCAACCCCCCCCCCCCACCACCACACACACACTCACTCAGTCTCTCATATGGCAGCGCTTCCTGAACCCCCCCCCCCACACATACACACTCTCTCTCATCTAGCAGCCCTTCCTGAACCCCCCCCCCCCCACACACACACTCTCATGTGGAAACGCTTGATAAAACGCCCCCCCCACACACTCACTCACTCATCTGGCAGCACCACACACCCCTCTTCTTCCAAGCTGAAACCCCCAACACACACCCCCCCCCCCCACAACATACACACACACACTCTCTCTCACTCTCATCTGGCAGCGCTTCCTGAACCCCCCTCCCCCCCCCCCACACACACTCTCTCTTTCTCATCTGCCAGTGCTTCCTGAAACCCCGTACACACACACACAGACACTCACTCTCTGTCATCTGGCAGCGCTTCCTGAAACCCCCCACACACACACTTACTCACTCTCATTTGGCCACACTTCCTCAACGCCCCCCCCCCCCAACACACACACACTCTCACATCTGCCAGCGCTTCCTGAAACCCCTGCCCCCCCACACTCACTCATCTGGCAGTGGTTACTGAACCCCCACCCCCATACACACACACTCACTCACTCACTCATCTGGCAGCACTTCCAGAACCCCCACACCCCTCTTCTTCCAATCTGAACCCCCCCAACATACCCACACAACACACACACCCTCTCTCTCATCTGGCAGCACTTTCTGAAACCCCATACACACACACACTCACTCACTCACTCACTCTCTCAACTGGCAGCACTTCCTGAACCCCCCTCCCCCCCCCCCCCCACACACACACTCACTCTCTCTCTCTCATCTGGCAGCGCTTCCTGAAACCCCATACACACACACACACACACTCACTCTCTCTCTCCCTCTCTCTCATCTGGCAGCGATTCCTGAACCCCCCTGCCCTCCCCCCCCCCCCACTCACACACTCTGTCATCTGGCATCGCTTCCTGAACCCCCCCCCACACACACACACACTCACTCACTCTCTCACTCACATCTGGTAGCGCTTCATGAACCCCCTGCACCCCTCTTCTTCCAAGCTGAACCTCCCCAACACATCCCCCCACCCCCCCCCCAACACACACACTCTCTCTCTCTCTCCCCCTCCTCCAGCACACCAATTGCTTGGGTGCAGTAGCGGGAATCTCAGACAACAGAGAGAGGGGGGGGGGGGCCTGACACCAGAGAGAGAGAGAGAGAGAGAGGAAGGGAGGTATCTCTGTCACACACACACTCTCTCTCTCACATACAATGTCTTTCTGACTCTTACTCTCACACACTCTGTCTCACACTGTATCACATTCACTCTCTCTGTGTCACACTCACACACTCGCTTGGTCTCATACACTCACTCTCACAGAGAATCTGTGTCTCACACACACTCGCACACACACACACTCTCTCTCACACTGTGTCTCACATACGCACTTGCACACACTCTCCATCTCACACACACACTCTGACAGACACACTCACACCCAGACTCACTCTCTCACACACACACACTCACACTTTCACTCTCTCTCTCACACACAGTCACTCTCACATACACTCTCCCAAACATACACACTCCGAGGAAAACCTTGCTAGCGCCCGTTTCATTTGTGTCAGAAACGGGCCTTTTTTACTAGTATATCATAAAAATGTAGAGATCAACAAATATATATGTATAATAATCTAAGGCCTATAAATATGTAAAGTCAATATTAATCGCTCTAAGGCCTCCATAATAAAAATCAAGGACAACTACAAAATAGGTGCATTGGCATATATATATAAAAATGCAACATATAAACAAAGAAATACATAATGTTAATATAATTGTAAAAGCGATTTAAATTGATCTCCATAGTAAAAATTTAAAACAAGGGCAAATACTTTTAAATTTAAAACATAGAGAATAAGTGCATTGACATATATATATGAAATAATAAAACATATAGTAATGAAATGCATAATGCTAATATAGTAATGGCAATATGTGTACCCAAGATAATCGTTTTATATATAATTGCACATACAAAGATAGTCAGAAGATACTGTTATCACAAAGACATTTTTGAAGCAAAAGTATATTTACCAAAAAGTGCATTTGTATCTAACAAACCATATTTAGAGCCCAACGATATCTTTGTATCTGCTACACTAAAATGGTATATGATTACAACATAATGGATTAATAGGTCTAAAAAGAGCAAACCCTGCAGAGTTGATTGTAAAAATTATGTATGAGGATATAACAAAAAAAACAGTGTATATGCTGAAAGAATGCTGTTATGTTTGGCAAATGCTAAGTAATATACATGAAAATCGAATGTGTAAAAAATATATGGATTAAATGGGAAGCCAACAGTGTATCCACTAGAGAATATTGGATAAACAGTATATATAATGAACTTGAGGATGAAAGCTGTAACACTGTTGGTCAAAAAAAGTATATATAATGAACTTAAGATGAGAATGAAAACTGTAACACTGTTGCTCAAAAAAATAGGAGAAATGAACGTCATATATAATGAACTTAAGATAAGGATAGAAGCTGTGACACTGTTGCTCAAAAAAAAAGTGGGAGAAATAAATGTATAGCAAACCTTAAATGATTCTGGTACTGGAAATTTTTTATTTTAGTTACATTTGTAGCCCGCGCTTTCCCACTCATGGCAGGCTCAATGCGGCTTACATATACAGGTACTTATTTGTACCTGGGGCAATGGAGGGTTAAGTGATTTGCCCAGAGTCACAAGGATCTGTGCCTGAAGTGGGAATTGAACTCAGTTCTTCAGAACCAGAGTCCACCACCCTAACCACTAGGCCATCAGTCTAGAGGGCAATTGATCTGAAAAAGAAAAACATATGTAAAAGTCACTCGAAGCTGGGGCATCGAGTGTATATGTATACACTCA
Source organism: Microcaecilia unicolor (assembly GCF_901765095.1). Taxonomy (NCBI): domain Eukaryota; kingdom Metazoa; phylum Chordata; class Amphibia; order Gymnophiona; family Siphonopidae; genus Microcaecilia; species Microcaecilia unicolor. The sequence goes on along the minus strand of NC_044038.1, from coordinate 110,518,539 downwards.
CTTGGAGTTGGAGCATGAGAAGCTTGGTTATCTAGTGTGTGTGTATATGTTGGAGAGTCCTGATTGTATAATTTAAAAATAAAGTGTTACAGGGATAAGCATCATTCAAATATTGAATAGAGCGATACAGAGATAAAACATCATACAAAAATAAACTTAACCCGACAGATGAAGAAATAAATAAACCGGAACAATGAAAGGAAGACATCATTCAAGTGTTAACAAAACATACGGGGATCCTCTAAACTAACGGGACAAAAAAATCATCCGAAAGTGTAAACGGAAAAAGGCATAAGTTCACAACGTACCTTGAGAAAGACCTTTGTGATATGTAACAGATTCTGAAACGTCTCTGTGTAGTCTGTTGTGAACAAAACAGCGTATAACTGCTTGTAAGGAGATCATATACATACATTTGGCGCCAAATATAAGCGGAAGTGGAGTAATTGATCGGGGACGAAAAATGATACATGAATTGTTAGTTTAACTAATTGTTAACTAATCATTAGTGTTTAACAATTCACGTATCATTTTTTGACCCCGATCGATTACTCCAATTCCGCTTATTTTTGGCGCCAAATGTATGTATATGATCTCCTTACAAGCGCATGATCTGGTGCGGGAGGTAATGGTGCTGGGGCCGCTTTATAACAGTGATCATAATATACATAGGAAATCAAATACGTTAGCGCTTAACTTTTAAAAAGGAGACTATGATAAAATGAGAAGAACAGTGAAAAAAAACTTAGAGCAGAGGCTGCGAGGGTCAAAAATTTACATCAGGTGTGGATGCTGTTCAAAAACACCATCCTGGAAGCCAAGGCCAAATATATTCTGCATATTAAAAAAGGAGGACGGAAGACCAAACGACAGCCGGCATGGTTAAAAAGTGAGGTGAAGGAAGCTATTAGAGCTAAAAGAAAATCCTTCAGAAAATGGAAGAAGGATCCGACTGAAAATAATAAGAAACGTCATAAGGAATGTCAAGTCAAATGCAAAGCACTGATAAGGAAGGCTAAGAGGGACTTCGAAAAAAAGATTGCGTTGAAAGCAAAAACACATAGTAAAATTTTTTTTATGTATATTAAAAGCAGGAAGCCGGCAAAAGAATCGGTTGGACCGCTAGATGACCGAGGAGTAAAAGGGGCCATCAGGGAAGACAAAGCCATAACGGAGAGATTAAATGAATTCTTTGCTTCGGTCTTCACCGAGGAAGATTTAGGTGGGATACCAGTGCCAGAAATGGTATGCGAAGCTGACGAGTCGGAGAAACTTAATGAATTCTCTGTAAACCTGGAGGATGTAATGGGGCAGGTCTACAAACTGAAGAGTAGCAAATCTCCTGGACCGGATGGTATTCATCCCAGAGTACAGATAGAACTGAAAAATGAACTTACGGAGCTATTGTTAGTAATATGTAATTTATCCTTAAAATCGAGTGTGGTACTGGAAGATTAGAGGGTGGCCAATGTAACGCCAATTTTTAAAAAAGGTTCCAGAGGAGATCCGGGAAATTATAGACTGGTGAGTCTGATGTCGGTGCCGGGTAAAATGGTAGAGACTATTATTAAGAACAAAATTACAGAGCATATTCAAAAGCATGGATTAATGAGAGAAAGTCAACATGGATTTAGTGAAGGGAAATCTTGCCTCACCAATCTACTACATTTCTTTGAAGGGGTGAACAAACATGTGGATAAAGGTGAGCCGGTTGATATTGTATATCTGGATTTTCAGAAGGTGTTTGACAAAGTACCTCATGAAAGACTCCATAGGAAATTGGAGAGTCATGGGATAGGAGGTAGTGTCCTTTATCTTGTCTTCCTCTCTTCAATAGTCCCTTTCCCTATGTGTCCTTCTGTCTGTCCTACCCTTATCCTTATTGGTCCTGTCTATCTGTCCTGATTTAGATTGTAAGCTCTTTTGAGCAGGGACTGTCTTTTCTTCATGTTCAATTGTGAAGCGCTGTGTACGACTGGTAGCGCTATAGAAATGATTTATAGTAGTAGTAGTGTTCTATTGTGGATTAAAAACTGGCTAAAAGATAGAAAACAGAGAGTAGGGTTAAATGGTCAGTATTCTCAATGGAGAAGGGTAGTTAGTGGGGTTCCCCAGGGGTCTGTGCTGGGACTGCTACTTTTTAACATATTTATAAATGACCTAGAGATGGGAGTAACTACTGAGGTAATTAAATTTGCGAATGACACAAAGTGGAAGAAGAGGTTGGAATTTGCAGGAGGGAGAGAGTAGCAATCCAAAGCCACCGCCGCAGCCGGAAGGGTGAGGGGTATGAGAAAAAAGATAACCACCATGGCAAAGGGCTGCAACCGAAGTAGAGTCATCAGGGGAGAGCCAAGTTTCAGTTAAGGCAAGTAGATGGAGGGAACGAGAAATGAAGAGGTCGTGAATGTAGGGAAGTTTATTGCAGATGGAGTGGGCATTCCATAGGGTGCAAGAGAAGAGTAAGGGGGAAGAAGAGGAATAGAGATGAGATTAGAGATGTCACGATGTGGCCTGCATAAGTAGGAAGAAGGCAGAAGAGGAGGACCAGGATTGGGATTGATGTCACCAACTGAGAGTAAGAGAAGGAGTAAAAGAGAGCGGAGGAGAGTAGGAGAGGTGTGGCCACGAAGGCGTCGAAGGCAAGAGGTACACAGGTAGAATGGGGAAGGCACAATGGAGGGAAGAAAGAGATGAAGATTAAAAGCTGAGAAGGAGGAAGGGGGTAAAAGAGAAGGTGAGGTGATGAAATCAATGGATGGGCAGTGAGTTCCTGTAATAGACAGTGGTGGGGGGTGAGGGAAAAGATTGGGAAGGGATAGGGCTAGGAAGAGAATGTGTATAGAGTCCATAATAAAGTCTGAGGTACTTTCAGGTGCTAGATGGGAACAGTAGTTGAACTTTCAGGGATAAGTAGATACAGCAATTGAAACATCAGGACAATAGCTGATGGAAGGAAGGATGGAGTCGAGGCTGAAGACAAGTAGGACTGGAACAGGCTGGCACAGTAGGACCGAAGGCTGGAACAGATGAGGCTGAAGACAAGCAGGACTGGAACAGGCTGGTACAGTAGGACTGAAGGCTGGAGCAGATGAGGCTGAAGACGAGCAGGACTGGAACAGGCTGGAGCAGAAGGACCGAAGCTGGAACAGGAGGACAGAAGGCTGGAGCAGATGAAGCTGAAGATGAGTAGGACTGGAACAGGCTGGAGCTGATGAGGCTGAAGATGAGCAGGACTGGAACAGGCTGGAGCAGATGAGGCTGAAGACGAGCAAGACTGGAACAAGCTGGAGCAGAAGGATCAAAGGCTGGAACAGAAGGACCGAAGGCTGGAGCCGATGAGGGTGATGACGAGCAGGACTGAAACAGAAAGACCGAAGGCTGGAGCAGATGAGGGTGACGACGAGCAGGACTGGAACAGAAGGACCGAAGGCTGGAGCAGATGAGGCTGAAGACAAGCAGGACTGGAGCAGAAGGACCGAAGGCTGGGGCAGATGAGGCTGAAGACAAGCAGGACTGGAACTAGCTGGAGCAGAAGGACCGAACGTAGCTGTAGATCTTGCCTTGGCTGCACACTGGACTAGTGGTATTAGCTCCAGTCACAATCTCAAATGTCACAGTGAATCGAGTACTGACAGCAACACTGACATTCAAAGGGTTGATAGTTGATCCAGGTCCTGCAGAAATAAGTAGCTGGTACAGACACTGATTAGTAGAGGGATCTTCGATTTTCGCTGGTTGCCGCTAATAAAGTTCAGCCGCCTCTGAACCGCTGCTGTGCAACGTCGCATCAGTTAGTTCTTCATGGCACTACACATGGCCGCTGACATCGCTGCACACGATAATGCAAGGGGAGTCAAGATGAATTGAGAAGGCCAAAGCGGCACTAGACTGGTGTAAGCTGAGCCGTGGCTGCAGCACCACTGTAACGATGCAGTCGCTGCTTTTGGCCTTTAGTCGCTGGATAACCACGATTAGGACTCCACGGTGCATTGTCTAGTTGTAGGTGTCACTGTGTATATGACAATGTAGGGGAGAGATTGTATGCCATGGTTGTCAGGCTGCGTTAGTTTTGTGTAGATGCTAATGTGATTGCATTTTAAACCATCACAGCTTGTACGCTGTTTCAACCCAGTCGCCGCTGGGCTACCTGGAGGATCTTTACTGTGCCTCAGCCACTCCGCTCCCTTCGCTATGTTCCGTACCCTCCCGTCGTGGTTATCTGCGCGTGGGTTGGGTGAGCAGCTATCCGCTGTGAACAGAAGTAGCAGCTCGCCTAGACTGGGAACTTTGACCTCCATCCAGTCTCGGTACCAACTACAATACCTGAAGTCTCCTGGGGTGGGATTGTTCGTCACCCGTTCACAGTCGGTCCAGGCCTCAGGGTCGGCAAGGACGCCTCGTCTAGATAACAGCGACTCCACTGTTAGGACGAGCGGTAGCTTAAGAGTATAAGCACGGCTGCCAGTTGGCTGTGTTGCTGGAGCTGTAGTTCTCCTCCAGACATCAAAGTCGCGGTTAATCAGCACATGCGGCCCTGGGAGGGAGGTGAATGCGGCCTGTTGTCCTTGGTAATTTCGGACCGGCACAGCAAACAGTGTTGTAGTTGGACTCGAATTTGGGCTCCTTAACTCTTCCCATATCAATCACCTGCGGAACCAAGCTGGTCAGGTTAGTCCATAGCCAATCTGCGATCTAGCTCGGCCAAGGGTCCCTGTAATTCTTGTGACCGTTAAGCGGCGGCCATCTTACTTCATCTAGCCCAGTATCCTGTTTTCTAAACAGTGGCCAAGCCAGGTCACAAGTACCTGGCAGAAATCCAAATTGTGGCAACTCTGCACACTACAAATCCCAGGGTAAGCAGTTGCATCCCATGTCTGTCTCAATAGCAGACTAGGGACGTTTCCTCCAGGACTTTGTCCAAACCTTTTTTAAATCCAGATACGCTAACTGCTGTTACCACTTCCTCCAGCAGAGTTCCAGAGCTTAACTATTCGTTGAGTGAAAAAATATTTCCTCCTATTTGTTTTAAAAGTATTTCCATGTAACTTCCTCGAGTGTCCCCTAGTCTTTGAACTTTTGTAACGAGTAAAAAATCAATTTACTTCTACTCGTTCTACACCACTCAGGATTTTGTAGACCTCAATTGTAGACATCATCCGTCTCTTTTCCAAGCTGAAGAGCCCTAACCTCTTTAGCCTTTCCTTATATGAGAGGAGTTCCATCCCATTTATCATTTTAATTGCTCTTCTTTGAACCTTTTCTAATTCTGCTATATCTTTTTTGAGATACGGCGACCAGAACTGAACACAATACTCAAGGTGCAGATGATAATGTTCTGGGTTAGAATGATCTTTATATGCCTTCCCCCACCAGGGAACCTATCAGTTTTTTATCCTGGATTCCCCTGAAGAAGTCAAGTGAAATGGAAATAAAGCACATACACAATATATATATATATATATATATATATATATATAATTTATTTGTTACATTTGTATCCCACATTTTCCCACCTATTTGCAGGCTCAATGTGGCTTACTGTTGTGTTTCTGGTTGGTAGGTCTATGAGGTCTGTCATGTATCCCGAGGCTTCGCCGTAGATAATTTTATGAACCAGGGTGCAGATTTTGAAAGCAATACGTCCTTTTTTTGGGAGCCAATGCAGTTTTTCTCGGACGGGTTTGGCGCTTTCAAATCGCATTATTCCAAATATAAGCCTGGCTGCCGTGTTTTGAGCGGTCTGAAGTTTCTTTATAATTTGTTCTTTGCATCCCGCATAAATTCCGTTGCAGTAGTCTACATGGCTTAGTACCATTGATTGCATCAAGTTGCAAAATGTTTCCCTAGGGAAGAATGGTTTTACGCGTTTGAGTTTCCACATTGAGTGGAACATTTTCTTTGTTGTAGATTTCACTTGGTTCTCTAGTGTGAGGTTACAGTCGATTGTAATACCGAGAATTTTCAGGCTGTCTGAGATAGGGAGGGTATAATCTGGGGTGTTTGTTTGTGGGTTTGTTCGTATTGTATTGGGATGAGAGGATGAGACAGTGTGTTTTTTCTGTGTTGAGTTTTAGTTGAAATGCGTTTGCCCAAGAGTCCATGATATTAAAGCTGAGCTTGATTTCATAGGTGATTTCTGTCAGATTACGTTTGTAAGGTGTTAAAAGAGTTTTATTTAACAATACTCACGAATACCATCAGACCAAGTCAGTTTTAAGCACTTTTATTTACTTGCAAGGAGACAGATCCAACTGCAGCCAGAAGGTTGTCTGACTCTAACCACCCCCCCTGCTCTTATAAACCTTTCTCTTACATTGCCTATGTGCAGTTTCACAGTGCCTGTGTGTCTGTCAACACAATTATATTTCTAACATGTTACATTTCTAGGCTGTTAGTTAGCTTGCCTGACTATCTAGGACATTCAGTTCTACTTGTAATGTACAAGGTCAGAGAATATAAATTAAAAGAATGATTAACCCTATATTAGCAAAACCCTATATTAGTAAAACATTTTTTCTACATTTCCCTCCTGTTTATCATTGTTACATATTTTACTCAAGTCTCTTAGATAGATTCTTCTCCAAGACTCTTTCAGTCCTGGAGATTCATGTAGTCTTGAGATTGTTGTGGAGGCTATATAGTCTTTAGAGGAAGCCTGGCTATTGTTGTGTTCATTGTCAGGCTCTTTTGTGGCATCAATTTGTTCAGCAATTCTTTTTATGGCATCTCAAGTGTAATTCACAAGTCTGTTAATTATAATAGGTATAATTCATCTAGTCTACATTTTTATTAATTTTTACCTACCAGAAGGGGAAGGATTCAAATCCAGCAGTAACCTGGTTCCTTGCCTTGAACTCATTGGGTACCCGTCGAGGTACCCCAATGTCAATCCACATACACATGTGGATCAAATGATTCTGTGTGGAACTGTTTTTTGGCAGTTCCATTGTTCCTGTGGGTATCATATAAAAACATAACAACTTGTATTAATGCACACTCCCTGTGCCACACTTGTGGAAGATGGGGTCTGAGAAGGAGGTCTCCACACATCCACCAGATATCAGCTCTTCCTCTGTCCTGATTCTGGAACCAATTGAGATGGTATTTATGGTTCTGTTTTCCTGTCAAGTTGACCCGATGATTGCAATATGAGTCTGGTAGTGGCTTCAGATCCTGTCGCTTTCCTTGTCCTTTTATAGAAAAGCAAGTGTAATTACCTGGGTATAATGTTACTGTGGGTGGTCTAATTCATTCCCTAGTGGGAGGAAAAGGTGTGACATTATAATACAGGTCCCACTGGGTCGATAACTGCTGTTATATAGCTGGATCATACACTGTAATCCCTCAGGATCATCAGGACTCAATCTGAAGGGTATGGTCCGCAAGGAAGGCCTTGCCTTAGCACATGCCATACAGTCAGACTTGTTTATTTTCCCAGTAGTATAGATTACCCAGGCCATCCATTCGCTTTTCCCCTGGTAACCTGTTTCAGGCTCCAGTTTTTCTTCAATGGTCAGATTTTCAAATCTGATCACTTTAGGCAGAGAAAATTCAAAATCCTCTCAAGAAATATTTTTTCCAATATTTGGTTAAAAAAGTGTCCAATAGGATCAGTCCCGGAGACATATGCTCCCACAGCATATAAACGTTCATCTACCTTCCGGGGTGTTTGTAAAGTAATTAGTAGTTTATTGCAGTTTGTTTCATCAGTACATTCGGACTCTGCTTTGGATCTCAGTATCATCTTGTGTTTTTAGTAGGTAACACCCCCAAGGGGTGGAGCTCATGCTCCAAATAGCTTGGTTCCATACAGTGCATTGACGGGTTCCGGGAGTATTTGAAGGTAGGAAGCATACATACTTGTCAGACCATGTAAGTCTCACAACTGCCTCTTGTCCTCCGCAGCAAGTTAGTTCATATAAATCTATTTCCACTGTACTGGTCTGACCCTCATAAAAGGTAATGTTCTTAGGAGGTTCAGGAAGCCCCGTCTGTGCCCACTCCATGGGTTCAGTTCCTCTGAGTAGTGCTCAAGCTGCACCAACTCAGTGCCTTCCTCGAATGAATTCCCCCTGCATTCGATTGAGGTGGTCTTGGGAATTATTCCTTTTCTGGTCTCCAGGATTTGATGTCCTTTTCACTACGTCCATGACCTGGAGCAGGAGGATGATAAGAGCTATACCATAGATTGCTCCTAGGACCAACCTGATTGTTCTCTGTCAGTCAAGTTCCTGATTGCTCTCCTCCTTTCCAGTCATCCGAAGGGACTCCAAACTATTGTCTGTCAATTGTTCACATGGGTTGTCTGGATCAGATGTCAAGGCCTCCATTTCAACCCTAAATTATCGCCTGGGTTATTGTTTTCTTCACCGGGTTTGAGACGAGGGTTCCTATTGAAGCACCTCCCCTTTGCAGCCGGGCTTACCCTTGCGAGAAGTTGGTCTACTCTGGTTGCCTAATCTCAGCTCCTGGTTCTGCTACCTTCTTGCAGTGCAACAGGTGTACCCAGGTACTTTGTTTAGCTATTTTTACAGCCGTGGGAGTAATCAAGAGTACCTGGTATGGACCTTCCCAGCGGGGTGAAGCCCAATTTTTCCTCTTGATGACCTTGATTAGGACCCCATCTCCTGCTTGGACCGTGCCGAGTTCAATAGGTTCAGGATCTGTGGATACTACAGACTAACAACAGAAAATGAAAAAAAAAACCAGTCAGAATGGAAGTGGTAAAGGGATGGCCCCCCCAGTGGGTTTGTGAGTGAACAATTTCAGACAGCTTCAAAACTATCTCCCCTTTTCCTATAGAATTTTATATGAGAGCAGCCAAATGTATACCAATTCTCCAGTGTTAGGTCTAGGTAATGGTATGCTTCCCTGTTCGAGTTTAAATAGACCAATCCCATAGAAGTTGATTGTTTCTAAAGTAAGAGTCCTGGGGCATGTGGTCCAACTGTCAAGTAAAGGTTCACACAATATACGAAACCTGATGTAAGGACATTGAGGGGCATTTTCGAACGGGGACGCCCATCTCCGAGGACGGCACCACAAAGGGGCGGGGCCAACCGTATTTTCGAAACGAGATGGGCGTCCATCTTTCGTTTCAATAATACGGTTGTGGGCACCCAAATCTCGACCTAAATGCTGAGATCGCCGGACTTGGAGATGGGTGCCCTCGGTTTTCCCCTATAATGGAAACCGATGGTGCCTATCTCAAAAACGAATAAACCCAAGGCATTTGGTCATGGGAGGGGCCAGGATTCGTAGTGCACCGGTCCCCCTCACATGCCAGGACATCAACCGGGCACCCTAGGGTGCACTACAGTGGACTTCGCAAATTGCTCCCAGGTACATAGCTCCCTTACCTTGGGTACTGAGCCCTCCGAAACCCCCCCAAAACCCACTCCCCACAACTATACACCACTACCATACCCCTAAGGGGTGAAGGGGGGCACCTACATGTGGGTACAGTGGGTTTCGGGTAGGTTTTGGAGGGCTCCCATTTTCCACCACAAGTGGAACAGGTAGGGTCCGCCTGCCTGAAGTCCACTGCGCCCACTAAAACTGCTCCAGGGACCTTCATACTGCTGCAATGGACCGGAGTATGACATTTGAGGGTGGCATAGAGGCTGGCAAAAAAAGTTTTGAAAGTTTTTTTTTAGGGCGGGAGGAGGTTAGTGACCACTGGGGGAGTCAGGGGAGGTGACCCACGATTCCCTCCGGTGGTCATCTGGTCAGTTTGGGCACTTTTTTGGGACTTGGACCTGGAAAAAAAGGGACCAAATAAAGTGGACCAAATTCTCGCCACGGACGCCCTTCTTTTTTCCATTATCGGCCAAGGGCACCTATCTCTTAACCACGCCCCAGCACACCCCTGTCTTGCCTTCACTACCCTTCCGACATGCCCCCGGGAACTTCGGCCGTCCCAGCAACGGAAAGCAGTTGGGGACGCCCAAAATCAGCTTTCGATTATGCCGATTCTGGTGCCCCTGAGAGAAGGGCGCCGATCTCCTGATTTGTGTCGAAAGATGGGCGCCCTTCTCTTTTGAAAATGAGCTGGATTGTCTCATCATCTCATCCCAATACAATACATACAAACCCACAAACATTAACACCCCAGGATACACCCTCCCTATTTCAGACAGCTTGAGAATTCTCGGAGTAACAATTGACCGTAACCTATCACTAGAGACCCAAGCAAAATCCATCATGAAGAAAATGTTTTTCTCAATGTGGAAACTCAAATGCGTAAAACCATTCTTCCCAAGGGAAATATTTCGTAACCTGGTACAGTCCATGGTATTAAGCCATGCAGATTACTGTAATGGAATCTATGCAGGATTTATTTATTTGGTTCACTTGTATCCCACATTTTCCCAGCTTGTGCGGGCTCAATGTGGCTAACAAAGTTAATACATCAAAACATAATACAGCAGGATATAATAATTAAAGAAAATTAACAAATATAGTAACGAAAGCAGCCAAATAGGAGAATACGGATGGGAAAGCAGGAGCAACAAAAGGGAAGCAGACATAAGGCAAAAAACGGGAAATCAGTCAAAACGGAAATAGGGGATTAAAAAGTAATGAGGTCATTGGGATAAGCTTTACTAAACAAATAAGTCTTTAGTAATGTTTTAAATGTTGGGTGATCCAATGTCTCTTTCAGTAGTCTCGGCAAAGCATTCCAGGAGTGCGGGCTGATGAATGAAAAGGAAGAAGCGTAGATTGTCTTGTACTTTAGATTCCTGCAGGAAGGATAGTGCAGAAGGAGATAAGTACGAGATGAAACTGATGAATTTCTGGGAGGTAAATCTATCAAATCACACATGTAAACTGGTGCTTCTCTGTAAATGATCTTATGTGTTAAGGCGCAGATTTTGAATTCAATACGGTCTTTGATGGGTAGCCAGTGAAGATGCTCATGGAGAGGCCACACACTATCAAAGCGAGTTTTTCCAAAGATTAGCCTGGCCGCGGTGTTTTGAACTGTCTGGAGCTTCTTCAGAATATAGTGTGTACAGCCAGCGTAGAACCTACTGCAGTAATCGATGTGGCTTAGCACCAATGAATGCATCAGGGTTCGAAATATTTCTCTAGGCAGGAGTTGTTTGATGCGTTTAAGCTTCCACAATGATAAGAACATTTTTTTCGTAATCTGCTTAACTTGACTATCAAGTGACAGATGGCTATCCAAGAATTTTCAGACTGTTCGAGATTGGGAGGGTATAATCAGGAGTAACCAGTTCTTTGGGAATTGACTTGTTAAAACATTTGAGTTTTATCCTTATTGAGTTTAAATTGAAACGCATTTGCCCAGGATGCAATAATGGAAAAACAGATTTGGATTGTGCCAGAAAGTTCAGACAAAGAGGACTTAAAAGGAATGGATCCATCATCAGCATAAATAAAAGGATTGAGGCCATGCTTGGATAATGCATTTGCGAGAGGAATCATCATTATGTTGAAGAGCGTCGGAGATAATGGATAACCTGGCAGAACACCACAGACGGGCTTCCAAGGAGGGGAAATAGTGGAGTTCACTTTGACTTGATAAGTCCTGGAAGATAGGAATCCCTTGAACCAACTAAGCACATTTCCACCAATACCGAATTTATCTAATATACTGATAAGTATGTTATGGTCAACCATGTCGAATGCACTGGATAAATCAAATTGCAGCAGTATATTTTTGCCAACAGAGATTGCTTTTTTAAAATTGGATAACAGAGTAATCAAAACTGTTTCAGTGCTATGTTGGGTGCGGAAACCAGATTGTGATTCTTGAAGAATATTGAATTTGTTCAAGTAACATGTAAGATCATACTTTCCATTACTTTAATTAGAAGCAGGATAGAAGCTACTGGACGATAGTTAGCAATGATATTTGCTTTTTTCTTCGGGTCCTTAAGAATTGGGGTAAGTAAAATACTACCATGGTCCTGAGGGAAACGACCTTCCTGAAGCATAAAATTTAGGTGAGACGTGAGGTCAGTAATAAAACATGAAGGAGGGGAAGACAATAGGTAAGTAGGACAAATATCCAGTTTACAAAAAGTTTTAGAAAACCTGTTAAGCGCATGCCCTACAGACTCCTAAGTCAAGGGCGTGAAGTTGAGCCAAAAGCGATCTGCTGGGCAATGACCAGGTGGAAGATCAAGGTCATTAAGAAAGTTGTCAATATCAGTGATAAAGTGGCACAGTGAGTTGCGCAGAGTGAGTATTTTCTCATTGAAATATCTTGCGAGCTGATCGGCAGAAGGAAGATCGACTTGTTGTGATAAAATTGCGGTAGTGTCAAGGAGTGAGATTAAAAGTAGGTAAAGTTTCCTTGGGTGTTTACTTGTTTAGTTACTCGTTTTTTATAAAATAGTCTCTTAGCTTGTTTAATAGCATGTTTATATTTCCGTCATTGTAGTTTCCATGCAGTAAGCGTATTTTCATTTTTTGATTTGGACCATGCTCTTTCAAATCTCCTAGTTTGAGGTTTTTAATATTTTTAAGTCCTGATTAAACCATGGTGTTGAATTACGCTTATAAGAGGTTTTCAATTGCAAAGGTGCTAAGGCGTCTAGTACTGAACGACATCTGATGTCCCACGCCATAAGGAAATCAGTGGAATCTGGGCAAGCTTGCCAATCAGGAATGTATAACAATTGCCAAAAAGATTTCGGGTCTACTTCTCCTCTTGAATAATAGGAAGAGGGTACTCTGGGAATAGACAAACCTGATTTCAACCAGTGTATTGTAAGGTTTAATTTATAGTGATCTGACCAGGGCGTCTCAGACCACTGAATATCAGACAGAAAGAAATGCTGGTCATTGAGGAATTTGTAGGATATGAGGTCCAAGGTGTGACCATTAATATACGTTGGATACATACTAGGCCATATAAAATCCCAGAGTTTGAGGAAGTCCAAAAATTGGAAAACATTACCTGAATTTGGAACTTCAAGGTGTAGGTTTAAATCACCCAGGATGAGAATATTAGAGTTATTGGTGCAGGATTCGGAGATGAAATCCAAGAGGTAAGATTGACTATCGTTCCAGTTGGAAGGCGGTCTATAGAACAAAACACAAGTCAGGTAGTCTCGAAGAGTATTACGATGTATCCTTATAAACAAAATTTATAGTTAAGGTGAGATGAATTCGGCGTATGCTTCCACAAAAAATAGAGAGCGATAGATTAACGCTATACCACCAACTCTCTTGTCCGTTCTGGCCCAATGTGTAATCTTGAAACCTGCGGGGCACAGGTCTAACAAAATAGGATCTTCAGAGCTGTGGATCCAAGTTTCAGAGATGAAGAGAAGGTCCAAGTTCTCAGTTGTAATCCAGTCTAATTTAAACCTTATTAACAACAGATCTAGCGTTAATATAGCCCACATGTATTTGTTGATACTGAGCAGCTGAGAGCTGTGAGATACTAATGTTTTTGTGGTATCGAATCCTAGGAGATTTTAAATTAGATGAATTCCTGATGGGAGTCTGTACGGAGAAGGGTTGGAAAACATTGAGGTGCGAGGAGTACTTGGGAAATCTTCTAGTATTAATGATTGGTGGAATAAAGTTGCTCTCAGTTAAAATAGTGGTAAGTGAAACATGTATCAAAATGGTGAGATACAAAAGAAGAAGAAAATATGAGGATATCATAGTTGGTGGCTGCAGATCACAAAAAAAGGCGAAAGCGGGGCTGAACACCACGCCAAACCTGGTACCCCGCTCAGTCACTGCTCAGCCCGCTACCACTGAGGACCACTTTAACTTTCCTTTTGGGAGCAGATGTTTAGGAGGAGCGCCGTGCCGATGCAAGGATCAAATCATAAAGAAACTTCAGACCGCCCAAAATACAGCAGCCAGGCTTATATTTGGACAAACACGTTTTGACAGCGCTAAACCACTCTGAGAAAAATTGCACTGGCTACCAATCAAAGAACGAATCACTTTCAAAATCTGCACGACTGTTCACAAAATTATTTACAGCGAGGCACCGGGATACATGAGAGACCTCATCGACCTGCCAACCAGAAACTCCACAAAATCTGCACGATCATATCTAAACCTCCACTACCCAAGCAGCGAAGGACTCAAATACAAATCCACCTATGCAACCAGCTTTTCCTACCTAAGTGCACAACTATGGAACACATTGCCAAAAGCAGTAAAAACTACGCTTGACCACCTAAATTTTCGGAAAGCACTTAAGACAGACCTGTTCAGAAGAGCATACCCCACTGACTCAATATAAAAATACCGGTCACTTGCGACACAACATAACCAAAGACTGCAACGGACATTACCTGACTCTTCTTCCCCCTTTTCCTCTCTAAGTTCCCCCCAACTGTTTCCTACCATACCTCATTATACCACAATACCACTTTGTATTCATTCATACTATGTATTTGTTCAAACCGTAATCGGCTAACACCGTTAACGGTTATATGTAAGCCACATTGAGCCTGCAAAAGGTGGGAAAATGTGGGATACAAATGTAACAAATAATAATAATAATATTTCACAGTCCGCACGTGTTTTAACATCCTTGAATAGTTTTGCATCATCTGCAAATTTGATCACCTCACTCGTCATTCCGATTTCCATATCATTTATAAATACGTTAAATAGTACCTGCGGAACTCCACTGAGAGAAATGACCATTTAACCCTACCCTCTGTTTTCTGTCCAATAACCAATTTCTAATCCACATCAGAGCCTTGCCGCCTATCCCATGACTCTTTACTTTTCTCAGGAGTCTCTTATGAGGAACTTTATCAAAAGCTTTCTGAAAATCTAGATACACTCCATCAACCGGCTCCCCTTTATCCACATGTTTATTCACGCCTTCAAAGAAATGAAGCAATTTGGTGAGACAAGACTTCCCTCGGCTGAACCCATGCTGACTCTGTCCCATTAAACCATGTTTGTCTATGTGTTCTATAATTTTATTCTTTACAATAGTTTCCACTATTTTGCCCGGCACTGATGTGAGGCTTACCGGTCTATAATTTCCCAGATTACCCCTAGAACCGTTTTTAAAAAATTGGTGTCACATTGACGACCCTCCAATCTTTAGGTACTTTGGACGATTTTAACGACAGGTTAAATATTACTAAGCAGATTAGCAATTTCATGCTTGAGGTCTGTGAGTACCCTTGGATGTATGCCATCCAGTCCAGGTGATTTACTACTCTTTAATTTGTCAATTTGGCTCAGTACATCTTCCAGGTTCACCAATATTTCTTTCAGTTCCTCCGCTTCATCACCCTTGAAAATTATTTCCAGTACAGGCAGAAGCTAAGAATTCATTCAGTTTCTCTGCTATGGCCTTGTCCTCTCTGAGTGCCCCTTTTGCTCCTTCGTGATCTAACGGTCCAACGAATTCCCTTGCAGGCTTTCTGCTTCTGATGTACCTGAAAAAGTTGTTACTGTGAGTTTTAGCCTCTGCGGCAAGTTTCTCTTCATATTCTCTTTTAGCCTTTTTTATTAATACTTTGTATCTGACTTGCCAGTGCTTATGTTGCTTTTTATTTTCTTAATTTGAGTCCTTTTTCCATTCTTTGAAGGACAGTCTTTTGGCTGTAATGGCCTCTTTTACTTCACCTTTTAACCACGCTGGCTGACGTTTTCTCTTCATTCCACCTTTGCAAATACGTGGAATGCATCTGGATTGGGCTTCCAAGATGGTATTTTTGAATAACGTCCACGCCTGATTGAATGTCCTAACCTTCGCAGCCAATCCTTTTAGTTTCTTTTTAAACATTTCCTCTTCTTATTGCTTTGGTCTATATTCCATGTTTTGCAATCTTGATGCTCTTCTTACTGCTGCAATTGCTGTTGCTATGGGGTGTTCATACCACTGTTAGTACTGCTTTGCCCGTCTCATGGAACCTTGGGTGATGTTTTTTCCCTCTCTTAGTACCCACCTTCTCCAAAGTGAAGTCATAATTTAAGATTCCATTGAATAGCACTAAGAATAATACCAAAAAATAAAATATTATGGTATTACAATTTTTGAATTATTTACAAAAAGATATGTCTGCAGTTGTCTTTGAAAAGATAGTAAAAAGGTATTAGCTAGGTAGCAGAAGGAAGTGAGTTCCAAACTGTAGCAGATTGAAAACAGAATGAACTTTCTAAAAATCGTATTACTCTGAAGCCTGAAACTGACGGAAAGCAGAGAAGACCTTGATTCATTATACAGCATGCTTGACCTAATGACACTGCTGTACTGCTCTTTGCTCTGCTTTTCGTATATTGAGCTATTCATGCCATTGTTTGGGCTGCTTTTCCCCTTTCTCTGTGCCCTGAGGTGTTCAGGCTACTGTTGTGGTGCCCTTTGCTTCACGTTTGGTGGTTTTGGGTGTTTGTGCCATTATTTGTGCTGCTTTGCTTCTTTCTTGGTGTCCTGGGCTATTTGTGCCATTATTGCCGTCCTTTGCTTCTTTTTTGGTGCTGTGGGATGTTTCTGCTACTTTGGGGGGGGGGGGGGGGTGAGGGGCTCATCATTTACTCATGGATTGCATATGCTAAAGGGGTGGTTTTACGGCAGATAGCACACGTTAATGCTGTTATGGGAAAAGTCTATAAATGGTGCTTAGAGTTCAGTGCTGAAAAAAATCAGTACTGAACAGGAGTTCCAGGATCGGTGCCCTGTATAGAATAGTGCGTAACGCTGGGGTTTACACTCAACTTTTGGCATGAGGAGTTACATGAACTGAAACCAGGTGTAAATTCCAGTGCACAAGTTGGGTGCGGGTTCTCCAAATTCTATAACACTGCGCACATTTTAAGGGAATGCCCCTGGCCACACCCCCTTTGCAGATCCACGCAGAACACTTACGCACTATTCTATAAATGATCGTGTGTGTTTTCATGCGGATTTCTGCCCTGTTTTGGCGCCTTGCATCAATTGGAACGCTTTTTTCATACTGAAAATTTGGCGCAGAAATAGCACCTATCATTCAGTGCCGTATACAGGATTTCCCACTTAGTGTACACAGTTGATAAATAAACCTGTTGTGGTGTTGTTGCCCCTGTTTCTGGTGGTTTCCAACAGGTTTCTTAAAACTTAGAAAATCCCAATGTCAAGAGTCCAAAATCAGAAGCATAGTTTCCCCCATTGACTTTAATGGAAATGAATTAAATGAATAAACGTGTTATCCAAAAATAAACATACAAAAGAAGAAACTGATTTGAAAATGAACAAAACCAAAAATGTTTTGTGTGCACATCCCTTTTTCACTGTAGCTTCTAACTGCTGATTTTTGTCATTAATGTTTTCTTCATTTTGTTTTTCATTGCTTCAGGTAACGTCAATAGATCGTTTTCTGAAGGACCAGCTAATTTCAGACCTATGTTGCCTCCTCCAAATAAATATATGCTATCATCAGCACCAATGGATGAAGATGAGGTACAAATTGTTTCTTTCTAAAAATTAAAAAAATCCAAGTCTTCTTGGCAAAAGGAGAAAGGGTATATAAGAACATGGGAACACAAGAATGGCTGTACTGGAACAGACTGAAAGTCTATCAGGTCCAGTATCCTGTTTCCAGCATTGGCCAATCCAAGTCACAAGTGCCTGGTACGATCCCCCCAAAAATTAAAGCAGATTTTGTGCTGCTTATCCCAGAAATAAGTAGTGGATTTTCCCAAGTCCATCTTAATATGGCTTATTAACGTTTCTTTTAGGAACTTGTCTAAACCTTTTTTAAACCCTGCTAAGCTAACTGCTTTTATGATGAAGCTGTAGAATGCATGCCATCAATCAAGAGACAGCGATATGTGTAAAGAACACATATTATCTGAACAATCATTGACAGAATCCAGTTGTAGAGCGATCTACCAATCAGAGTATGACTGTGATACAACTTTGCACAGCTAGAATTTACCAGAAATCGTGCCTTCATTTTCACTGCCCCTTCTTTTTAAAAATCGATCCCCCTCCATATCCGTGCAGAATCTTCTTTTAAAGCTTTTAAGCCTGCGCTAAAGGCTTGGCTTTTTACGCAAGCCTATGAAACTGTTTAATGTGTTCCCTTGAGAATTGGACTCTGTGGCTACATGCAATTGTTTTTAGATACCTGTTGGTATTGTTTTGTTTGCTCTTTAACTTCCTCCTGTGCTGTGCTTTTGCAGTAATCTTGGTTTTTTACTAGGATGTTTTATCTTTCCTATCCATATTGTAGTTCTTTGCTTTTTAATCTACTATGTTTTAATTATTAATTATTGTAAACTGCTAAGACCTGCCAGTTAACATTGGTGGTATAGCAAATGTTAATAAACTAAACAAAATTCATTATTGATCTGCAAAGTGCTCACTAATGTTGAATGGGAATAAATGTTTGTATGTAATAAACTATTCGGAAAAGTTTATTACCTCAAAGAGGATTGCTGCAAATTTTTTTTACAGCTGATACCTGCAACAGGTGTTCTCTGTAGACAACAGGCTTAATCAGGCATACAAGTGACTGATGTCATCTGATGGTGCTGGGACATAGCAGTTCTCCCAGATTTCAGAACCAGTGTTGCATGGCCTTTCCCACATGCAGGAGTCCCTTCAGTCTCCTTAGTTAATGTAATAGTGGTAACGCCTCGTGAGATGCTACGACTTTCCCTTAAATATACTCTCTTACAGTGTCAGAGCCACCTGTTTAAATAAAGAACCACCTTAAAACTCATAGCCCCGACCACAGAGAAAGTGACACAGGAAGGGTGGAGCTAGGAAGCAATAACCCAGAAAGTATAAAAGCTCCGGGCACAGCAAGGTTAAGGAAGTCTAGTGGGAAATAGCAAAGGCCCACTGCATATGCCTCCACCACATATCTGTCAACTGCAACAGCAATGCAGGCCAAGTTCAACTTGGGACCTTGAAGCAGCTTTAACCCACTTTATGGCTCGGCTTTGTCCAGGCCCTCATTCACACTACTACAAACCAGTAGTGTTTTTATCATGCTGCTTAAAAAACCTATATAAATATCTGCTAGTCTCTCATCACAGACTGTCTTATCCAGTTGCTGTGTTGCTCATTTTACATCCATTCAGTTACACATAAGTCTTTGACTCCTTTCAGTCAGGAGCAACCCAAGCTGAAAATGTGCCCTGTGTGGCACATCCCCATGCTGCTGACCTACCTACTCATCAAGGCCAAGCAGGGAAGGCATTGGATAGCGAGCAGTCTTGGCACCCACCCCCCGCCTCACTTCCACCCTATATGGCCACACCAGCTGCAAATAACTTGCCATGACCCTGCTTTCAATTAAACCCCAAGTCATAAAAATAGCATCTATTCAATCAAGGAGGCCTTTTTTTAAAATTTGTGGTGCTTTTCAATGGATGAGATGAAGCAGGAAGTGGACAAATGGATACAAGGATTCAATGAAAAGTGATACCTCTACCTCCATAGCTTTTGTTTAAATAAAGATATTATAATGAATGGGTAACCCCATATGAGCTAAGTGGCTGCCTGGCATTGTGGGAAGAAGAGCACACAAAGGGGGAAAGGGAATTGGACTTATATACTGCCTTTCTGTGGTTTTTCCAACTACATTCAAAGCGGTTTACATATTATATACAGGTATTTATTTGTACCTGGGACAATGGAGGATTAAGTGACTTACCCAGAGTCACAAGGAGCTGCAGTGGGAATCGAACCCAGTTCCCCAAGATCAGAGTCCGCTGTACTAACCACTAGGCTACTCCTCCACTAAAGAATGTATTTAGTAGGACCAGGGCTGGGGCCAGCCTTAATGCTGGCGGGCGAGGCAAGCAAGGCATACTCAGATTACACCTTTTTTGGGTGTAATTGGGGAACGTGACTCTCAGTATAAATTATGGAAAAATATGAAACAACAAAAATTTGGTATTAGAAAATGTACTGTCAAGAAAGTAACCACATTCCCTTTATCTATAGATCCGAATTCTCAGGCCCAATTATACTAACAAATACTGACACAACACCCCCAAGATATTATTTTAAAAAAGACAATATTTTTTTACTTAGCAGCCAAAGCAAAGAAGGAGATGCAAGAACAATGACACAGATGGTCTTATCTTTATTCAGCCTAAAGCAAAGGCACACATAAGTACATAAGTATTGCCATACTGGGAAAGACCAAAGGTCCATCAAGCCCAGCATCCTGTTTCCAACAGTGGCCAATCCAGGTCACAATACCTGGCAAGATCCCCCAAAAGTACAAAACATTTTATACTGCTTATCCCAGAAATAATAATAGTCTATGGACTTTTCCTTTAGGAAGCCGTCCAAACCTTTTTAAAACTCCGCTAAGCTAACCGCCTTTACCACATTCTCTGGCAATGAATTCCAGAGTTTAATTACATGTTGAGTGAAGAAACATTTTCTCTGATTCGTTTTAAATTTACTACATTGTAGCTTCATCGCATGCCCCCTAGTCCTAGTATTTTTGGAAATTCAGAAGCAGTACATAAGTATTGCCACAATGGGACAGACCAAAGGTCCATCAAGCCCAGCATGCTGTTTCCATCAGTGGCCAATCCAGGTCACAAATACCTGACAAGATCCCACAATAAAGTTCAATACATTTTATGCTGCTTATCCCAGAAATAAGCAGTGGATTTTCCCCAAGTCATTTTAATAATGGTCTATGGACTTTTCTTTTAGGAAGCCGTCCAAACCTTTTTTAAGCCCCGCTAAGCTTTTACCACATTACCTGGCAACGAATTCCAGAGTTTAATTACACGAGTATAGAAAACCTTTCTCCAATTCATTTTAAATCATCGCATGCCCCCTAGTCCTAGTACTTTTGGAAAACGTAAACAGATGCTTCACATCTACCCGTTCAACTCCACTCATTATTTTATAGACCTCTATCATATTTCCCCTCAGCCACCTTTTCTCCAAACTGAAGAGCCCTAGCCGCTCTAGCTTTTCCTCATAGGGAAGTCGTCCCATCCCCTTTATCATTTTTGTCGCCCTTCTCTGCACCTTTTCCAATTCCACTATATCTTTTTTGAGATGTGGCAACCAGAATTGAATACAATATTTGAGGTTCGGTCGCACCATGGAGCGATACAAAGGCATTACAACATCCTCATTTTTGTTTTCCATTCCTTTCCTAATAATACCTAACATTCTATTTGCTTTCTTAGCCGCAGCAGCACACTGAGCAAAAGGTTTCAATGTATCATCAACAACGACACCCAGATCCCTTTTTTAGTCCATGACTCCCAACGTGGAACCTTGCATGACATAGCTATAATTCAAGTTCTTCTTTCCCACATGCATCACTTTGCATTTGCTCACATTAAACGTCATCTGCCATTTAGACGCCCAGTCTCCCAGTCTCGTAAGGTCCTCTTGTAATTTTTCACAATCCTCCCGTGATTTAACGACTTTGAATAACTTTGTGTCATCAGCAAATTTAATTACCTCACTAGTTACTCCCATCTCTAGGTCATTTATAAATATGTTAAAAAGCAGACCCCTGGGGAAACCAACTAACTACCCTCCTCCATTTAGAATACTGACCATTTAACCCTACTCTCTGTTTTCTATCTTTTAACCAGTTTTTAATCCACAATAGAACACTACCTCCTATCCCATGACTCTCCAATTTCCTCTGGAGTCTTTCAAGAGGTACTTTGTCAAACCCTGAAATAAGCTACTAATTCAGCCAGCTATACTAACCCCAGAGCAGCAACAAGGGCAACCATACAACCTGGCAGAGCTGTCATATGACGTCCAGTGAGTATCAGGGTGTTCCTCAGGCAGGTCAGCCAAACAGGCAGATCCAGGACAGCACTTCAGATCCATAGGAAATGGTTACCTTTTTCTCCAATATGAGCTTCCTTTAAACAGAAATTGCAGGTTGTAGCTGGGTTGGTGACATGCACTCTTGGCCTTATTGTTGATGCACAACAATTTTGTCTCAGATGCTGTGACTTGAGGGCCACAATATTGTCCCACTGGCACTTTAACCCTGAAATCACTGTACCAGTAAACAATGTGCTTTTTTTGTGTAAGGACGAGCCTCAAAGTCTGCAACAGGAACAGTAAATTCCCCTTATGGTGATATAATGTAGTTGTTATTCTCCCTGTCCACTGGTAACCTTGGTGATGTTTTGCAGTGTCCTTGCAGACTGAATGCAGGTCTGAAGCCTAACAAGCAACAGGCTTTAGCAGTGAAAGATGAAGTTAGCCAGAGTCTGTATTTTAATATCAGGTTGGTAATGCTGGAAGGTGATATGTAGTGCCATGTGACCACTGATTCCACCCCAGGAGGAAGTGAATGAGTATATTTCAGTAGTGCGCTCTTAGTATCATTGATAGTGATTTTACCAAATTCCAGCCACATCCTATCTGCCAAAACGGCAGCATCTGGTAAGACTGCATTCATAATAAAATAATCTTGCATTGGCAACTGTACCTTTATATTCTCAACTTTATTTTAAAAATATTGGGCAACTGATAGAATTTGCTGCCCACCTACAGTAGCTGAACTGAGTGCTCAGCTTTAACAAAAGAATCAACCAAATTATACAGCTTTTTAATATCAACCTTATTTTTACCCACTAACTTGGAGTAAAACTCTTTCTTCTTTTTTGAGATGGTACTCTTACAAGCACAAACTTCTATTCTCCAATTATGTTTATTTGCCTCCGTGGGAACTCTCTGCCATAACCTTTCTTTTTTGTCTACACTCCCGTTTTAGATCGCCTAATTACTCTAGTCTTCTTAGAAGACGGAGCAATTTCATCCAAGATTTCCTTATTTACAATATCCCAATTGGAAATCAAAACCCAGTTAGCTAAGCGGGTAGCAGGCTGAATATTACAACTGTCTGGTTAACTGTGTTATTTTCTTGTCTAGGACCATGATTAAAAATATGATTAACTACAATCAAAATGTTTACTCAAGTGATTAATTGAAATTTTTGATCAAACAATATATAGGGGTCAATATTCAAAACAATTTAACCAGCCAGGAAAGGCTGGTTAAATCGCTTGTGCAGGCTATCCCTGATATAACCAATTAGTGCCACTGAATATCAGCACTGTACTCCCAGACCACCCACAAAATAGCTGTAGCCAGCTATTTTGTGGGTGGTCTGGGAGTACAGTATTTATTTATTTATATTCTGCTTATAGTCCTAGGTTAACTGGACAAATCAGACCACATACAACTCAATCCTGTCTTTATCTGGCTTTACTTAGGTGGCTAAGTGCTGAATTGGATAAGGAATTATTAGCTACACAAACCTGGTAGCGGTGCTTGCACATAGCCACACAGAATATGCAGGTTTGTGCGGTATAATGCCAGCGGTGGCCAAAAAGACCACTGACTGATGTCAGCTAAATATTTACCTCATAGTTCTTAAGTGATTTGGCTAGGACTGTAGGAGGAATATAAACAAATAAATAAATATTCATTTGAACTTTCATTGCACTAGGGGGCTCTTTCACGAAGCGGCGGTAAGCACAACACGGGCTACCACAGCAGCCCGACAGTAGTTCTCTCCCCCAGCGCATGCCATTTCCAGCGCTGCAAAAATATTTCAATTTTTGTAGTGCCAGTGTGTACCCGGTTACCGCCGGGTTAGTGTGGGAGCCCTTACCACCACCTCAGTGGGTGGTGGTAAGTGCTCCTCCCCCCCCCCCCCCCCCCCCCCCCAATATGGCCATGGTTCACTTGCCACACAGCCATTTCTTGAAGAAAAGGGAAATCTGCCTTTTACCTGCTGTGGTAAAAGGGGGCCTCGGCACTCATCAAAAACATGCTCCGACACCAGCGCAGGCCCCCTTTTACCGCAGCTTCATAAAAGGACCCCTCAAGTGAATTTTGCACCTAAATTATAGAATAATTCTGAGTGCTCAGCAAATATTTACTTATGCAAAAGTGCATTCACTCAAGAGCTAGTATTCTATAATTTTAGCACAAAAATGGTGCTTGCATTTAGGCTGCTTAGGCTTTATGTACTGGAATTTTATGTATGTGATGAAAGAAGATTCTGCAAGTAAAATCCAATCTACAAGTGGTCAGTGAAACTGGTCTTTTATTTTAGAATTGCATATGGTATCTTGTTAACAAGGTGGGAGATTAGCAGAGACATCTCTAAGTCACTTAGGGGCCTTTTTACTAAAACGTAGCCTGCGATAGTTTGGACGCATGAAATTAGCACATGCTAGGCCATTTTTTACTGCAACGGGTAAAAAGGCCTTTTTTTAATGGGGCGGAAAATGGCTGTGCGCTAATATTAAAAATAACGCGCGGCTATTTACTGCCTGAGCCCTTAACGCTACCTGCCCACATGGTGCTCCTGTGGTAAGCAGAAAGCATGCGGCAATGTGGCCGCGCTGCCAATTACTGCCTGGAACGCTCCCCGCAATAGAAAATTATTTTTTTACCATGGGAAACAGCTTGTGCTAACTTTGAAACTACCGCAGGGCAGCCGTGCTATCCCGAAAGTAGTGTCAATTTAGCACTCGTTACCCGTGAGTTAGCCCTACTGTGGCTTAGTAAAAGGGTCCCTAAGTCTCCTGCCAAGGACAATAAGGTCCTCTTAAGGACTATCACTAACCACACCCTCTCCAAAAGATATCACAGGATGTGATACCTACAAGCGAGCCTTCTCCAGAGTAGCCCCCACACTCTGGAATGTACTCACTGAAAGGCTTCGCTTAACACAAGACTATTTCTACTTCAGAAAGCAGGTGAAAGCTTGGCTCTTCAACCAGGCCTTTAATGGAAGAAGTAACTAACTTGTTAGTATCACTCACACACACACAAGGAGTGACACGGGCTGCACATACTGCACCAGGACATGATTATCCACTCCTACCCTAGCTTAGATAATATTTAACCATCTCTCTAACTTCATGTACAACTTTCTTTAAATCAAGTCACCTTACTTTCAAACTCTTCTTACTCTCTTACCTATCTTTATGTTCCATCTTTGCTTTACCCTTCACTATCAATTAAAATGTTCTATTACGTATTGTGTGGACATTGTAAGTACTTTATATTGTTATTTGAATATTTTTACTGCTGTAATTGCCTATTGCATATGTTTGATCTATTCTTACTGTACACCACCTTGAGTGAATTCCTTCAAAAAGGCAGTAAATAAATAGATAGTGTTAATACTTATATTTATAGTTCTGAAACCACAGATGAGGTAATGAATCAATTCTATTCATGGACAGCAAAACTACAAAGGTCTTTGAGTGAAAGGCAGGATACAGATGGTTTTAAGGAAAGCAAATCATGTCTAATACATAATATTTTCTTAACTATTGATAAGGAAACTATAGTAATTACTGACGTCTTGTTATTTAAACTAAACATATTATCTGCAGTTTAGGAACAGAAGGTGAAAACTAGTTTTCAATAGTAATTCTTTGACAAGAGATAAATACCTTGTTCTTTTAGGTTTGTTCTCTTTCCTCCATCCTGGGGTCTCTCATAACTCTATAAACAATCACATTCACTCACTAATTAGGCCCGTTTCCTGAGGTCATTGAGAACAGCTGACCCTAAGTTTTCTAGATCCACATATATTTTCCATGTTTACTGTAACATTCTCCCCACCACCTCCCCTGAAACAAAGCGATTGGTCAGGTGGAACTAATTAATACTTACACATATTGATAAAAGCTTGGCTTTTTCAGCAGGAGAAAAGTTTTTGCAAGGTTTAAACAATCAGAAAGGGGTGAATGGATAAAAAGGAATTAAGGAATGGAGAGATGGGAGATCTTTTTAATTGTTTTTCTCTAAATTGTCTCAATTTTTTTTTTTTTTGCTGAGGCATGTCCTCAAGTTGTGATACAGAAATATATGCAAATTTGCATATAAAAATCTGCCTTTTATGCACGAAAATAGCACCTAAGGCTTATGAAACTCATTCCTTATTCTTTACAGTGTGCACAACATCAAGACTGGTATGCTGGTGAGATGAACAGACAGGAAGCAGAAGATACTCTTATGATGATAAACCAGGTATCACACAAGCAAAGTGCATGTACATTGAAAGCAGTACTCAAGACATCCTCTAAATATTCAGATCTTCTAATTAAAAATGTAAAAAACGAATTCAATAAGCAAAAAACCCAAATGTGAAGAGTAAATAACAACAAAAATAGAAGAAACCCCCCCTTAATATTTGGTTCTATTTTAATCTGAATGCAACTTTTTCTTTTGTTATCAACATATTCCTTGAGTTTGCTGGTGGGACCTGAGCATGCTGGAAGGTTCAAGCTTCAGTGTTTGTTCCTATAATTGTCTGTTATCACAACTGAGCTTTGACAACAGTGATAAGATAGGAACCTGAAGAAAGAGCTGACAGGTGGGTAGACACAGGAGAAGTGGAAGGACAGTGTCAAAGCTGAAAGCAGCTTGTGAGGGGGTTTATAGAACTCTGCCCCTCACCCTTAAGAACAGTCCCCTTAGGCAGCCTGAGCCACCTTAAGAGCACTAGTCCCGCAGAGGAGGAAGTGAGCAGGAAGGAGGGGTGGAGCCTAAGCCAGGAAGTATATAATTCAGGGCCTAGCTGTGGTTAAGGAGGCCCAGAGAGGAGGAATCGAAGCCCCAGTGTATGCCACCCACACCTATGGTTAAGAATTGTGACCTGGCTGAGGTAAGCCGATTCGCTTCTTGTTTGAGACTGACAAGCCTTGCTCTGAGGTCTGGCGAGAGGCAGACCCTAGTATTCGGAGAAGAACCGAGAAAGATTTGTGTTTGGAGTGGAGCCGCCCTACCAGTCACAGACTGTGTTCAGGCCTTGCCAGCCTGAGGTTTACTTAAGACTGCTTATTGAACTACAGAGGCATTCTGTCTTTTCTGCCTGGTCATGTGACGTAATAGGCCTCAGGATTAAACTAAATAAAAGCGCATGTTTTCACTCTCGCCTCTCGCTCAGGGTGTCACATATTGTGGCAGTGCTGGGGTATTGGGCAAAAGGGGTTAACCTTGACCCAGTTAAGGGGGAACATATAGCTATTGCCAGACAGGCAGGATTTTATTTTGTTTACTGGTGTACTGCGTGGTCTGGGCCACTAACAGCGAAAACATGGAGAGGCTACTCCAGGCCTTGGTGGAGGAGCAACAGCAACAACAGCAGTTTATGCAGGTGCATCTTGAACAGCAGCAACAACTAAAGCAACAACAACAACAACAACAGGTGCAGCAGCAAGTGTTGCAGAAGCTCGTAGAGCTACAATAGAGCTCTCAAGTCCAAGCAAGGATAGCTGCCCAGGCACCCAGCCTGCCAGAAGATGACCCAGACTATTTCTTGACCAATTTTAAGAAAACTGCCCGCTTTGCTGGTTGACCAGAATTTAGCATCTTGGTGTTCCCAGTTCAATTTTGATCTTCATATTCCTATTTCTAATTTGTGATCCCTTGTTCTCTATTTGGTGAAGGTCTGTCTATGTTTTGCGTGTG
Organism: Microcaecilia unicolor; assembly: GCF_901765095.1. Lineage (NCBI taxonomy): Eukaryota > Metazoa > Chordata > Amphibia > Gymnophiona > Siphonopidae > Microcaecilia > Microcaecilia unicolor. The sequence continues at coordinate 110,491,127 of NC_044038.1, read as the reverse complement.
AAGAAGTCATTTAAAGTTGTTTTATGTGTGGTAGTAATAGCGGGTGGGAAGGAGGGCATGGAGAAGAGGTGATCCTTAATTTCTGCCCTAGACCTCAGCATGTCTAACACTGGTCCTGGATAGCAGCTCCAGTAGTTGGGAAATAAGCGAGTACTGGGCAGACCTTTACCATATGTGTTTCAAAAATGGCAAAACAGGGTGGATTTCTATGGTCTATGTCATAGGTGCCAGCTCTGTGAGAGCTGGCACCTATGATAAAGGCGGTTAGCTTAGCGGAGTTTAAAAAAGGTTTGGACGGCTTCTTAAAGGAAAAGTCCATAGACCGTTATTAAATGGGCTTGGGGAAAATCCACTATTTCTGGGATAAGTAGTATAAAATGTTTTGTACATTTTTGGAATCTTGCCGGGTATTTGTGACCTGGATTGGCCACTGTTGGAAACAGGATGCTGGGCTCGATGGACCTTTGGTCTTTCCCATTATGGCAATATTTATGTACTTATGTACCTGAGCACCCCCAATATTTTTCCCTGTAAGTCTGTAGACCTGGGACAACAAACCCCATGCTGCAGAGTGTGAAATGTACATACATTTGTAGAAATAAAATTTACTGTACCACATGAGAGCAGTAAAACTGGCCTTTTTATTAGAGCTGCATAATATATTTTGTTACAACAAGGGGGGAAGACTAGGAGAGAAGCCTCTCTCCTTCCAAGTGTCCCTAAAGTTTGGCAACCCAAATGTTTACATTTATAACCTCAACCACATATCAGGTTATTGATCCATCTACACAGAATTCCGTAGCATCAGCAAGACATCTTTTTAGAATGCTGAACTTAATCTAAGCAAACATGATAAAAAAAAAAGATATAAATGTTAACGCTTAACTTTCCCAGTTCCACAAGAGCTAAAGGAAAACACAGGAAGTAAGTGCTTCTGTATCCTAGCTTCCCCCCCACCCCCACAGCCTGTTGTCTGGTCCCCACCTCCCCCAGCAGCCAGTCTAATGATGGCATGGGAGGAGGGAGTTGCTGTAGCCTGGCAGCTACCAATGGGGAAGGCAAGTGCAGCAGACAGGTACTGACAAAAGGAACAGACAGATTCACATAACTTTATTGGCATAACAAGTTTACTTATATTGCCAAAATAATATCTAATAGCAGTTAAGGTAAAAAAGACAGAGAGGTCCTGGGAGAGGAATAAAGAGAACAAGGAAAGAGTGAAGGGAATGGAAAAGGGTCACTGTTTAGGAGAAACAATGCTGCTCTGAAATGCTGGAAGAGGCAGGAAGGAAGAGAGGCTGGGTGATGGGGACAGGCACTGATAGTCGACTGTGTGGGAAGAGTAGAAACAGGAAACAGGTGAGAGTAATTCAGGAAGAGAGCATGGGCTGTGTAGGGTGACGTTGCTGGGAAAGGGAAACATGATTTGGGAGAGAGGAAGAAGAGCAGAGGGGACACAAGCTGTAGACAGAAAAGTTGCCGAAAGAGATGGAGAGTAGCTGTATGGGACTGGAGGGGATTGTGTCAGTAGCTGATGCCATAGTCTGAAAAATATCTTAAAAATTGCTTCTCTTTGGCAGCTCTGAAAAGCGAATAGAAACTAACACCATCTCTTGTTTTTCACAAAAATATTCTTTTGTTACATCTTATGGGAGACAGTGGTGTTGGACTTTATCGGCCCAAAGAAATAACATGACAGCAACAGGAAGAGGTTACAGGAGAGATGGGTGGAGTTTGGAAGGGAGTAAAGCATCCACTGTCCTATAATTATATGTGGTTCTTGATTTAGTTGTCCTATAATTATATGTGGTTTTTGATTTTAGTTTCCCTCTTGGCTCAGCTATTAAGCCTGGCTTTCCATTCTCACTCCAAGCACAGCTCTGATTGCTGAGTGGTGGATTAGCTCAAAGGGCCTTTCTGGATGTGGAACTGCTATTATATTTCAGTCTGTGACTTCTAGATATGAATAGTGTCTGGGATGCGCGATGGGGAGTAACGTGGAGGGGCATAATAGAACGTTGCCGGCCAAATAGATCGCTGGCAATCTATGTTGGCGGCGGCGCTACAGCTGGCTGGAACCGTATTATCGAAAAAGATGGCTGGCCATCTTTTTTTTTCGATAATACGGTTTAGCCCGGCCAAATGCCTTGGAGTTTGCCGGGTTTGAGATAGCTGGGTTTGTTTTTCAGCGATAATGGAAAAAAATGCCAGCCATCGCCAACCCGGCGAAATCCAAGGCATTTGGTTGTGGGAGGAGCCAGCATTTGCAGTGCACTGGTCCCCCTGACATGCCAGGACACCATCTGGGCACCCTAGGGGTCAGGGCGGAGGACTTCAGAAAAACCTCCCACATGAATAGCTCCCTTACTTTGGGTGCTGAGCCCCCCAACCCCCCCCCCCCCCAAAACCCACTACCCACAAATGTACAACACTACCAAAGCTCTTAGGGGTGAAGGGGGCAACTACATGTGGGTACAGTGGGTTTTGGAGGGCTTCTATTACCAGCACAAGTGTTACAGGTGGGGGGGGGGGGGGGGGGGGATGGGCCTGGTCCGCCTGCCTTAAGTGCACTGATTTGTATCTGTCATTTTCAGGGCACAGACCGTATAAGTCTGCCCAGCACTATCCCTACCTCCCAACCACCAGCCCCACTTCCCACCATCGGCTCTGGCACAGACATAAGTACATAAGTAATGCCATACTGGGAAAAGACCAAGGGTCCATCAAGCCCAGCATCTTGTCCATGACAGCGGCCAATCCAGGCCAAGGGCACCTGGCAAGCTTCCCAAACGTACAAACATTTTATACATGTTATTCCTGGGATTTTGGATTTTTCCAAGTCCGTTTAGTAGCGGTTTATGGATTTGTCCTTTAGGAGACCGTCCAACCCCTTTTTAAACTCTGCTAAGCTAACCGCCTTCACCACATTTTCCGGCAATGAATTCCAGAGTTTAATTACACGTTGGGTGAAGAAAAATTTTCTCCGATTTGTTTTAAATTTACTACACTGTAGTTTAATTGCATGCCCCCTAGTCCTAGTATTTTTGGAAAGCGTGAACAGACGCTTCACATCCACCTGTTCCACTCCACTCATTATTTTATATACCTCTATCATGTCTCCCCTCAGCCGTCTCTTCTCCAAGCTGAATAGCCCTAGCCTCCTTAGTCTTTCTTCATAGGGAAGTCGTCCCATCCCCGCTATCATTTTAGTCACCCTTCGCTGCACCTTTTCCAATTCTACTATATCTTTCTTGAGATGCGACGACCAGAATTGAACACAATACTCAAGGTGCGGTCGCACCATGGAGCGATACAACGGCATTATAACATCCTCACACCTGTTTTCCATACCTTTCCTAATAATACCCAACATTCTATTCGCTTTCCTAGCCGCAGCAGCACACTGAGCAGAAGGTTTCAGCGTGTTATCGATGACGACACCCAGATCCCTTTCTTGGTCCGTAACTCCTAACCTGGAACCTTGCATGACGTAGCTATAGTTCGGGTTCTTTTTTCCCACATGCATCACCTTGCACTTGCTCACATTAATGGTCATCTGCCATTTAGCCGCCCAGTCTCGTAAGGTCCTCTTGTAATTTTTCACAATCCTGTCGCGAGTTAACGACTTTGAATAACTTTGTGTCATCAGCAAATTTAATTACCTCGCTAGTTACTCCCATCTCTAAATCATTTATAAATATATTAAAAAGCAGCGGTCCTAGCACGGACCCCTGAGGAACCCCACTAACTACCCTTCTCCATTGTGAATACTGCCCATTTAACCCCACTCTCTGTTTCCTATCCTTCAACCAGTTTTTAATCCACAATAGGACATTTCCTCCTATCCCATGGCCCTCCAATTTCCTCTGTAGCCTTTCATGAGGTACCTTGTCAAACGCCTTTTGAAAATCCAGATACACAATATCAACCGGCTCCCCTTTGTCCACATGTTTGTTTACTCCTTCAAAGAATTGAAGTAAATTGGTCAGGCAAGATTTCCCCACACAAAAGCCGTGCTGACTCGGTCTCAGTAATCCATGTCCTCGGATGTGCTCTGTAATTTTGTTTTTAATAATAGCCTCTACCATTTTCCCCGGCACCGACGTCAGACTCACCGGTCTATAATTTCCCGGATCTCCCCTGGAGCCTTTTTTAAAAATGGGTGTTACATTGGCCACCCTCCAATCTTCCGGTACCATGCTCGATTTTAAGGATAAGTTGCATATCACTAGCAGTAGCTCCGCAAGCTCATTTTTCAGTTCTATCAGTACTCTAGGATGAATACCATCCGGTCCAGGAGATTTGCTATTCTTCAGTTTGCCGAACTGCCCCATTACGTCCTCCAGGTTTGCCGTGAAGTCAGTAAGTTTCTCCGACTCGTCCGCTTGAAATACCATTTCCGACACCGGTATCCCACCCAAATCTTCCTCGGTGAAGACCGAAGCAAAGAATTCATTCAGTCTCTCCGCTACGTCTTTGTCTTCCTTGATCGCCCCTTTTACCCCTCGGTCATCCAGCGGCCCAACCGATTCTTTTGCCGGCTTCCTGCTTTTAATATACCGAAAAAAAAATTTTACTATGTTTTTTTGCCTCTAATGCTATCTTTTTTTCGTAATCCCTCTTGGCCTTCTTTATCTGCGCCTTGCATTTGCTTTGACACTCCTTATGCTGCTTCTTGTTATTGTCAGACGGTTCCTTCTTCCATTTTCTGAAGGCGTTTCTTTTAGCCCTAATAGCTTCCTTCACCTCACTTTTCAACCAGGCCGGCTGTCTTTTGGAGTTCCGTCTTTCTTTTCTAATTCGCGGAATATGTATGGCCTGGGCCTCCAGGATGGTATTTTTGAACAGCGTCCACGCCTTTGTTGTACAGTTTTTACTCTCTCAGTTGCCCCCCCTAAGTTTTTTTTTACCGTTCTTCTCATTTTATCATAGTCTCCTTTTTTAAAGTTAAACGCTAACGTATTTGACTTTCTGTGTACAGTTACTTCAAGGTCGATATCAAAACTGATCATATTATGGTCACTGTTATCAAGCGGCCCCAGTACCATAACGTCCCTCACCAGATCATGCGCTCCACTAAGGACCAAGTCTAAAATTTTTCCTTCTCTCGTCGGCTCCTGCACCAGTTGCTCCATAAAGCTGTCCTTGATTTCATCAAGGAATTGTATCTCTGTAGCGTGTCCCGATGTTACATTTACCCAGTCTATATTTGGATAATTGAAGTCACCCATTATTATCACATTGCCCATTTTGTTCGCGTCTCTGATTTCTTTTATCATTTCTGTGTCTACCTGCTCATCCTGGCGAGGCGGACGGTAGTACACTCCTATCACCGTTTTTTTCCCTTTTATACATGGAATTTCAACCCACAATGATTCAAAGGTGTGATTTGTGTCCTGCTGAATTTGTAATCTATCTGAGTCAAGGCTCTCGTTAATATACAATGCTACCCCTCCACCAGTCCGGTCCACCCTATCACTACGATATACTTTGTACCCCGGTATGACAGTGTCCCACTGGTTATCCTCCTTCCACCAGGTCTCAGTAATGCCTATTATATCCAATTTTTCGTTTAGTGCAATATATTCCAACTCTCCCATCTTATTTCTTAGACTCCTAGCATTTGCATATAGAAATTTCAGAGTATGTTTGTTCTTATTTGCATGATGCTTAGTACCTGACACTATTGATTTGACATCTTTTGTCTGATCTTTAGTTGTATTTAAGGGCACCTGGTTTACCACGGTCTGTTGTGCAACCTCACTATCCAGAAACCCTATCTTCCCTGTTTGTGAGGTATCTTTGCAAGATACCTTTTCCCGAACCATGCGCTTTTGAGCGACTATCGGCCTTCCCCCCCATTTCTAGTTTAAAAGCTGCTCTATCTCCTTTTTAAATGCCGTCGCCAGCAGCCTGGTCCCACCCTGGTTAAGGTGGAGCCCATCCTTTCGGAATAGGCTCCCCCTTCCCCAGAATGTTGCCCAGTTCCTAACAAATCTAAAACCCTCCTCCCTGCACCATCGTCTCATCCACGCATTGAGACTCTGGAGCTCTGCCTGTCTCTTCGGCCCTGCACGTGGAACAGGTAGCATTTCAGAAAATGCTACCCTAGAGGATCTGGATTTGAGCTTTCTACCTAAGAGCCTAAATTTAGCTTCCAGAACCTCTCCCACATTTTCCTATGTCATTGGTACCCACATGTACCAAGACAGCGGACTCCTCCCCAGCACTATCTAAAATCCTATCTAGGTGACGCGTGAGGTCCACCACCTTCGCACCAGGCAGGCAAGTCACCAGGCGATCCTCACGTCCACCAGCCACCCAGCTATCTATATGCCTAATGATCGAATCACCAACTACAACAGCTGTCCTAACCTTTCCCTCCCGGGCAGCACTTGGAGACATATCCTCAGTGCGAGAGGATAGTACATCCCCTGGTGGGCCGTATAAGTCTGCCCAGCACTATCCCAACCACCAGCCCCGCCTCCCACCACCGGCTATGCCACCCAATCTCAGCTAAGCTTCTGAGGATCCATTCCCTTGGAACAGGATTCCTTTATGTTTATCCCACGCATGTTTGAATTCCGTTACCGTTTTCCTCTCCACCACCTCCCGTGGGAGGGCATTCCAAGCATCGACCACTCTCTCCGTGAAAAAATACTTCCTGACATTTTTCTTGAGTCTGCCCCCCTTCAATCTCATTTCATGCCCTCTAGTTCTACCTCCTTCCATTCTCCGGAAAAGGTTCGTTTGCGGATTAATACCTTTCAAATATTTGAACGTCTGTATCATATCACCCCTGTTTCTCCTTTCCTCCAGGGTATACATGTTCAGGTCAGCAAGTCTCTCCTCATACGTCTTGTAACGCAAATCCCATACCATTCTCGTAGCTTTTCTTTGCACTGCTTCAATTCTTTTTACATCCTTAGCAAGATACGGCCTCCAGAACTGAACACAATACTCCAGGTGGGGCCTCATCAACGACTTATACAGGGGCATTAAAACCTCTTTTCTTCTGCTGGTCACTCCCCTCTCTATACAGCCCAGCAACCTTCTACTTACAGCCACCGCCTTGTCACACTGTTTCGTCGCTTTCAGATCCTCAGATACTGTCACCCCAAGATCCCTCTCTCCTTCGGTACCTATCAGACTTTTACCACCTAACACATGCGTCTCCCGTGGATTTCTACTCCCTAAGTGCATCACTTTGCATTTCTTCGCATTGAATTTTAATTGCCAAACCTTAGACCATTCTTCTAGCTTCCGCAGATCCTTTTTCATGTTTTCCACTCCCTCCCGGGTGTCCACTCTGTTACAAATCTTTGTATCATCCACAAAAAGGCAAACTTTACCTTCTAAGCCTTCAGCAATGTCACTCACAAATATATTGAACAGAATCGGTCCCAGCACCGATCCCTGAGGCACTCCACTACTCACCTTTCCCTCCTCCGAGCGAATTCCATTCACCACCACCCACTGGCGTCTGTCCGTCAACCAGTTCCTAATCCAGTTCACCACTTGGGGTCCTATCTTCAGCCCGTCCAGTTTATTCAAGAGCCTCTGTGTCCTGATTATGGAAATACAAATCTAGATGGCTAGAGTGGGCTTCTATGGCAACTTCAGCAGTTGGGATGTAAGGACAGTGCCAGGCAGACTTCTAAGGTCTGTGGCCCAAAAATAGCAAAAACAGATCAATTATGCATATTTTATATCACATCACAGTGGGATAGTAAATATCAATGAAATTTGAAAACCTGAAACATATTCTATGAGTAACTTAGAGGGGAAGAGGAAGACACTATAAGTTTCATAGCATGTAAAATGTCAGTTTAGAACATTGTTGTGTGGCTCTGGCCACATTAATGGGCAGACTGGATGGACCAGATGGGTTTCTATATAACATCATTTACTATGTTAGTAACATAGTAAGTAACAGCAGATAAAGACCTGATTGGCCCATCCAGTATGCCCAACAGTCATATTCATTTTCTATTCAAGATTAAATCAACATTAATTGTGATATTATATACTTGATCATGGTCTTTCTTTGATGTTTCTGGGACATTGACCGTAGAAGTCTGCCCAACTCTGACCTTATGTTTCAACTACAGGAGTTGCCGTCAAAGGCCACTCCAGCCTATCCGAATCTGTCTTGCCATTTGCAGGACACAGACTGTAAAAGTCTGCCTAGCACTGTCCTCATGTTCCAAATTACTGGCGTTTCCATCAAAGCTCTCTCCAGCCCATCCTAAACCAGACTATTTATGGTACAACATTTTTATTGATGACAAATTAACAAGTATACATTCAAAAAAACAAAACCTAGTAAATACAAGTTCAGTTATCTGATCATACGTAAGAAGTATTAAAAGATATATGTCGTCATCAAACTTTTAACATATTACCCCCTTCCCCCAAACCCCTCTCCCCTATTAATTAAATGTTATGGTTCAACAATTTTTTGATGACAAATCAGAGTAAACACACAGCCAACATCACATATAGAAACATGACAGCAGATAAAGGCCAAATGGCCCATCCAGTCTGCCCATCCTCTGTAACCCCCAATGCTACCTGTTCCTAAGCGATCCCACATGCTTATCCCATGCCTTTTTACATTCTGGAACAGTCCTAGACTCCACCACCTCCACCGGGAGGCCATTCCACGCCTCCACCACCCTTTTTGTGAAATAATACTTCCTTAGGTTACTCCTAAGCCTATTCCCTCTTAACTATGTCATATGCCCCTTATTCCAGAACTCTCCTTCATTCGAAAAAGGCTCTCTTCCTGTTCATAAATGCCCTAGAGATATTTAAACATTTCTATCATGTCTCCTGTCTCCCTCCTCTCTTCCAGCGTATACATGTTGAGGTTCATAAGCCTGTCCCTATAAGTTTTGCATTCAAGGCCCTTAACTAGTTTCGTAGCCACCCTCTGGACTGACTCCATCCTATCTTTCCATAGGTGTGGTCTTCAGAAATGCACGCAGTACTCCAAATGGGGCCTCACCAGAGACTCTATAAAGCATTAACAATTAGGCTGCGTCCCCGAGAATTTGTATGTAGGGATTCCACAGCAACATGAACTTCTGCCTGTGTTTGGGGGATCTCCTCGCCTCCTGAACTTCCCAAGAAAGCAGCAAATGCACTTGATTCCTCCAATGCCAAAACGCCGGAGACTCCAGTGAAGTCCAGTATTGCAAAATGGCCTTTCGGGCCACCAAGATGAGTTTGCGGCAGAGGAGGGTGGCATACCTAGACAGAGGAAAATATGCTCCAGTCCTGTCAAGTAGAAATTGTTCCACCGTCCCCTGTATGTCACTGTCAAGTATATTAGACAGAAATCTGCGGATTTGCCCCCCAAAAATCTGAATTTGAGGGCACAACCACAAAGCATGAAAGAAACTATGACGTGCTGCACACTTGGAGCAACCAGAATCCCCAGACTCCCCTATATGGGCAAGTTGCACTCTGGTCATGTAAGCTCGGTGGATCACATGGTATCCACATTCCCTAAGTCTCGCATCTGTGGTGAGAACAGAAATACCCAGTAACGTGGCAGCGACATACCAGTCCTCCAAAGAGACCCCCAAATCCTCTGCCCATCTAGACTTCAGCCCCAGGAAATCCCTACCTGGGTCTCCTCTGACCAAAGCCCTACGAAGCCCTGATACAAACTCACTCACTGGACCAGAAAGGAAAAGAGAGGCGGTGGCATAGCACTAATATATCGTTCCCACTTTACCACCGAAACCACTGCCGAGTCCATAACAACCCAACTTGAACTTGCCTCAATCCAAATCCACCACAAAACTCTGCTTGATCACCTAAACTGTGTCTTATTTTATAGATCACCAGGTAATTGGAACGAAAGCCAGCCAAACTTCATGGACTTCATTTCAAACACTGGTGTAACCAACTCCAATATACTAGTATTAGGAGACATCAACCTTCACCTAGAAGACCCAAACTCTACCAATGCACGTGAATGCAAGGAATTCCTTCACTTATGGGATTTCAAATGGCCACTCATGCAAGGAACCCATGTCAAAGGACACACACTCGACCTCATCTCACACAAACTGTCCACAGTCCAGAATCTAATAATAACAGAAACTAAATGGACAGAAACACCATGGACTGACTACTACAAAGTAAACCTATCCCTAAAATGGCGGAAAAAGGGTCCACACCGTATACAAGAACACACAACCTACAGCACCAGAGACCAAATAGACTTGGAAACATTCTGGCAAATGATATACAATAACGAATGGTCAGCACAAACGGACTCCATATACTACCTCTCAGAATGGGATAAAAGATGCAAAAGCATATTGGACAAAATAGCACCCTTACGAACAAGAACCTCATGCAGGCATAACTCGCTACCATGGTTCAATGAAGAACTGAAAATACTAAAAACACAATCCAGGCAACTCAAACGAGCATGGAAAAAATAAAAGATGAACACACACTCAACGCATGGAAACTAATACAAAGGAAATACAAATACACAATAAGATAGACCAAAAGGTCCTACTATAAAATTAAAATAGGACCAGATTATAAAGACACAAAGAAATTATACCAACTCGTGAACAAACTACTAGATACCACCCTGGTCACCACAACTAATACAGACACCCCCATCTGCAGACAATCTTGCTAAATACTTCAACAAAAAAATTGTAAACCTACGTAAAATGCTACCTCAGGACAACACCGATATCGAAAACTTTATCAATGGCCTGGACCCAACCTCCGGTGAATACCCAGCTGATCGAACCTGGTCAAACTTCGCTCTCCTCACCGCTGAAACAGTTACCCAGGTGATTAATAGGTTCTCCAATACTCTCTGTAAATTGGATACCTGCCCCAGCTACCTGATAAAATCTGCCCCCCACCGCTTCATTGCAGACCTCACATCCCACTTAAACTACATACTTCAACAAGGTCTCTTCCCTAAGGAAAATGGCAACATCCTACTCACCCCAATACCAAAAGATACCAAGAAAAAAACAAACGAAATCTCTAACTAGTGCCCAGTAGCTTCTATTCCACTGGCAGTCAAATTGATGGAAAGCATGGTAACCAACCAACTTACTGATTATATGAACAAATTCACAATACTACATGAATCACAATCAGGATTTCAGCCACTCCATAGCACTGAAACAGTACTAATCACCCTCCTAGCCAAATTCAAGCAGGAAATAGCAACAGGCAAAAACATACGCCTCCTCCAATTAGACATGTCTAGTGCGTTCGACATGGTAAACCATAAAATATTACTAAGACTACTAGATTACTTCGGTATTGGCGGAAATATACACAGCTGGATCAAGGGCTTCCTACCACTAGAACATACCAAGTGAAATCAAACTCAAACATATCATCAACGTGGAAAGCAGACTGTGGAGTAACCCAAGGATCACCACTATCTCTGATCCTTTTCAACCTAATGATGACCCCACTAGCCAAGTCCTTATCCAACCAAGGCCTCAACCCTTTCATCTACGCAGATGATGTCACAATATACACTCCTTATAAACATGATCTGACCAAAATCTCCAACGAAATCAAGCTCAGCTTGAACATCATAGACTCATGGGCAAATGCATTTCAACTAAAACTCAACACAGAAAAAACACACTGTCTCATCCTCTCATCCCAATACAATACTTACAAACCCACTAGCATAAACACCCCAGATTACACGCTTCCTATCTCAGATAGCCTGAAAATTCTCGGCGTTACAAGAACCAAGCGAAATCTACAACCAAGAAAATGTTCCATTCAATGTAGAAATTCAAACGCGTGAAACCATTCTTCCCGAGGGATACATTTCGCAACCTGATACAATCAATGGTACTTAGCCATGCAGACTACTGCAACGGAATCTATGCGGGATGTAAAGAACAAATCATAAAGAAACTTCAGACCACTCAAAACACGGCAGCCAGGCTCATATTTGGAAAAACGCAATTCGAAAGTGCCAAACCCCTTCGAGAAAATCTGCACTGGCTCCCAATCAAAGAACGTATTGTTTTCAAAGTCTGCACCCTGGTTCATAAAATCATCTACGGCAAAGCCCCAGGATACAAGACAGACCTCATAGATCTACCAACCAGAAACACAACAAGATCAGCACAAACATACCTAAATCTCCACTACCCAAACTGCAAAGGACTCAAATACAAATCAACTTATGCATCCAGCTTTTCCTGCATAAGCACACAACTATGGAACACATTACCAAAAGCCGTGAAAACAACTTATGACCACCTAAACTTCCGGAAATCACTAAAAACTAACTTGTTCAAAAAGGCATTACTTACCGACCCAACCTAAATTGCCGAACCCTGCAACACAATTGAAACCAAAGAGCATAACGGACATAACAGAACTCTTCCTCTCTACAATTCACTATTGTGTCAGTTATACACGAACCTTATTCTACCACTACATCACTCTGTAATTGTTCATACCGGAATTGGCAATCGCCTTACGGTACTATGTAAGCCACATTGAGCCTGCAAATAGGTGGGAAAATGTGGGATACAAATGTAACAAATAAATAAATACAGACAGACCCACTTTCGACACCTCCTGAAAAAAACCCCTAACACAGGAACCCATATGATTCCCCAGAAGAGACCCATCCAAAGTAGCGATATAATGCTTAATCTGTACATATGCAAATCTATTGCCCCATGAGATCCCCATTCTGTCCTGAAGTCTCTCAAAAGGAAGCAACCTGCCCTCTACCTCTAATAAATGCTCTGAGAGAGATACCTCTCCTCTCCCATTCTCAGAATGCAACATTCTGTATTCCCGGTCTAAAAGTGACGTTACCCCGAATGGAGAGTTGATCAGACACCGCAGCATTACTCTACAATCTACCCACCAAGACCTCCCACACCTCTTGTAAAAGCCGAAGTAACATACTCTCTTTTTAAAAAATTTTTTTTATTTATAACCATTTAAATTTTTACAAGCGATAAAACAACTTGCTGGAAATACAGAGAAAGTAAAATGTAGGAATTATTTCAGTCAGGTAATTCTATTCTTTTCCTTAGACCACTAAATAGGGAGAGTGAAACAAGATAAGGAGATCAATTAAAGAGTAAACAGAAAAAAAACCCATGGTATTAACCTGATTATCCCCAGATATTACTCGTCTAATTCATTATTCCACATTGATCATCTGGTTGGCTTCTTCAAGGCCAATACGGTGTATAGTCAAATCATTTCATTGAAAACATACTTGTTGTCGAATATTAGTTAGGAATAATAGATCTGATTACATTATTTCTCTTTTAAAAACCAGAAGTTATTTAACAATACATATACTTAAGTCTCTAATTCAGATCCCACTGATTAAAGTAATCCCAGTTTTCACAGGCTTCACTCCTTTTAAAGTAATAATTTGAGGAAATATTTCTGAGGAAAACTTTAGGAGTCATACCCGGAACTCTGGGAAAAACAATAATCTCGATATTAATCATCTATAATAATATTCATTTTATTATTCAAAATTTCTGGTCTATTATCATTTTCAAAATCATAACCACATCTTGCTCATGTAGAATCATTTGTTATATCAATTTTTTACTCTCAAAGGGTTCAGTTGAATTGTCCATGTAACTCTAATAAAATTATATGTGAAACAAAATTATTTACTGCCACCGTTAGGTCCCGAAGCGCCTTCCAGATGGTTTTCAATGTAACCTCCACGGGAGCCAACTCCAAGTTGATTTCTCATAGGTATTTAGGAGTGGTTCCGCCGATTCGGGTTCTGCTGTAAACGTCCTCCGTTTCAGCATATACCTCTAACTCACTCCTCCATTCTTTTGGACATGGTGGTTGAATAATTCGGGAGCGATGGAGTTGTTTTTTCCAGGTCCAAGAGCGTTGACGCTCCTTCGCCGGCGCTAATCAAAGGACTCGCCAACCCTTTCATCTGTGGGCAGTTCGTCACGCAGCGGTCCTGCACTTGCTGCTCGGGGGATAAAACACTGGCCATCAGCGGCTGACCGCCGGTTGTCCCCTTCCTCTCAGTTAAGGTAACTGCAATTGCAGAGAGGAAATTTGCATAAAGAAGACGAAACTTCAGAGGGCAGCTGGGCCGTTGGGCATACGAACTTCAGGTCACCATCTTACCACTCTCCCAGTTTGGGACACTCTTTGTCTGGTTTCTCTTCAGAGGCCTGTCTGATATGGGTAACCCTTCAGCATAGCCCTCTAAGTCATTGAAACACACAAGCCCCTCCACCCCTACAAGGTGGTGTCCTTTTGGAGGGGGTAACATGCTCTTTTTTAAGTGCTGGGGAGTACATGCCTTAGAGCAGTGAAAAAAAGAGAAAAAGTTATATGGGACATAAAACGCACTCTCCAAATCCACTGGTGTGTAGAGTTGCGTCCCACCAAACCAATCACCCAAATGGTGTAATAAACATGCATAATTGTAATGCCCCCGCTCCTCCAATCCCCAAGCATAGCAGACATACAAATTTTCGGTTTCCTATACCCCCAACAGAAACGACTAAATAGTCTATAAAGGCCTTTCAAATTTTTCTGCAAGATGCGCATGGGGAGTGTCTGAAGAACATACAACCATCTTCAACAGGCTTACCCTTACAAAGGGAGATCCTTCCACCTCTCTAAATGCCTCCTAGTAGTCTCCATAAGAACCGAGACATTAAGACGATATAAAGCCGAAATATCCATTGCCAGTTGAATACCTAAATATCTAAAGGAGCCAACCGCGCAACGCAAAGGAAAGTTCAGACTCCATTCCCTTGCAATTGCAAAGATGATGGCAGAGCCTCAGATCTCTCATGATTGAGCCGAAACCACGCAAAATCCCTATACTCCCTAAACGTGTCCAATAAGGCTGCCAGGGATTCCCTTGGATTTGTAAGATGCATCAAAAGGTCATCAGCAAAGGTCGCCACCTTAAAGCAAGAGGGGCCAATGGGAACACCTCGAATGTCCGGATTCAACATTATATCACGAATTAATGAGTCTAGTATGATCACAAAAAGAAGTGGTGAAAGCGGGCATCCCTGTCTGGCGCCTCTAAGCACAGGAAAGATCTGAAATTGTTGCCCATTAACAAGCACCTGTGCTCGGGGTGCTGAATAGAGAGCCTTAATGACTAAAAGGAAACGGCCTGAAAAAAAATAGGCTGTCAGCGTGGCAAAAAGGAAATCCCAGTGCACCCGGTTAAAAGCTTTCTCTGCATCAAAGCTTATAAGTAAGGAGTGAAAGCCCCCCCCCCCCCCCCGCCTAAATTCCAAGGTGGCGAGTATCGTTCTACTATTCTTAACCACGGAACAACCCTTCACAAAACCCACCTGCGCCTCATGTAAAATAGTAGGTAAAATGCGAGCCAAATGATTTTCACCAACAATTTAGCTTCAAAATTCAAAAGAGAGATAGGCCAATATGACTCCGGTAGTGTGGGGTCTCGACCCAGTTTAAGCAAAACAATTATATGTGCCAAGTTCAAGGAAGGGGACTTAGACTCCTGCTCTACAATTGCATTAAACAATCTGGTGAGAGGGGAGACCACCTCCTTACCCAAAAGCTTATAAAACTCCGCTCGAAAGCCATCTGCCCCCGGGAGTTTCAATAGGGGGCTCCAATCAATAGCAAGTATAACCTCATCCTCCTGAATTGGTGCATTCAGAAAATCTCTATCGTCCTGCCCAATAGAGGGCAAGGCCAAGTAGAACTGACCCGGAAGATCCGCATCCAAAGGTGCAGCATACAGCTGTCTATAGTATTTATGAAAGATATCACATAAGGCCTCATCCAAATTAACCCTACCCCCGCCCCCTTCGCCACAATGAGTTAATATCTTGTGTGGGCCTCCCTTGGGGCAGATCAACCTAGCCAGAAGCCTTCCCGCTTTATTACATGATGATATAACATATAGCGATAATACCACTATGATTTAAGCACCCTTTGATGAAAAAGTGTATTCATTGCCACTTGCAAGTCTAGGACCTGTTGGTGGTGCTCCCTGAAATTTGATGTCCCAAATTGCTGCTGGGCTTTACGCAGTTGTGAACCCAGATGCAAAATCTCCCTGTCCCGCGCCACTCTCCGGTAATGCGAATAACTTATAATTTCTCCGTGCAGAACTGACTTTGCAGCTTCCCAAAACAACTCAGGATCAGCTTCATGGATTGTATTATTAAGCTTATAAAACCTCCAAGTCAATAGACGTTCCTGAAAAACTGGGTCCTGGTATAGCTCCAGAGGAAACTTCCAACAGCCCCCTCGATAATCACGTGGTCCTAGAGATGGGTATAATCTCTATCTGAAGGGTGCAGTTCTCGCCATACAAGGTCTAACAAATGACATACTTTAAGCAAACCTTTGTTAGTGTGATAGGAGGAAGGGTCTCCTGGTTTGGATTTATCTACATTGGGGTCCCAGACTGCATTAAAATCCCCCCCCCCCCCCCCACACACACACACACACCACCACCACCAAAGACCTGTGTTTATATTGTAGCAAGAAATTAGTGATGGATTTATAAAAGGTTTTATCACACTGATTTGGGACATATAAGTTGCAAATGAGATAGGCACGTCGATGGATCAACACCTCAGCTAGGACATATCGGCCCGCTGGGTCCTGCAGGGGTATTTACCTGAGATCTCACCTTTGCTGGTCTTGGCCTATACAAGCCTGAACCATTCTTATAACAATATGTATTCAGTCTGTGACCTGAATACATCTGTAACTATCAAAATCCAGCTTCCTTGCAAAGGAAAATTACTGCTGAGCATTGCAAGATTACTTCATCCAAGGACATACTCTTTGTTGCAAACTAGCCCCGTTATCTCCTAGGAACATTGGAGGACAGCGAGAGACACGGCTCCAGGAGTATGGCCTCAGACAGGAAGTTTGCATGCCATCTATAACAAAGGCTCTCTTCATGACCATGAAACTGGCTGGACATTATGTCATCGTATGTGATTGGTAACCAAAGGTTGGGACTGACGAAAGAGAGTTGGGGAGACCACCAGAGTTGGAGAGAAATACCGGAGGATTTGCAGGTGGATAAAAGACTGATTTCCTAAACACCAGTGAACTGCATATCTTGTAACAAACTCAAGGTTAGCTCAACTACCACAAGGCCCTACTGAAGACTGTGTAATCTACATTCAGATATACAAATCTTGGACCTATTTCTGGACTGAGACTCGCTGAGGCTTCAGCTTGAGTCAGAGGAGAAATCCGCTTCTCTACCATCACGAGTCTATGACAGACGGCAAGGTGAGATAACAGGATATATTACCTATGGTCACAGGGATAATTAGTCCTTAGTTTTTGTCTGAGACAGATAGGTTTATGTCAGGACTTCTGGTCTGTGTACTCAGCTGCTAACTGTATTTTGCATAAGACGTGTAATAAGTTCTTATAAGAATTATTAGGAATTCAGGATTGTACTTGGTTGTGTGATCACTCCTTTAGTTAGGGTAATCATATTGTATTATCTATTCTGGTGATAATATATTTTTATAGCAAGTTATTTTTGTATTTTGCTTGGCATTTTGCTTCAGTACTGTTTATATATATATTTTTTTCTTTACATAATAAAAAATAATATATTCCATCTGTAGCATGGTTTCTTTTACAACATCTAGCTTGTCATTCGAGCTATAGAGGTACACCTCCCTAGACACGAGTCCATAGTATTGTTATCTGGTAATGTTCTCTGATATATAAGTACCTCTAGAATGCCTACAGTCTACTGCTAGAGGTTGTACTTTGTCTGCTACTCCCTTCCTGACCAAAATAGTCTCCCCACTTCTCTTCCCCTGAGATGCCGCTGCAACACAATCGCCCACCCACCAAGTTTTAAGTTTAGCATGCTCCGTGTCACTCAGATGCATTTCTTGCAACAGGGCA
Source organism: Microcaecilia unicolor (assembly GCF_901765095.1). Classification (NCBI taxonomy): domain Eukaryota; kingdom Metazoa; phylum Chordata; class Amphibia; order Gymnophiona; family Siphonopidae; genus Microcaecilia; species Microcaecilia unicolor. Next base: position 110,473,193 of record NC_044038.1, on the reverse strand, counting down.
ATATCAATTTTATGTCTCTGTAGATGTTGTAAAATGTTTGACCTCTTTATGGGCAAATTAATCCCTCCTACATTCCAAGTCACCAGGTTCACCATAAATATATCACAAATAAGGCTCCTACCTGAAGTGACACAACTCTGAAAAACCAGAGGGGACATCCCAGAAAGCCCCATCTCCAGAACCTTGCCTCAAAGACCACATAACCTTCTTCAGCACATATGACATATTACCCCCCAGAAACATCCACCTCCACAAAAAAAACCCCCACATCATATTCAACAACTTTAACCCCCGCCCCTCCAACCCTATCCCCCCTCCCCCTACTTCCACCCTCAAACCAGACTGCTTTTATGCAGGACTCAGACTGTACAAGCATTAGAGTTACCATATGGCTCCAGAAAAAGGAGGACACATTGATCCAGTCCGGGTTTTGCTTCAATTGAAAGCAATGGAAGTAAAACCCATACTGGCTCAATCTGTCCTCCTTTTTCTGGAGCAATATGTTAACCCTATACAAGCTAGCCCAACACCAGCCTTAGCTGATACAGCTAGAGTTGCCATCTAAGCATCACTTGACATGCAAACACATATGCAACCCTTTAAGTTTTGTTTTTCATACTATTCCTTTTCTGATTAGAGATCTGCTGCAATTCACCCCTATACTTAACAATACTGGAAACCAATAGGGATTTATAATGCTAGCTGATTGTACATCACAGAATAGTATCCTGCTTGTGTACATTCCTTGCAGAAGTGCTGTCTCACCCCTAGCTAGACTGTCAGCTAAACCATAGTATAGAACATCAAGTGAAGACTCAGAACTCTTCAATCAAAACGTTTTTCTTTTTACATCCTCAGCAAGATACGGCCTCCAAAACTGAACACAATACTCCAGGTGGGGCCTCACCAACGACTTATACAGGGGCAAACGAACCTTTTCCGGAGATGCGAAGGCGGTAGAACGAGAGGACATGAAATGAGATTGAAGGGGGGCAGACTCAAGAAAAATGTCAGGAAGTATTTTTTCATGGCGAGAGTAGTGGATGCTTGGAATGCCCTCCCGCGGGAGGTGGTGGAAATGAAAACGGTAACGGAATTCAAACATGCGTGGGATAAGCATAAAGGAATCCTGTGCAGAAGGAATGGATCCTCAGGAGCTTAATCGAGATCGGGAGGCGGGGCTGGTGGTTGGGAGGCGGGGATAGTGCTGGGCAGACTTATACGGTCTGTGCCCTGAAGAGCACAGGTACAAATCAAAGTAGGGTATACACAAAAAGTAGCACATATGAGTTGTCTTGTTGGGCAGACTGGATGGACCATGCAGGTCTTTTTCTGCCGTCATCTACTATGTTACTGTGTTTGAATCAAAACTTCAATAATGCAAATCAAACAAAGAAAATATGACTTAGTTTGTAGTGATGCACAAGAGTCTCTACCTTGCAGAACTGGGAGTCTGTCCTCTACCAGCTCACCCTGTAGCCAGGAAATCTCAGCACTGGCTGATGAGTAATGCTGTCGATACTTTAAATGGTGAAAATGTGATGTTACAAGGCTTTTGAAAGGCTTAAAGCATCAAGCACAATGTTAGATTCAGTCCATAACAAGCATGCCAAAGGTTCCCAGTTTTTGAGAGGGAGATTTTAGTACACTCCTACAGCCTCGCCCCACTTTGCATTGACTCCACCCACTCTACATGGCTCTACCCCATGGCACACATTAACCCCGTGGCCATTTCAGAAAACAATTTATTTTACTGCAATTTGACTTTTCAAGTGCTTTTCCAAAAAACAACAAGGCAAACGATCTGCAAAATCCAATATGGAAAAAGAAGCCAGCAAATCAATATAACATCAGAAAGATTTTATTGAAGATACCGCATGTAAACAAATTGCCCGACACAGGCCGTGTTTTGCCCACCAAGGGCTGCGTCAGGGGCTAATTTGAAACCTTCTGAAAGGAGCAACTCTAAAAATGGAAAACTTGTGGTGTATAATAGATTGGAAAAAACCAGCGCATACAGCAGATGCCTAAAATGATGTGACTCTTAACACAACACAAGCAGATGCACTGCTGTCAAACCTGGAAACAATTTGTTTACATGCGGTATCTTCAATAAAATCTTTCTGATGTTATATTGATCTGCTGGCTTCTTTTTCCTTATCAAGTGCTTTTGACATGGTGGACCACGCCATCCTGTTAAGACTTCTCGACTACTTTGGAGTCGGTGGGCAAGTTCTAGCCTGGCTGACCAGTTTCTTAACCACCAGGACCTACCAAGTGAAGTCCAACTCCCAGTTATCCTCTCCGTGGCACCAGGTCTGTGGTGTGCCCCAAGGCTCGCCACTCTCCCCTACTCTCTTCAATGTTATGTTGATTCCCCTGGCCGCAGCCCTTTCAAAGCTTGGACTTCACCCATTTATCTATGCAGGCAATGCCACTATTTATATCCCTTTTCGGTCAAGCTTCGCCGAAATCACTAATGAAATCAGCCATGGGATAAACACCATGCTCACCTGGGCCAACTCCTTCAAATGAAAGCTTAACACCGAAAAAACCCATTGCCTTGTTCTTACCTCTCCTTTCAACAAATTCAGACCCGCTATCTTACACGTACCAGGCCTTACCTTGCCCATCGCTGAGAGTCTACGAATACTAGGTGTTACTGTGGACCGGAACTTAACACTACTGGATCATACCACCTCAACCACCAAGAAAGCATTCTTCTCTCTCTGGAAGCTAAAAAGAGTGAAGCCTTATTTCTCAAGAGGAGTATTTTGCAACGTAGTCAGATCGTTAGTCTTAAGCCGACTTGATTACTGCAATGGCATATACGCAGGTTGCACAGGCATGCTACTCAAAAAACTACAAACTGCCCAAAACACAGCAGCTCGACTCATCTATGGGGCGTCGAAGTTCACCTGTGCCAGACCACTTCGTGTGAAGCTACACTGGCTTCCTGTACAGGAGCGCATAACTTTTAAAATTTGTACCCTAGTCCATAAGATCCTCTATGGAGCAGCCCCAGCGTATATGGATGCCCTTGTCGATCTGCTCCCAAGAAATTCACTCAGAACAGCCCGTTCTTACTTAAACCTCCAATACCCTGCGTGTTCTGGACTCAAATATAAAACCACATATGCTTCCACCTTTTCCTATTTCCCATTTGTGGAATGCATTACCTAAATCAGTAAAAATGGCACAAGATCACCTGGTTTTCAGAAAGTCACTCAAGACCTACTTATTTGGGCAGGCGTACCCTAAAGATCCTGTCATGCCTGAATGACCCCTGGACTCCGACTACTCTAGTGCTCTTATGGACTTACCTACTTTTTTACCTCTACCTTTCCACCCCACTTATCCCTTTCCATTTATTGTAGTCGCCTATTTGTTACTTAAATGTTGTAAGCCACATTGAGCCGGCCAGCGGTGGGAAATTGTGGGGTATAAGTGCTGTAAAATAAATAAATAATAGCCTAGCACCCTTTTCAATTAGCTTTGAGAGGCCAAATCCTCCTGCCTCAGGTCAGTATAATGCTGTTATGGTATCCTATCCTGACCTGAGGAAGGAAGTATTGGTCTCTGACACTTTATTAACACAGCTACCATTTTACTTTATCCTAAATTAAAAATAAAATTATTTTCTTTACCTTTGTTGTATGGCCATTTACTTTTTCGAATTGTGTTGCTCCCAGTCTCTTGATTCTGCTTTCCTTTGTCTTCTCTTTGCCAGGGTTTCATGGCCATTTGTAATTTTTCTTCAATATTGTTTTGTCTCTCTCTTTCTATCCAGATTTAATTCATTCTTACTATCCATTCTTTAATTTCCTTCTTTTTACTTCATCTACCTATGGCTTTTCATCTTTTCATAAGTACATAAGTAATGCCATACTGGGAAAAGACCAAGGGTCCATCGAGCCCAGCATCCTGTCCACGACAGCGGCCAATCCTCACCCTTGTTCTCCCTGTGCCCCTTCCTCTTATTCTCCAGTCTTTCACCACTCTCCTTTTCCATCCAGCAGCTCTCCTCTTTCTCTCCCCAGCCTTCCAGTGTCTCCCCTCTTTCTTTCAGCATCCTTCCATCCAGCGTCTCCCCTTTCTCCCTACCTTTCCATCCAGCGTCTTCCGTCTCTCCTATCCTTCCACCTAATGTCTCTCTCTCCCTCTCCTTCTATCCAATGTCTCTATCTCTCTACCCTTTTCTGTTCAGTGTCCCTTCTCTCTCCAAATCCTTCCAGTCTCTCCCCTTTCTCTCTGCATCCTTTCATCCATCTCCCCTCTTTCTCTCCCTATCCTTCCATCCAATGTCTCTCTTCATCCTTCCATCTGTTTTCCCTTTCTCTCCCCATCCTTCCATCCGTCTTCCCTCTTTCTCTCCCCATCCTTCCATCCATCTACCCCCCTCTCCCCATCCTTCCATCCAGTGTCTGTCTCTCCCTATCCCCTTCTTTCCATCCAGTGTCTCTTTCTCTCTCATCATTTCCCCTCTCTTTCTTCCCATCCTTCAATGTCTCTTCTGTTTCTCTCCCTACACTTCCTTCCAGTGTCTTCCCTCTTTCTGATCTCAGCCAGGATCCCCCCCTTTCTCCCCATCCTTATCACCAGTAGCTTCTCTCTGGCTCCGGCCCTTCTCCATCTCCCCTCCTTCTCTCCCCACTCTCTTTTACCTCCTGTCTCCTGCTCCTTCTCCCCTCCTTCTCTCCCCACTCTATTTTACCTCCTGCTCCTTCTTCCACCAGATCTTTGTTTCTTGGCCACTGCTGCTTCTCCTGTTGAGCAGCAGCGGCCGCACCCAAAAAAAAAAAGAGCTAACAAAAAAAATTGAAAAAAAGCAAATGCGGCACCACAGGCAGCCTTCAGGCATTGGCTGTCTGCTCTGCAGCCTCTCCTCTCTCTCTGTCCCCGGAGAAGCGCAGCATATCAGGAAGTCGATCTCAACTTCAGCACTCCAGGGACAGTGACATGAGAGGAGAGGAGCGGCTGCAGAGCAGACTGCCAATGCCTGAAGGCTGCCTGCGGTGCCCTGCTTGCTTTTTTACATTTTTTTTTGTTAGCTCTTTTTTTTGTCGCAGCCACTGCTGCTCTACAGGAGAAGCAGCAGTGGCCGGAAATGGAGGGAGCGTAGCGCCACCGCATGTTTCAGTGGGAGACTTTCCCGCTTTGGCTGGAGATGACCCGCTGAATGCTTGGGACTTGGCAGGTCTGAAATTCCTATTACTCAATGGAGAGAGAATCTGCAGGTTACATCCCCTCATATATAGACAAAAAAACAGCCAATAGGAAAAGTCCCACAAGGCATAGGGAACTGGGACAGTGCCCAGTAAAAGCCTATTACAGAGCACTGCAGGAAAACTAATATTTGTAGTCCAAAGGCACTTCCTGCCTTTCTTAAAGGCACAAGCAATGTAACCTGTTACAGGCAATTGAATCTAATATAACAATGTCTAATATATATATATATATATATATATATAAATTCATGGAGGCAGAACTGGCTCTTAATTGAATAAGGTGTCTTCAGCAACTATATGGTAGAAGGGCTGCTCTGAGTTGGAAATGGCCTAGGAAAGTGGATTTTTCATCAGTTGATTGAATGTTAACTGGTGCTACACTAAGTAATAAAGCTCTGTTGGGTAAACATCAAGTTACCAACTGTGTGCTTACTCAGACCTAACTCTTTGGGTCCCAACTTGTGCTTAATACTGTGTTTATAAATAACACAAAGCGAAGATGGCAAAGAACAGAGACGTAACAATGATTCCTTGTCATCAAGCAGATGAAGCCATTACGTATGGGTTGTGTCCATCAACCAGCAGGGGGAGATAGAGAGCACTCAAATTTTCACAGTGCCTCATGGCCAGCTAGCTCTACTGCCTCTTCAGTATTCTCTATCTCCCCAAGCAGGGTGGCTACAGCTTCTTCGAGCTCCATCAAAAATCTGCCTGGGGGTGGCTCCTGGCTTGCCAGTTGTTAGCCGGGGTGTTAGAGGCTATAGCAGCTTCACTTTGAAGGCACATAGGTCAGCCCTTTCCCTGCCTTACCCATGCCCCCGTGGATGTGGACATATTAGCTTGCTTTTCCCTGTCCTTTCCCACTCAGTGGATGCAGGCACTTTGGTTCGCCTTTCCCTGCCTTTCCCACTTATCTGAGCCTCCGGAGTGTTTTTATTTACTTCTTTTGCCTCTGTTTTCCTCACAGTGTTAAAAATAATTAATTAATTAATTAATTAATTAAAGTTGCATTGCGCTTTAGCGCAGCGATCTTGGAAAAGAGGTTTTTTTCTTGAGATTCTTCTGCAGGACCGGAGCTGTGATACTCGGTCTAGTGAGGTAAGAGTGTTTTCTGACTCCTCCGGGGTGGGCCCGCGATCGGGACGTTTTGGGCGTGAACCGCCATTTTTTAATTTTACCGCCGTTTTTGGCGATGGCTGCGGAGACCGTAAAGCGCTGTTCTAAATGTGGCAAGCACAAATCAGCAGCGGGGCTCTGTAATTCGTGCTGTACAGACAGTAGAGCCGGCCCAAGCATGGCGAGCGGCGATCTTTTGCGCTCTGAGCTGGCAGCGGACGCCATTTTGGATTTTCCACATGGCGCGGCCTCTGTTGCGACAGAGAGCCCTGAATCCGGGGGGGGGGGGGGTCCTCTGAGTGAGGCTAATAATAGAGCTGATAGCCCTGGGCAGGATCCGAGCGGTCAGGGAGCGGTTTTCTCCTCTGATTTTGTTTTAATGCTGCATAGGGCGTACATTCTTAAAAGAGCTCTTCCACAGGGATCTTCGGACCCTCTGCCTGCCCCCCCCCGGTGGATCCTGGCCTTTTGGAGTTGGCTTTGCCTGTTTCTTATCCTCCTGATAAACGCAGAAGGGCTAATTCCCCTTCTGAGTGTGGCGCCCCCCCCTTCCCCCCCCCCCCCTCCCCCCGTGGTCAGGCTATGAGGATTCTGAGGGGTCTGGCAGAACTTCTTGGGCTGAGGAGCCAGAGTCGGGTGCAGAATTGCCACAGGAGCTTGATGATCTGTTTGCGGTGAGGATTTTCCACCGCGAGGAGCTGCCAGCGCTTATGTCAGATGCCTTACAAGCCCTCTCAATTGAAGATCCTGGGAGTGGCACAGCCTCCTCTGTTAATCCAAGGATGGCTAGTACCAGAAAGCCTGCTCAAGCCTTTCCTTTGCATGACTCCATCCAAGAGCTTATTTCGGCTCAATGGGCTGACCCCAAGGGACCTTTGAAGGTTGCCAGGGCTATGGGGCAATTATACCCTCTGAGTGAGGAACATTTGGCTCGCTTTGCAATTCCTAAAGTGGATGCCCCGGTCACGGCTGTGACAAAGAGAACTACCCTCCCTGTTGAAGGAGGTGTTGCCCTGAAGGATATTCAAGACCGCAGGCTTGATTCAGCTCTGAAGCGGTCCTTTGACTTGGCAGGTCTCACTGTTCGGGTGTCTGCATGCAGTTGTTATGCTGCTAGAGCCTGCCTGGCTTGGTTACAGCAGGCAGTGGAACAGCCCGGTGATGGAGCGGAGACCTTATCTGAAGTGGCTCCGCGGATGGAGTCGGCCGTGTCCTTTTTGGCTGACGCCCTTTATGATATGGTCAGAGCTTCGGCTAAACAAATGGCTATAGCAGTGGCGGCTCGCCGCACTCTTTGGCTACGACATTGGGCGGCGGACATGGCCTCTAAGCAAAGTTTGGTGAAGTTGTCCTTTCAAGGCCTTCTCCTGTTTGGTGAGGAGCTGGAAAACATTGTTAAAGGCCTGGGGGATTCCAAACCTCAGCGCTTGCCCAAGATAGGCCGAAGCCTTCCTCTAAGGGTCAGGCGGTCCGCTCCTCTTACAGACCTCGCTTCCGTGAAGCTAGAAGGTACCGCCCGGGGCGTGCTGCTGGGTTCACTTTGCGTGCCCGCTTTCAGCAGAGAAACTCCTTTCGCTCGGACAAACGTTCCGCAGCTGCCGGTTCAAGGCCTGGAGTTCAGGGGCGACCCTGTCAATGATGGTGCACCAGCCCCCTCCTCGTTTCCTGTCATGAGAGGAAGACTTTTCCTCTTTTTCGAGGAGTGGGCCAAAATCTCCGCAGATCAGTGGGTCTTGGACCTGATCAGAGACGGATACCGAACAGAATTCGATGCCCCGGTGAGAGACGTGTTTGTGGAGTCCCGATGCGGTTCTGCCACCAAACGGGCAGCAGTAGAGGAGACTTTGCACAGTCTGTGCCAGATAGGGGCTGTGACCCCGGTGCCTCCCGCCGAACAAGGTCTAGGCCGCTACTCCATTTACTTTGTGGTGCCACGAACAGGCGGGTCTTTTCGCCCGATCCTGGACTTAAAAGAGCTTAACAAGTCCTTAAGAGTGCGGCATTTTCACATGGAAACCCTGCGCTCTGTCATTGCGGCGGTACAGCCAGGAGAGTTTCTCACGTCTCTGGACCTGAAAGAAGCTTACTTGCACATACCAGTTTGGCCCCTGCACCAGAAGTTTCTGCGGTTTGCGGTGTTGGGAAAACATTTCCAGTTTCTGGCCTTGCCTTTTGGCCTTGCCACAGCTCCCTGAACCTTCTCCAAGGTAATGGTGGTAGTAGCTGCCTTTCTCAGGCGAGAGGGTATCCGGGTTCACCCATACCTAGACGACTGGCTCATCAGAGCAGACTCAGAAAAAGAGTCATCTAGCTACAGCCAGAGTGGTTTCAGTCCTTCAATCTCTGGGCTGGGTCGTCAATATGGCCAAAGGTTACCTGATCCCCTCGCAATCTCTAGAATATTTGGGGGCCAGGTTCAACACAGCCTCGGGCTATGTGTTTCTTCCCGAGCAAAGGCGGTGCAAGCTTCAGAATCAGGTCTGTCTGTTCCTGAGGATGCCCCGCCCGCGAGCTTGGGACATTGTCCAGCTGTTGGGATCGATGACGGCCACCTTGGAAGTGGTGCCATGGGCGAGAGCGCACCTGAGACCTCTACAGTATTCTCTATTTCAACGATGATCTCCAGTATCTCAGGATTATCAGTGCAGACTTTCTTGGCTCCCTGCGGCCCGCCTCAGTATGGAGTGGTGGCTCTCGGACAGCATGTTGCGGCGGGGAGCGCCGCTGGCGCTTCCCGATTGGTGCCTGGTGGTGACAGATGCCAGCCTGAAGGGCTGGGGTGCACATTGCCAGGGGAAGCATGCCCAGGGTCTGTGGACGCCCGACGAGTCGGAGTGGTCTATCAACCGCCTGGAGTTGAAAGCGGTGTTTCTAGCTCTTCTGGCCTTTCAAGTGACCCTGGAAGGATTGGCTGTCCAAGTGATGTCGGACAACACGACAGCAGTGGCCTACATAAATCGACAAGGCGGAAATCAGTGCAGAGCTCTAGCTGCGCAGGCTGAACAAATTTGCCACTGGGCCGAGCTGCATCTACAGTCCCTGTCAGCAGCTCACATTGCAAGCCGACTATCTAAGCAGGCATCAGATCGATCCAGTGGAGTGGGAACTAGCAAACGATGTATTCCTGCAGATATGTGCCAAATGGGGCAAGCCAGTGATGGATCTTATGGCGACCAGTTCCAATGCCAAAGTCCCGTGCTTCTTCAGCAGACGGAGGGATCCTTGCTCTGCCGGGTTGGATGCCTTGGCTCAACCCTGGCCCCTGGGCATGCTGTATGTCTTCCCTCCATGGCCCTTGATAGGGCGAGTGCTCCTGCGGATTCGGCTGCATCCAGGAGAAGTGGTGCTCATCGCCCCGGATTGGCCCAGGAGGCCTTGGTATGCGGACCTCCAACAGATGCTGATGGAGGCTCCCTTTCCGTTACCTCTGGTTCTGCACCTGTTGTCACAGGGTCTGGTGGCCATGGAGGACGCCTGCCACTTTGGTCTTATGGCATGGCAATTGAGAGGGCGCAATTGAGAAATAAAGGCTACTCAAATAAGGTAATTTCCACTCTCCTGCAGGCCCGTAAGCGCTCCACTTCCGTGGCTTATGCCAGGATTTGGCGCCAGTTTGAAGTCTGGTGTGTTTCAAGAGCGCTTTCTCCGTTGCGGGCTCCTGTCTCACCGATTCTGGACTTTTTGTAGGATGGTGTACACAAAGGCTTGGCCTATAATTCCCTGCGGGTGCAAGTGGCAGCATTGGCCTCCCTGCATGGCAAGGTTGAAGGCGTATCCTTAGCTGCTCATCCAGATGTGGCACGGTTTCTTAGAGGGGTGCTTCGGCTCCATCCTCCTGTGCGGGCACCTTGTCCAGCTTGGAACCTGGGGTTAGTATTGAAGGCCCTTCAGGAGGCTCCCTTTGAACCGCTTCGGCGTGCTTCAGAGAAAGATTTGACACTGAAGGCCGTCTTTTTAGTGGCCATTACCTCGGCGAGACGGGTGTCAGAGCTCCAGGCGCTGTCCTGTAGAGACCCTTTTCTGCAATTTTCAGAGTCAGGAGTCACGGTTCGGACCGTGCCTTCCTTCATGCCTAAGGTGGTTTCAGCGTTTCACCTAAACCAGCCTGTTTTTCTTCCCTCCTTTGTTGAGGAGGAGTTTCCAGATTCATTTGGGCAGTTGCACCTTTTGGATGTGCGCAGGACTCTGTTGCAGTATCTGCAAATTACAAATGCTTTCAGGACCTCTGATCATCTTTGTGTGCTGTTTGCAGGTCCTCGCAGAGGATCTTCAGCGTCTAAAGCCACTATTGCCCGTTGGCTCAAAGAAGCTATCTTTTCAGCATATCTGCTGTCTGGCCGGGCTCCGCCTGAAGCCTTTAAGGCACATTCCACAAGAGCGATTTCCTCTTCCTGGGCGGAAACTGGAGCACTATCTCTTCATGAGATTTGCAGTGCTGCAACATGGGCTTCTAAGCTCTCTTTCGACCGACATTACAGGCTGGATGTGGCTGCCAGGAGGGATGCGTGTTTTGGAGCACAGGTGCTAGCGCGTGGTGTGGCTTTGTTACATCCCATACGTAATGGCTTCATCTGCTTGATGACAAGGAAGGGAAAATTAGGTTCTTACCATGATAATTTTCTTTCCTTTAGTCATAGCAGATGAAGCCATGAGCCCTCCCTGTATGATTGACTGTATTGCAGTGATTCTGATTTTAGGTGCTGTTCTTGTTTCCTGAAGTTATATTCCTTCCTTGGGGAGTCGGAAAATAGTCTTCAGGATTCTTGTTACAGTTATAGAAGGATGAGTTCATTCCCTCCAGTTCATGTTTTGGGAGGATGAGTTTATTCCCTCCAGGAGGATGCAAGAATTCCCTCCGTTTATACAAAGTGGAGGACGAGTTTATTCCCTCCAGGAGGATGAGTTCATTCCCTCCTTTTTTTAGTTTATGCCCTTGTTAAGGGGCCATCGTTCGCTGTGAGGAAAGTTCATGTTATTCCCATTGCGGTTTGCCATACTGCTTTGGAAGCTTCAAATACTGAAGAGGCAGTGGAGCTAGCTGGCCATGAGGCACTGTGAAAAGTTGAGTGCTCTCTATCTCCCCCTGCTGGTTGATGGACACAACCCATACGTAATGGCTTCATCTGCTATGACTAAAGGAAAGAAAATTATCATGGTAAGAACCTAATTTTCCCGTTGAGATGACAGGATGGCCATGTCTCTGTTCTTTGCTGTCTCCACTTTCTGTTAACCTTTGTGGATTTCTGTAGAGTTCTTTTCTTCTCTTTTGCTGTCAGAATAATATTCACCCATTCTTGTGTTTATCAGGATGGCGCCTTCCTAGTGAGGAACAGCTCCAAACGAAGCATATCTCACCCTTATGTGCTGATGGTATTATATAAAAATAAAGTCTACAACATCCAGATCCGCTATGATGAAAAAGACAGTATTTATTTGTTGGGAACTGGACTTCGAGGAAAAGAGGTGCTGTATCATTCTTTACACAGTGATCATGCCACAATTAATTAAGAAAAGGGCCTGCTCAATGTCTCAGAATTAGCAGTTCTCCAATGCATTGTTTGGGGGGGGGGGGAGAGTTTTCTTAAATATAAGTCTCCCCCAAAAAATATGGGTATTAAAGCATCTATTTTCACTGCTCTGAAAAGCCCTAGTTCAGTGGATTCCACTTAAAAAAAAAATCTTCAGGACAAAGCTGAATGTTCCCAGAACATGACTTAATTACATAGGACAGAACATACTGAAGTGGGATAATGCTCTTCAGTGCAAAACATTCTTTAAAAAAACAAATGGAATTATTAGAAATAGAATCTATACTAGGTTTTAAAAACACCTAATAGTTTTAAACTTGTCATTTTATGCCCAATAAGATGAAAAGCAAAGTTGCTTACCTGTAAAACATTTTTTACGTAGACAGCATGATTGATCAGTAGTTAATATCATCACATGACACCAGGACAGAACCATTGTCTCAGGGCTCAGAACTATATGTAAAAGTTATGAGCATGGATGCTCCTTTCTGCATTCATTGTCTTGTAATCTCTGTTTATTACATATTCTGGGAAAGAATGCATCTGAGAGCCGGGATAGTGTGTATACGTGTCTTCTCTTTTCTGTAGACAGCAGAACTGAACCCAGCACATCCAAGCTTAGACCTATTCAGTATTGTAGGTAATTTGCTCATTATCCAGGAATTGTCCATTCACTGATATCATTGTGAGAGTTGCTGAAATTGATACCGCTGTACCGCTGGAAGATTCGATGATCGAGATGAAGGCGTAGTTTCGGCTTTGTACTCAGTTGTTCTTTGTCTTAGTTGCTTGTGATTTTCTTTGCTTTATAGGATGTTCCTGTCCTGATTTAGATTGTAAGCTCTTTTAAGCAGGGACTGTCTTTTCTTCATGTTCAATTGTGAAGCGCTGCATATGACTGGTAGCGCTATAGAAATGATTTGTAGTAGTAGACATTGATTCTAAGGCTAAATTCTGCATTAAGTAAGTGGAGGATTGGGTAGCAACACATGTTGAAATTGAACCTAGAAAAAAAATCTCTCTCATTCAATCCTCAACAGGTTGCCTTGTGTCCGACTGTATATATAAACGGCTCCTATTTCTGGTTGAATCAGAGTTAAAAATATTGGCAGTAATTTTGGATACTAAACTTTCTTTTGAGAATCATGTGGCTCTGTTAACAAAAAAGGAAAGTTAGACATTGTTTTGAACCAGTGCAATTTAGATTGTTTGTCCAAGCCATGATCTTAAGCCAACTGGATTATTGTAATGTACTCTTTGTGGGCTGCACACACATACTTTTGAAAAGGTTGCAGAACATCGCAATTAGATTGGTTTATTCGGCAAGACAGTTTGATAGGATGATTCCATTATTGGTTAAAGCCCATTGGTTACCAGTTCAAGCCAGTATGTCTTTTAAAGCATGTACAATTATTTTTAAGATATTACATGGCTTTGCACCACAATATATGTTGTTGCCGATAATTATTCCTAATTATGATAATATTATGTGATTGAGGGATATTTTGGTTTTACATTTACCTTTTTTTCAAGTTCATAGACTAAGAAAATGTGGGAAGCCAAATTTAGGCTCTTAGGTAGCAAACTCAAATCCAGAACCTCTAGGGTAGCTTTTTCAGAAGATCTCCCTGTTCCACTCGCAGGGCCCAAAAGACAGGCAGAGCTCCGGAGTCTCAATGCATGGATGACGTGATGGTGCAGGGAGGAAGGTTTTTATATTTGTAAGCCTATTCCGGAATGATGGCTCCACCTTAACCTGGGTGGAACCAGGCTGCTGGCATCGGCATTTAAAAAAAGAGATAACTACACAGCTGTTTGAGTGAATTTCTGGTTTAAAAGCTGTTTTAAGTGGTATAATACAGCTTTGGTGATAGATATTTGGTTGTTTAGGTCTTTCCACCACCCACCCCAGGGTTGACACTTCCTATATAGTTTGTCTAAATATACTGTTTATCACCAAGTTTATCTCCAATAATTAATTCTACCCAAATTATAGCTGTTTACTGAAAGTAACTAACTTGGTATCTAACTGGCTTGGTATCGGGTACCTTTCCTGCTTTAGATTTAAAAGATCTCTGTTATGATATTCACTAGTTGGTTACACTCTATATACCATTAATAAAAGAATATTTTACCTTCTCTTTCCCTTAAACTTGTTCATCAACTTACTACATGCTTTTCCCTTGCCCCCACTTCAAAAGGGATCATAGTCTTACTGATTATATATCCACTATAGAAAGCTAGCCTTTCTGGCACTGTTAACAGTAGCAGTTTTGGAAAGATAATCAGGAAATCATTGTCAATTAACTGTTACCCATAGATTGAGATCAGGTTATCCTGGGTCTGCAGAGACCTGCTTCTCAAAAAACTACAGACTGCCCAGAACACAGCAGCTCGACTAATCTGCGGTGCATCAAAGTTCACAAGTTCCAGACCACTTCGTGAGAAATTACACTGGCTTCCTGTACAGGTGCGAATAACTTTTAAAATTTGCACCTTAGTCCATAAGATCCTCTACGGAGAAGCTCCAGCTTATATGGATGCCCTTGTCAACTTGCCACCAAGGAATTCACTTAGATCTTCTCGTTCATACTTAAATCTCCATTACCCTGTGTGTTCTGGTCTCAAGTATAAAACCACTTACACATCCACCTTTTCCTACATCAGCACTCATTTATGGAATGCATTGCCTAAATCTGTAAAAACAGTTCAAGATCATCTGACTTTCAGGAAATATCTCAAGACCTACTTATTTGGGCAAGCTTACCCTAAAGATCCAGTCCTGCATCCGTGATTCCTGGACTACAAATCCTATAAAGATCTTGTGAAATCAATTACTTTATCTTACCCCTGTAACTTTACGCCATCCATATCACTTTCACTTTATTGTAATTTACTGTTTGTTTCCTAAATGTTGTAAGCCACATTGAGCCTGCCAGTGGTGGGAAAATGTGGGGTATAAATGCTATAAAATAAATAAATAAATAAATAATAAATTGTCCCTCGAATTAGGCCTATAACCAAACACAAAATCAGAGGAGGAAAAAAAATCCTATACCCTGAAAGGGAAACCAAAATCACTGAATATCCCATCAATAGGTAAGGAAGTACCCTGCATTTCACCCACAGAGTAACCCTGAATAGGTTTTTAGACCTTACACTAAAACTACCTGCTTCCTATATCCCACAGAACAGGTGTGGGAAAAAATAGGGTTGGAACTTTGATAGGCCATTTCTCATATCCTTTATCCACAAGTACAACAGCTCCTACACTTGAAGTATGCCAAAGAAACAACAAACCCTTAAAGTTGCAGCTGCTTTTTAACATATTTATAAATGACCTAGAGATAGGAGTAACTAGTGAGGTAATTACATTTACTGACGACACAAAGTTATTCAAAGTCGTTAAATCACGGGAGGATTGAGAAAAATTACAAGACGACCTTACGAGACTGGGTGTCTAAATGGCAGATGAAGTTTAATGTGAGCAAAGTGCAAAGTGATGCATGTGGGAAAGAGGAACCCAAATTATTGCTACGTTATGCAAGGTTCCACGTTAGGAGTCACAGGCCAAGAAAGGGGTCTAGGTGTCGTCATTGATGATGTGTTGAAACCTTCTGCTCAGTGTGCTGCTGCGGCTAAGAAAGCAAATAGAATGTTAGGTATTATTAGGAAAGGAATGGTGCGACTGCACCTCGAATATTGTGTTCAATTCTGGTCACTGCATCTCAAAAAAGATATAGTGGAATTAGAAAAGGTACAGAGAAGGGCGACAAAAATGATAAACGGGATGGGACGACTTCCCTATGAGGAAAGGCTAAAGCGGCTAGGGCTCTTCAGCTTGGAGAAAAGGCGGCTGAGAGGAGAGGTCTATAAAATAATGAGTGGAGTTGAACGGGTAGATGTGAAGTGTCTGTTTACGCTTTCCAAAAAACTAGGACTAGGGGGCATGCGATGAAGCTACAATGTAGTAAATTTAAAACGAATCAGAGAAAATGTTTCTTCACTCAACGTGTAACTAAACTCTGGAATTGATTGCCAGAGAATGTGGTAAAGGCGGTTAGCTTAACGGAGTTTTAAAAGGTTTGAACAGCTTCCTAAAGGAAAAGTCCATAGACCATTATTAAATGGACTTGGGGAAAATCCACAGTCTCTGGGATAAGCAGTATAAAATGTTTTGTACTTTTGGGGGATCTTGCCAGGTATTTGTGACCTGGATTGGCCACTGTTGGAAACAGGATGCTGGGCTTGATGGACCTTTGGTCTTTCCCAGTATGGCAATACTTATGTACTTATGTAGCTCTCATTACAGTTTCTGTCTCTGACCAGACTGAATGCTTGGACAAAGGCAAGATTATGGTTTCATGTGATAAATGTATGCACACTGAATCCCTCATGAAAGAAGCACAAGAATTAAGAGAGGAGGCGGCAAGACTAAGAAACATTTGTGACAACCAGAAATTCATCACAGAGATGCAAGCTGAAAAATTGGGGACTTCCAGCAAAGGGAGAGAAGATATTGAGCAGACAGAACACAGATGAACTCAGGCCACCAGATCCTGTAAGATCAACCCTCCAACTTCATCCCCTGTTGAACTGAAGAATCGGTTCGCAGCCCTAGAGGCAGAAGAACTAGAAACATTTCAAAAACAGGAGGAAACAACAATCAAAACTCCCAACACCACTGGACAAGTGATCAATAAGACGTGAAAGGTAGTGGTGGTTGGAGATTAACTTCTGAGGGGTACTGAGGCACCTATATGCCAGTCCAGGGGGGTCACGTGATGCAGCGTTGCTGAACAGACGTCGCAAGTCCCGGCTCCGAGCCTGACTCTTCTTAATCTTAAAAATTAACCCACATAAAGCTCACCGAAAGAAAGCTAAATCGAGTGGAGGCACCACGGAACATCCGCGCTCCAATCTAGGTGGAGAACGAGGTTGAAGGAGGAGGTGTGCGTGTGGTATGCCCGCGAAAAGCCGGTTCAGCAAGAAGACCCGCATGCAGGAAGTAAGACCCAAATGGAGGCGGTACAAGAGACCGCGGGGGTGGTGAGTCAGCCTGCTGCAGTAACGCAAGAGCTTATATCTCAGGTCACGGCGGTGCTGGAGGAAAAGCTATCAAAATTTCAAGCATCGGTAGACCAGATACGTGAGGCAGTGGAACGGCAGAGCGCCAGGTTACAACAAGCAGAGGAGAGGATTTCCCGACAAGAAGACAGATCGGAAGCTGCAGATGTCAGAATAGAGGCGCTAGAACAAAAATGTATGAGACTGATGCAGCAAGTAGATGAGCAAGAAAATAGAAGCAGGAGAAAAAACCTGAGAATCATCGGATTACCGGAATCTGTTAAAGATAAAGACTTATGGAAGCTGGTGGAAAGCTGGCTGCCTGAGCAATTGGGCATACATTCCCCCGAACAGCCTCTGAGGATTGAGAGAGTTCATAGAATTGGGCCAGTGAGAGAGGGAGATCAGCGTCCACGGCCAGTGATTGTCAAGATTCTCAATTATGCGGATAAGGAAAGTATACTGCAAGCTTACAGAAGGAAGAAAGCGGTGGAATATGAGGGGAATAAGCTACTCCTCTTTCAGGATTACCCAGCAGTGGTCTCAGAGCAGCGCCGGAAGATGGGGCAGCAATGCAAGCGGCTGTTTGACAAGGGAGTTAAATTTGCGCTGCTGTTCCCGGCCAAAGTGAGGGTTCTGCAGCACAACAAGGTACTGTTTTTCACTGATCCTAAGGAACTTGGCTCCTTTGTGGACCGGCTGCCAGCGTAAGAACGGAGGAGATGTGCCGACAGTAACAGCCAGGTTATTTGCTCATAACTGAATAGTAAAAAAGAAAGGCAGGTGCTGAGAGGCCTCAAACGACAGAGAGCAGCTAGCATAGCAGCATGATGGAAGAGATCCAGACCTGGTATGATTGTTTAGTTGCTGGAGGCGGGAAGCTGTGGCTAGTGGTCGACAGAGCACTACTCTTGCTATAGTGACTTGAGTCTGGGGCCTTAAATCAGTAATCAGTGTGAAGATTCAGTTATGATTTTGAGAAACCTGTGAGACACTAAAGACGAGCCAGGAGAGACTCATATGGGGGGTTGCTTTACCAAATGTTATGACTTGTTCTATTTTTGTTTTTTATGGTGCTGTTTTTGATAATCTTCTTTTTATCCTGTCTTTATTCCTCTCATTATATGTTGCAAGGGGTAACAGATATGCTGTCAAGGAAAGTTTCTAGATTGTTCTATGAACGAGGGGTTGGAGGCGTTAGGGTAAGAGGTGCGGAGGTTAGAGGGATAGGAGAGTTACATGCAATAGGGGGAGTCGGGTGGAGGGAGGGGAGCGGGGGAAGGGTGCTTTAAGTGGGGAATGAATGTTGTGGACTGGATATGGGTGCGGAAGGTGTGATCCAGAGGGGGATGTATGAAGGGGGGGAGGGAGGCTGGAGGTGGTGCGGTCTCTTTAGGGGGGAGGGGGAAGGGGAGGGTACGTCCACTGTAGTGATGCTTAGGGTTCTCATAGAAGCTGCTGTTGGAGATAGGTTTTCTTGGGGGGTCCAGCTGGGAGGCCCTCTGAGGGATGTTAGAAGATCACAAAACATTTTTCTTAGAATAGCACTCTTACCCCCAGATGGCTAAGCTGAAAATTGTAACATTAAATGTGAATGGAGTCCATTCACCAGTAAAAAGGTACAAGATATTGCAGGCGTTAAGGAAGCAACACACTGACATTGCACTCCTCCAGGAAACACACAGGGAACACAGAGCTTGTCAAATTAAAACGTGATTGGGTGGGGGATGTTTATTATGCTTCTTACAATGGCAGGCAGAGGGGAGTGGCTATATTAGTAAAGAAGAATCTGGCATTTGATATGCATAGGTTGTATCGTGACCCAGATGGACGTTTTGTGATAGCAGCGGGAGTCTTACAAGGGGCAAAAGTGGCCTTATGCAGCATATATGCACCTAACATCTATTCACAGAAATTTTTTACACTCCTGGCTGCTAAACTAGTCATGTTCAACGAATATCCACTTATACTGGGAGGTGATTTCAATATCACAAGTGACCCGCTGATAGATTGTAAGCCCCCAAAGAAGGCGGGAAAAGATCACGAAGGGAAGGGAGTGAATTTTATATCAAGTGAGCTAGGGGTGACACTTGAGCTACACATTTTATTCCCACCCACACGGAGTCCATGCGCGCCTTGACTATATTCTAGTGGCCCAATCTTTGGTGAGAGGAGTTGAGAGCACGGAGATTGGGGAATCAGTTGTTTCAGATCATGCACTTGTGTGGGTTCAGATACGATGGGAAGAACAGACAGGTACGGCATGGTGGCGCATGAATCTTGCTCTGTACCAGGACAGGGACTTCTGTAAGTATTTAAGGCAGGTCTGGATGGATTACCTAGAGGAAAACAAGACTCAACCAGTAAACGATAGAATATTCTGGGAAGCTGCCAAGGTAGTGGTGCGGGGCAAGATCATGACATATACAGCGGCCATGCGTAAAAAGCGGGAGTCGGAGCTGAAGAGCCTGTTGGTCAAACTGAAGGAGGTGAGGAGGCTATTTATCCTAACCTCAACAGTGACAGCAAGAGAAGAATACATGGTGGTACGGAAACAGGTGCAGGCAATACTGGATGCATGGGCATTGTATGATATCAGGCTTTATAAATATCTCCTGCATCGCTGGGGTAGCAAAACGGGCAAACTCTTAGCGTCTTTGATCCAGCAGAGATCCGGGAAAAGTTTCATCAGTAAGATCAGGAATAGTACCGGGGGAACTCAAGTGGGGCGGGATAAGATTCAACAAGAATTTGTGCGTTTCTACTCTGCTTTGTATGCTAAAGGCTCATTCTCTGAGAGTGACTGCCAGAAATGTTTTGATAAGATACAGGTCGTTGACATCAGAACAGGTGGCGAGCCTTAACGCACAGATGCAGGGTAAGGAGGTACAGAGAGTTATAAAGCGGCTGAAGTTGGCAAAAGCACCAGGTCCAGATGGCCTAGGCACAGAGTTTTATAAAATCTTACAAGATCTAATAGTTCAGCCTTTTGTTGCTATGTGCGATGAGGTGCGAGCATCAAGGAACATGGGATCATATCTGAATCATGTGTTTGTTACAGTATTGCCAAAACCTGGTAAAGATCCTAAATTGGTGGGATCCTATAGACCCATCTCACTCCTGAATCAGGATGTAAAATTTATGGCAGCTGTGTTGGCAGAGAGGTTAGGTGAGTTGGTACCTTGTCTGGTACACAATGATCAGGTGGGTTTTGTGAAAGGGAGATTCGCCTCAGCCAACATTTTGAAAGTGAGCAGAGCAGTGGCATAGGAAGGGCGGGGCGGTGGGGGCGGTCCGCCCCGGGTGTCAGCGGGTGGGGGGTGCTCTGGACAGCCCTCGTCTCCTGCCCCCTTCGTTTTTTTTTAATCCATTGTAGCGACGCAGGCAGCGCTTCGCGTCTGCCCTGCGTGTGCTGTGAAGATAGAAAATCACCTCGTTAGCGTCGGGCCTTCCCCGTTGTGTCCCGCCCTTGAGGAAATAGGAAGTTACCTCAGAAGAGGGCGGGACACAACGGGGGAAGGCCCGACGCTAACGAGGTGATTTTCTATCTTCACAGCACACGCAGGGCAGACGCGAAGCGCTGCCTGCGTCGCTGCAATGGATTAAAAAAAAAAACGAAGGGTGATGGCAGGAGACAGGGCTCTGTCAGCTCTCCACGAGGGGGGACGGGACCGGGTCGGGGGGGGGGGTCAGATGGGAGAGGGGGAGCTCAGAGGGGAGAAGGGGATTGCTCAGAGGGGAGAAGGGGTGGGGGAGCTCAGATGGGAGAAGGAGTGGGGGTGTTCAGAGGGGACAAGGGGATTGGGAAGGGTGGGGGAGCCCAGAGGGGAGAAGGGGATTGGGGAGGGAGGGTGGGTGAGCCCAGAGGGGTTCTCAGATGGGTGCTCGGAGGGGAGAAGGGGATTGGGGAGGGTGGGTGCGCCCAGAGGGGTTCTCAGATGGGTGCTTGGAGGGGAGAAGGGGATTGGGGAGGGGTGGGGGTGCTCAGAGGGGAGTGCTCAGATGGGAAGAAGGGGATTGGGGAGGGGTGGGGGTGCTCAGAGGGGAGTGCTCAGATGGGAGAAGGGGTCTGAAGCTGGAACTGGGGTCTGACAAGGGGCAGGAGGGAAAATGGGTCCATGCCTGGGGCAGGTGGGAGAATGGGTCTGGGGCTGAAAAGGGGGGATGCAAGGCATGTGGTGGATGAAGGGGGCTGGAACTGGGGGCTGAAAAGGGGACAGGGAGAAGTGGCTGGGGGCTGAAGCTCGGGACTAATGGAAGAAAAGGGCTGGGGACTGGTGGGATAGTGGGGCTGAAAAGGGGGGCAGGTGGGAGATGTGGGCTGGGGCTGGAACCAGGGGCTGGTGGAATAAGGGGGCTGGAACTGGGGGCTGAAAAGAGGGGGCATAGAGAGAGGGGATATACCCTGGATGGAAGGGGGGAGTGTGAGGGAGGGCAGACCCTGGATGGATGGATGGATGGATGGATGGGAGAGGGAGGGCAGACGGATTGAAGGGGCAGAGAGAAAGGGCAGATGGTGGGTGGAAGGGGGAGAGAGAAAGAGGGCAGACTGGGGCAAATGGTGGATGGAAGGGGCAGAGAGGGCAGACAGTGGATGGAAGGGACATTAGAGAGGGCAGACACTGGATGGCAGAGAGAGAGAGAGTGAAGACAGATGCTGGATGGAAGGAAGACTGAAAAGAAGATGAGGAAAGCAGAAACCAGAGACAACAAACTGTAAATAAAATACATATTTTTATTTTTTTGCTTTAACATGTAAATAAGGTAATCTTTTTATTGGACTAATTTTAATACATTTTGACTTAACTTTCAGAGAACAAAATCCCCTTCCTCAGGTCAGGATAGGATACTGTAACAGCACTATACTGTATTGACCTGAGGAAGGAGATTTTGGCCCCTGGAAGCTAAATGTATTAGTCCAATAAAATGGTATTTTATTTTCTGTATTTGTTTTATTTCTATTTGTTAATTTGTAAAGTGGTGATTGGTATTTGTTAGTTTTTTCAAATTTACATCTGCTGTCTTTATATTTTGCACAGTACTAGGGGACATTTTCTGTTTCTTTGGTGTTGCATTGTATACAGAGTCTGGCATCGGGGGTTCAGTTTAATTTTTGTCTAAATAGAAAGTTTATTATTACTTATTCTATAGTGGATTAGGGTGTATCTGTGTTTGTGAAAAAGACATGGCTTTCGGTTGGCATTGACTGTGCAGGATGGACCATCTGTACTAATTTGTCTGTTTTCGTTTTACAATAGCTGAATTGATGTTCTACTGCTCACTGTAGTGTTTAAGATGCTTTCCTTTTCCTTGTGTGACTCGTACAAATTACTGCTTATGGTATGGTATAATTGCTCTATAGGTCCTGAGTGTTTTGTATTCTCGGCATGCCTAGTACTGGATTTGGGGGGGGGGGGGGGGTGTTAAAAAAATGACCAGCCCCGGGTGTCAACTACCCTAGCTACGCCACTGGAGTAGAGTATTATTCGAGGGCACTAGGAAAGGGGGAGGTAAGATCTTGGTAAGCCTCGATGCGGAAAAGGCCTTCGATAAAGTAGTATGGGAATATTTGTTTTGGGTAATGGGGCGGTATGGTATAAAGGGAGAGTTCCTGGACTGGATAAAGATGTTATACACTAACCCAACGGCTCAAATTGTGATCAATGACTCGTTGACCCCGGTGCTGCCTCTGTGGGGAGGTACGAGACAGGAGTGTCCCTTGTCGCCTCTGTTATTTGTTTTGAGTTTGGAACCACTGGCAGCCCGAATAAGACAAGAACCGACCCTGAAAGGGGTGTGTGTAGGCGAAATGGAACATCGTATTAATTTATTCGCGGATGATATGTTATTGCTTCTTGATAATGCGTCCACAGGAATTTTTTCAGTAATGGAAACCATACTACTACTACTACTACTATTTAGCATTTCTATAGCGCTACAAGGCATACGCAGCGCTGTACAAACATAGAAGAAAGACAGTCCCTGCTCAAAGAGCTTACAATCTAATAGACAAAAAATAAATAAAGTAAGCAAATCAAATCAATTAATGTGAACGGGAAGGAAGAGAGGAGGGGGTAGGTGGAGGCGAGTGGTTACAAGTGGTTACGAGTCAAAAGCAATGTCAAAGAGGTGGGTTTTCAGTCTAGATTTAAAGGTGGCCAAGGATGGGGCAAGACGTAGGGGCTCAGGAAGTTTATTCCAGGCGTAGGGTGCAGCGAGACAGAAGGCGCGAAGTCTGGAGTTGGCAGTAGTGGAGAAGGGAACAGATAAGAAGGATTTATCCATGGAGCGGAGTGCACGGGAAGGG
Source organism: Microcaecilia unicolor (assembly GCF_901765095.1). Taxonomy (NCBI): domain Eukaryota; kingdom Metazoa; phylum Chordata; class Amphibia; order Gymnophiona; family Siphonopidae; genus Microcaecilia; species Microcaecilia unicolor. The sequence continues at coordinate 110,449,947 of NC_044038.1, read as the reverse complement.
GTGTAGGGAAGGACGAGTGTGGAGAGATACTGGGGAGCAGCAGAGTGAGTACATTTATAGGTTAGTAGAAGAAGTTTGAACAGGATGCGAAAACGGATAGGGAGCCAGTGAAGGGTCTTGAGGAGAGGGGTAGTATGAGTAAAGCGACCCTGGCGGAAGATGAGACGGGCAGCAGAGTTTTGAACTGACTGGAGAGGGGAGAGGTGACTAAGTGGGAGGCCAGCAAGAAGCAGATTGCAGTAGTCTAAACGAGAGGTGACAAGGGTGTGGATGAGGGTTTTGGTAGAGTGCTCGGAAAGAAAGGGGCGGATTTTACGGATGTTGTAAAGAAAGAAACGACAGGTCTTGGCGGTCTGCTGGATATGAGCAGAGAAGGAGAGAGAAGAGTCAAAGATGACTCCAAGGTTTCGAGCTGAGGAGACAGGGAGAATGAGAGAGCCATCAACAGAAATAGAAAATGGGGGGAGCGGGGAGGTGGGTTTGGGGGGGAAAATGAGAAGCTCGGTTTGGAGCTTTTTCAGGGCTCAGTATTAACTTTGGCAAGTCGGAGGCATTGCCGATCAGCAATCCATGCACTAGTTTGAAGGTGTCCAATTTTCCTTTAATTTGGGCAAAGACTGGGATAAAGTACTTGGGAGTACATTTGAGTGCGGCCACAGAGTGGGTTTATAAGAAAAACGTTGTAGAGAGACTGGAAGAAATTAAGAGACTATCAGCCTTATTTTCAAAAGAGAAAGACGCCCATATTTCGACCCAAATCGGGAGATGGGCGTCTTTCTCCCATGGGCGCCCAAATCGGTATAATTGAAAGCCGATTTTGGGCGTCTTCAACTGCAATCTGTCGTGGAAACGGGCAAAGTTGATGGGGCATGGTGAAGGCGGGACTGGGGCGTGTTTATCGGTGATCTCAATGCTAGAGCATATCCAGCCTGATGCGTACAGAAGTTAGCACCGTCCCTGTCTATGTTATAAGGGGACTGCCAGCAGAGATAAAATCCAGACTCCCTGAGAGGGCTGCAAGGTGAGCTGCTGCCCTAAGCTTTTGCACCTAATGCTGGTAGTTGAAGGGGATCCAACAGAGGAGTGTGAGATATGAGATCATTTCCAGCTTGAGAAACAGCAAAGTCAGCTTCGCCCCTGCCTGTGATAACAGGGGACTGCCGGCAGAGATAAAATCCAGACTCCCCGAGAGGGCTACAAGATGATCTATTGCCTTGAGCTGTTGTACCTAATGTTGGTAGTTGAAGGGGTGATGACAGTGGCGTTTGGGATACGAGAGCTTTCCAGCCTGATGACCAGAGAAGTGCCTGCAATGTCAGCTGACTGCTGGCGGAGATAAAATGTAGCCTCCCCAAGAGGGTTGGAAGATGTGCTACTGCCCTAAGCTCTTGTTCCTGAAGCTGGCAATTGAAAGGGAGTTGACAGAGGTGTATGGGATATGAGAGCATTTCCAGAATGATGAGTAGGGAGGTTAGCTCTGCTCTTGCATGTGATGTCAGGGGGCTGTAGGCAGAGATAAGATCCAGCCTCCCCAACAAGGCTGCAAGGTAAGCTGCTGTCTTATGCTGTTATTCTTAATGCTGGTAGTTGAAGGGGAGCTGACAGGGGTGTTTGGGATGTGAGAATGTTTCCAGTCTGATGAGTGGAAAAGTTAGCTCTGCCCCTGTGCTTGATGTCAGAGGATTGCAGACAAAGAAAAAAAATCCAGCCTCCCCAAAAGAGTGGGGACCTCAACTTTGCCTTTTGTAGAATTTCAAGAGTTTCTGGATATCTGAGGATTTTAACAACAAACGGACAAGGCAAAGCTTGCATCGCCGGTTTGCCAGAAGGGACCCTATCCAGCTTATTTTCGAAAGAGAAAGACGCCCATATTTGGACCCAAATCGGGAGATGGGCGCCTTTCTCCCGTGGGCGCCCAAATCGGTATAATCGAAAGCCGATTTTGGCCGTCTCCAACTGCAATCTGTCGTGGGAACGGACAAAGTTGACGGGGCGTGTTGGAGGTGTGGTGAAGGTGGGACTGGGGCGTGTTTATTGGCTGAGGAGAGATGGGCGCGCTCGGCCAATAATGGAAAAAAGAAGGGCGCCAGAAGCAAGAATTTGGGTCACTTGTTCTGGACCCTTTTTTTCACGAAGTCCCCAAAAAGTGCCCCAACTGCCCAGATGACCACCGGAGGGAATCAGGGATGACCTCCCCTGACTCCCCCAGAGGTCACTAACCCCCTCCCACCCAAAAAAAAGTTTTAAAACTTTTTTTCCAGCCTGTATGCCAGCCTCAAATGTTATACCCAGCTCCATGACAGCAGTATGCAGGTCCTTGGAGCAGTTGTTAGTGGGTGCAGTGGACTTCAGCCAGGTGGACCCAGGCCCACCCCCCCCCCCCCCCACCTGTTACATTTGTGGTGGTAAATGGGAGCGCTCCAAACTGCCCACAAAACCCACTGTACCCACATCTAGGTGCCCCCCTTCGGCCATAAGTGCTATGGTAATGGTGTAGAGTTGTGGGCAGTGGGTTTTGGGGGGGATTTGGGGGGCTCAGCACCCAAGGGAAGGAAGCTATGGACTTGGGAGGCATTTTAATTGTTTTTAAATTGGTACAAGTGCCCCCTAGGGTGCCCGGTTGGGGTCCTGGCATGTGAGGGGGACCAGTGCACTACAAATTCTGGCCCCTCCCACGACCAAATGCCTTGGATTTGTTCGTTTTTGAGCTGGGCGCCTTCGGTTTCCATTATCGCTGAAAAACGATACCGCCCAGCTCAAATCCGCCCAAATGCGATGCATTTGCCCAGCACAAACCGTGGAGGAGTGGCCTAGTGGTTAGTGTGGTGGACTTTGGTCCTGGGGAACTGGGTTCAATTCCCACTGCAGGCACAGGCAGCTCCTTGTGACTCTGGGCAAGTCACTTAACCCTCCATTGCCCCAGGTACAAATAAGTACCTGTATATAATATGTAAGCCACACTGAACCTGCTATGAGTGGAAAAGCACGGGGTACAAATGTAACAAAAAAAATTATCGAAAAAAAGATGGACGCCCATCTTTTTCGAAAATACAGTCTGGCCCTCCCCTTCACGTACCCGTCCTCGGAGATAGACTTCCATGGAGAAGGGCGTTCGATTATGCCCCTCTATGTGCCCTTTCAATTTCAAATGGCGCGCGCCAAACCGAATATCAAGCAGGGCAGGAAGCAAGTTTTGCAGGTAAGAAATAGGATCTAAACCTTTGGTCCCTTCACGAATTCCGAGGATCCATATGTTGTTGCGTCTGGCTCTATTATTTAAATCCTCCAACTCTGTTTTTAAGGTAATTATTTCCTTAGTAGTTTTCCTCAGCGAAGTAATCTCTTGTGTGTTGGCTTCACAGCTCAGAGATAATGATTCCAAACGAGTTTGCATTTGTAAAAGCTGAGCCATAATATCTCCTACCTCTTCTCTTAATTGATTCAGCGAGGATTTGAGTCTTGCAGTAGCCCCCGATGCGATAGTAGTTCCCTCATTATTGATTGTATCTTCCGGTTCTACTTCAGCAGTGCTGGTCAGATCTTGCTGGAGCTTTTTTGAAGTTGGTGAGTGTGAATATTTACTATCCGACTTTGGAGGTTTTGGTGGTATAATTCCAAATGTAAATTTCACCAAATAGATTTAGGATTTTCGTCATAAATAGATGGCAATCTGCAGGATTCTACTTTCCCAAACGGGAGACGAGCAGGCAGTCATTTTATTCGCGCTCGCTAGCGCACCCACCACTGCTTATTTCTAGAAGAAGTTCTGAGAGAAGCGGACATCTCTGTGGATGAGTGACATTTTATTCTGAGCTGGTAACTTAAAGATTAGGATTTGAAAGAGAAATTGTAGGATATTGATAAACACAGTTAGAATTTTAAAATAAAAAAGGCAAACTTTATTAGCTAGTCTCCATACCCATACCCATTTCCCCATAGTTTTAAAACTTGAATTTTCTGCCACAACATTAACAGATAGTCTCTAGAAGGCACGGAATGGCCCAGTTAAGTCTTAGAAAGAAACTTAAAAAAAAAGAGAGGGAAACAAGTATTATTAACTAGTTTCCATAGTGTACAATCCCTTTTCCCTACAGTTTTAAACTGAAAATTTCTCTAGAGGTAGAAACTTAACAGCCAAGAGTATAAAAAGGACAGTAGCAAGGCTTGAACTGACCTAAAAGAAGGTTATTCTCTGATCTGCCTGCTGGAGAGTTAGAACTGCAGTTGACCTGAATTAGGTGTTAATTAAGGTGTGAGGAAGTAGAATAGTTGCTAAGGTTAATAAAACCAATGTGATTACAGGGCTAGCTTCAAAGGGTTTGTTTGAAATAGTCTCCTTAGAATTCAAACTATATAGAGAGGAAAGGTCCCACTTAACTTTCTTTCTGAGAAGTTCTGAGAGAAGACGACAATAGTGAACACTATTTTGCTTTGTGTCTTGTCAAGATTGGGATTTAAAGGAGGAATTGTAGGTTTGTGATAGGCAGAAAAAAAATTAAAAAGCAAGATTTATCAACTAATCTCCACACTCATTTTCCCCCTAGTTTAAAGGTAATCAATAGAAATAAAACATGGAAAAGAAAATAAGATGATACCTTTTTTATTGGACATAACTTAATACAGTTCCTCAGTTTTTCCAGATCTGAATTGTATGTCACTACAAGGGACATACAATCCAGAGCTGGAAAAACTGAGGAAAATCATAAGAGATCTACAGCCGCTACTCCAAGAGTAATTCATCCTCTTGGAGTAGCGGCTGTAGATCTCTTATGATTTTCCTCAGTTTTTCCAGCTCTAGATTGTGTGTCTCTTATGATTTTCCTCAGTTTTTCCAGCTCTGGATTGTATGTCACTACAAGGGACATACAATCCAGAGCTGGAAAAACTGAGGAAAATCATAAGAGATCTACAGCCAAGAGGATGAATTACTGAAAGAGATATTCCCATCCCCACCAGTGCTGGCCTTCCGACAGCCACCCAACTTAAAACACAAGCTAATTAGAAGTAAACTCCCAACACAGACTGAAAAAGAAGAGAAGGGCACATTTCCCTGTAATATATCCAGCTGCAAGCTATGCCAAAACATTTCACAGGACCCCACAGTCATTCACAAAGGAAAAATATTCAACATAAAGGAATCTTTCACATGCTCATCTTCCAATGTGGTATATATCATTCAGTGTAAAAAAATGTAACGAAGGATGCTATATTGGAGAAACAGGACAGATGCTTAAGACAAGATTTAATCTACTTAGACATCACATGAAGAAAGCCGGTGCCAGTCAGGTTCCCACCCCTGTGGGCGAGCACTTTACAAGACCGGAACACTGTACCAGTGATTTCATAGTAAGAATCCTGAAAGGTAACTTTAAAACAATACAGGAATGTAAGACCTTTGAATTCAGAATGATTGAATATTTTGACACCCAACAGACAGGACTTAACAAGGACCTGGGTTTTCTAGCCCATTATAAACCATAAGGTTGTATTTCTCCGTTTATCACCCTCCTCTCACCTACCCACACCCATCCTGTTAGACTATCAATGAAATGCTTTGATGTCCCCATGCATACCTCCTACCCACCCCCACCCTCCCATCCTGTCAAAGTAATGCTTGGATGTTTCACTTATATATACTATCTGCTACCACATTTGCTTATTTCCGATCTGACGAAGAAGGGCAACCTTCGAAAGCTAATCAAGAAATGTATTAAGTTATGTCCAATAAAAAAGGTATCATCTTATGTTCTTTTCCATGTTTTATTTTGTTTGATTTCTATTGATAAACTATAACAAGAAAAGGAAAATAGACCTGTTACAAAGGCCACCCAGGAAAGATTCCCGGGTCCTTATAAAGGAGATAGCTGATGATGTCACACAGGGCAATGACGCTTGGAAGCAGAGACACCAAAGCGAGGCTTGGCTAGCTGGAACATCAACAGCAGGAAAAGAGTCTGGAGGGGGTCACAGAGCCAGATACAGAAAATCAGGAGGTCTGGACATAAAGGCACGGCCACAGCCGCGGAAGATTTGGGAGAGACACCGTGCCGGAAAATGGTATTCAAAGCTGACAACTCAGAGAAACAGAATGAAATCTCTATAAACCTGGAGGATGTAATGGGGCAATTTGACAAATTGAAGAGTAGCAAATCTCCTGGACCAGATGATATTCATTCCAGAGTACTGATAGAATTGAAAAATGAGCTTGCGGAACTATTGTTAGTAATATGTAATTTATCTGTAAAATCTAGTGTGGTACTAGAAGATTGGAGGGTGGTCAATGTAATGCTGATATTTAAAAAAGGTTCCAGAAGGGATCTGGGAAATTATAGACCAGTGAGCCTGATATCGGTGCTGGGCAAAATGGTAGAGACAGTTATAAAGAACAAAATTACAGAGCATATTCAAAACATGAATTAATGAGACAAAGCCAACATGGATTTAATGAAGGGAATCTTGCCTCACCAATCTATTACATTTCTTTCAAGGAGTGAACAAACATGTGGATAAAGGTGCGCCGGTTGATATCTGGATCTTCAAAAGGTGTTTGACAAAGTACATCATACAAGACTCCAGAAGAAATTGGAGAGTCAAGGGATAGGAGTTAGTGTCCTATTGTGCATTAGAAACTGGTTAAAATATAGAAAACAGAGTACATAAGTAATGCCACACTGGGAAAAGAGCAAGGGTCCATCGAGCCCAACATCCTGTCCATGACAGCGGCCAATCCAGGCCAAGGGCACCTGGCAAGCTTCCCAAACGTACAAACATTCTATACATGTTATTCATGGAATTGTGGATTTTTCCCACGTCCATTTAGTAGCGGTTTATGGACTTGTCTTTTAGGAAACCATCTAACCCCTTTTTAAACTCTGCCAAGCTAACCGCCTTCACCATGTTCTCTGGCAACGAATTCCAGAGTTTAATTACGCGTTGGGTGAAGAAAAATTTTCTCCGATTTGTTTTAAATTTACTACACTGTAGTTTCATTGCATGCCCCCTAGTCCTAGTATTTTTGGAAAGCGTGAACAGACGCTTCACATCCACCTATTCCACTCCACTCATTATTTTTTATACCTCTATCAGTAATCTCAATGGAGAAGGGTAGATATTGGGGTTCCCCAGGGGTCTGAGCTGGGACCGCTGCTTTTTAACATATTTATAAATGATCTAGAGACGGGAGTAACTAGTGAGGTAATTAAATTTGCTGACGACACAAAGTTTTCAAAGTTGGTAAATCACGAAAGGATTGTGAAAAATTACAAGAGGAACTTATGAGACTGGGTGTCTAAATGGCAGATGGCGTTTAATGTGAGCAAATGCAAAGTGATGCATGTGGGAAAGAGGAACTTGAATTATAGGTACATAATTCAAGGTTCCACATTAGGAGTCACCGACCAAGATAGGGATCTCGGCTTCATCATTGATTATATGTTGAAACCCTCTACTCAGTGTGCTGTGGCGGCTAAGTAAGCAAATAGAATGTTAGGTATTATTAGGAAAGGAATGGAAAACAAAAATGAGGCTGATATAATGCCTTTGTATCAGTCCATGGTGCGACCGCACCTCGAATATTGTTTTCAATTCTGGTCACCGTATTTCAAAAAGATATAGTGGAATTAGAAAAGGTAGAGAGAAGGGCGACGAAAATGATAAAGGGGATGGGACGATTTCTCTATGAGGAAAGGCTGAAGCGGCTAGGGCTCTTCAGTTTGGAGAAGCTGAGGGGAGATATGATAGAGGTCTATAAAATAATGAGTGGAGTGGAACGGGTAGACATGAATCGTTTGTTTACTCCTTCCAAAAATACTAGGACTAGGGGGCATGCGATGAAGCTACAAAGGTAAAATTATGTATAATCATACCTGATAATTTTCTTTCCATTAATCATAGCTGATCAATCCATAGACTGGTGGGTTGTGTCCATCTACCAGCAGGTGGAGATAGAGAGCAAACTTTTGCCTCCCTATATGTGGTCATGTGCTGCCGGAAACTCCTCAGTATGTCGATATCAAAGCTCCATCCGCAGGACTCAGCACTTAGAGAATTACACCCACGAAGGGACACTCTGCCCAGCTCACCACCGCCGAAACGGGGGAGGGGAATTAACCCAGCTCATCCCCACACAAGTGGGGGAGGGGAATCCGTCCAGCTCATCCCCGCGGAGCGGGGGAGGGACACCACACCCGCCGATGCGGGGGGATCTGGCTTATCCTGCAACCGCAACCGCGGGAGGAGCTGACTGACCCTAACACCGCCGAAGCGGGAGGGGTACAAAGCTGCCCTACAGCCGCACGAAGCGGGAGGGAGTGCCGGCAGAATTTATGTCTCAATCCAGCCCCGTAAAACGGAGGGGAGAGGAATGCAGCAGCTCACTGTAACACAAACTCGTCTCAACTCTTGAAGAATCCAAGTGAAAGAAGAACTTGAACACGAAGTCCTCCTGAAGTAACTGAAGGCTAAACTTGAACCTAAAATTCAACCAGAATATAAACAGTACAGATATCTGGGAGGGGCTATGGATTGATCAGCTATGATTAATGGAAAGAAAATTATCAGGTATGATTATACATAATTTTACCTTCCATATCATCAAGCTGATCAATCCATAGACTGGTGGGATGTACCGAAGCAGTACTCACCCAGGGCGGGACATTGAAATCCCTGACCGCAACACTGAAGCTCCAAACCGGGCCTCCGCCCGTGCAGCCACAGTCAAACGGTAATGCTTGGAGAATGTATGAGCCGAAGCCCAAGTTGCCGCCTTGCATATCTCTTCCAAGGAGACGGATCCGCCCTCTGCCATCGAGGCCGCCTGAGCTCTCGTGGAGTGAGCCTTCAGCTGGATAGGCGGCACCTTCCCCGCGGCCACATAAGCCGCTGCAATGGCTTCCTTGACCCATCTTGCCACTGTAGGCTTAGCAGCCTGCAGACCCTTACGAGGACCTGCAAACAGGACAAACAGATGATCCGATTTCCGGAAATCATTGGTCACTTCCAAGTATCTGATGATGACTCGTCTCACATCCAGATATTTAAGAGCAGAGTACTCCTCTGGGTAGTCCTCCCTACGAAAGGAAGGGAGACAGAGCTGCTGATTCACATGGAAGCGAGAACCAATCTTGGGCAGGAAGGAAGGCACTGTGCGAATAGTCACTCCTGCCTCAGTGAACTGCAGAAAAGGCTCTCGACATGAGAGCGCCTGGAGCTCGGAAACTCTTCTGGCTGAAGTGATAGCCACCAAAAAGACTGCTTTCAACGTCAGGTCTTTCAGAGATGCCCTCGACAAGGGTTCCAAAGGCGGCTTCTGCAATGCTCTTAGCACCAGGTTGAGATTCCACGCAGGCACCACTGAGTGCAGAGGAGGGCGCAGGTGATTAACTCCCTTGAGAAAGCGCACCACATCTGGCTGCGAAGCCAGGGAAACACCCTTCAGGCGGCCCCTGAAGCAAGCCAGAGCCGCTACCTGGACTTTAAGGGAACTGAGCGACAGGCCTTTCTCCAGACCTTCTTGCAGGAACGCCAACACTGAAGAAATTGGAGCAGTGAAGGGAGAAAGTGAGCCTGCTTCACACCATGCTGCAAAGATACGCCAAACCCTGGCGTAAGCAGTAGAAGTAGAGCGCTTCCTCGCTCTCAGCATAGTGGCGATGACCTTGTCTGAGAAGCCCTTCTTCCTCAGACGCTGCCGCTCAATAGCCAGGCCGTAAGACCAAAGGGAGAGGGATCCTCCATCACCACGGGACCCTGATGTAACAGGCCCTGCTCCACTGACAGCCGCAGAGGATCGTCGACTGAGAGCCTGAACAAGTCCGCATACCAGGGACGTCTGGGCCAATCCGGACCCACCAGGATTACCCTGCCGGGATGCTTTGCCACCCGGTCTAGCACCCTGCCCAACATGGGCCAGGGCGGGAACACAGAGGAGCTCTTGTGTCGGCCACTGTTGGAGAAGAGCATCTACTCCCAGGGATCGAGGGTCCCGTCCTCTGCTGAAAAAGCGCGGCACTTGGCAATTGGCCGATGACGCCATCAGATCTAGGCTCGGCTGGCCCCAGCGCTTCGTGATGTCCAAGAACGCCTGAGCAGATAGTTGCCACTCTCCGGGCTCCAAGGTATGGCGACTGAGAAAGTCCGCCTTGACATTCATGACTCCGGCAATGTGGGCCGCTGAAAGCTGCTCCAGGTTCGCTTCCGCCCACTGGCAAAGACTCATAGCCTCCTTGGCTAGAGGGCGCTCTTGGTACCTCCCTGGCGGTTGATATAGGCCACAGCCGTGGCATTGTCCGACAGGACCCGTACAGGCTTCAACACCAGTACCGGGATGAACTCCAATAACACCAACCGAATGGCTCTGAGTTCCAGGAGGTTGATAGACCACTTGCCTCTGCAGGAGACTAGAGCCCCTGCGCTGTCCTTCCCAAGCAGTGGGCTCCCCAGCCCATCAAAGAGGCGTCTGTCGTGACGACAATCCACTCCGGGGTCACCAGAGGCAATCCTGCAGACAACTTGTCTGTCTGCGTCCACCAGCTCAGCGCCTTGCGCACTGCTGGGTCCACGGGAAGGCGCACAGCATAATCCTCCGACATCGGAGTCCAGCGCAGCAGCAGAGATAGCTGTAGTGGTCTCATATGAGCCCTGGCCCAGGGCACTACTTCCATCGTGGCCGTCATAGAGCCCAACAGCTGCACGTAGTCCCAAGCCCGAATAGGAGAGGCTACTAGGAACTAGTCCACCTGAGCCTGAAGCTTGACAATCCGATTGTCTGGCAGGAACACTCTGCCCACTTGGGTGTCGAATCGAACTTCCAGATACACCAGGGACTGAGTCGGGCGCAGCTGGCTCTTCTTCCAGTTGATGATCCATCCCAGGGAGCTCAAAAGAGCAATTACCCGGTCCATAGCTTTGCCGCACTCTGCATAAGAGGGGGCTCGGATCAACCAGTCGTCCAGATAAGGATGGACTTGTACTCCTTCCTTTAGCAGGAAGGCCGCTATGACCCCCATTACTTTGGAAAAGGTCCGCGGAGCAGTAGCCAACCCGAAAGGGAGGGCTCTGAACTGGAAGTGTCGTCTCAGGACTGTAAAACGCAGAAAGCGTTGGAGAGGAGGCCAGATGGGAATATGCAGGTACGCTTCCTTGATGTCCAAGGAAGCCAAGAACTCTCCTGCCTTCACTGCCGCTATAACAGAGCGGAGAGTCTCCATGCGAAAGTGCCTCACTTTCCAGGCCCGATTGACCCCTTTGAGGTCGAGGATAGGCCGGACAGAACCTCCTTTCTTTGGAACCACAAAGTAAATGGAGTAACGTCCCTTGCCAATCTGATTTTTTGGCACCGGAACGACCGCACCCCGGCGGATCAGGTTGTCCAAGGTCTGCTGCACTACCACAGCTTGACCGGAGACTTGCAGGGAGAGAGTACAAACCCGTCTCTTAAGGGTTGGCAGAACTCTAGCTTGTAGCCGTCTCTGATGACTTCCAGCACCCACGCGTCTGAAGTTATAGTGGTCCACTCGCCCAGAAACGAGGACAGCCGTCCTCCAATCTGCACTGGGGCGTGGACCAAGGCCCCGTCATTGGGTACGAGACCCTGGGGGAGGACCGGAGGGAGCACCTCCGGGACGGCGGTCTCTGCGAAAGGAATGCTGCTTGGGGGAGAAATTCCTCTTGAAGGAAGAGGGGGCAGAGGAACCCGACTTGCCCGGGCGGTACCGATGGGCTTCCTGCAACCGTCCTCTGGAGGAATCGGGACGAGTACTAACCCGAGCCCTGACCTCTGGTAATTTCTTGCCCTTAGACGTGCCGAGATCGGTCACGATTTTGTCCAGCTCGACCCCAAAGAGCAGCTTGCCTTTAAAAGGCAATCTAGCCAGGCGGGATTTAGAGGCGTGGTCAGCAGACCAATGTTTCAGCCAAAGCCACCGCCGCGCAGAGACTGTCTGAGCCATGCCTTTAGCTGAGGCTCTCCAGACATCATACAGCAAGTCTGCCAAATAGGCTAAGCCCGATTCCAGGGCCGGCCAATCAGCCCTCAAGGAATGATCCGAGGGGGAAACCCGCTGCACCATAGTCCGGCACGCCCTGGCCACATAGGAGCCGCAAACTGAGGCCTGCAAACTTAAAGCAGCTGCCTCAAAGGACGACCTTAAGGCCGCCTCCAATCTTCTGTCTTGGGCGTCCTTTAGGGCCGTGCCACCTTCCACCGGCAACGCCGTTTCTTAGTCACCGCAGTGATTAAAGAATCCACGGTAGGCCACAGATAGGCCTCACGTTCACTCACAGCCAAAGGATAGAGGCGGGACATAGCCCTAGCCACTTTAAGGCTCGTTTCCGGGACATCCCATTGAGCCGCAATTAAGGTGTGCATGGCATCATGCACGTGGAAGGTTCTAGGCGGGCGCTTCGCCCCCAGCATAATGGCAGAGCCAACAGGGGCTGAGGGAGAGACGTCCTCCGGAGAGGAAATCTTCAAAGTGTCCATGGCCTGTAACAACAGGTTGGGCAAATCCTCTGGGCTAAAAAGCCGCGCTGCAGAGGGGTCATCCGCTCCAGCCGAGCGGGGATCTATCTCCTCCAAGGAATCCGCAAAGGATCGTTGGGAGACCTCAGACACGCTGCCCTCATCTACATCGGAGGAGACAAAGTCCTCCAAGGCCTGGAAATCAACCCGAGGGCGTTTACCTCTGGGAACCTCAACCTCTTTATCAGAAGAGGGAGCAGGGGCAGCGTTTTGCATGAGGAAAGCCTGATGCAGCAGCAAAACAAACTCGGGGGAGAAACCCCCCAGACTGTGCACTTCCGCAGCCTGGGCAACAGCCCTAGACGCACTCTCAACCGGCGCTCGCAATAGCGGGGGAGAGACATGCTGCGCATTCCAAAATGGCGTCCGGCGCGAAACTCCGTGAAGGAGCCGCGCGGGAAGAACGGCGCTTAACTTTAGCCGCTTTTGTGCCGTCGCCCAAATTAAGGGCGTTCATGGCATTAATGTCTCCAACCTCAAGGGCGGCCCCGAAGAAGCCGTCCGAGCCGCGTGGCCGGCCAAGATGGTGGAGGCGAGGAGCGGGGGATGGGCGTTTATGGCGGGAAAAAACCGCCACGCCGGAGGAACGACCGAGACATTCATCGGTCACTAAACTATCACCCATCAAGGGCGAATCAGGTTGTAAAACCCCCGCATCCCCTCTAGAAGCGCTCCAGCGATCCGGGGAGCGACCCTTTGCGCCCTCGCCCTCCGACGCCATTGCCACGAGGAGAAGAATCGGGGAACCCCCTGCCCGCTATAAAAAGGTAAAATTACCTGCTTGCCGCTCCGAGCTGTAACGAACTGGTGTCCCAGTGAGTAGCTGCAATGAACGTTTAAAGAAACGTCGAATTAAACGCCTTTAAAGACGTTTAAAAATATATATATATATATTTTTTTTTTTTTTAAACGGAGCCAGCGGGAGGGGGGAGAAAAGGAGGGACCTGGCACCACCAGGTTTGCACTTGCTCAAAAGAGCCCTCAACCCCAGGCCTCAACAAAACCTAAGGATTAGGCTTGGAGGCCTAGCCAGAGCTGCTGCTGTGTGTGACCACCACCTGCTGAGATAGAGAACATACTGAGGAGTTTCCGGCAGCACATGACCACATATAGGGAGGCAAAAGTTTGCTCTCTATCTCCACCTGCTGGTAGATGGACACAACCCACCAGTCTATGGATTGATCAGCTTGATGATATGGAAGTAGTAAATTTAAAATGAATTGCAGAATTTTTTTCTTCAATCAACGTGTAATTAAACTCTGGAATTCGTTGCTAGGCGGTTAGCTTAGCAGAGTTTTAAAATGGTTTGGACGGCTTCATAAGGAAAAGTTGATAGACCATTATTAAATTGGATGTTGGGAAAATCCACTATTTCTGGGATAAGCAGTATAGAATGTTTTGTACTTTTTTGGGATGTAGCCAGGTATTTGTGACCTGGATTGGCCACTGTTGGAAACAGGATGCTGGGCTTGATGGACCTTTGGTCTGTCCCAGTATGGCAATACTTAGGTACTTATATGTACAAATTCAACACGCATGTTAGGTTAATTATGAGACTTAGCTAGACAAACCTTGCTGTGTTAATCATCTTCCACCAAAGACTGACCAAACTATATTTGGGCAAATCATATCCTAACAAAATGAGACAGCACAGACAGCATTCCTGGTGTGTGGTTAAACTTTGATGTCAGCCCCCTTCTCCCAGTCCCCTAAAACTAAAAGTAGATAGCACTGTAACAAAACCCTATCTCCTGCCATCAGTTTAATAAAAGAGAAAAAGTGGTTAGTACTGTCCCAAAATCCACTCCACGTCCCTTTCCCCAACAAATGTATTTACTTAAGAAAAATTTATCTTGTATTATCTTACCATTCTAGAAAAAGGTGCCCAACCATTCCTTTGCTTTTAAAAAGAAAACATATCCGCCTACCCAACCTTGGGGTCATTCTAGACCCCCACCTGACCCTTGAGCTCCAAGTCTTGTCCGTCACGAAGCGCATGTTCCTTTCCATGAGGTCCCTTAAGCGTATTAAGCAGTACCTTCCTTTTGACCTGCTCAGGATGCTAATCCACTCACCAGGGCCGTGCCAAGGGTCTCTGGTGCCCCCCTGCAGACTATCAGTTGGTGCCCCCCCCCCCCCCCCCCGTCTCGCTTCTTCATTAGATGTTTCTCCATTGCTACCTGTCTTTCCTTTAGACTGAAAACTACAGGCCCAGCCAGACCTGACAAAAGGGTGTACCACACCCTTCAATGTCAAGCATATACTAGAAAACTGTAAATTAGCTTACACAGGAAAGAAGTTTAAAAAAATAAACACAATTCCTGCTGTTTCTTAACACTGCTTTCCAGAGAAAGCACTGCCTTTATAAAGAGGCTTTTCAGTGGGACTTAGCCTATTAAAAACTATTAGCATAATTAGGAATGGCCAGCCCTTGTAACTGCAGAGACCTAAGCTTTGATTATGCATGTTCCTGTCTTTGTTACAGTGGGGGGGGGGGGGGGGGGGGGTCTCTTCATCTCATTTACACAGTGTGACCTCCCCTGGCTCACTGGGAGCCCAGTCTCTTGAAGACTGCTATACATTGCAAAATAAGATAGCAGATGTAAATTCTCAAAGTGGACATATTCCAAACACTAAAATGAAAATAAAAAGATTTTTTTCTACCTTTGTTGGCTGGTGACTTTCTTTTTCTGATCATGCTGGCCCAGTATCTGATTCTGTTGCTGGTATCTGTCCTCTTAACTCTGTTTCCAGGGCTTCCTTTCCACTGTATGTATCCCTCATTGATAAGTCTCTGACTCTAAAGTTTAGCAATTTCTTTAAAGCAAAATGTATTTTCAAATATCACAAATTCTCCCTATCCAAGCAGAATGTTTTATATAAAAACAAACACACAAAAAAAGCAATCAGATTTTTACTTACCAGCTATTCTACACTATACGTCAGCTAAACTTCCTCAGCCAATTAAATGGATTTTAGCTGTAGCTATGATAATTATGTACACATCATTGCAGTCATGCCCTCCTCTCAGTGTACATGCTCAAAAAAAACAAAAACTTTGAACCACTTACAGATAACAATTACACTATTTATTTTTTATTTCTCCCCAGTTTCACTTGCACACCTGCCTCCAAACCTGTTCTCTTTAATTTGAATGTTGTTCCAGCTCACCCTGAATGAAAGTTGTTCACACACCAAAGCCATAAATAGCTGCTGGTTGCACTCTTTGAAGCAGCTTTAGCAGAATCTGTCTCAGCACTGCTGGGCTACCTTCACTTCCTGATGCGGGAAGGGCAGGGGAGAGAGGAGAATCACAACTTCAGGTAAAAGATTTTGCAAGTGAGCCCCTGCATTGCTTACCTCGCTTACCGTGTCAGCACGGCCCTGCCACTCACTCGTCTTAAGCCACTTTGAATATTGCAATGGAATTTATACTGGTTGCAAGGAGCACGTCCTTAAGAAACTTCAGACTGCACAGAACACAGCAGTGCGACTGCTATTTGGCAAATCGTGGTTTGAGGCAGCGAAGCCCCTCCGTGAAAAGCTCCACTGGCTCCCGATCAAAGAAAGAATTGAATTCAAAGTCTGTGTTCTCGTTCACGATTGTCT
Source organism: Microcaecilia unicolor (assembly GCF_901765095.1). Taxonomy (NCBI): domain Eukaryota; kingdom Metazoa; phylum Chordata; class Amphibia; order Gymnophiona; family Siphonopidae; genus Microcaecilia; species Microcaecilia unicolor. The sequence continues at coordinate 110,433,818 of NC_044038.1, read as the reverse complement.
ACGGGGAGGCCCCAACCTATATGTTTAGCCTTATTGACCTCCCGCCCAGGAATTCCGTGAAGACCTCCTGCACCTATTTGACTCTCCACTTTCCTAACTGCAGGAACTTGAGATATAAGCTGCTCTTTGCCTCGTATTTCAGCTACACATGCCCCCGTTTCTGGAACGCTCTACCATCACCTTTAAAAGAGACAGCCGAACACAGCCTATTCAAGAAATCTCTAAAGACTTACCTGTGTAATCGTTCTTACTCCACTCCTGCTTGATCCCCTTCATTCCCTCATTCCTCTCCCCTGTTGACCCCCTCTCTTCCTCTCCTCTACGCTCTACTCCATCTTGCAAATGACTTATTGTATTGTACTCTTCCTTCAACGTTGTAAGCCACATAGAGCCTGCCTTGGTGGGATTATGTGGGATATAAATGTTCACAATAAATAAATAAATACATAAATAAATTTCCCTTAACTTCACAGTCCAACTCCTCAGGCCCTCACGGTATCCTTGAAAGTGCTCCCCAAATTGAGCTGGAAAACTGGGTCTTACCTCCTCTCGCCTTGACTATTCTGAGCTCTGAATGAGGATTGTTCTTTTTGACACTGCAGTGAATATTAAGTGTCAGTAAGCTCTTCTAGCTACCGAGACAGTATTCAACCAAGGTTGGAGGAGAGAAGATTCTATCCTCCTTCCACTGAGCTCAAGGAAATCTTCCAAGGGTTACTATAGAATTCTGGAGGAGTTTACGGTATCACCCACCACCTCTTTCTTTTTGAACTTTGAAAAGCATAAGAAGGTAGGAATATTTCAAGACATAGTTGACCATTTCTTCTAAATGTTAAAGTTGGTTGTGAGAGGGTTGTTAGTGATGGTGGTCCTGGTGAGTTTGTCAACACACGCAGAAGGTGTTCTCTCCACAGAAGAGCAACGAAGCAAAGAAAACAGTGGAAAACAAAAAAGTCCTCTCTCAAGTGGTGTCTTCTAAAACAAGGTCTTTATTGCAAACCAATTAAAACAACGACCCGACACGACACGGCCGAAACACGATTCGTGTCGGGTCGTTGTTTTAATTGGTTTGCAATAAAGACCTTGTTTTAGAAGACACCACTTGAGAGAGGACTTTTTTGTTTTCCACTGTTTTCTTTGCTTCCTGGTGAGTTTGTGACACACTGCAACTTTTTATTTAAATGCTTGAAGAGGGAATCATATCTTTACACATGTTTTTTTGCACTTAACTGATTTTTTGCACTTAACTGATTGACACTGATTTTCAGAGCTAACCACCACATTAACCTGTGCCAATGCTATTAACTCATGTTATTTTATTGCAGGTTTCTTGTGGGAAATAATTCTATAATAGTGTGCCCAGATATTTTCTATATATAAGCACCCAGAAAACACCTCATTGGCGTATATTCTATAAAATCACACTCAGATATCACACGTTGTTTGGTCACCACTCTGCTTGTTTGGATTTGATATATTCTATAAAAGAAATAGGTGCCTACTTACTTTTATAGAATACTAGCTTAACATGGTAAATACATGCATATGCTCTTAGGGATGAGCACTTACACCAGCCATATAACTGGTTTAAGTTCAAGTGACAAGTGCATAAAGTGAAGTTTCTCACCTATAGCAGGTGTTCTCTAAGGCCAAGACATGTATTGTTACATATGGGGAACATCATCTGACGGAGCCCAGCACATTCACTACCTGAGTTCTATTTCTAGAAGCTTTTGGCAGCCCCGACCGCAGGTGTGTTTACCTTCCCACCCACCTCACTCACATGGTACCAGGCAGTTGAATGCAACTCCTAGGAAAGGTGGGAGGGTATCTGGCAATATGTGTGCTGCTGTCTTTGGAGAACAACTACTATAGGTGATTAACTTTGCATTCTCCGAGGACAAACAGGACATCAATTGCCACATATGGGAATCCCTATCTACCAGGCTCACTGAAAACAACAAATAACGGACAATACGGATTTGAAATAAGGCCAACCAGAAACCAATTAAACTAAGCTCCTATGTACATTCCTATTGTGCAGGTGAAATCTGGAACAGAAAAATGGACCTAGGAGGCTGGACTTGGATTCTAGACCCTGAACAAATTCTATAGTGCTGTCTGAACAAACCGGTTAAGTAGAAAATCCTGCTCAAAGCATTAGTAAGTTGTGAATGTGTGGACTGAAGACCACATTGCAGCTTTGCAAATCTCTTCAGTGGAGGCTGACTTTAAATGGGCAACCAATGCAGAAATGATTCTGACATGGTGAGCCATTACATAACCCTCCAGAGTCAGCCCAACCTGGGAGTAAGTAAAGGAGATGCAGTCTGCTAGCCAATTGGATAAACTGCATTTACTGATGGCTGCCCCCATCCCGTTTGGGTCAAAATAAACAAAAAGCTGGATTGACTGTCTATGGGCTGTAGTCCACTCCAGATCGAAGGCTAAAGCTCACTTGCAGTCCAAGATGTGCAGTGCGCTTTTTCCAGGATAGGCATGAGGTTTAGGAAAGAATGTTGGCAGAACAAGTGACTGGTTAGCTGGAATTCCGACACTTCCTAGGAAGGAACTTAGGATACTTGCGGAGAACTACTCTATTATGATGGAACTTTGTATAAAGTACATCAGCTACTATAATTGATGACCTAACATATGATACAATCCAATCTATTATTCAGGAACCTACAGACAATAACATAACATATTCTTCTTTACCATGTTTGTATGCACCTTAATGCAATACCACTTTCATCCTTATGTCGATAAAGATTTCTCTATAATTGATGTAACATAGTAACATAGTAGATGACGGCAGAAAAAGACCTGCACGGTCCATCCAGTCTGCCCAACAAGATAAACTCATATGTGCTACTTTTTGTGTATACCTTACCTTGATTTGTACCTGTCCTTTTCAGGGCACAGACTGTATAAGTCTGCCCAGCACTATCCCTGCCTCCCACCACCGGTTCTGGCACAGACTGTATAAGTCTGCCCAGCACCATCCCCACCTCCCAACCACCAGTCCCGCCTCCCACCACCGGCTCTGGCACAGACCGTATAAGTCTGCCCAGCACCATCCCCGCCTCCCGCCACTGGCTCTGCCACCTAATCTCGGCTAAGCTCCTTAGGATCCATTCCTTCTGAACAGGATTTCACTAGGCACTATTCTAAGAAGTATAGTGGGTAACTGCCAGGGGGCACTCACATGAGCCTGTCAAACAACATTGATGTAATCTTCTTTACCATGTATGTATGCACCTTAATGCAATACCATTGTAACTCTGCTAACTGGAAATGGCCATCGCCCCTACGGCAAATGTAAGCCACACTGAGCCTGCAAATTGGTGGGAAAATGTGGGATACAAATGCTACAAATAAATAAATAAAATACTAGGGCCTGAAGCTCACCAACTCTGTATGCTGAAGTGATCACTACCAAAAACAAAACTTTCCAGGTTATGAATTTCAGTTGGCAAGTGGCAAAAAGCTCAAAAAGAGTTTTGGCAGGTGAGTGAGGATGACATTGAGGTCCCAGGATACTGTCGGAGGTCTGATTGGCGGCTTTTTGAAAAACAAACCTCTCATAAACCAAACTAGAGGCTGTACAGAGTTTTACAGAGGTTACACTTTGCTGGATTTTGATCTGTCACCTGACCAGGAATGCACAGATTACTTCTCCTTGATCAAAACCGGTAATCTGCATACAGAAATCCACCTTGTGAATGCTTTGCTCCATACCATAAACATGATCATCTATGGAGTGTTTGACAATCTAATAGATGTTAATCAGCAAAGGAATGTCCTATTTGACTACATATAAAACAATGAACACTGTACAGATTTATCATTTGCTGAAGGAGGACCTGTACGCCACAGAATCATTTTTTGACATTTTATCCAGCAACTGGTTACTCGGTCCATGCTTGCTGCAGAGACCTTTAGCATTAGTGGTAAATACCCATCCACATAACTTACTCAGAGAGCACTGGTTAGCCATCTATCTGTGCCAGAATGGCGTTGCTGAGTTTTTTTTTTATTCTTACACCCTCCCTGATAATTTTTAGCAGTATTGTGGACTTTTTACAGAAGCACTGTGAAACTATTGTGTACCATAACAGACTGCTACAACACCCTCTGTCAACTAACTGTGGTTTCTTATAGGGGAGGCTAACATATTCCACAGGTTTTTTTTTATTACGGGGAGGAGATTCTTCAGGTTTCACAGGGGTGGTGAATTTCACAGAAACCTCCATGGGCTTTTCTTTAAGAAGTTCAAGCAAATGTCTGTTGCTCGCATTGCCGACTACCATTGAGGGTATATTGAGTTCAGCCATGGACTGCATGAACTCCTCCCAATCTCCGGGCTTCCTTTGTTGGGAAAGAGTTTGTGTTTGCGTAGCCCCACGAACCAGGTTGAGCAGATTAGACCTGCTAACCAGGTACCCCTTTTACACAAAATTCCCATCGGCCAGTCTGAAGTTTCTTTAAGGTTTTTTCTTTCCATCCCGCATAAATTCCATTGCAGTAGTCTGCGTGGCTTAGTACCATTGATTGTATCAGTTTGCGAAATGTTTCCCTTGGGAAGAATGGTTTCACGCATTTGAGTTTCCACATTGAGTAGAACATTTTCTTTGTGTGTGGATTCACTTGGCTCTGTAGTGTTAAGTTACGGTCCATTATAACGCTGAGGATTTTCAGGCTGTCTGAGATAGGGAGGGTGTAGTGTGGGGTGTTGATACTTGTGGGGTTTTCCGTGCTGTATTGGGATGAGAGGATGAGACAGTGTGTTTTTTCTTGAGTTTTAGTTGAAATGCATTTGCCCATGAGTCCATGATGTTCAAGCTGAGCTTGATTTGTTGGTGATTCTGTCAGGTCGTGTTTATAAGGAATGTATATTTATTTATTTAACACATTTATACCCCACATTTTCCCACTTAGTTGCAGGCTCAATGTGGCTTACATAATACCGTAGAGGCAAGCTCCGGTTCGGTAAAATACAAATACACAAAATAGTAGTAAACCTATAAGTAACATGAGTATAAGGCAACAAAAATATGATAAAAAGTCCAATACGGTCCATAGTTTTGCTGTATCACAGGAAGTAGAAAATTAAGTTGGGTCTGAGGGGTAGGCCTTCTTAAACATGGTGGTTTTCAGTGACTTCCTGAAGATGGTTATGAATTGATTTCACGGTTTTAGGCAGTGCATTCCACAGTTGTGTACTTATGTAAGAGAAGCTGGATGCATAAGTTGATTTGTATCTAAGACCATTGCAGTCTGGATAATGTAAATTTAAGTAAGTTCGGGATAGACTGGTACTGTTTCTGGGTGGCAGATTTATTAGGTTCAACATGTATCCAGGAACTACGCCGTAAATAATCCTGTGGGACCAGTGCAAACCTTGAAGGCAATGCGTTCTTTGATGGGAAGTCAATACATTTTTCACGAAGGAGTTTGGCACTTTCAAAATTTTGATTTTCCGAAGATCAGTCTAGCTGCTGTATTCTGGGCGGTCTGAAGTTTCTTAATTGTTCTTTACAACCTGCATAGATTCTGTTGCAGTAATCTAAATGGCTTAATACCATTGATTGCATTAGGTTGCGAATACATCTTGCGGGAAGAAAGGTTTTATTACGTTAAGTTTCCACATTGAGTGGAACATTTTCTTTGTGGTGGAATTTACTTGGCTTTCAAGTGTCAGGTTCTGATCAATTATGACGCCAAGTAGTTTTAGGCTATCCGAATAGGGAGGAAGTGGTTTGGGATGTTTAAGGTTGTAGGTTTAAACTTATTGTGTTGAGATAAAAGGATGAGGCAATGAGTCTTTTCTGTGTTTACTTTCAATTGGAATGAGTCGTCTGCATAATGAAAGGGTTTTATTTATTTATTTATTTATTGCATTTGTATCCCACATTTTCCCACCTTTTTGCAGGCTCAGTGTGGCTTACAATACGATATGAATGATGGAAATACAATTTGTTTACAACTTGGTTATGGATTACATTGTGAGAGTTATGCGAGACAATCAAAAGTATTGTTAAGGAATATAACACTGGAACAAACCTTGAAACTTGGAAGGAGACAGCGGGAAGCTAAAAGGGCATTATGTATGGTATACATATTTCTGTGAGTAAAGGTATGAGTGAGGTGAGATTACGGGGGATGAGAGTTCAGAAGTGGATGTATTGATGCATTAGTGAACAGTGAGTGTGGACTTTATGTGTTTTGATTCTTTCCGTAAATTTTTTCAAAAAGATGGGTCTTCAATAATTTGCGGAAGGAGGTTTGCTCGTAGATCGTTCTCAGGTTGCGCGGCAGTGCGTTCCAGAACTGCGTGCCTACGTGAGAAAAGGTTGACGCGTGTAGCGTCTTGTATTTTACGCCCTTGCAATTAGGGAAATGGAGATTGAGGAAAGTTCGGGATGATCTTTTGGCGTTTCTGGGTGGTAAGTCTATTAACTCAGACATGTAGGCTGGAGTTTCGCCATGAATAATTTTGTGGATTAATGTGCATACTTTAAAAGTAATGCGTCTTTGAGTGGAAGCCAGTGTAGCTTCTCTCGTAAGGGTTTTGCACTTTCATATTTTGGTTTTTCCGAAGATGAGTCTGGCTGCTGTATTCTGGGCTGTTTGAAGTTTCCTCAGTATTTGCTCTTTGCAACCTGCGTATATAGTGAGTTGCAGTAATCCAGATGGCTTAGTACGAGGGATTGCACTAGGCAGCGAAAGACGGATCTTGGGAAGAATGGTCTTTTCAGTTTCCACATGCAGTAGAACATCTTTTTGGTTGTATTGTTTGCATAGTTTCGAGTGTTAAGTGGCGGTCGATAGTGACTCCAAGGATTTTTAGCGTTCTGAGATTTGAAGGTTTAATTTTGGTGTGTTTATAGCGGTAAATTCACTCATGTTGTATTGGGAGATGAGTATCAGGCATTGAGTTTTTTCTGCATTTAATTTCAGATGAAATGCATCTGCCCATGTGTTCATGATGTGTAGACTTTGATTGATTTCGTTGTAGATTTCTTTGATGTCTTGTTTGAAAGGGATTGTATATTGTTACATCGATCGCGTATATATATGGGTTGAGGTTATGGTTTGATAGGATTTTTGCCAAAGGGATCATCATCATTAGGTTGAAAATGGTTGGTGAGAGGGGTGATCCTTGTGGTACTCCACATTCAGGTGTCCATGCATTAGATGTGGTTGAATTTGATGTAACGATACGAACGGCTGGTTAGGAACCCCTTGAACAATTCAGGACATTTCCTCCAATGCCAAAATATTCAAGTATGTGTAATAGGATTCCGTGGTCAACCATATCGAAGGCACTTGACATGTCAAATTGTAGGAGGAGTATATTGTTTCCAGTTGCTATTATTTGTTTAAATTTAGTCATAAGGGTGACTAATACCGTTTCTGTGCTATGATTTGATCGGAATCCTGATTGGGCATCATGCAGGTATTGAGTGTTTGTTTAGATAGTTTGTGAGTTGTTTCATTACCATTCCTTCAGTTATTTGGTTATTAGTGGTATGGATGCTACTGGCCTGTAATTGGTTATTTCGCTCATGCTTTTCTTTGTATCTTTAGGAATTGGGGTAAGATTTTTCCTTTTTCTTTTGGGAAAAGTCCATTTTGTAGCATGAAGTTATGTGGTTCGTTAGGTCTATTATGAATGTTGAGGAGCAGATTTCATGAGGTCATTTGGGCAAATGTCCTAGTTTGCAGTGGGATTTGGCAATCTTTTAGTGTTTCAGAGATGAGGTCTTCTGATAGTAGTTCGAATTCGGTCCAGGTTCTGTCTGCTGGGTATGTTCCTTCTTCTGGATCTAGACAATCTAGAAGTGTGGCGTATTCAATAGGGCTAGCGGGTAGTTTGAGTCGTAATTGTATAATTTTCTCCTTGAAGTATTTTGCAAGATTGTCCACATCTGGTATGTCTTTGCCGTTGTTTGTGACTGGTGTGGTGTCTAACAGTTTGTTCACAAGGTTGAACAGTTTATGGGTGTCTTTGTAGTTTGGTCCTATTATTGTTTGTAATGTAGTCTTTTAGTCTGTTTTATGGTCTATTTGTATTTTCTTCCGAAGTAATTTCCAGCGTTTAGTGTTTGTTCGTCTCTCTTTTTGTTCCATACGCGTTCTAGTTTCCTGACTTGTGTTTTAAGTTTTTTCAGCGCTTCGGTGAACCATGGATTTGATTTTTTCTTTGTGCGATTGTCCTGGTTTGGATGTGGGGCGATTTGTCTAGTGTTGTTGTACATAAATCGTCCATTCTTGGAGGATTGGATGGTGTCAGCATTTTGTTGACCATTCGTTCTGGTAGATCTGTGGCCAGAATGTTGTGGGGGTCTATTTTTCCTCTCGTTGTGTATGTTGTTCGCTCAGTTTATGGATTGTGTTTATGTGTGTTTTTTTTCGCCAGCAGAGAGAGACATTTGCTTTATGGTGGTCTGACCATAATGTAGGTGTCCATCTTGTGTCGGTGGTATGATGTTGGTCCGGTTCGAATTTTGCCTTGTTATGATATCTAGTGTGTGTCCTTTTTTGTGTGTTGGTTGCGTGTTGGGTGCTTGCAGATCCCAGAGTTTTAAGAATTCTTTGCATTCTCGTGTGCTTGGTGAGGTATCATCTTCTAGGTGTAGGTTGATGTCTCCTATTATAAGGATGTTGAGGCAGATACACAGGAGTTCGAGATGAAGTCCATGAGTTGTGTTTGGGAGTCTTGCCATTTTCCTGGTGGCCTGTAGAATAGGATTGTGTTAAGGTGTCCTATTAGGTTTGGGTGATTAATTCTTGTCGATGCAATTTCAAGTTGTGGTGAGGTGGATTCACCCGTGATTGTGATGGTGAATTCGGGTTTGTAAATTATGGCTATTCCGCCTCCTCTTTTTCCATTTCTTGTCCAGTGGGTGATTTTGTATTCTGGTGGGCATGTTTCTAGGATGGCGGGGTCTGTGGGGCTGTGGAACCAGGTTTCTGTGATAAATAGAAGGTCTAGATTATCTGTGGTGATCCTTGGGTGGATAATGACTTGGCTAGACGGGTCATCAGGTTGAAAAGGATCGGTGATAGCGGTGATCCTTAAGGTACTCCGCAGTCTGCTTCTACGGTGATGATATGTTTGAGTTTGATTTCACTTTATATGTTCTTGTGGTTAGGAAACCCTTGATCCAGCTAAGGATGTTTCCACCAATCCCGAAGTAATCTAGTAGTCTTAGTAGTATATTGTGGTTTACCATATCAAATGCACTAGACATGTCGAATTGGAGGAGAAGGATGCTTTTGCCTGATGCTATTTCCTGCTTGAATTTGGCTAGGAGAGTAATTAGTACTGTTTCAGTGCTGTGGAGGGGGCGGAATCCTGATTGTGATTTGTGTAATATTGAGAATTTGTTTATGTAATCAGTAAGTTGTTTGGTTACCATGCTTTCCATCAGTTTGATTACCAGCGGGATAGATGCTACTGGACGGTAGTTAGTGATTTCATCTGTTTTTTTCTTGGTATCTTTTGGTATTGGGGTGAGTAGGATGTTGCCATTTTCCTTAGGGAAGAAGCCTTGCTGAAGCATGTAATTTAGGTGGATGTGAGGTCTGCTATGAAGCGGTCAGGGGCGGATGTTATTAGGTAGCTGGGACAGGTATCTAGTTTACAGTGAGTGTTGGTGAACCTTCTAATCGCCTGGGTAACTATTTCGACAGGGAGGAGAGTGAAGTTTGACCAGGTTCGATCAGCTCCAAAGGTTGGGTCCAACTCGTTAAGGAAGTTTTCGACATCGGTGTTGTCCTGAGGTAGTGTGTTGCATAGGTTTATAATTTTTCAATTGAAGTACTTAGCACGTTTGTCTGCGGATAGGATGTCTGTATTTGTTGTAGAGCCCAAGGTGGTGTCTAGGAGTTTGTTCACAAGGTGGTATAATTTCTTCGAGTCTTTGTAATTTGTCCCTATTTTAGTTTTATAATATGATCTTTTGGTCTGTCTTATTGGGTATTTGTATTTTCTTTGGGTTTGTTTCCATGTGTTACGTGTATGTTCATCTTTTGTTTTTTTCCATGCTCATTCGAGTTTCCTGGCTTGCATTTTTAGCTTTTTTAGTTCATTGTTGAACCATGGTATTGAGTTATGCTTACGTGAGGTTCTTGTTCGTAAGGGTGTTATTTCATCTAGTATGTTTTTGCACCTTTTATCCCATTCCCTGAGGTAGTATATGGAGTCCGTTTGTGCTGTCCATTCGTTATTGTATATCTGTTGCCAGAATGTTTTTGTGTCTACTTGGCCTCTTGTGCTGTAGGTTGTGTGCTCTTGTGTACGGTATGAACCCTTTTTGCGCCAGTTTAGGGATAGGTTTAATTTGTAGTGATCTGTCCATGGTGTTTCTGTCCATTTAATGTCTGTTATTATTAGGTTCTGGTCTGTAGAAAGTTTGTGTGAGATGAGGTCGAGTGTGTGCCCTTTGGCGTGTATTGCTTGCATATGTGGCCATTTGAGATCCCATAAGTGGAGGAATTCCTTACATTCTCATGTGTAGGTAGAGTTTTGGGTCTTCTAGGTGAAGGTTAATGTCTCCTAATACTAGTATATTGGAGTCGGTTACACATGTGTTTGAAATGAGGTCCATGAAGTTAATCTGACCTTCTTTTCAATTACCTGGTGGTCTGTAAAAACCAGACACAGTTCAGATAATCACGTAGGGTTTTGTTGTGGATTCTGATTGAGGCAATTTCAAGTTGAGGTGTTATGGACTCAACAGTGGTTTCATTGGTAAAGTGGGATTAATGCTATGCCCCACCTCTCTTTTCCTTCCTGTCCAGTGTGTGATTTTGTATCCTGGAGACACAGGTCTAGGATTATAGGGCCCTTTTGGTCATGGATCCAGGTTTCAGTGATGAAAGTAGATCCAGGTTTTCTGACATGATCCAATCTGTTAGTAGTGTTGATTTATTTTCTGTGGATCTGGCGTTGATATAACCCACTTGAATTGTTTGGTATGGGTCTTCTGTGTTTGGTGTAGTGTGGATTTTTATTAGTTGTCATTTCTTTGTTGGTGTGATTTTGGTAGGACCTTTCTTTCCCTTCTGTTGTGGTTGTCCGCATGTTGGTGTTTTTCCTTTGTTAAAATTATCAGTTTGGTGAGGTGTGGTGTATCCGATCAATCTTTGGTGATTATGTAATATGGGTATGATGTTACTTTCTGCAAGTGGTGTGGTTAATGTTATGTGGATCAGTGTTAAGGAGTAGATTGCTAGGAGTAGTTTGGAGATATTCATTTTGGTTTCAATTCTCTGGGCTATTAATAGGCCGTGTTCTGGTGATACGATGCGTGATAGGACCTTGTTCTTTGGTATGGAATCTGGTGTTATGGGGAAGAAATGACAGAAGGGATAAAATAGCCAGAGTTACAAATGCAAAAGCAGACATTTTTTATGGATGAAAAGGCATTCCGAAAAGAAGTCAAATTAGATCAATAGGAAATCAGAATTAGCTTATCGAGCAACACTTTGGCGTTTTCCCTATAAGGTACACCAGTTCCTTTTAACACTTCCTGAAGAACAGGGTCAAGTGGGCCATCATTATCTTATGACACCTCTGTCTGCTTAGGACTTTGTTCAGGGAGATACAGGTTTATTTTTTCTCTTTCCCTTTCGCCCTGTCTGTCAAAAGACGGGTAGTGCTGTAACATGACTGATTAATGTTTGGCCTTTTCATAGTCAGTTAATCCGGACCTTTGAAGAATACCACTCATTTCTTCATCGAGCCTTTGAACGGCATCCATTCTAATATTTTCATGGGGTCTTGGAGGACTTCTTAAATGATCGGGCTGCAGGCTAGGGACCAAGTATATCTTTTCAGCGTACTGCTTGCCGATAAGGTTCATGATCAGCAGCAAGGCAAAGCTTAGCAAAGGTCTGCAGGGGTCTGTACTAGGACCGCTGCTTTTTAACATATTTATAAATGATCTAGAGATGGGAATAATTAGTGAGGTAATTAAATTTGCTGTCAATACAAAGTTATTCAAAGTTGTCAAATCATAAGAGGATCTAACGAGACTGGGAGACTGGGCATCCAAATGGCAGATGACATCTAATGTGAGCAAGTGCAAAGTGATACATGTGGGAAAGAGAAACTCAAACTATAGCTACGTGATGCAAGGTTCCCTATTAGCAGTCACTGATCAGGCAAAGGATCTAGGCGTCATCGTTGAAGATATGTTGAAACTAACTGCTCAGTGTGCGGCGACGACAGCTAAGAAAACAAATAGAATGTTAGGTATTATTAGGAAAGGAATGAAAAACAAAAATAAGGATGTTATGTTGCGACCGCACCTTGAGTACTTGGGCTCTTCAGCCAGAGAATGTAGTAAAAGCAGTTTTGCGGGGTTTAAAAAAGGTTTGGATAACTTCCTAAAGAAAAGTCTATAAGGAAAAGTCTATAACATGGCCTTGGGGAAAATCCACTGTATTTCCAGGATAAGCACCATAAAATGTAGTCTACTGTTTTGGGATCTTGCCAGGTACTTCTGACCTGGGTTAGCCACTGTTGGAAACAGGATACTGAGTTTGATGGACCATGTCTGTCCCAGTATGGCAAACACTTATGTTCTTATGGGGAAAGCCACTTCTTGCCCTGGGATTGGTAGCATGTAATGTTGGAAGAATTAGATAAAGACCTGATCGCAGATATTCAAAAGTTGGGAAAGAAGAGAGAGGTGCTGTTGCTGGGAGATTTCTATCTGCCGGATGTAGATTGGAAGGTTCCGTCTGCGGAATTGGAAAGAAGTAGAGAGATTGTGGATGCTTTCCAAAGTGCTCTGCTCAGACAAATGGTCATGGAACCCACGAGGGAGAGAGCGACGCTGGATCTGGTGCTCACAAATGCGGATAGCGTGTTAAATGTCCAAGTGGGTGCCCACCTGGGCGGCAGTGACCATCAAACGGTTTGGTTTGATATGACGGCTGAAGAGGAGGGTGGCCACTCAAAACTCAAAGTCCTGGATTTCAAGCATGCTGACTTTAGTAAAATGGGGAATACCTAGGAAGGAGCTGATGGGCTGGGAGGACATAGGAGAAGTGGAAGGACAGTGGTCCAGGCTGAAAGAAGCTATAAATAGGGCCACAAACCTTTATGAAAGGAAAGTAAATAAAAGCAAGAGAAAAAGGAAACCGCTATGGTTCTCCAAGCAAGTGGCTGAGAAAATAAAGGCTAAAGAGTTCGCATTCCAGAAATACAGAAAAACGCAAGACGAGGAACACAGGGAGGAATACCGGAGGAAACTGAAAGAAGCCAAGAGAGAGGTACGTCTGGCGAAAGCGCAAGCGGAAGAACAAATGGCTAGAAAGGTAAGGAGGGGTGACAAAAATTTCTTCAGGTATATTAGTGAAAGGAGAATGACTAAAAGGGAATTGTGAGACTAAAAGATACTGCAAACCGCTATGTAGATAATGATGAAGAAAAGGCAAATTTGCTAAATAGATACTTTTGTTCTGTTTTTACTGAAGAAAATCCGGGAGAAGGACCATGATGGACTGGCAAAAGTTCATTTGAGAATGGAGTGGATATAGCACCGTTCACGGAAGAGAGTGTGTATCAACAACTAGAAAAACTAAAGGTGGACAAAGCCATGGGACCGGATGGGATCCACCCCAGGATATTGAGGGAGCTCAGAGAGGTTCTGGCGGGTCCTCGTAAAGATTTGTTTAATAAATCCTTAGAAATGGGAGAGGTTCCGAGGGATTGGAGAACGGCGGAGGTGGTCCCTCTTCACAAAAGTGGTGATAGGGAAGAAGCTGGAAACTACAGGCTGGTAAGCCTCACTTCGATTATTGGAAAAGTAATGGAAGCGATGCTGAAGGAAAGGATAGTGAATTTCCTGGAAGAAAATCAGTTGCAAGATCCGAGACAACATGGTTTTACCAAAGGGAAATCGTGCCAAATGAATCTCATTGAATTCTTTGATTGAGTGACCGGAGAATTGAACCGTGGACGTGCTATAGACGTAATCTACTTAGATTTCAGCAAGGCTTTTGACACGGTTCCCCACAGGAGGCTCTTAAATAAACTGGATGGGCTGAAGATAGGACCCAAAGTGGTGAACTGGATTAGGAACTGGTTGACGGACAGGCACCAGAGGGTGGTGGTGAATAGAGTTCGCTCGGAGGAGGGAAAGGTGAGTAGTGGAGTGCCTCAGGGATCGGTGCTGGGGCCGATTCTGTTCAATATATTTGTGAGTGACATTGCTGAAGGGTTAGAAGGTAAAGTTTGCCTATTTGCAGATGATACTAAGATTTGTAACACAGTGGACACCCCGGAGGGAGTGGAAAACATGAAAAAGGATCTGAAAAAGCTAGAAGAATGGTCTAAGGTTTGGCAATTAAAATTCAATGCGAAGAAATGCAAAGTGATGCAGTTAGGGAGTAGAAATCCAAGAGAGGCGTATGTGTTAGGCGGTGAGAGTCTGCTAGGTACGGACGGGGAGAGGGATCTTGGGGTGATAGTATCTGAGGATCTGAAGGCGACGAAACAGTGTGACAAGGCGGTGGCCGTAGCTAGAAGGTTACTAGGCTGTATAGAGAGAGGTGTGACCAGAAGAAGAAAAGAGGTGTTGATGCCCCTGTACATGTCGTTGGTGAGGCCCCACCTGGAGTATTGTGTTCAGTTTTTGAGGCCGTATCTTGCTAAGGATGTAAAAAGAATTGAAGCGGTGCAAAGAAAAGCTACGAGGATGGTATGGGATTTGCGTTGCAAGACGTATGAGGAGAGACTTGCGGACCTGAACATGTATACCCTGGAGGAAAGGAGAAACAGGGGTGATATGATACAGACGTTCAAATATTTGAAAGGTATTAATCCGCAAACAAACCTTTTCCAGAGATGGGAAGGCGGTAGAACGAGAGAGCATGAAATGAGATTGAAGGGGGGCAGACTCAAGAAGAATGTCAGGAAGTATTTTTTTCACGGAGAGGGTGGTGGATACTTGGAATGCCCTCCCGCGGGAGGTGGTGGAGATGAAAACGGTAACGGAATTCAAACATGCGTGGGATAAACATAAAGGAATCCTGTGCAGAAGGAATGGATCCTCAGGAGCTTATCCTAGAATGGGTGGCAGAGCTGGTGGCTGGGAGGTGGGGCTAGTGCTGGGCAGACTTATACGGTCTGTGCCGGGGCTGGTGGTTGGGAGGCGGGGCTGGTGGTTGGGCGGCGGGGATAGTGCTGGGCAGACTTATACGGTCTGTGCCGGGGCTGGTGGTTGGGAGGCGGGGCTGGTGGTTGGGCGGCGGGGATAGTGCTGGGCAGACTTATACGGTCTGTGCCAGAGCTGGTGGTGGGAGGCAGGGATAGTTCTAGGCAGACTTATACGGTCTGTGCCAGAGCTGGTGGTGGGAGGCGGGACTGGTAGTTGGGAGGCGGGGATAGTGCTGGGCAGACTTATAGGGTCTGTGCCAGAGCTGGTGGTGGGAGGCGGGACTGGTAGTTGGGAGGCGAGGATAGTGCTGGGCTGACTTATATGGTCTGTGCCAGAGCTGGTGGTTGGGAGGCGGGGTTGGTGGTTGGGAGGCAGGGATAGGGCTGGCCAGACTTATACGGTCTGTGCACTGAAGAGGACAGTACAAATAAAAAAGTAGCACATATGAATTTATCTTCTTGGGCAGACTGGATGGACCGTGCAGGTCTTTTTCTGCTCTCATCTACTATGTTTACTACTAATTAGGTTTCTGCCAGGTACTTGTAACCTGGATTGGCCATTGTTGGAAGCACAATACTGGGCTAGATGGACCACTGGTGTGACCCAGTATGGCTATTCTTATATTCTGGAGTGTGGGATATGATATGTCATCTACGTCCCATTATCTTATGAAATAGTGATTTTTCATTCTCTGAAGTTTCTATCTGAACTAACGATCAACAAAAGTTATTGGATGTCTTGCTTTCAGTGGCATTAAAAACTGTCATGCTCTACTGGAAGGACAATTCATCCACTGCAATACATCAGAGCTGAAATCACATCTGTCAAATTGCTAAGTATGAGCATTATCTAGCTGAAAGGCTAGCGTTCTCCAGATATTGTCAAGTGTGGTCTCCTTTAATAAATATTACTAGAATATTCCAAATATGCTTATTCTTAAGGGAGCATTGTGCTATATCTCTATCTATGCAGAGCTTCATTATTATACACATAAACTCTTCCAACTCGTGAATAAACTACTCGATATTACGCCAATCACAACCAACAATAAAGACACACCGGGAGCAGACAATCTCGCGAGATACTTCAATGAGAAAATCGTACAACTACGACTTAAGATACCAATTAGTACCACTGACTACGCTGAACTCATAGTAACATAGTAGATGACGGCAGAAAAAGACCTGCACGGTCCATCCAGTCTGCCCAAGAAGATAAATTCATATGTGCTACTTTTTTTATTTGTACTGTCCTCTTCAGTGCACAGACCGTATAAGTCTGGCCAGCCCTATCCCCGCCTCCCAACCACCAACCCCGCCTCCCAACCACCAGCTCTGGCACAGACTGTATAAGTCTGCCCAGCACTATCCCTGCCACCCACCACCGGCTCTGGCACAGACCGTATAAGTCTGCCCAGCACTATCCCCTTGACTGTCTAGACCCAGACCCTGGCATCTACCCAGCAGACAGAACATGGACCAAATTTGAGACACTATCAGAGGATATCATCTCCCAAACACTCAAAAGATTTGCTAAATCTCACTGCAAACTAGATATATGTCCAAATAACCTTATGACATCTGCTCCTCAACAATTTATAACAGACATAACGAAACACCTGAGCTATATGTTACGAAATGGACTCTTCCCGAAGGAGAAAGGAAATATTCTACTCACCCCCATACCCAAAGACGCAAAGAAAAATGCCAGTGAACTAACCAACTACAGGCCAGTAGCATCCATTCCCTTAATAACCAAACTAACGGAAGGGTTGGTGACCAAACAACTCACAACTATTTAAACAATTTTCAATACTCCACGACTCCCAATCAGGATTTCGATCTAACCACAGTACTGAAACAGTACTAGTTACCCTCATGACTAAATTCAAACAAATGATTGCAACCGGAAAGAACATACTACTTCTACAATTTGACATGTCAAGCGCTTTTGACATGGTTGATCATGGAATATTACTACATATCCTTGAGTACTTCGGAATTGGAGGAAATGTTCTCAACTGGTTCAAGGGATTCCTAACCACACGATCATACCAAGTGACTTCTAACTCGACTACTTCAGCCACATGGATACCTGAATGCGGAGTCCTACAAGGATCCCCCCTCTCGCCGACTCTATTTAACTTAATGATGATTCCAACAGGATGTACGGGTTATGGGGATGTATTTAAAAAGTACAAAGTTTGTTGGAGAGTGTTTGGTGGTTTGGTGGGAAGGTTGGAGACTGGAAGGACGGAATAGGGGCTGGGGCCTATAGGCCGCAGAAGCACTACAAATAAGGGAGGGAGATTGGGAGGCGGGAAAGTGATCTGTTCCTATGTGGGGGAACATCAAACAGGAGAAGGGGGGTGGGAGGGAGGGACAGAATATGGGAGGGGAGGGAGGGATAAGGGGAAGGAAGGGATAAAACAGAGCAAGATCAGGCGGAAGGGGGGGGAGGGAAGTGCCACGTGGGACATAGGTAGGAGAGTCATTCAGGATGGTTTTGCAGGGGGTGCAGGCTGGGGCACTACCCTGAGAAAAATACACGTTTTCAAAGAATTGAAACAGCAAACAAGTATGCCAGTAGATTATGGTTAGACTTGTCACTTGGAATGTGGGTGGGATCAGCTCGCCAATAAAGAGAACAAAAATCTTACAACATCTACATAGAAATAAAGTAGATATTGCCCTGCTACAAGAAACACATCTTAGTCAAGAGGAACACGCAAAACTTAAAACATGGTGGGTGGAGGAATGCGTCTCGGCGGGAGCACAAGGGAAGAAAGGAGGGGTGGCGGTGTTAATACGCAAGGGACTGCCAGTGGTGTCGCATCTCATTGAGGCAGACACCAAAGGCCGCTATGTATTGGTGGAATTGGAAATTTTGGGCCGGAAAATATTAATATGCAATGTGTACGCCCCCAATCACTATGACAAGCAATTTTACAACCATTTGGTACAGCGCCTGCTCTCATACCAGGGGGAACAGGTACTGGTGGGGGGTGACTTCAACACAGTATGGGATGCCTCGGTGGATAGTATGCAGGGTAAGAGAAGTGACTCAGTGGCATCCCAGAAAGGTCTGCAAAGACTAGGGCAGCTGTTAGAGCTCATAGATGTGTGGAGGGTTTTACACCCAAATGACAGAGATTATACCCATCATGCGCGAGCACATGATTCCCAAGCACGAATAGATTACATACTTATCCCAGAAAATATGCTTGATAAGGTCATAGACACACGCATAGGGCCCTACACGATTTCAGACCATGCCTGGGTGTGCCTTGATTGGGAATGGGGAGAGAAGAAACCGCAGGGCAACTACTGGCAGTTCCCGTTAGACCTAACAGGGGATGAGAAATTTAAAGCTAAGTTACAAGAACGATGGGAAGATTATGCGGCACTCAATCAAACACACACAGAGAACCCTGTCTTATATTGGGAAGCAGCGAAGGCGGTGATACGTGGGGAAATAATCAGTTACTACCATCACTTCAGGTTAGCCCGTAACAAAGAAATAATACGGTTAGGTAAACTGATATGTAAGGCCCGCCAGACCTATGGCAGAACACATGCTGAGAGACACCGTGCTAACCTTCTAGAACTCCAGACCACACTAAACATGTTGTTACATCAGCGAGCCAAGAAGTCCCAAACCTATTATAAATTCCAATTACACAAGTTTGGGACCAAGGCGGGCCGCATGCTAGCACGCTTGGTCACCCCGAAAGGGAACAAGAGACAGGTCTTACAAGCGAAGGGAGAACATGGGAGGATGGAGCAGAAACGGAAAAAGATATGTGAGGCCTTCGCTAAATATTACAGCACCCTTTACGCGAAACCAAGGGAACAGGGCTTACCGGAAGCCTTATACTTAAACAATTTAGAACTACCGGTCCTCAACCAACGAGACAAAGATCAATTAAACCTGCCAATCACGGTTGAGGAGGTGATACTAGGTATAAAACAAGGGAAGCTGCTCAAAGCGCCTGGCCCGATGGTTATCGTATAGAATTCTACAAAATATTAGGCGACCATATTGCCCCGGTATTAACTAAATTACAACAAAATACTAGACATGGAGCAGCCTCCGGAGGGTCTGTCCCTTGCGAGAATAGTGGTGCTGCCAAAACCAGGTAGGGATCCACAAAATGTGGAATCATACCGTCCAATTTCCCTCCTGATGTGGAACTCAAAATACTTGCGAAAATAATGGCCAATCGCATGAAAAAGGTCTTGCCAAATTAATACATGAAGCTCAAACCTGATTCGTAGAAGGTAGAGTAACAGCTACGAATTTACGGAAAATCATAGGGGCCTTAGAGAGGAGGAATATGAGGATAGCCAGCACTTTTGATTAGTTTTGACGCTGAAAAAGCGTTTGATAAGTTCCCTGGCCCTTCCTATTTTCCACACTAGAAAAATAGGGATTCAGCGGGTAGATTTGTATCAGCAGTGCGAGCCCTTTACTACGAACCCAAAGCTGTGGATAAAAGTCAATGGGATGGATCGGCAGAATTCTCCATATATAGGGGGACAAGACAGGGTTGCCCCTTGTCACCATTATTGTTGTCCTGACACTTGACCCATTGATACGGACATTGTAAATAGTCCAACAGTACAAGGAATGCGCATGGGTCAGGCCGAATTCAAAATAGCAGCTTTCGCCAGATGAACCTTCTGGTATGATCACAGACCCCCAAAAATCGTTTTCGGTGTTAATGGAGACTTTAAAGAATATGGGGAATATGCAGGGTTGAGCTGAATTTTGCCTAAGATCAGAAGCATTAGCCTCTTCTGAGGTAATGAGAAAATTCCTGGTGTCAAGATTTCCTTAAGTGGGCAGAGGGAATCATTAAATATCTGGGAATTCACATAACATGGAACTGAGAAACTCCATACTTAAATATCAATGTCCTATTAGAGGGAACAAGACGTCGGCTACGCAGCTGGGAAGGCCTGCCACTGTCCTGAACGGCAGGATAAACTTAATACGCATGGGATATTCCCAAAAATGGTTGTATCTCATGCAGACACTGCCCTTGCGACTGAAAAAATAAGGACCTCGTGCACCATAAACAGAATTCTCAGTAGGTTTAGACTGGCAAATAAGCAACCCACAAATACAAGCTAAAATAAATGAAGGAAGATGGAACAGTGGGGGTATGGTATGCCAGACTTAGCCGCATATAATCAAGCATGTCTACTTATGCACAAGGAGATTGGATAGGCACTCCACTGCATTTACACCATTAGAATTGGAACGGGAATACGTTACACCATATAATGTCATTACACTGTTGCATTTAGACCAGAGACAAATACCGACTCCTTTTAAACACTGTCATCTGCTGCAACCAATGCGTAAAGCATGGAAGACATTTATTAGGAATATAGGGGGCAATCCAGAAACATCAGAACTTTAACGATTAGAGGAAACCCGAGTTTTGAGCCTGGACAAACAACCCGGCCTTTCATAGGTGGGAAGCACAAGGGATCATTAGAGTGGAAACATCTGCTTAGTAAAGAAGGAGGGATCATCAAATTTGAGGATTTGCAAAATACAATGGAAGTGCATGGGGGGATCATTTTGCATATGTACAAGTTAACATTACATTTTGAGCCTTAATCAAGCAGCACTCCGATTGAAAATTGGGCGAACAGACTAAAAACTTTTTTCAGGCTTTGGAGGTGGGTGGAATGTCAGTGTCAACTATATCCCGAGCTCTGGCGAAGAGGGAACCCACTAAAGATTTAGGATACATCAAGCAGAAGTGGGAACAGGACTCTGGGGGGCACCTGAGGAATTGGGATGTTGGGGCCACACTGAGACGCATTCCGAAACTCACTATAGATGAGAGGCTCAGAGAGAGTGGATATAGAGTGACAATGCGTGCTTATATTTCAGGGCAACAATGGGGACATATGGACCCTACCAGAGAAGTGAAATGTCTTAGATGTGATAATAAAGCTCCCACATTATTTCATGCCTTTTGGGCCTGTCCGAGTGTTCAGGTTTTCTGGAGGCAAATTCAGCGTTTCCTAATTGAAACGGTACAGTTAACAACAAGGGGGACATTGGGATCATTATGTGCTAGACACACAGAATGCATTTGGCTCACAGACGAAAGGGTCTAGGTTGTGGTGCCGGAAGGTATGTCTGTTCGCTAGAAAGACTATATTACAAAAAATGGGTGTCCCAGGAGCCGCCAGCGTATTGGCACCTGGCGGAACCAGATACATGAAATGGCAACATGGGAGGCCAGAGAGGTGAGAGGAATCCCAAAAAGGAAACGAAACTTTATGCAAATATGGGGCCCATATATACAAGGGTGAGCCCACGAGGTAGGGGTCTATTGCTCAACCATCTGTGATTTTTTTTTTTTTTTTTTTTTTCCTTCAATGACCCGTTTTGTATGTGAGCCTTGTTCCTGAGGTGGCGGGGGGGAGGGAGAGAGAATAAAGGGAGGGGGGAAGGGAAAAGAGGGAATGGAGAAGAGGGAAGGGATAAGGGAGGGGGGAAGAAACATGAAACATTGTGTTGCTAGTAATTCTTATACGATTTTGCATTAGTGTATATTAAAAGATCTGAAGTAAGAGGTAGGAATTTCAGAGTTGTACGCTACTGTTTTGACCTATATGCAAAACCATATCGAATTATGAATGTGTTGGAGAAGGGAAAGGGGAGGGGAAGGGGTGTTGGGATGAAAAGGGTAAAATGTTTGATGACAGATCCTGATCATATAGTTCGATTTCGTGATTTTTGATGTGGCCTCTTTTGTTCAGGCCGGAATGTATTACTCTGTTCTATGTTGTCATCACTAAAAATGTTTAAAACATAAACTTAATGATGATTCCCTTGGCCCAAACTATTATCAAAGCAAAACCTTAACCCATACATATATGCTGAGTGACTTACTATCTACATCCCCATTCAAACAAGTCTAAAGGAAATTTCCAATGACATCAACCAAAGTCTCCATATCATGCATTCATGGGCGATGCTTTTCGGCTGAATCTCAATGCAGAAAAAAACCCAATGCCTAATACTCACCTCTCAACACAACAAGAACAAATTCACAACCCTATACACACCAATCTGAACCTTCCAATTTTGGACACCCTAAAAATTCTGGAGTGACCATCGATCGACCCCTAACACGCGAGAGCCAGCAAAAAAACACAACCAAAAAAATGTTCCACTCAATGTGGAAATGAAAAAGAGTAAGACCTTTCTTCCAAGGACTGTTTTCGTAACCTGGTACAATTAAACGGTTGCTCAGTCATTTAGATTATTGCAATGCACTCTACACCGGCTGTAAAGAGCAAATAAGAAACTTCAGACAGCCCAGAACACTGCAGCTAGACTCATATTCAGTAAACAAATATGAAGTGCTAAGCCCCTAAGAGAAAAACTACACTGGCTCCCACTTAAAGAACGCATCACGTTCAAATTTGCTCACTAGTTCACAAAATCATTCACGGAGATGCACTGGCCTATATGTTAGACCTGATAGACTTACCACCCAGGAATGCCAAAAGATCATCCTGCACATTTCTTGATCTGCACTTCCCTAACTGCAAAAGGTCTAAAATACAAATTAATGCACGCATCAAACTTACCTACTTAAGCACACAATTATGGAATGCACTGCCACACAACTAAAAATGATTACGAACTAATGAACTTCCGCAAACTACTGAAGACCCATCTCGTTAAACAAGGCTTACCACAAAGATCAACCAATGTGAATATACATAACTCCTCCACACATAGACTGCTTGTTATACTACTATCATGTTTTTATCATTTTCATGTTGCACAAAATCCTTCTGTACACTAATTGTATATCTTCTAATATATTTCCACCACTTATGAGTTAGTGTAAGCCACATTGAGCTGCAAAGAGGTGGGAAAATGTGGGATACAAATGCAATAAATAAATAAATAAAATAAATACTTCGGGACCTTTTATACTCATGATACTGCGTTTGTATTTTGGTAATAAGTCTATCCCTCTTAGCTTAGCTTTATTATTACTCCTGTTAGGGCTTGTTTATTTATTTATATATTTATTTATTGCATTTGTATCCCACATTTTCCTACCTCTTTGCTGGCTCAATGTGCTTACAATACATCATGAATAGTGAAAATATATTAGAGAATAGACATTACTGTTACAGAAGGATCATTGGGCAACATGATAGTGATGAAACATGATAGTAGTATAACAAGCAGATATTATAAGACAGTTCTGAATATATGTGGAGGAGTTGTGTATATTCACATTGGTTGATCTTTGTGGTATGCCTTGTTAAAGAGATGGGTCTTCAGCAATCGTTTTTAAGTTGCGTGGTAATGCATTTCATAACTGTGTGCTCAAGTAGGTAAAGTTTGTCGTGTGCATTAGTTTGTATTTTAAGCCTTAGCAGTTAGGGAAGTGCAGATTAAGGAATGTGCAGGATGATCTTTTGGCATTCCTGGGTGGTAGGTCTATCAGGTCTGACATGTAGGCTGGTGCTTCTCCGTGAATGATTTTGTGGACTAGGGAGCATATTTTGAACATGATGCATTCTTTAAATGGGAGCCAATGTAGTTCTTCTTGTAAAGGTTTGGCACTTTCATATTTTGTTTTACCGAGTATGAGTCTAGCTGCCCTTTCTTGTATTTGTTCTTCTCAATATAGATTATGAGAACTAAAAAAAAAACCACATCCATGCTAGGGCTCAAGAAGGGCACGTGGCAGGACCATTTAAGTAGTATTTAATAATTTTAAAGGGGGCCGGACCGGATGGTATTCATCCTAGAGTACTGATAGAACTGAGAAATGAGCTTGCGGAGCTACTGTTAGTGATATGCAATTTATCCTTAAAATCGAGCGTGGTACCGGAAGATTGGAGGGTGGCCAATGTAATGCCCATTTTTAAAAAAGGTTCCAGGGGAGATCCGGGAAATTATAGACCGGTGAGTCTGACGTCGGTGACGGGGAAAATGGTAGAGGCTATTATCAAAAACAAAATTACAGAGCTCATCCAAAGACATGGATTACTGAGACCAAGTCAGCACGGCTTTTGTGTGGGGAAATCTTGCCTAACCAATTTACTTCGATTCTTTGAAGGAGTAAACAAACGTGGACAAAGGGCAGCCGGTTGATATCGTGTATCTGGATTTTCAAAAGGCGTTTGACAAGGTACCTCATGAAAGGCTACAGAGGAAATTGGAGGGCCATGGGATAGGAGGAAATGTCCTATTGTTGATTAAAAACTGATTGGAGGATAGGAAACAGAGAGTGGGGTTAAATGGGCAGTATTCACAATGGAGAAGGGTAGTTAGTGGGGTTCCTCAGGGGTCTGTGCTAGGACCGCTGCTTTTTAATATATTTATAAATGATTTAGAGATGGGAGTAACTAGCGAGGTAATTAAATTTGCTGATGACACAAAGAGGGGAATAATCGAACGTCGCCGGCGACCTATTTTGGCAGCGGCGCAACAGCTGGCCGGAACTTATAGACCGGTGAGTCTGACGTCGGTGCCGGGCAAGATGGTGGAGGCTATTATTAAGAATAAAATTGCAGAGCATATACAAAAACATGGACTGATGAGACAAAGTCAGCACGGATTTAGTGAAGGGAAGTCTTGCCTCACCAATCTAATGCATTTTTTTGAGGGGGTAAGCAAACATGTGGACAATGGGGAGCCGGTTGATATTGTATATCTGGATTTTCAGAAGGCGTTTGACAAAGTGCCGCACGAAAGACTCCTGAAGAAATTGCAGAGTCATGGAATCGGAGGTAGGGTATTATTATGGATTAAGAACTGGTTGAAAGATAGGAAGCAGAGAGTAGGATTGCGTGGCCAGTATTCTCAGTGGAGGAGGGTAGTTAGTGGGGTCCCGCAGGGGTCTGTGCTGGGTCCGTTGCTTTTTAATGTATTTATAAATGACCTAGAGATGGGAATAACTAGTGAGGTAATTAAATTCGCCGATGACACAAAATTATTCAGGGTCGTCAAGTCGCAGGAGGAATGTGAACGATTACAGGAGGACCTTGCGAGACTGGGAGAATGGGCGTGCAAGTGGCAGATGAAGTTCAATGTTGACAAGTGCAAAGTGATGCATGTGGGTAAGAGGAACCCGAATTATAGCTACGTCTTGCAAGGTTCCGCGTTAGGAGTTACGGATCAAGAAAGGGATCTGGGTGTCGTCGTCGATGATACGCTGAAACCTTCTGCTCAGTGTGCTGCTGCGGCTAGGAAAGCGAATAGAATGTTGGGTGTTATTAGGAAGGGTATGGAGTCCAGGTGTGCGGATGTTATAATGCCGTTGTATCGCTCCATGGTGCGACCGCACCTGGAGTATTGTGTTCAGTACTGGTCTCCGTATCTCAAAAAAGATATAGTAGAATTGGAAAAGGTACAGCGAAGGGCGACGAAAATGATAGTGGGGATGGGACGACTTTCCTATGAAGAGAGGCTGAGAAGGCTAGGGCTTTTCAGCTTGGAGAAGAGACGGCTGAGGGGAGATATGATAGAAGTGTATAAAATAATGAGTGGAATGGATCGGGTGGATGTGAAGCGACTGTTCACGCTATCCAAAAATACTAGGACTAGAGGGCATGAGTTGAAGCTACACTGTGGTAAATTTAAAACGAATTGGAGAAAATTTTTCTTCACCCAACGTGTAATTAGACTCTGGAATTCGTTGCCGGAGAACGTGGTACGGGCGGTTAGCTTGACGGAGTTTAAAAAGGGGTTAGATAGATTCCTAAAGGACAAGTCCATAGACCGCTATTAAATGGACTTGGAAAAATTCCGCATTTTTAGGTATAACTTGTCTGGAATGTTTTTACGTTTGGGGAGCGTGCCAGGTGCCCTTGACCTGGATTGGCCACTGTCGGTGACAGGATGCTGGGCTAGATGGACCTTTGGTCTTTCCCAGTATGGCACTACTTATGTACTTATGTAACTGTATTTTCAAAAAAGATGGCCGGCCATCTTTTTTTTCGATAATACGGTGTGGCCCGGCGAAATGCCTTGGATTTCGCCGGGTTTGAGATCGCCACTTTTGTTTTTCCGCGATAATGGAAAAAACTGCTGGCGATCTCAAACCAGGCGAAATCCAAGGCATTTGGCCGTGGGAGGAGCCAGCATTTGTAGTGTAATGGTCCCCTCACATGCCAGGACACCAACCGGGCACCCTAGGGGGCACTTCAAACATCTTTTATAAGCAACCAAATTAGCTTCCAGATGCATAGCACCCTTCCCTTGTGTGCTGAGTCCCCCAAATCCCCCCAAACCCACTGCCCACAAGTGTGCACCATTACCCTAGCCCTAAGGGCTGAAGGGGGGCACCTACATGTGGGTACAGTGGGTTTTGGGGGGTTTGGGAGGGCTCAACATTACCCACCACAAGTGGAACAGGTAGGGGGGGGATGGGCCTGGCTCTGCCTTTCTGCAGTCCACTGCAACCAACAACAACTGTTCCAGGGACCTGCATACTGCTTTCAGGGTGCTGGGTATGACATTTGAGGCTGGCATACAGGCTGGCAAAAAAGGTTTGCATTTTAATAATTTTAGTGTGGGAGGGGGTTGGCGACCACTGGGGGAGTAAGGGGAGGTCATCCCCCATTCCCTCCGGTGGTCATCTGGTCAGTTGGGGCACCTTTTTGAGGCTTGGTCGTGAAAATAAAAGGACCAAGTAAACCCGGCGAAATACTGCTTATCGCCGGGTTTTATTTTTCCATTATCCGCGAAAGCCGGCCATCTGGTAGCCACGCCCAAGCCTGCCCATGTCCCGCCTTCGCATCGCCACCAACACGGCCCTTTGAACTTTCGCCGGCGAGGCGAAGGGAAAGTGGCGAAGCTATCACATATGTAGCTTTCGATTATACACTTTTCGCCGCTTTTGCAAAATCGCCGGCCATATCCCGATTTGTGTCGGGAAATAGCCGGCGATTACTTTTGATTATAAGCTGGAAAGTTATTCAAAGTCGTTAACTCGTGACAGGAATCTCCACTTCCCTAAGTGCAAAGGCATAAAATACAAAGTACTGCACGCATCAACCTTCTCATATATGAGCACGCAATTCTGGAACACACTACCACGCAACCTGAGAACGATCTACGAACTAACCGACTTCCGCAAACTATTGAAGACTCATCTCTTTGAGAAAATCTATTGCAAGGATCAAAACACATGAAGTCTATACACACTAGTAGAAATGCATCAATACACTCTCTTCTGAGTTCTCTTCCCCCGTATTTTCACCACACTTAAAACTCTACCCACAGATAAAATTGTTATACCCTAATGTTCTTTTGCTATTGTTTTATCGCCCTAACAATTCCCCATTTTAACACTCCATTGTTCTATTCCCTAATGTTATTTTGACTCTGAATTTGTCTTCACATAACTCTTCACAATGTAACCCATAATCGTACTGCTATAAATTGTATTTCCATTAATCACAATGTATTGTAAGCCACACTGAGCCCGCAAATAGGTGGGAAAATGTGGGATACAAATGCAATAAATAATAATAATAATAATTGTGAAAAATTACAGAAGGACCTTACAAGACTGGGAGACTGGGCGGCTAAATGGCAGATGACATTTAATGTGAGAAATTGCAAGGTGATGCATTTGGGGAAAAAAGAACCCGAATTATAGCTACGTCATGCAAGGTTCCACGTTAGGAGGTACGGTCCAAGAAAGGGATCTGGGTGTCGTCGTCGATAATACACTGAAACCTTCTGCTCAGTGTGCTGCTGCGGCTAGGAAAGCGAATAGAATGTTGGGTATTATTAGGAAAGGTATGGAAAACAGGTGTGAGGATGTTATAATGCCATTGTATCGCTCCATGGTGCGACCGCACCTTGAGTATTGTGTTCAGTTCTGGTCGCCGCATCTCAAGAAAGATATAGTAGAATTGGAAAAGGTGCAGCGAAGGGCGACTAAAATGATAGCGGGGATGGGACGACTTCGCTATGAAGAAAGACTAAGGAGGCTGCGACTTTTCAGCTTGGAGAAGAGACAGCTGAGGGGAGACATGATAGAGGTATATAAAATAATGAGTGGCGTGGAACAGGTGGATGTGAAGCATCTGTTCATGCTTTCCAAAAATACTAGGACTAGGGGGCATGCGATGAAACTACAGTGTAGTAAATTTAAAACAAATCGGAGAACATTTTTCTTCACCCAACGCATAATTAAACTCTGGAATTCGTTGCCGGAGAATGTGGTGAAGGCGGTTAGCTTAGCAGAGTTTAAAAGGGGGTTAGACGGTTTCCTAAAGAGCAAGTCCATAAACCACTACTAAATGGACTTGGGGGAAAATCCACAATTCAAAGAATAACATGTATAGAATGTTTGTACGTTTGGGAAGCTTGCCAGGTGCCCTTGGCCTGGATTGGCCGCTGTCGTGGACAGGATGCTGGGCTCGATGGACCCTTGGTCTTTTCCCAGTGTGGCATTACTTATATACTTATGTACTCATTTTTCAAATACATTTCTCCCATTTTCCTTGAATTGTTTGCTTAAGAAGACTCTGGATGCCACATCAAAAGCATCATAGTTTGGCCAAGCTATACTACTACTACTGCTTATCATTTCTATAGCGCTACTAGACGTACGCAGCGCTGTACACTTGAACATGAAGAGACAGTCCCTGCTCGATAGAGCTTACAATCTAATTAGGACAAACAGGACAAACAAGAGATAAGGGAATATTAAGGTGAGGATGATAAAATAAGGGTTCTGAACAAGTGAATAAGGGTTAGGAGTTAAAAGCAGCATCAAAAAGGTGGGCTTTTAGCTTAGATTTGAAGACGGCCAGAGATGGAGCTTGATGTACCGGCTCAGGAAGTCTATTCCAGGCATATGGTGCAGCAAGATAAAAGGAACGGAGTCTGGAGTTAGCGGTGGAGGAGAAGGGTGCAGATAAGAGAGATTTACCCAGTGAACGGAGTTCCCAGGGAGGAATGTAGGGAGAGATAAGAGTGGAGAGGTACTGAGGAGCTGCAGAGTGAATGCACTTATAGGTCAATAAGAGGAGTTTGAACTGTATGCAGAAACGGATAGGAAGCCAGTGAAGTGACTTGAGGAGAGGGCTAATATGAGCATAACGACCCTGGTGGAATATTAGTCGTGCAGCAGAATTTTGAACAGATTGAAGAGGAGAGAGATGGCTAAGTGGGAGACCTGTGAGAAGCAAGTTGCAATAGTCTAAGCAAGAGTTGATAAGAGCGTGGATGAGGGTTCTGGTAGTGTGCTCAGAAAGGAAAGGGCGAATTTTGCTGATATTATAGAGAAAGAAACGACAGGTTTTAGCAGTCTGTTGGATATGTGCAGAGAAGGAGAGGGAGGAGTCGAAGATGACCCCAAGGTTACGAGCTGATGAGACAGGAAGGATGAGAGTGTTTTCCACAGAAATAGAGAATGGGGGAGGAGGAGAGGTTGGTTTAGGGGGAAAGATAAGAAGCTCAGTCTTGGTCATGTTTAGTTTCAGATGGTGCTGAGACATCCTGGCAGCAATGTCATACAGGCAGGCTGATACTTTGGCCTGGGTTTCAGCTGAGATTTCTGGTGTGGAGAGGGAGATCTGGGAGTCATCAGCGTAAAGATGATACTGAAAACCATGGGATGAGATCAGAGTACCAAGGGAAGAAGTATAGATGGAGAAGAGAAGAGGTCCCAGGACTGATCCCTGAGGTACACCAACTGACAGTGAGATAGAAGTAGAAGAGGATTCACTAGAGTATACACTAAAGGTACACTGGGAGAGATAAGAAGAAAACCAGGAAAGAACAGAGCCCTGAAATCTAAGCTATGTGCTTTTGATACTCCTTCGGCTTAGCTATTAGCAGGCAGAGCTCAACAGCCAGCTCTTGAGCTAGCTTGTCCACCACACTACACACAAAGTTCTTCAAGTGGAGGATCATGTAGAGCTGGCAGGATTGTATGAGGAAAATGAGCATAGATCTCTAAAAACAAAATATTCCTCCTAAATGAATCCAGTGTTCAAGCATCAACTTCTGGCCCTTTTGAGGATGGTTTTGACCACCACTGAATGGCAAGGAAGCTGCTGCTTCTCAAATCTGGGATTCTTCTTGATTCTATAGAGTACGCTTTCTTATTGATGGGCTGAATAGAGAGGGGGGGAGTCTCCCAGTTCTTCATCTGCACCCCCTTAAGGATGCTGTGCACAGGCACTGTCAGTTTCCTTGAGTAAGGCATCATAATCAAGAATGTCCAACATCTCGGCCCTGGGCTGGTCCTCGATCTCTAACACACTGAGCTAAAATGTGCTCCAACTCCTCCTGTAGCATGGCCCTGAACCACTCCTTGAGCCAGGGAGGCTTTGCATTGGTACCAACTCCACGGAGGGGAAGTGATCTTCTCAGGGCCAATGTTTCTCAGGTACCGGTGATGCCGGTGTCCCAGATCTCCTGGAACCATGCTTCGAGAAGGTCCAATGTCAAAGTCTGTTTGCCTGACATTGGGATCCTTGGTGCCAACAAGGAATGATGTAGAATTCTTCCATATTCTCTGTGTTGGGTCTGAGCTTACTCAGCCCAGACGGGCGCTATTGATGCCTGACATCGAGGCATGCGGTGACTTCCTTGGTACCAGTGTGTCCCCAGTATTTGATGTAGCTCTGGGAGAAATGGAGACTGATGCCTCCAATGCAGACATCGATAGACCAGACTTAGAAATGTAAAAAAAAATCTCTCAGGCAGCACTTCTCGACTCTTAAGGTCCATTTCTGCATTTTAGGACAGAGTTTACAATTAGAGGCCTTATAGTCAGGTCCAAGGCACAGCAAGCACTGAGAACATTTTTTTTATTAATTTTAATATTATCACATAAAGATGACATTACATCACAATGCTTTGGAAATTCACAATATTCTATATTATACAGTAAACCTAATAATAAAAAGAAAAAAAAAATCAAAATAATTTGTCCACAATAAGTGGATCCAAGAGCAGGAAATAAACCCAAGTATCTAAATACATAACAGAAATAGACATTATATAATAAGTCACATTGACCAGAAGGAATTTAGGAACATACAGCCTAGACAGTATTTTTAACTAGAAGTTACCATTTCAGGGGTATCCTTTACATTCTCTCTAGCAGTAATAAATTCTTGTAATCTTTTGGGTGAAGAAAAAAGGTAATTAACTCCATGCAAAGAAATCAAACACTTACAAGGAAATTTAACAAAAAAAGTTCCACCGAGTGAAAGAATTTTTGGTTTAAAAACCATCAACTCTTTCCTCCTAACTAAAGTTTCTTTCGCTAGATCTGGAAAGATCTGAATTTTAGCTCCCATAAAGATGGCATTCATTTTCCGGAAATAAGTTCGCAATATCAAATTTTTATCCGACTCCAGTGCAAAAGTTACAAGCAATGTAGCTCGGTCTGTAATTTCAGACCTTTCAAGAAAATCAGTTAAATTAAGATTTTGCGGTTGTTCTGGTGTTCCATTTGTTGAACGCGGAGCTTTTTTTAAATACTGTGTTCTAGTCACTGGAGGGTGACTTTCTAAAGGAATATCCAGAATCTCTAAGAAATACTTTTTCAAAAGTTCAATAGGTGAAATAATCGAAGATGAAGGAAAGTTCAAAAATCTTAGATTATTCTTTCTAAGCTGATTTTCAATATACTCCATTTTACGTGCCTGGGCATTATTTTCCTTAATTACAGAAACCACAGTAGATTGCATTGATTTTAATTCAGAGTCATAATTTTCAACCTTAGTGGATATCTGTGCATTAGTAGATTTTAATTGACTTATTTCAGTCTGGGCATAATTCAATATCTGCTGTAGAGATGTGTTTACCCCTTGGATGGCCTCCCAGAGAGTGTCCATAGTGACTTTTTCAGGTTTTGACGAACCTCTTCCTAATCCAGGGGAGAAATCTCCATGGATTATGCCTAGGGGTAAATATCCCCCTTCTGTTGTTATAGTACCTGGGGTAGAGGCAAGGGCTGGTCCTCCCACAGCCGTTGGAAAGTCGCCAACTCCGGACGCTCCCTCATACGGCCCTCTCTCAGCTCCGCTACTCCTTCCAGGTTGTGGAGGGGTCAAACTGGAAGGGGGGCTCAATGTAGCTCCCTCAGTACTGTGTTCCAAAGATAGCGTTATGGAACTTCTAGAAGTTCTAGCAGCAGCGAAAAAACAGAGGAAATTTAAAAAGGTCAAAACTGCTAAGAAAAACTAACAGGACAAACAAAAAGGAGGAAAAAAATGGTCCCACACTACTCACACAGGAAAAAAAAATACCACGAGGATACTGCAAGACAGGGATGGCCACCAAGAAAAAAATGCCATAAAGAGAGCTGATAAAAATAGGTCCTCTCAGCGCTGTGTAAAAAAGAGAATTGCCTGGTGGTCCCACATGAGTGAGGCTGCAAAAAGCTTCTAGAAAATAGAACCCTGGGTATTGTCCATGCTGGGCTCTGTCAGATGACATCACTCATATGTGGCAATTCATATCTTTCTTGTACTCAGAGAACTTACAGTATTCTGTAAATTACATATGTAAGTGTGCACCCAACCCATGCTCTGCTTAGGCACTGCCCATGTGTAAGCCCACCTGCAAACTACATGCTATCAAACATATTGTGCATAAAGAATAACGCTTAGATGGTGTACTAGCATATACAAATGTATGTTTGCTAGTGCTGACTGTATACTAAATAACTTTTTTGAAGGGGTGTGTCAGAGGTGAAGAGTGGCTGTGTTACCCAGTTAGTGCATCTAGATTACAGCATGTTAACTGGTTAGCACACAGATAATGCAGGAGCCATTACCGCAATTTTTAAAAATGGCCACACATGGCCAATAATGGAAAAAATAGAAAATTGGGTTTTTTATGGCCACAGTAAAAATGGCCTTAACATGTGGGAAAGACCATTGCAAGGGTGTGCTAAGGCCATAGGCGTAGTTTGACTGTTTCATTTGGGGGGGGGGGGGGCAAAGAATGGGTGGAGCATATTAGCATATCATTTGCATATATACATATGCAAATGAATATGCTAATATGGAGGAAGGAATTGAAATTTACAGGCAAAATAACACAGATGCACATTTCAAAAAGCTGACATATTTCAATTAATAAATTCTGAATAAAATACTTTTATCTACCTTTGTTGTCTGATCATTTAGTTTTTCTATTCGCTTTGGTCCCAGTGTCTTCTGTTTTATGCAGTGTTTTCTTTCCAGTAGGCTTCCCTCTGCTCCCCACCCTCCGAGTCCCATCCATCTCTTGCTCCTTCCCTCTGCTCCCCACCCCTCCCAGTCCCATCCATCTTCTGTTCCTTCACTCTGCTCACCATCCCTCCGTCCCATCCATCTTCTGCTCCTTCCCTCTGCTGTGCCTGACCTCTCCCAATCCCAACCATCTCCTGGTCCATCCCTCTGCTCCCCACCCCTCGCAGTCCCATCCATCTCTTGCTCCTTCCCTCTGCTCCCCACCCCTCCCAGTCCCAACCATCTCTTGCTCCTTCCCTCTGCTCCCCACCTCTCCCAGTTCCATCCATCTTCTGTTCCTTCCCTCTGCTCACCATTCCTCCGTCCCATCCATCTTCTGCTCCTTCCCTCTGCTGTGCCTGACCTCTCCCAATCCCATCCATCTCCTGGTCCATCCCTCTGCTCCCCACCCCTCACAGTTCCCATCCATCTCTTGCTCCTTCCCTCTGCTCCCCACCCCTCCCAGTCCCAACCATCTCTTGCTCCTTCCCTCTGCTCCCCACCTCTCCCAGTCCCATCCATCTTATGTTCCTTCCCTCTGCTCACCATCCCTCCGTCCCATCCATCTTCTGCTCCTTCCCTCTGCTGTGCCTGACCTCTCCCAATCCCATCCATCTCCTGGTCCATCCCTCTGCTCCCCACCCCTCGCAGTCCCATCCATCTCTTGCTCCTTCCTTCTGCTCCCCACCCCTCCCAGTATCATCCATCTTCCTTCTGCTCCCCACCCCTCCCAGTATCATCCATCTTCCCTCTGCTCCCCACCCCCCCGCGAGGTCCAAGATGGTGACTCCGTTTACCCCTTCTCTTCCTCCCTCCCTCCGGCGCAGGCAACAGTCTTCAGCTTTTTCAGCGTTCCTGGCAGCGGTAGCGATGTACACGCTGCCTTCGGTCTGCCCCGGAAGCCTTCTCTTCAAGTTCCTGTTCCCACCTATGCGGGAACAGGAACTTGAAGAGAAGGCTTTGGGGCAGAGCCTAAGGCAGCGTGTACATCGCTACCGCTGCCAGGAACGCTGGAAAAGACTGCTGCCTGCGCCGGAGGGAGGGAGGAAGAGAGAGGGGTAGATGGACACGCTCCTCTCCGTCCGCTTGGCTTCCCTGCCCTGTCTGCGTCCCGCCTTCCTCTGACGTCAGAGGAAGGCGGGACGCAGACAGAGAGGGCAGGGAAGCCAAGCGGATGGAGAGGAGCGCGTGCCTGCATGTGTTTTTTTTTTTAACTAATGGCACGGCGGCACCTCGTCGTCATTTGGGCCCCCCCCCAGTCTACGCCTATGGCTAAGGCCTATTTTTACTGCAGCTTAGTAAAAGGACCCCTTAGATAATTAATGGCACTTTTAACGGTAAATGCTGCCGAATACTCAGATAACTGACTAAAGTTACCTATTTATTTTTAACATACCCTCACAGAACTTTTTGGAGTTTTGGTCTTCCCATGTCCTCAGCCTAGCAACAGAGGAAAATAAACCATATAAGCACACTTGCTCTCTACAGCCCACAGACTTAATTCAGGCTGCCACTACTCACTGCTAGATTTATTTCAAAATAGTGTCTCTAGGTTTTAATTATTATTTTTATTATCATTATGCAGAAATTTTCTTCAGTGGCTGATATTATTGATCACTTTAGACGGACCCCTCTCTTGCTAATAGATGGAAAAGACCGAGGCTCAAAGAACCAGTGTATGCTAATATATGCAGCTGCAACTGCAGCAGCAGAAGACTTCTAGTGCTGTGAATACCAAGTGCTGACGCTGAAGGCTGTTCCAAGAAGCTATGCTGTCCAATATCTCATTCTATGTGAAAATACCATGAACTCAAAACAAATGAACCTGAAATCTGATATGCCAGTTTTAATTTGCGATCCTTTAAAAATCTGTTTGTCGATATTCAAAAACATTTTATGTGGTCAATGGCAGCACCGACTGCCTAAATGCTTTAAAAAAAAATCCATTGAAGTTCTTTGCATACTTTTGGCCATTTTGTGAATAAAATGGCCAAAGTTATACATCCAGAGAAGGAAAGTGATTTGGGTACGCCAGAATGGGACAAAAACCTATATATACAGTATAGGAATTCAGCTACTCAACATAAAAGTGCTGACAGGTAAGTATTTGGTATTTCTTTAAAAAATATTGCTGGCTGTTTAAAGTTATATGAGGATTTTTTAAACCAGCACTTACATTATGTCACGGTTGTGGTCGTGCCCTTATGTTCAGACCTACTGTTTCTCTGTATCTAGCTCTGTGACCTCTTCAGTCTGCCTTTTTTCCTGTTGTTGTTCTTCCTGTAAGCCAAGCCTCGCCTTTGTGTCCCTGTTTGCTTACTTTTCCCTTTGTCTCTAGTGTCTGTTATTTGACTCTGTGGCACAGCCTTGTGTATTCCTACAAGTGGCTTCCCTTTACCCTTGTGTGTTGTGTATTCTTATGAGTGGTTTCCCTTTACTTTAGAGTCCTATGTGGTCAGCCTTGTGTATTCTTATGAGTGGATTCCCTTTACCATTGAGTGCTGTATGGTACAGCCTAGAGTTTATTCCTATAGTTGGCTCCCCTTTACCCTTGAGTGCTGTGTGGCACAGCCTAGTGTATTCCTATGAGTGGCTTCCCTTTTCCCTGAGTGCTGTATGGTACAGCCTAGTGTGTATTCCTATACTTGGCTCCCCTTTTCCCTTGAGTGCTGTGTGGCCAGCCTTGTGTATTTTTATGAGTGGCTTCCCTTTTCCCTTGAGTGCTGTGTGGCACAGCCTAGTGTATTCCTATGAGTGGCTTCCCTTTTTTCTTTGAGTGCCTAGTGGCACACCCTTGAGTATTCCTTTGAGTGGCTTCCCTTTTCCCTGAGTGCTGTATAGTACAGCTTAGAGTGTTCTCATGAGTGGCTTCCCTTATCCTTGAGTTCTGTATGGCATAGCCGCGAGTGTTCCGCTGTGTGGCCTTGTCTTGAGTTTTCCCTGTGTGCTTTCTGTTTGAGTTCTCTCTGTGAGGTTTCTGGTTGTGTTTGAGTGGGTTGCTTTTTCATTTAGCTGTGACTACTAGCACAGCCTTGAGCGGTCTGTTTGGCACGAGTGGGTCGTTCTTCCATTTAGGTGTATCTACTAGCACAGTCCTGTGCATCCTCTCTGTTTGTTTCTGTTTGAGTGGATGGTTCTTCTGTTTGCTGTGACTACTAGCTCAGCCTTGAGTGCCTCTCTGTGTGGCACGAGTGGACAGCTCTTCCGTTTAGCTGGGACTGCTAGCTCAGCCTTGAGCTACCTCTCTGTGTGATTTCTGTTTGACTTGGTTAAGATTATTCATTTATAGCTGTGGATCTAGCACAGCCCTGAGTGTCCTCTCTGTTTGGTTCTGTTTGTGCTTGAGTGGGTGGTTCTTCTGTTTAGCTGGGACTACTAGCCCAGCCCTGTGCTACCTCTCTGTGTGATGTTTGTTTGACTTGGTTAGGACTTTTTCATTTATAGCTGTAGTTCTAAGCCCAGTCCTGTGCTGCCTTCCTATGTGGTTTTCTTATCTTTTACTTGTAGTTTCTACCAAGTGGGGTTTTCTTTTCCCCTTCAGTTTCTTTGTGCCTGTGTGTAGGGTCTTTTGACCCCTTGTTTGTGGCTCTGTTTAGTGCAGTGTATGTGCACTGCTTGAGTACTACTTGCTCAAGAGATTCTGTTCTGTTTCTTTTCCCTTCCCTCTGGTATGATTCGGTTCCAGTTTGGCCGTGAGGCCCGTACGTTTGGACTCTGTACGAGTGGGTTCCGGTTCGGCCATGAGGCCCACCTGAGTGGTCTAGCTCCCTTTTCTGGTGGTGCTTGTTGCTTGTCTTGAGTGTGCTGTCTATTTGCCATGTCTGGTATCCTGTGTGTATTTAGTGCCTGATTCGCTTCTGCTCTGCGCCTCCCCAGAGGACTTGTCTGCTGCAGAGCTCACCATCCCAGGTTCTGTGACACATGAATAGAGTCACTGAATATATGTACAACTTTAAACACCAGCTGCATCCATTAATATTGATCTCTATGTATTTCTGATAGAATTAAAATGGGTTTATTTTTCTGTTTTCAATATTGAAGCTATGATATGTTATGCATGACTATCTTCCCTGTATATGATTCAGTTTATCATGTTATTTTTGTATCGCACTGCCAATGTACACAACACCTTACAAAGTAAAAAGAAATCAATAAAAACTATAGAACAGGAGGACAGAGAAATACAAATATATCTACATGTCTCTTGTGCTAAACACTTTGTTCTCAGCAATATGTTAAGTAATAACTACCAAAGATAACACCACAGTGGGGAATCTAGTAATGCCTGACTAGCTAACTGGCACACAGGTCCATCCAGCTACAGACAGAGTGGCAGTGAGAGTGATGGCTGCTAGCACTCATGGGTCTGAACAGACACAGCAGCACCGGGGGGGGGGGGGGGGGGGTGACTGACATGAAAGATAGGAGAGCCATGCTCCTTCAGTCCAAGACCTGTAGGAGAAGAGGGGTGAATATGATGAAAAACAGGGATGGGATTAGATGGGGAATGCAGCTAATTCTATCCATCCATCTTTGTTTCTATCATTTAAAGATGGATTTTGCTAGTTAAGGACAAGGGACTCCCCCTTGTCTCTGGATTTTTGGTAGTACATAACAGATAGGAAAGTGAATTCTGATGTGGTTGCTTTCCTGTGATAAGTGTCATTACAAGTGTATGTTGTTGAATCGAGCTAATGACTGATGAGATAAGAAAGAGTACATTTAGTTTCTTCATTTTACAGTTCATTTTACAGCTTAAACATCATGAACTCATGGGCAAATGCATTCCAATTAAAACTCAATGCAGGAGGTCACGTGTCGCCATGCTGCGGGGCAGACGCTGAAAAGCTAAGCTCCGTGCTCATTCCCTCAAAAGCCAAGCAAACGGACCTAATAACGCCTCCAGAGACACGGGAAAGCTACGGAGAGATAGCGTAAACATCTCCAGAGGATCTATCTGAAATCCGAGCTACCAGTCCGAGAGGATGGCGACAAAAATGGTTCGAAAGGACCGGGAGAAATTGAAACCGCCGGCGAACAAAATGGCGGAGCCCAGCAGCCCAGGAGAGTCAACGGCGGGATTAGCATGGGTTGCCGAAATCACTGCCGAAATTAAAACGGCTGTAGAAGCGGCTCTGGACAGTAAATTACAACAAATTTATGATCGAATGGAGGAAGCGCATGAAAGATTAGATTCAGTAAGCCTGGAACTGGATGCGGGCCTACAGCATACCTCCGACCTGGAGGATCAGGTGGCGACGCTCCGAACAGATCACACCGCACTGGAACGGAAAGTGAGGGAATTAGAAGCTCACATTGATGATCTCGAAAATCGCAGTCGCCGGAATAATTTGAGGCTGGTGGGGCTACCGGAAGGTATACTGGATAAAGATCTGCCACGCTTCCTGGAGGAGTGGATACCCAGGGAGCTTCAACTCGAAAGTAGCCTCACAGCCTTTAGTGTGGAGAGGGCACACAGAATAGGCCCACAAAGGACTGCTGGGACAAGACCGCGAGTAGTAATCTTCAAAAGTCTGAATTTTCGTCATAAACAGCAGATATTTGGAGAAATACGGAAAGGACGCCAACTCCAATATCAAGGCAAAAAGATATTATGTTTCCAGGATTACTCCCAACATGTGCAACAATTGCGGAAGGCATTTTCACCGCTATGCACGGAACTCTACCAGAAAAAGATTAGATTTGCGCTGCTATACCCTGCCAAGCTTAAAATCAGCGAGAATGGGGTTACCAAGATCTTTGAGCAGGTGGAGGCAGCTATGGAATATGTGCAGACTTTACAGGCGGGCCAGATGGGAAAGAGCAGCAGAGATGCTACCTGAGAAATCCAATGGTTTGTACATTTACAAAGAAGCAGAACTCTGGTGGAATCTGTGTTAAGACATTGCGTCTGAAGAGTATGAGAAGTTACAGAATATGAATAGACCATAGAGTAGGGACTGAGGATTAACAAGATGAGGATCTCCTAAGGGGAACATAGAAGAGGTAGAACCATGATGGGGGGGAATGATGGTGATGTGAAGTGATCTTCCAACGGGCAGGATGGTTGGGATATGGCTCAGAGGGAGGGGTAGGGGGAGGGAGGGGGGAGAGGGTGGGGGAGTGGGGGAGGGGGAGGGGCAGGTGGGCTATTGTATAGATAGGATAAGAAAAGGAATTACTTGCTATAATGCGATGTCTAGAAACTATGTATATGTGTGTACTGTAAGAGAATTACATGATGGTGGAGGGGAAGCATATGCGGGCTGGCTGCAGCTGGGACAGCGACCCGCAATACACCGAGGGGAATGTCTGCTAGTAGAAATTTTGTCTAGAGGGATAACCTGAAGGGCTTAACACTATATTCATGGAATGTGGGAGGAATTAGCTCTCCTATTAAGAGAGAGAAAATCTTAGGGGCGTTGAAAAAAAAAAGGAGCATCAATTGCTATGTTACAAGAAACCCACCTCACATCACAGGAACACCTAAAGCTTAAGTCCTGGTGGGTTGGTACAGTGATAGAGGCGGCAGCAGTGGAGAAAAAAGCGGGGGTGGTAATACTCTTTCACAAATCACTGCAGGTGGAACAAGAACATGTGTACTGTGACCCTGAGGGCAGATACATCATAGCCAAGTTGAAGATTAATGGAATTAGGATGATAATGGCTAATGTCTATGCCCCTAATGTATACAGTAAAAAATTTTGGGAGAAATTATTAAACAATATACAATGGGTCAAACTACAAGATCCGCACATGCGGACCATTATAGGAGGAGATTTTAATACAGTAGCGGACCCAGGGATGGACAGAACTGGGAACTTAGGGAATAGGCAGGGGGACCACACGAAGGGGATACCACTTCTTTGTGATACGCTGGCAGTGGTGGATATCTGGCGAATATTAAATCCTGACACTCGAGACTATATTCATTACTCCCGAGCACACCATACACAATCTCGAATTGATTATATACTGATAGATGAAGATGGGGTTACCGAAGTTCGGGAAGTGGGCATAGATCCCACCTGTTATGATTGGGGTCAGAACCCTTCTCAATCTTACCTCTTTCCTGGGGGTCAGCTTCTTAGCTGGCTTCTGTTTCTTTTCTCTGTCCTTTCTGAGCTGGCTCTGTCTCTCTGTGCTGGCAGCTTCCAGCAGCATGGGGTTAATTGTTTTACTTTACTACAGCTGTGTGGGTGGACTGAGTTAACTCTACCTCTCTTTGGGTGTACTGGCTTCAAGTGCTTCACGGTTTTGCATTGGTGTGGGTTG
The DNA here is from genome assembly GCF_901765095.1 of Microcaecilia unicolor. Lineage (NCBI taxonomy): Eukaryota > Metazoa > Chordata > Amphibia > Gymnophiona > Siphonopidae > Microcaecilia > Microcaecilia unicolor. Next base: position 110,393,101 of record NC_044038.1, on the reverse strand, counting down.
GGCCTCTCTGGGTCAGTGTGCTGTTGCCTGGGGCTAGGGAGTGTGACATCATCAGGGAGGGCCTTGATAAGGAAGTGGTGTTGTTTCCTTCAGAGCTTTTGCAACGGTGGTGTTTGCTTTAGGTAGGGTGGTGCAGTGTGCACTTTTGACTTTGTGTCTAGTTTCCCTGCTTCCTTTTGCTAAGGTCCAGGTTACTGTTAGTGCAGTGTGCACTGGTGTCTGCGTGTTTAGCTTTCCTGCTTTTCCCTTGTGGTTCCCCTGCTTTTCCCTCTTGGTTTTGGAAGCATTGCTGTGTGTAGGGCTTTGGAAGCTCTGTTACTGTTAGAAGTACTTCAGGGTTTGGTGTTGTTAGGAACACTACAGATTTTGCTGTTAGAAGTACTTCTGGTGTTTGTGCTTTTGGGAGCATTGCAGTCTTTGCTGTTTGGGTTTTGGTGCTGTAGGAAGCACCTTGTTAGTTTTGTATCTAGCTTGCTAGGGTAGTGCTTGGGAAGCACCTTGTTAGTTTTTTAGCTAGCTTGCTAGAGTAGTGCTTAGGAAGCTTGTTGGTTTTGTGTTTAGCTTATTAGTGTAGAGCTCTGCTTGTAGCTTGGTGCTTAGTAGCACCTGTGTTAGTTTTGTGTTTAGATCCCTGCTCTGTTAGTTTAGGGCTTAGGAAGTCCCTTTCTTGAGCAGGGCTTAGGAGCTCCTGTTTAGTATAGGGCTTAGGAAGTCCTTTTGTCAGTTTACTGTTAGGAACACTCCTGCTGGTTTAGGGCTTGGGAGCACGTAGATCAGTTTAGGTTTAGGAACACTTCTGTTTCCAGTCCTGGTCCCTGTGTCATCCGGTATCCAGTAAGTCCTGCCGGCTACTCGAACCCAGGAGCTCAACTCCTGGGGGGCTTAGTAGCTAAGCGCAGGTGAAGCTGTGCGGACCAGTCCAGTGTGCTCCAGTCCAGTGTGTTTCGGTCCGGTGTGTGTTCCAGTCCTGTGTCCTCCAGTCCGGGGGATTGCAGTCCAGTGTTCCAGTTCTGTGTCCTCCAGTCTGGGGGATTCCAGTCCATGTGTTCCGGTTCGCTGGGCAGTGCCTGCAGTCCCTGCCGGTGTGCTTACCCAGTGTTGGTTGGTGGGTTTTGCCTGCTGCTGTCGCTCCTCGGCAGCAGCCCAAGGGCTCACATTTGCTCCAGAGCCCGGCCCCGCGGGCTCTGAACCTGAGAACCTGACACCACCATTATCTCTGACCATGCACCAATATATGTAACATACCATATCACAGGACTACAAAGCCAAACACGTAAATGGATGTTCCCCTTAGACTTATATTATGACCGGGACTTCCTTCCCTATATTAGAGAACAATGGAAAGACTATAAGATACATAATGAAGAACAAACCTCGAACCCAATACTATATTGGGAAGCTGCCAAGGTTCAATAATTTCCTATAGCAGTCACAAGAAACAAAGTAGAGAAAAGGAAATACTTCGGTTGGGGAAGCAACTAATTAAATTAAGGAGGACATATAGATACAAAGATCAGAGAGCGATCAGAGAAGAACTGATGGCTACACAGGTGCAATTGAACACACTAATACATCAAAGAGCGATGAAATCTGCTACATGTTATCAATACCACCTATACAAATTTGGTAACAAACAGGGAAAATTCTTAGCAGGACTCATTAGGAGAAAGAAGGGACCCCAGAAAGTTCTTGCGCTACAACAACCCTCTGGGAAAGTGGTCCATTCGGACAAGGAAATTAGACAGATATTTTATCCTATTATACTAAATTATACAATCCAGACACCGATGATCTCTTAGATCCAGCTATGTATTTATGCAATATAACCATGCCCCAGATAACAGACGCAAAAGGTGAGGATTAATAAACCCATTGAAATAGATGAACTCACTAGAGCAATTAAACAAAGTGCCCTCCATAGAGCCCCAGGGCCTGATGGATAGCGAGCTGAATTTTATAAATTACATGAGTCAGAAATAGCACAACCACTCATGTGTTCATTTCATAGGGCGGTGGAACAGGAAGGACTCTCAGAGACATTGAGGTCGGCAGACATAGTGGTATTCCCAAAACCTGGGAAGGACCCAAGCAGATCGGAATCCTATAGACCGATCTCCCTAATCAATTATGAAGCGAAATTATTCGCAGGGATCTATGCTAATAGGTTGGCAAGGATACTACCAGACTTGATTGCAACACCACAGGGAGGATTCATAAAAGGAAGGCAAATACTAGCTTCGCTAGAATGGGTAAATACACAGAAGGCAGACTCACTGGTTATAAGTTTTGATGCCAAAAAGGCGTTTGATGTAGTGGACTGGGGGTTTATGTTTAGTACATTGGGAGCATATGGGTTTGATGGACAATTCGTAAAGCCATTGCCACGTTATATAATACACCATCAGCTAGGCTGTTTATTAATGGAGATTACACATCAGCAGTAGAGATTCATAGGGGAACGCGGCAGGGATGCCCATTATCTCCTCTTCTTTTTGCCTTGACATTAGACCCCCTGATCTGGACGATTCTGACAGATGCAGAGATCACAGGAGTCCACATGGGAGATCGGGAATTTAAAATTTCCGCCTTCGCTGATGATCTCTTAGTACATATAACTAAACCTAGGGAAGCATTACCAGTACTGCTGGAGAGATTCAAAGAATATGGATCCTTTTCAGGGTTCTTACTGAATATGATAAAATCAGAAAGTATGCTTACTAATACAATGCTCCCAGAGAGGTGGGAAGGGAAGTTTCCATTACGGTGGACTATGGGATGTCTCAAATATTTAGGAATCATATTAACCGTGGATCCCCAAAAGTTATATCGGGAGAACGTAGATAGACTGTTACAACATACAAAACACACACTGGCTCAATGGCAGAATTTACCGTTAATGCTGAGTGGTAGAATCAGCCTTTACGGCATGGTCACCTTCCCTCGGTGGTTATATGTGCTGCGACAATTGCCGTTGTACATACAAAATACCGATATGAGACATCTACAAAAGATACTCTCCCACTTTTGTTGGGGAGGGAAAAAGCCAAAAATTGCATTAGAGAAATTGATGGGAGGCCTGAGATTGGGAGGATTGGGAGTGCCAAACCTCAGAGGGTACAATTGGGCTTGTTTGATGAGACACATGGCAGACTGGATATTAGCATCGGACGAATACACACCGTGGCAGCTGGAACGAACTCTGTTTAGACCACATCATCCATATTATTTGCTACATGCGGCCATTAAGAAAATCCCCCCACAGTGGAGGAGGCATGTTCTATTAGAACCCATGAGACGAACCTGGCAATATTTGGTGAAATTGTTAGGGGGTAAACCCGGATACACTGACATGCTTCCCCTAATAGGGAATGCAGAATTTGAACCGGGACTCACATTAGGCAGATATGATCTTTGGGCCAAATCTGGGGTAGTAGTGGTGGCAGACTTATATCATGATACAGGAGAGCTGAGAACATGTGAGGATTTAGGGAGGATAGTGGGGGAGCAAAACATTGATTGGTACTCGTATTTACAGGTGAAGGTGTACACAACCAGACTGACAGCAATAGGCTACACTAGGGAAGTGTATCAGATGTTAGAGCAGTTCTTCCTACCCCCAGGATACCAAAGGGTAACAGTTTCTGGGATATACAGGGAACTCACTAAGGTGATGCCGCCTAAACAATAGGAGGTGGCGCAAAGATGGACATGGGACTTGGGAATGACAATTAGTGCAACAGCGATCTTAGCAAATATAAGTGCAATTAAAGATCATGTACATAGTGCACGACATAGAGAGACCCAGTATAGAATAATTACAAGAGCATATTTTCCCCCAAACAGGCATTCCATGAAGGATTGATTTCGGAATGTAAATGCCCTAAATGTGATCATACAGATCCGTCTCTAATCCATATGCTATGGGAATGTGGAGAGGTGGAACGATTCTGGAGACATATACAGAATTATTGTACATATCTGCTGAACAAGCAAATCCATCTGACACCTTCGGATAGTTTATTGGGTTATAGAGGACTTAGGCCTGCTCTTCAACGTTGGGAACATAAATTTATATATAAAGCTTGTATAATAGGGAAACATTGTATCATGCAACATTGGCTGGTAACGGAAGCTCCATCCTATTGGCAATGGCGAAATAGTCTACACATGTTGGCCCTATGGGAAGCGAAAGATAGCAGAGGTTCGTTACGACGGACCAAGGAGTTCTGGGCAATATGGGAACCATATACAATCCCTCAATCATAGAATTCGTAGTTTAATGGTAAACATAGTTCTGAGATCATGATAGAGAGAAGCTAAGAAGTGGGGGGGGGGGGGGGGGTAGACAGAGTTTTCTTAGGGGAAGGGAGGGGATTAATGGGATGATAGAAGTTCCTGGACCTTGAAGTTAGATGTGCTGGACCGTATAATAGTACAGGTTGGGGGGGATATGTGGAAGATGTAGACAGGGGGCAAGGGGATATTTTGGAATGGTTGACAATATATATATTTGGGGTTGGGTAACTGAATAAGGATTAAATGGATTGCACTAGACATAATGGGCAGTATTACTTACCACGCATAAGGTTACTGGAATATAATGCAGAGGTATCAAAGGGGGGGACGAGGGGATATCAATGTCTAAACGTTTGCGGACTGTTATGTTAACATATGAGATAATACAGCCTGGACATCATCGTAATGAGACTGATTTGGAAGAAGGATGGGGGAGGGGGAGGGGGCATGTAGCAAAAGGGATAAAAAGGGGGGGAATCAATTGATGACAGGTGAAGGATTGACAGATGTTGGCTGCACCAGTTATATTATCTTGTTGTAATTTTATGTATGTATTGGTTGAATTTTAGGTTAATAAACAGATTTAAACATAAATTTGATGATGCAGCTAGAGTTGACAACAGTTTTATGATAGATATATTAGCAGAAGATGCATGTAATATGCCAATATTGTTTGGATAAGGAATGTCATCAATAACACTCATAACTAAGAATAGAGGGGGGGATTGGCGGGGGGGATACTACTACTACTATTTAGCATTTCTATAGCGCTACAAGGCGTACGCAGCGCTGCACAAACATAGAAGAAAGACAGTCCCTGCTCAAAGAGCTTACAATCTAATGGACAAAAAATAAAGTAAGCAAATCAAATCAATTAATGTGTACAGGAAGGAGGAGAGGAGGGTAGGTGGAGACGAGTGGTTACAAGTGGTTACGAGTCAAAAGCAATGTTAAAGAGGTGGGCTTTCAGTCTAGATTTAAAGGTGGCCAAGGATGGGGCAGGACGTAGGGGCTCAGGAAGTTTATTCCAGGCGTAGGGTGCAGCGAGACAGAAGGCGCGAAGTCTGGAGTTGGCAGTAGTGGAGAAGGGAACAGATAAGAAGGATTTATCCATGGAGCAGAGTGCACAGGAAGGGGTGTAGGGAAGGACGAGTGTAGAGAGATACTGGGGAGCAGCAGAGTGAGTACATTTATAGGTTAGTAGAAGAAGTTTGAACAGGATACGAAATCGGATAGGGAGCCAGTGAAGCGACTTGAGGAGAGGGGTAGTATGAGTAAAGCAACCCTGGCGGAAGACGAGAGGGGCAGCAGAGTTTTGAACCGATTGGAAAGGGGAGAGGTGACTAAGTGGGAGGCCAGCAAGAAGCAGATTGCAGTAGTCTAAACGAGAGGTGACAAGGGTGTGGATGAGGGTTTTGGTAGAGTGCTCGGAAAGAAAGGGGCGGATTTTACGGATGTTGTAAAGAAAGAAACGACAGGTCTTGGCGATCTGCTGGATATGAGCAGAGAAGGAGAGAGAAGAGTCAAAGATGACCCCAAGGTTTCGAGCTGAGGAGACAGGGAGAATGAGAGAGCCATCAACAGAAATAGAAAACGGGGGGAGTGGGGAGGTGGGTTTGGTGGGAAAAATGAGAAGCTTGGTTTTGGTTATGTTTAATTTCAGGTGGCGTTGAGACATCCAGACAGCAATGTCAGACAAGCACGCTGAAACTTTGGTTTGGATGCAAGGTGAGATGTCAGAGGTAGAAAGGTAGATTTGGGAGTCATCAGCATAGAGATGGTAGGAAAAGCCATGGGATGATATTAATGAACCAAGGGAAGAAGTGTAGATAGAAAAGAGGAGGGGACCAAGAACAGAACCCTGAGGTACGCCGACAGGCAGAGGGATAGAAGTAGAAGAGGATCCACCAGAGTGAACACTGAAGGTGCGGAGGGAGAGGTAGGAAGAGAACCAGAAAAGGACAGAGCCCTGGAATCCAAGTGAGGACAGGGTATCGAGGAGTATGCTGTGATCGACAGTGTCAAAAGTAGCGGAAAGATCAAGAAGAATGAGGATGGAATAGAGACCTCTGGATTTAGCCAGTAATAGTTCATTGGAGACTTTAGTAAGCGCAGTTTCGGTTGAGTGGAGAGGGCAAAAACCAGATTGTAGTGGGTCAAGAATAGCATGTGAGGACAGAAAATCAAGGCAGCGGCGGTGAACAGCACGCTCAAGTAATTTGGAGAGAAAGGGAAGGAGAGAGATGGGTCGGTAATTAGAGGGACAAGTAGGGTCGAGTGAAGGCTTCTTAAGGAGAGGTGTGACCACAGCATGTTTAAAGGCAGCAAGGGCAGTTGCAGTAGAAAGTGAGAGGTTGAGAATGTGACAGATAAAAGGAATAAGAGCAGGAGAGATGGCATTAAGAAGGTGGGTGGGAATGGGATCAGAGGAACAGGTGGTACATTTTGAGGAAGAAAGGAGAAGTGTAGTTTCCTCAATAGTAACTTCAGGAAAGGAGGAAAGGGAATGAGGGGGAGGGAGAGAGAGGGGAACGGACTAGTGCAGGGAGAGGTGGCGAGGTAGAGAATGCAAGGTTTATCTTTTGAACCTTGTCGTGAAAGAATTCAGCAAGGATCTGAGGAGATAATGAAGGGGGGGAGGGGGCACCTTGAGGAGAGAGTTCAATGTGGTGAAGACAAGTCGAGGGTTAGAGCCAAGAGAGTTGGTCAGTTGGATATAATAATCCTGTTTGGCACGTAAAAGAGCAGATTGGAAGGAGGTCAGCATGAACTTAAAGTGTAAGAAATCAGCAAGGGCCCGAGATTTCCGCCAGAGGCGTTCGGCGGAGCGGGTACAGGAACGTAGGTAGCGGATATTAGAAGTCAGCCAAGGTTGGGATTTTGTACGCCTTATAGGGCGGGTCATCAAAGGTGCAAGAGTGTCTAAGGCAGAGGATCGAGTATTGTTGTAAGAAGAAACAGCCTCGTTGACAGACGTGGATGGTGCCACAGTAGAGAGGAGGTTTGAAACATGGGAGGATAGAGATGAAGGGTCAATATCGTGAAGATTCCTAGATAAATTAGATAAGATAGGACGGGACTGGGAGGGAGGAGATTTAAGTGTGAAAGTTATAAGATGGTGATCAGAGAGGGGAAGATCAGAGGCAAGGAAACTAGAGGGTGAACAGTTGGAAGAGAAGATGAGGTCAAGACAGTGACCATTTTGATGAGTGGGGGAGGTGGAGCATAGTTGGAGATTAAAGGAGGATGTTAAAGCGAGTAACTTGGAAATATAAGAGTTGGAAGGATCATTAGCAGGAATATTAAAGTCACCAAGGATGAGAGAGGGGGAGGAAGGATCATGGAAGAAGGCAAGCCAGGCATCAAAGTCACTGAGAAAGGATGAAAGGGACTTATCAGGGGGACGATAAATGACCGCTATTCGAAGAGGCAGAGGAGAGAAAAGGTGGATAGAGTGGACTTCAAAGGAGGAAAAACAGTGAGATTGAGGTGGAAGAAGGGGTTGAAATATGGAGGAGGGAGAGAGAAGTAGTCCAACACCGCCCCCGCGACCAGCAGGGCGAGGAGTATGTGAAAAAAGATAACCGCCACGGCAAAGGGCTGCGACTGAAGCAGAGTCATCAGGGCAGAGCCAGGTTTCTGTTATGGCGAGCAGATGGAGGTGATGCGAGATAAAGAGGTCATGGATATAGGGGAGTTTGTTACAGATAGAGCGGGCATTCCATAGAGCGCAAGAGAAGGGCAGAGAAGAGGAGGGGAGTAGAGGAATAGAGATGAGGTTAGAGAGGTCACGGTGAGATCTGTAGGGTTGGGATAATAGTTGGTGAGGAGGGCCAGGATTGGGATTGATGTCACCGGCTGAGAGTAAGAGAAGGAGTAAAAGTGAGCAGAAGAGAGTAGGAGAGGTGTGGCCACGAAGGCGTCGAAGGCGAGAGGATAAAAGTGGGAGAAAACTGTGATGATAAAAGGTATAATTTAGACTTCGTTGAGCACGATGTTGTAAGTGCATGATTGTATTTCACTCTGTTTGGAAGTGTTTTTGGCTTGATTTGTCATCAATAAAAATATTGAAATATAAAACTCAATGCATATCATCCCAATACATTACATACAAACCCACAAACATTAACACCCCAGAATACACCCTCCCTATCTCAGACAGCATCAAAATTCTCGGAGTAACAATCGACCGTAACCTCTCACTTGAGACCCAAGTGAAATCCACCATAAAGAAAATGTTTTTCTCAATGTGGAAACTCAAACGCATGAAACCATTCTTCCCGAGACTACTGCAATGGAATCTATGCGGGTTGCAAGGACCAAATCATAAAGAAACTCCAGACCGCCCAAAACACAGCAGCTAGGCTCATACTTGGAAAAACACGTTTTGATAGCGCCAAACCACTCCGAGAAAAACTGCATTGGCTCCCAAAGAACGTATCACTTTCAAAATCTGCACGGCTGTTCATAAAATCATTTACGGCGAGGCACCAGGATACATGACAGACCTCATTGACCTGCCACTGAGAAACACCATAAAATCAACACGATCATACCTAAACCTCCACTACCCAAGCAGCAAAGGACTCAAATACTACTACTACTACTACTATTTAACATTTCTAGAGCGCTACAAAGTGTACGCAGCGCTGTACAAACACAGAAGAAAGACAGTCCCTGCTCAAAGAGCTTACAATCTAATAGACAAAAAGTAAAGCATTTAAATTTAAAATATTTAAGCAGTCAAGCACAAGAGAACAGTCACAGAAGGACAGAAGATGTTGAAGGGTGGTCAGTGTGATTAGGTGTAACTCTGGTTGGAGTAGTGGGAGAAGGTGATAGAAGAATAGAAATGGGTGAGGTAAAGTAATGAGTGGGTTGATAGGGAGGTTAAATAAGACATGTCACTCTAGGGGTGGGTGGGTAGAGGGGTAGGGTGGGTAGGATTAAGTCTAAAGCAGGAGAAGGTATTCTCTGCAGCCTATCTGTGAGATGGAAAATGCTCTCTGAAGCTGCTGCTATAAGTTGTTAGTTTTCTCTCCCTGAAAGAGATCCAAGCCACACCCACGAAGTTCAAACTGTCAGTGGGGAGGGTGAGGGGAGGAAATGGCAGTGCTTGATGAAAAAGAGAGCTCAGTTTGATAGGAGATATACTATAGGATGTCATTCTGAGGCCAGGCTAAGTCTAAAGCAGGAGAAGGTATTCTCTGCAGCCTATCTGTGAGATGGAAAATGCTCTCTGAAGCTGCTGCTATAAGTTGTTAGTTTTCTCTCCCTGAAAGAGATCCAAGCCACACCCACGAAGTTCAAACTGTCAGTGGGGACGGTGAGGGGAGGAAATGGCAGTGCTTGATGAAAAAGAGAGCTCAGTTTGATAGGAGATATACTATAGGATGTCATTCTGAGGCCAGGCTAAGTCTAAAGCAGGAGAAGGTATTCTCTGCAGCCTATCTGTGAGATGGAAAATGCTCTCTGAAGCTGCTGCTATAAGTTGTTAGTTTTCTCCCCCTGAAAGAGATCCAAGCCACACCAAATACAAATCCACTTATGCATCCAGCTTTTCCTACCTGAGCACACAACTGTGGAACGCACTACCAAAAGCAGTAAAAACTACATTTGACCACTTGAACTCCCGAAAAGCACTAAAAACAGATCTGTTCAGAAGGGCATACCCCACCGACCCAACATAAAAAACCTGGACATTTGCGACACAACGTAACCAAAGACCATAATGGACATATCCTAACTCTTCCTCTCCCTCTCTAAGTTCTCCCCAATTGTCTTTACCATACATGTACCTCATTCTACTATAATATCACCTTGATATTGCTCACACCTTGTATTTGTTCACACCGGACTCGGTTAGCGCCGTTTACAGTACTATGTAAGCCACATTGAGCCTGCAAAGAGGTGGGAAAATGTGGGATACAAATGCAACAACTAATAATGTAGTTTTCTGTAGTAAAATTTGTCTTACACAGGACAGTTTTGAACGTCAATCAAGCAAGGGGAACCGACACTTTATAGTGACACAGTTGTCCAATGGAAATGGAAAAGACTAAAACCTTCCCTGAGCTATGCTGTAACATTCTGATAGTTCCATTATATATTCTTGTATGTAGCCCAGCTTTCCAGAGGTGCAGAACTAGGAAGAGACATATGTTCAAGGTTTTCAATGTAGATCCTGATAGGAGAAAGGGAGATATGGAAAGGAAACAAATGAGATAATAGGAACAACTGCATTACTAAACATTAAGATGATACCTTTTTTACTGGACGTAACTTAATACATTTCTTGATTAGCTTTCAAAGGTTGCCCTTCTTCGTCAGATCGGAAATAAGCAAATGTTGGTAGATGACAGTATATGTAAGTGAAACATCAAAGCATTCCAGTGACAGTCTAACAGGATGGGGGTGGATAGGTGAGAGACAGGAAAAGTCGGGTGGATGAGGGACAGGGAGATATGCAAGGAGACAGGAGGGTGACAAAGCAGTACCGTTTTTCAAAGCAGTACATTTATATGGTTTATAATGGGGTAGAAAACCCAGATCTTTGTTAAATCCTGTCTGGTGGGTGTCAAAATATTTAATCATTCTGACTTCAAAGAAATTATGCTTTTAAAAATTGTTCAGCACATACACACATGTATGCACAAGTAAATGCACTGGTGAGGTATTCCCAGGGGTGGGGTGGGGTTGGAGAACAGAGTACATTTGCATACTTTTGGATTGTAAGTTTTCATCTCAAAATATCAGATTTGTGCATGTACTTTTCCCAAGTCAGATTTTCAAAGGGGAATGTTTCCCTTCAAAAACTGATGTAAAGTCTATGGATGGAAATTTTTTTAAAAATTTCTCCTTTGGAATCATTTAAAAAAGTATCTCCAGTATAAAACAGTGTTTTGAACAAAGAAATAGCTTTTTATTTAAACTGTCCAGATTTACAGCTGGTATGTGCACATGTTTACTCGAATTAAGTGGAGGCACTTCTAGGGGCGAGGTTAGTGTTTACATGAATACTTTATTACAAGCATATCTGCATAAAGTAAGCCAGGAAACATATGTATATTAAATGGTAGGTGTAAAAGTACATGTGCTTTCCATGGGATAATTTTTAAAGAGAAAGAATGCCTGTTATAAATTCCCCAAACCCTAACAAACTGCAAATCTGGAATCCTTGGACATTTGCTGAAATACCATACTATTTAGAAAATGTATAATTATACACAGCGTAAGTCATATAACTGCAATAAAAATTAATGAAAAATCCTAAAACTCTTGCTGTTATCACAGGAAATCAGATATCAGAAGCTTGGTCAGGCGTAAGCTCAGATGATGGTGGAAGCGGAGTTTTGAAATTGTAGTCTCCAGAAGCCATGTTCTCATCTTCTTCTTTCTTAGGATGACCAAACTGTAAGATCAGGTCACAGATCAGCATCTGTGCTTCTTCTGGATCAAAAAATCATTTAGGACATATATTACAAAAAGATACAAACCTTTGTTGGATTTACTTTTACAAAATAATTTGCATAACCAGATCAGACTTACACTATTTAGCTTTAAAATACAGTTTGCTTATGGCTATCTGCTCAGTGATTGAGAATAACTAGTTCATTTAAAATAGACTTTTGTGATTCTCAGCAGACGTGGAGGCAAGGCAGCAGCAGTAGCAAAAAAAAAAATCAAACAAAAATCCATATAAAAGAAAGGTTTTTATATTTTTACAGAAACTTTTAATATTCAATTTCATAAACTAAATTTTGGGATTAAACTTGGGATTCTTTAAAAAAATGTCACATTACTTTAGCTCATAGCTTTGAAAATGACAAACTTGCAAAAAGAAAAAAAATATCTAACTAGGCTTGTTACTGTGGTCAGGATCGATCAAATTACAAGATGACTGGAGAAGGCCAATGACTATGGACAGCAAGAAATGCAGCAACATTTCCAGGAAAGATGAACAAAACAGAATTAGTGGACCCTGTGCAAAGATGACAATAGGACAATTGCAGCAAAGTTTTAGGTCATAAAATAGCCGTTTCTGCCCTCTCTATAATTCGGTTAATAAAACTGCCAAACATCAGTTCTACTTCTCATGTACTGAGAATTCCTTAGACCAATCTAAATAGCTCCACAACTATACCTAACATTTTTTTTCAGCAGAAATCTTCACTACAACCTTTATCAATAAAACAAATGATTTTTATGTTTAAACATTTTTTATTGAACAGCAATAAAATAATACAACCATATTCTTGAGCAAATTGTTCATTATCTGATTGTTCTCCCCCCCCCCCCCATTGCATTCCCTCCCCCTCCCCCCTCAACCCTCTTGTACAAAATCATTATCCAACATACATGAATGAAATCAGGTCCAAATGAAGTTCTCGGTTGAAATCCAAAGTAATTCAGGTACAGTGATGAGGGAGGTCAGGGTTCTTGGACCTTCCCCCATCAAACCAGGTTAATCCCCCATTGGAAAACTAAGTAGCTTGAACTTGTAGTTTATACAAATCTTTGTGCTGCCATATGGCTATCTCTTGTCTTCAATGGTTCATTCTCCTCAATGATTCTCTCACCACTCATGTAATCCCCCCTGGTCCCCCCACCCTCCATCCCCCATTTTCCACCCATGCCGATGACTACCCCAATCATCTACCATCCACTACAGCACCCTAAGGATTAAATTCCTACTCCTAGGGTTCAAAGAATCTAAGTATATGCCCATATTTTCAGGAATGTAATTCTTTTTTGGGGGCCACTCCTAGCTTCTTTTGCCTCCCACACCACCAGTTGATGAATTAGATTCCGCCAATGCCAATATTCTGGGCCCGTATCTGTTGTCCAATATTGCAGAATGCATTTCTTTGCCAGCAACGTTAATTTGCAGAATAATAGGCTGCCCCTTGATATCACTCCCCTGACTGATCCTGGGAGGTTCAGCAACAGCTGCCAGGGTGTGCATGCTACCTGCTGACCCATTAGAATAATCAAATAGTGAGCTATTTTCCCCCAAAATGCTTTAAGTTTTCTGCAACTCCAGAAACCATGGTAAAAGGAATTTTCTGCACCCCACACCTCCTGCATACTGCCGATTGTATCCCCCCAAACTTCACCAGCTGTACTTGAGTCATGTAAGCTCTATGGATAAATCGGAAGGCACATTCCCTATATTGTGCTCCACTTATCAATCTGAGAGTCCTTTTCAGCTGCTTATTAATATCCCATGTTGCTAGGCTGACTCCGAGATATTTTTTCCAACGTTCTTTTAAGTGTGTTACATTTTTTAGTTTGTTTTCCTCCCACAGGGCCCTATATAATCCTGAAATGGAGGGACTTGTCTCTGAGATTTTTTCAAAAAATTTTTTAATCTTTGCTCCCAATTTCTGTGCAAGTCTATCCTTATTCACAGACTGAACAAAGTGCTTTAATTGACAAAAGGCATATGTGTCTCCCCATTGCATAGCGTCTGCCCCCATCAACTGCTCTAGAGTTTGAATCTCCCATTTCACCTAGTATATCGCCTAAGCTTATCAGTCCACGTTCTTCCCATCGGCGAAAAACTGCATTCTCTATACCCGCCTCAAACAGTGGGTTCCCCCTAATAGGTAGGAGTTCTGTTGCTCCAGTTCATATACCTAGTCTTTTCTCCAAAAATTTCCACGCCTTCCTCAGAGGACATAGCAGCAGATTGTGCCGATATCTTACAGGTATTTGAGTTTTCTCTATTTGTACCAAAGCTTGTGGTCGTAAAGGTGCAAACAAGGTCTCTTCAGTCTCAAGAGGCGTGTAGTAGTTGGTACCAAAAATCCAGTCTTTAATAAATCTTAACAGGCAGGCCATATTATACTGCTCCAGAACTGGTAATCCCAACCCCCCTTGTTGCCATCCCCCAACATCCATTGGTATTTCATCTTTGCTTTCTTGTTTGCCCAACAAAACTTCACTACCAACCGATTAAAGACTCAAAGATCTTTGCGCAATAAACATATGGGTATTGTTTGCAGTACATAAGTAATGCCACACTGGGAAAAGACCAAAGGTCCATCGAGCCCAGCATCCTGTCCACGGCAGCGGCCAATCCAGGCCAAGGGCACTTGGCGAGCTTCCCAAATGTACAAACATTCTATACATGTTATTCCTGGAATTGTGGATTCTTCCCAGTCCATTTAGTAGCGGTTTAGGACTTGTCCGTTAGGAAACCGTATACCCCTTTTAAACTCTGCTAAGCTAACCGCCTTCACCACGTTCTCCGCAACGAATTCCAGAGTTTAATTATGCGTTGGGTGAAGAAACATTTTCTCCGATTTGTTTTAAATTTACTACACGGTAGTTCATCGCTGCCCCCTAGTCCTAGTATTTTTGGAAAGCGTGAACAGACGCTTCACATCCACCTGTTCCACTCCACTCAATATTTTATATACCTCTATCATGTCTCCCCTCAGCCGTCTCTTCTCCAAGCTGAAAAGCCCTAGGCCTCCTTAGTCTTTCTTCATAGGGAAGTCGTCCCATCCCCGCTATCATTTTAGTCGCCCTTCGCTGCACCTTTTCCAATTCTACTATATCTTTCTTGAGATGCGGCGACCAGAACTGAACACAGTACTCAAGGTGCGGTTGCACCATGGAGGTGATACAATGGCATTATAACATCCTTACACCTGTTTTCCATACCTTTCCTAACAATACCACACATTCTATTCACTTTCCTAGCCGCAGCAGCACACTGAGCAGAAGGTTTCAGTGTATTATCGATGACGACACCCAGATCCCTTTCTTGGTCCCATAACTCCTAACGTGGAACCTTGCATGAACGTAGCTATAATTCGGTTCTTTTTTTCCCACATGCATCATCTTGCACTTGCTCACATTAACGTCATCTGCCATTTTGCGCCGCCCAGTCTCCCAGCTCTTGTAAGGTCCTTCTGTAATTTTTCACAATCCTGTCGCGAGTTAGCGGACTTTGAATAACTTTGTGTCATCAGCCAATTTAATTACTCTCGCTAGTTAATCCCATGCTCTAAATCATTTATAAATATGTTAAATAAGCAGCGGTCCTAGCACAGACCCCTGAGGAACCCCACTAACTACCCTTCTCCATTGTGATACTGCCCAATTTAACCCCACTCTCTGTTTCCTATCCTTCAACCAGTTTTTAATTCCACAATAGGACCTTTCCTCCTATCCCATGACCCTCCAATTTCCTCTGTAGCCTTTCATGAGGTACCTTGTCAAACGCCTTTTGAAAATCCAGATACACAATATCAACCAGCTCCCCTTTGTCCACATGTTTGTTAACTCCTTCAAAGAATTGATGTAATTGGTCAGGGGCAAGATTTCCCCACACAAAAAGCCGTGCTGACTTGGGTCCTAGTAATCCATGTCCCTCGATATGCTCTGTAAATTTGTTTTTGATAATAGTCTCTACCATTTTCCCTGGCACCGACGTCAGACTCACCGGGCCATAATTTCCCGGATCTCCCCTGGAACCTTTTTAAAAAAATAGGCGTTATATTGGCCACCCTCCAATCTTACCGGTACCGACGCTCGCTTTTAAGGATAAATTGCATATCACTAGCAGTAGCTCCGCAAGCTCATTTTTCAGTTCTACAGGACTCTAGGATGAATCCCATCGGTTCAGGAGATTTGCTACTCTTCAGTTTGCCGAACGGCCCCATTACGTCCTCCAGGTTTACCGTGAAGTCAGTAAGTTTTCTCCGACTCGTCCGCTTGAAATATCATTTCCGCCACCGGTATCCTTCCCAATCTTTCCTCGGTGACGACCGAAGCAAAGAATTCTTTTGCCGGCTTCCTGCTTTAATATACCGAAAAAAGTTTTTTACTATGTTTTTTTTGCCTCTAATGCGATCTTTTTTTCGTAATCCCTCTTGGACTTCTGTATCTGCGCCTGCCTTTGCTTTGAGCACGCCTTATGCTGCTTCTTGTTATTTTCAGACGGTTCCTTCTTTTCCATTTTCTGAAGGCATTTCTTTTAGCCCTAATAGCTTCCTTCACCTCACTTTTCAACCAGGCCGGCTGTCTTTTGGAGTTCCGTCTTTCTTTTCTAATTAGTGGAATATGTTTGCCACTGGCCCTCCAGGATGGTATCTTTGAACAGCGTCCATGCCTGTTGTACAGTTTTACCCTCTCAGTTGTCCCCCTAAGTTTTTTTTCCACCGTTCTTTCTCATTTTATCATAGTCTCCTTTTTAAAGTTAAATGCTAACGTATTTGAATTCCTGTGTATAGTTACTTCAAGGTTGATATTAAAACTGATCATATTATGATCACTGTTATCAAGCGGCCCCAGTACCATAACGTCCCTCACCAGATCATGCACTCTACTAAGGACCAAGTCTAGAATTTTTCCTTCTCTCGTCGGCTCCTGCACTAGCTGCTCCATAAAACTGTCCTTGATTTCATCAAGGAATTGTACCTCTCTAGCGTGTCCCAATGGTACATTTACCCAGTCTATATTTGGATAATTGAAGTCACCCATTATTATCACATTGCCCATTTTGTTTGCGTCTCTGATTTCTTTTATCATTTCTGCGTCTACCTGCTCATCCTGGCGAGGTGAACGGTAGTACACTCCTATCACCGTCCTTTTCCCTTTTATACATGGAATTTCAACCCACAATGATTCAAAGGTGTGATTGGTGTCCTGCTGGGAGTATGATCATTCGAATTAGACATATTGTGCCTATTAAGGGCAGTTGTAGTAAATTCCAGCTCTCTAGCTGCTGTTTAGTCTGGTCCAGCAATAAGGGAATGTTAGCCTTCATAGAGGTCTTAGGAGTCAACATAATTCCCAGATATGTGAACCTGCCCGTCGCCCATCTAAGAGGAAAACTTCCCTGCCATACCTCATTTATGTTTACTTTGCTAGCTAAAGCCTCAGATTTCTCTAGATTTAATTTAAACCCTGAGTAGGCCCCAAATTCAATCCCCTGTATTTAATATTTGCCTAACATACTGCTGGGCCTCTGGAACCGTTTCGCATATTTTAGTTCCAGACTGGTGAAATATTTTCAACTTAGGCTGGGTACATCGCGCAAATTTTAATTTTGTGTTTCACCAGTCCGGCGGAAGGCCTTCCGTTGCGCTTGCCACCGTGATTGATATGTCTTGGAAGCAAAGGATCTTTTGGTTTTTTATTTCAGGTCTGGCTCCACTCTGGACAGCCTGCCTAATTGCCGCTTTTTTTGGGCAAAATTGAGCACCCAGCAGATCACAACTCGGGGCCTATTTTCGTTCTGCTGGCGCAGGGGTCCCACACAATTAGCTCGTTCTATTATCAATGGCCCCATATCCACAGGCAGCTTAAGCTCGTTTACCAGCCAGTCCTCCAAAAATGAGCGGTAGGTCCCGATCGCTTAATTCCTCAGGTATCCCCACAAAGCGCAGATTATTACGTCGGGGACCGGTTTCTCTAGGTCCTCAAGTTTTTTCCGCCTGTGTTTCTACCAGCTTTAACATTTTAGCGTACTTTGCTCCATGGCTGAGACTTGATCCTCCAAAGGCCCATTCGTTGTTGGAAACCTGCCATGTCTTGGCTGAGTTGGGTCATATTGTCCTTTATTCCTTCCAGTTTTTGGTCCAGCCCCTGTAGTTCCTATCCAGTATACCTTCTAGAGGCAGCTGTTACCTCTCCAACTATTTCTGCAGTCCATGCGGAGCTAACCGCTGATCCGATGGACTTGCAGGGGCCGCCATTTTGTCTTCCCCAGCTCTGCCTCTGTCTTTATCTTTTTCTCAGAGTTTTCGCCGCCATCACCAGCTCAAAATTCTCCGCTCACAGCTTTCCAGCAGTAAGGGTAGGATTCCCGGACAGAAACGCGATGATCTTTCCCGTTTTTGTAAGTTTTAGCGCAGATGAATGCGGGATTAGGCACGGAGCAAATCTGTTAGCGACCGCTCGCGTGCATTGCGTCACGTGACTCCCAAAACAATGATTTTTTGTAACCCATACATTTAAGATAATGCGGGATATAAATTTTGTAAATAATTAATTAATATACAATTCATATTTCCTCTGACCAAAGCTCAGCTCCCCTTGATTCCACATTTTATTTGTCACGTTTTCCAAAAGCAGGAACTAGGTTTGTGAGCCCTTGGGCCACTGCTGAGGAGCGGCAGTGGCAGGCAAAACCACCCCACACCAGGACCAGATAGAACTCAGACAGGAACAGCAAGACTTCACCTGCACTAGCCACCCTTCCCCAGGAGTTGAGCCCCTGGCTGCAGGGCGGCCGACAGGACTTACAGGACAGGGTAGGAACTGGAAGCTGCAAGCAGCCACTAAAACAGGGAACAAACACTGACAAACACGAGACAGAACTGAAAGCTGCCAGGCAGCCACTGAACAAGAAACATAGACAAACAGAAACTAAACACAAAAGACAGACAAGGAACAAGTCTAGGAAACAAACAATAACCCTAAGCTAAACTACACACAGACTAACTAGCATCAGACACGGAACTAGAATAAAACCAAGCTAGGCAGAAGTGCAACAAACCAAGGCCTTAGGCGATGCAAAGGCAAAGCAGAGAGTTTCCAAATGGCTAATAAGCCAGGCAGCAGCTGAGATTCAGCTGCAGCAATCACCAAGCAGCTACAGGTGCTGTGCAGGCTCAAACAAGACAAGCAAGTCTGGCAGGCCGGAAGATCCGGACTGGAATGAAGTCTGGAACGGGAAACAGCACACAGACAATCCCATACAGCCACCAGGCCTGGCCACCAGGGGTGCAAGATGACTGAGAGCCTGAAACCAGGGCACAACCGTGACATTATTCATGGAGAAATGCTTCTACATCCAAACCCCTCTGTCTTTACTCCCACTGATGACGATATTCATTACAGTACTCTCACATCATTCAATCTTTCGTCAATCCCAGGGCCATGCCAACACGGTAAGCGAGGTAAGCACGGCAGGAGGGCACCGTCCTCTGGGGGGCGCCCCCCCGCGCCATGCTTACCTTGCCTTCTCCCATGTCCCAACTGCCCGCCGTCTTCTCCCCCCCCCCCAAGATCCCTTTTAAATTTACCTCCGGCAGCAAACGAAGGCGCAGAGCAGCGTCAGTGAAGGAGGCGGCCGCTCCCGACGTCTCTACTAGTCTTCCCTTCGCTTAGTGTTCCGCCTTCTTTTGACGTCAAGGAAATGACGTCAGAAGAAGGCGGGACATAGAGCGAAGGGAAGACTAGAGACGTCGGGAGCGCCGCCTCCACTGATGCTGCGCTGTGCCTTCGTTCGCTGCCGGAGGTAAATTTAAAAGGGATCTTGGGGGGGGAGAAGAGGGCGGGCAGTTGGGACATGGCCCAGGAAGCGGGAGGGCAGCGATCACCTTCAAGGGGGGGGGGGGCGCAACTGCAAGGGGGGGGCGCCAACTGATCATCTGCAGGGGGGGCGCCACAGACCCTTGGCATGGCCTTGGTCAATCCTAACTGTAGAGAAATCTTTGAATGATATGAAGGCTACACCATCCCTTCTGGATGCTGCTTCCTATTACTTTGTGCAAAAATTTAATAGCCACCTGGCATTTATTCATTCCATAATTCATTACTCTAACTATTGCCCGATCTCTCACCTACCCTTCATTTCAAAAAATTTTGGAGAAAAGTAGTTACACACCAACTAATTCAATGTATTACATCCAAGGCAGACTGACTTTGGGGTATTTTGTAACACAGGCCTTACAAATCACATCAAATTGACAACAGCTGACGAGAAAAATATCATAAGAACATAAGAGTTTGCCATACAGGGACAGACCAAAGGTCAATCAAGCCCAGCATCCCGTTTCCAACAGTGGCCAACCCAGTTCACAAGTACCCGGCAAGATCCCAAAACAGTACAATACATTTTATGGTGCCCATCTTAGAAATAAGCAGTGGATTTTCCCCAAGGCCATTTCAACAATGGCTTATGGACTTTTCCTTTAGGAAGCCATCCAAACCTTTTTTTAAACCCCACTAAGCTATCGGCCCCTACAACGTTCTCTGGCAAAGAATTCCAGAGTTTAATTACACGTTGCGTGAACAAATATTTTCTCCGATTTGTTTTAAAATTACTACTTTGTAGCCTCATTGCATGCCCCCTAGTCCCAGTACTTTTTGGAAAGAGCGATATTTGAATGCTATGAGCTTTTCTGTCCACAGGAATAACCTCCATTCTTCCTTTCTTTTGATGCCCTGATACATTTTGCAAGGCTATATATTAGCTCCTAGTCTCTTTAATATTTTTTCTGGCTCTTCTATCTTTTTTTTGGCCCAGTCAATAGGTTTTACACCATTTCTTTATATCTGTGATGTTCAGCAACATTCAATCTTTTTGAAACACATCCATTCCATGGAATTTTAGATAACGTTTCCACTATTGTTAACTGGCTCAAAACAACAGATCAAAACTCAGCTTAGAAAACATTGAAGAAGTAATCAATTTTAGGAAATGTACATGGTGCTCATTTTCAAAGCAAATAGACTTACAAAGTTACGTGGAGGGGCATAATCGAAAGGGACGCCCACGTTTTTGCTGAGGACGTCCTCGCAAAACATCCCAGTGGAGGGGTGGGGAAACCCATATTATCAAAACAAGATGGACGTCCATCTTTCATTTCGATAATACGGTCGGGGATGCCCAAATCCTGAAATTTAGGTCTTCCTTAGAGATGGTCGTCCCTAGACTTGGTCGTTTCTGATTTTCGGCGATAATGGAAACCAAGAACGCCCATCTCAGAAATGACCAAATGCAAGCCCTTTGGTAGTGGGAGGAACCAGCATTCGTAGTGCACTGGTACCCCTCACATGCCAGGACACCAACTGGGCACCCTAGGGGGCACTGCAGTGGACTTCACAAATTGCTCCCAAGTGCATAGCTCCCTTACCTTGTGTGCTGAGCCCCCCAAATCCCCACAAAACCCACTACCCCCCAACTGTACACCACTACCATAGCCCTTACGGGTGAAGGGGCACCCAGATGCGGGTACAGTGGGCTTGTGGTGGGTTACCCCAAGTGTAACAGGTGGGGAGGGATGGGCCTGGGTCCGCCTGCCTGAAGTGCATTGCCACCCACTAAAACTGCTCCAGGGACCTGCATATTGCTGTGGATGGACCTGAGTATGGCATTTGAGGCTGGCAAAAAATATTTTTAAACATGTTTTTTTAGGTGGGAGGGGATTAGTGACCATTGGGGGAGTAAGGGGAGGTCATCCCCGATTCTCTTCGGTGGTCATCTGGTCAGTGCGGCACCTTTTTGTTGCTTGGTCATAAAAAAACAGGACCAGGTAAAGTCTTCCAAGTGCTCGTCAGGGACGCCCTTTTTTTTCCATTATGGGTCAAGGACGTCCATGTGCTAGGCACGCCCAAGTCCTGCCTTCGCTACGCTTCTGACACGCCCCCGTGAACTTTGAGCATCCCCGCGATGGAAAGCAGTTGGGATAGCCAAAATCAGCTTCGATTATATCGATTGGGCGATCGTGTGAGAAGGACGCCTATCTTCCGACTTGTGTCGAAAGATGGGCGTCCTTCTCTTTCGAAAATGAGCCTGAAAGTAATATTTGTAAGTCTATGTGCTTTGAAAATGATCATGGCAATCTCTTTTACATTATAATCCAGTCTGATATTCCATCAATATTTACTAGTTCGAGTGAATTACAGCTTTAAGATTCTAGAGTCAATTTGTCTAGGAATGCCGGTACTATAAGACCAATAGCTTAAAAATATTAAGCACTACTTGATAAACCAAATTTATAGTACTGATAGGTTTTTAACTTTTTCCAGAACCCCAAATAATTTCTATAAAGTCTTGCACAATTGGTATGGAGTTCCACATTGCCATCATTTGATATGACAGAGAGGCGGTAAACTGATTTACAGACTTCAGCCATAGATTAATGAACGTATTACGAGTGTTTTTGAACCACTGAGCAGAGTAACTAAATCCGTTTGATAATTTGGAGCTTCACCCATCAATACCTTAAATACTGATATTCCTACTTTAAATTGTATTCATGCCTCTACCGAAAGCCAGTGCAGCTTGGAATAGAAAGCATTCACAGAACTGTATCTTTTCAATCCCAAAATTAGCCTAATATATGGATACATAGGCATCTTATTCCTGTAGTATCCTCAGTATGAATTTCAGGTATTGTCATAGATCAAACTTACTTTCTGCTCATACATCTCAACCATAAAAGAATATTTTGGTTGCAGCTGATTCAAACTTTACATCCCATTTTGCATATTCCTGCCATTCACACACTGACCACTGCATTGTCGTCAGCCTTTTAGACTATGGAAACAATCTTTTTTAAGGACTCAAAACCTCATCTATTAAAACAACTAGGAAAAAATGCCCGTTTCTGAGCGGAATGAAATGGGGCGCTAGCAAGGGGCCCCCTCCCTCCGTCCCTCGAAGCTTACTTGCCTTGTTCGCTGTGGGCCGTTTTGGCCCTGGAGGTGTCAATAGCTCCGCCCTCGACGTCATGACGTTTTGACGCGTCATGACGTTTTGAGCTCGAGGGCGGTGCAGACACTCCAGGGCACACCGGATATCTCGGGCGCCTCAACTTCCGTGGAGGCTTCAGAACGTTGGGGTGCCTTTTATATATATAGATTATAATTAAAAATACTGCAGTTAAACAGATTCACAAAGCTAGAACATACGTACATAAGTATTGCCCATACTGGGACAGACCACAGGTCCATCAAGCCCAGCATCCTGTTTCCAACAGTGCCAGGTCACAAATACCTGGCACGATCCCAAAAAGTACAAAACATTTTTACACTGCTTATCCCAGATATAGTTGATTTTCCCCAAGTCCATTAAATAACGGTCTATGGACTTTTCCTTAGGAAGTCGTCCAAACTTTTTAAAACTCCGCTAAGCTAACTGCCTTTACCACATTCTCTGACAACGAATTCCAGTAGTTTGATTACACGTTGAGTGAAGAAAAAGTATCTCCGATTCGTTTTACCTTTACTACATTGTAGCTTCATCGCATGCCCCCTAGTCCTAGTATTTTTGGAAAGCTGAACAGACGCTTCACTTCTACCCGTTCAACGCCACTCATTATTTTATTAGACCCTCTATCATATCTCCCCTCAGCCACCTTTTCTCCAAACTGAAGAGCCCTAGCCGCTCTAGCTTTTCCTCATAGGGAAGTCGTCCCATCCCTTTTATCATTTTTGTCGCCCTTCTCTGTACCTTTTCCAATTCCCCTATATCTTTTTTGAGATGTGGCAACCAGAATTGGAATACAATATTCGAGGTGGCAGTCGCACCAGTGGAGCGATACAAAGGCATTATCAAATCCTCATTTTTGTTTTCCATTCCTTTCCTAATAATAACCTACATTCTATTTGCTTCTTAGCCGCAGCAGCACACTGAGCAGAAGGTTTCAACGTATCATCAGCGACGACACCTAGATCCTTTCTTGGTCCGTGACTCCTAACGTGGAACCTTGCATGACGTAGCTATAATTTCGGGTTCCTCTTTCCCACATGCATCACTTTGCATTTGCTCACACTAAACGTCATTTGCCATTTAGATGCCGTGTCTCCCAGTCTCATAAGGTCCTCTTGTAATTTTTCACAATCCTCCCGTGATTTCATGACTTTGAATAACTTGGTGTCATCAGCAAATTTAATTACCTCACTAGTACTCCTATCTCTAGGTCATTTATAAATATGTTAAAAAAGAAGCAGTCCCAGCACAGACGCCTGGGGAACCCCACTAATTACCCTTCTCCATTGAGAATGCTAACCATTTAACCCTACTTTCTGTTTTTTTATCTTTTAACCAGTTTTTAATCCACAATAGAACACTACCTCCTATCCCATGACTCTCCAATTTCCTCTGGAGTCTTTCATGAGGTACTTTGTCAAACGCCTTCTGAAAATCCAGATACACAATATCAACCGGCTCACCCTTTATCCACATGTTTGTTTCACCCCTTCAAAGAAATGCAGTAGATTGGTGAGTCAATATTTCCCTTCACTAATCCATGTTGACTTTGTCTCATTAATCCATGCTTTTGAATATGCTCTGTAATTTTGTTGTATACAATAGTCTCTACCATTTTGCCCGGCACCGACGTCAGACTATAATTTCCGGATCTCCTCTGGAACCTTTTTTTAAAAATCAGCGTTACATTGGCCATCCTCCAATCTTCTGGTACCACACTCGATTTTATGGATAAATTACATATTTCTAACAATAGCTCTGCAGCTCATTTTTCATTTCTATCAGTACTCTGGGATGAATACCATCCGGTCTAGGAGATTTATTACTCTTCAGTTTGTAAACTGCCCCATTACATCCTCCAGGTTTACAGTTAAGTTTCTCCGACCGTCAGCTCGAATACCATTTCCGGCACCGGTATCCCACCCAAATTTTCCTCAGTGAAGACCGAAGCAACAAGAACCTGCATTTAATCTCTCTGCTATGGCTTTGTCTCCCTGATCGACCCTTTTACTCCTTGGTCATCTAGTGGTCCAACCGCTTCTTTGCAGGCTTCTGCTTTTAATATACATAAAAAAAAAATTTTTACTATGTGTTTTTGCCTCCAACGCAATCTTTTTTTCGAAGTTCCTCTTAGCCTTCCTTATCAGCGCTTTGCATTTGACTTGACATTCCATATGCTGTTTCTTATTATTTTCAGAGTCGGTTCCTTCTTCCATTTTCTAATAGCTTCTTCACCTCACTTTTTAACCACGCCGGCTGTCGTTTGCCTTCCGTCCTCCTTTTTTAATACACGGAATATTTGGCCTGGGCTTCCAGATGGTGTTTTTGAACAGCATCCATGCCTGATGTAAATTTTGACCCTCGCAGCCGCCTCCTCTAAGTTTTTTTTTCTACCGTTCTTATCATAGTCTCCTTTTTTAAAGTTAAAGGCTAACGTATTTGATTTCTTATGTATACTTACTTCAAAGCTAATATCAAATCCGATCATTATTTTGATCACTGTTATCAAGTGGCCCCCAGCACCATTACCTCCCGCACCAGATCATGCGTGCCACTAAGGATTAGGTCTAGAATTTTTACTTCTCTTGTCAGCTCCTGTACCAGCTGCTCCATAAAGCAGTCCTTGAGTTTCATCAAGGAATTTTACCTCCCTAGCATACCCGATGTTACATTTACCTAGTCAATATCAGGGTATTTGAAATCACCCATTGTCGTGTTGGCCCAGCTTGTTTGTGTCCCTAATTTCCTTTAACATTTCTGCATCCGTCTATTCATCCTGGCCAGGCAGATGGTAGTACACTCCTATCAACTATCCTTTTACCCTTTACACAAGGAATTTCAATCCACAGTGATTCCAAGAAGTGTTTTGTTTTCCTGCAGAAATTTTCAATCTATTTGGTTCAAGGCTCTCCTTAATATACAATGCTACCCCTCCACCAATTCGAACCACCCATCACTATGATATGTTTTGTACCCCGATATGACAGTGTCCCACTGGTTTATCCTCCTTCCACCAGGTCTCAGAGATGCCTATTATATCTATTTATTTTTATTTATTTATTTAGGTTGCATTTGTATCCCACATTTTCCCACCTATTTGCGGGCTCAGTGTGGCTTACAATACCTTGTGAAGGAGGGAAATACATTGGTTACAATACGATTATGGGGTTACTTGTGAGGAGTTATGGGAAGACAAAGTCAAGTCAAAAATCGTGAGGGCGTGGAAACCATGTGAAGTTACAGTGGGGGAAAAGATAGGCGATAGAACAATTTCAAGAGAACATAGGGTATAACATTGTATCTGTGGTTGGAGTTTGAAGTGTGGTGACATGCGGGGTGAGAGTAGTTCAGAAGGGAGTGTATTGATGCATTTCTATTAGTATGTATGGACTTCATGTGTTTTGATCCTTACAATAAATTTTCTCGAAGAGATGAGTCTTCAGTTGTTTGCGGAAGTCGGTTAATTCGTAGATCATTTTCAGGTTGCGTGGTAGTGTATTCTAGAACTGCATGCTCATATAAGAGAAGGTTGATGCATGCAATACTTTGTATTTTATGCCTTTGCAATTAGGGAAGTGGAGATTGAGGAAGGTTCTGGATGATCTTTTAGCGTTTCTGGGTGGCAGGTCTATTAAGTCAGACATGTATGCAAGGGCTTCACCGTGGATGATTTGTGGACCAAGGTGCATACCTTAAAGGTGATTCGTTCCTTGAGTTGGGAGCCAGTGTAGTTTCTCACGCAAGGGTTTTGCGCTTTCGTATTTTGGTTTCATTTTTAATTTTAATTTTTCATTTAGTGCAATATATTCTAACTCTCCCATCTTATTTCTTAGGCTCCTGGCATTCGCATATAGACATTTCAAACTGTTTGTTGTTCCTGTTTATATCATGCTTAGTACTTGACAGTATTAATTTTTTTTTTTTTTTTTTTTTAATATCTTTATTGGTGCCAGAAGGAAAGTGAACACATAATACATTTCTGAACATGAAAACTCTATACATACACAGTCCAAAATATATGCAGACATTCTTTCCATCATTACTTTCCAAAAATGACCAACGCTCCTTATAGGACCATTCATATCTACACCCCATCTGACTTTTCTCATTTTTTATAGAAATGCCTTCCCCACCCCTCTCCCCCCTCCCCTTCCCCCCTCAGGTACCTCTTAATGAGTTCAGAGGTGTTGGTGGATTGTATTAAGGATCCACCATGCTCTCCAAGCTACATAGCTGTGTGTATGTTTTCCACAATCCCTGATACACTCTCTGTTTGTTTTTGGATGTCAGCTTGTACTGCAACGCTACCCACTCCGCCATCTCCCCCATCAACTGGTGCCAATGCTACACAGATGGCGGAGACGGCTGCGCCCAAGCCTGCAATATGCATTTTTTAACCAAGAGAATTGCGAGGAGAGCAAACCGGCTCTGCGCTTCTAAAAGACCTTCCTCCCTCAACTGTTCTGACTCTCCCAGCAACAAAACCGAGAAGGACCATTCAAATGGTTTGGCTATAACTTTTTCAATGGTTTCTAGTGCATGTGTCCAAAGCTCTGCCAGGGTCGGGCACTCCACAAAAGAATGAACAAATGTGCCAGTTCCTCCCTGACATTTGACACATCTATCATCTGCCCATAGTCCCATTTCCTTCCCACGTTGGTGGGTAATGTACACCCTGTGCAATACTCTGAATTGAATGTCCTGCAGCGCCGCGTTTGGTGTAATACTATGGAGTTTGTCGAAAGCCTTCCCCTAGCCTTCCTGTGTGATATTTTCTCCAAGTATATCGCTCCACCCCTTCGCCAACCGCGTCAGTGGCTGAGTTCTTTATGAGCGTCCATGTGTTTTATACCACTGGGACACCCATTCAACTTCGACGGGGTCAACAAAACACTTTATCCAACCCCGTGAACCGAACTGGGGAGCCTACTGCCCATGTCAGTTTCTGATAATAGTCCCGTACCTGCAAGTACTGAAAAAATTGTTTATTATTGAGATGCCATGTGTTTTTAACGTGCTCAAAAGATGGGAAAGCCTGATTTCCTAACTGTACCAACTGCCCTATATACTTGCAACCCTCTTCTACCCACGCTTCAAAGTTACTTTTCCCTAGCCCTGCCGGGAACGCTGGTTTTCTCGACCAACGAGAAAAAAGGATAATTCTTTCCCCCACCTCCTATCACTCCCCTCCACCATCTCCAAGCCTTCCCCAGCGCTTTTAAGAAAGGATTCCTGCGATAACGCGAGACAGTATTAATTTGTAATCTTTTGTCTGATTTTTATTTAAGGACACCTGATCTACTACATTCTCTTTTGCAACCTCACTATCAGGATACCCTAGCTTCCCTGTTTTGGTGATATCTTTGAAAGATACCTTATCCCGAACCATGCGCTTTTGAGCGACTGTCGGCCTTCCCCCCGTTTCTAGTTTAAAAGCTGCTCTATTTCCTTTTTAAATGTCTAAACTGACTTTGCTAAATAAGTAATTTAACCAAAAAACACAATACAATACACCTATTCAACCCCAAGTTTACCTTTTCCCACGTTTAAATGTAATTTCCAGCAGGTAAGATACACCAGTTAAGTTTTCCTCCCCTCAGCAGGTCCTCTTTCAGCACTTCTTCAGTACTTCAAATGCATGCTGATGTAGAGTGTGTGGATATGAGCATAGCATTCTGGAAAACCTTTCTCCCAAAAGATTCCAAAATCCTCGCCTCTCTCCCTGAGGGCACCAAGGAGTGCATCTTAGAGCATTTGTCCCTTTTGAGAGCAGATTCGATGACCACAGAATGGTGCGGCTGCTGGAGTTTCTTGAATTCAGAAGCCTTCTGGACTCTATCCAGCCGACATTCAAAGTGATGACCACAGAATGGTGCGGCTGCTGGAGTTTCTTGAATTCAGAAGCCTTCTGGACTCTATCCAGCCGACATTCAAAGTGATAATGCGCAAGAGCCTCTGCTGCCTGCTAACTAACGCCTATCCCCCGATTTTCAGTGGCACTAAAGCGGGCCCCAGAAAAACAAGCAGGCAGGTCAGGGGCGGTACAGGGGGAAGCATTAGGGAGGAGTCGAGGGTTATGCAGCTGCTAGCAATATTCAGTGCCAGGACCCTCATAGCTAAGCAGGCTCCGGCAACGAATATTGTCCGAGACCTGCATAACTATATTTTACCTTTAAAGCCCCCCGAATCTCATTCCTAAATTCCAAAAAAGTCGCCCACCCCTCCCCCTGCCCTCAGGAATTAAAGGCCCTCCCCTCCCCCAGAATCCCCAGACCCCCCTTCCAGGTCTAGGTACATATCAAGTGAAATCAAAAACAAACATATTGTCACCGTGGAAATCAGGCTACGGAGTACGCAAGGATCACCACTATCACTGATCCTTTTCAATCTCATGATGACTCCACTAGCCAAGACCTTATCCACCCATTTATCTACGCTGACGACGTAACATTATACATCCGCTACAAACATGACCTGGCAGAAATTACTAATGAAATCAAGCTCAGCTTAAACATCATGAACTCATGGGCAAATGCATTCCAACTAAAACTCAATACAGAAAAAACACACTGTCTCATCATCTCATTGCAATACAATACATACAAACCCACAAACATCAACACCCCAGGATACACCCTCCCAATCTCAGACAGCCTGAAAATTCTCGGAGTAACAATCAACCGTAACCTACCACTAGAGACCTAAGCGAAATCCACCATAAAGAAAATGTTTTTCTCAATGTGGAAACTCAAACGAATGAAACCATTCTTCCCGAGGGAAATATTTCGCAACCTGATACAGTCAATGGTACTAAGCCACGCAGACTACTGTAATGGAATCTATACGGGATGCAAAGATCAAATCATAAGGAAACTTCAGACAGCCCAAAACACAGCAGCCAGGCTTATATTTGGAAAAACGTGTTTTGACAGCGCCAAACCACTCCAAGAAAAACTGCATTGGCTACCACTCAAAGAACGTATCACTTTCAAAATCTGCATGACTGTTCACAAAATTATTTACAGCGAGGCACCAGGATACATGACAGACCTCATAGACTTGCCAACCAGAAATACCACAAAATCTGCATGATCATACCTAAATCTCCACTACCCAAGCAACAAAGGACTCAAATACAAATCCACCTATGCATCCAGTTTTTCATAATTAAGCGCACAACTGTGGAACGCACTGCCAAAAGAAGTAAAAACTACGCTCGACCTCCTAAATTTCCGGAAAGCACTAAAGACAGAACTGTTCAAAAGAGCATACTCCACAGACTCAACATAAAAATACCTGGACACCTGCGACACAATGTAACCAAAGACCATAATGAACATTACCTGACTCTTCCTCCCCTCTCCCTATCTAAGTTCCCCCTAACTGTACCTACCATATATGTACCTCATTCTACCACAATATCGCTTTGAATTAATCCAAACCATGTATTTGTTCAGACCGGAATCGGCTAACGCCGCTAACGGTAATATGTAAGCCACATTGAGCCTGCAAAAAGGTGGGAAAATTTGGGATAAAATGCAACAAATAAACATGATGTCCATGGGGGTTGGGGGCAGGAGCGAAGTCCCCTTGTGGCTGGTCTCTGCAAACACTGCTGTCACGGCAGCAGCAGCAGCCATTTTTCTAAGAACCACCACAAGGGGTAGGAGCGAGTGGCCTTCACGCCTGCCCCCGACACTCACTAAACTCCAGGGCCATCAGGTAGGCCTAAGAGGGGCCTACTTAGACCTCGGGGGGGGGGGGGGGGGGTCCCTTTGATAACCACAGGCTAAGGAGAGGGGGTAGGAGAGAGGGAAGGAGGCTGGAGGGGCTACGATATTGGAGGCCGGAAAAGGGATAGGAGGGGGGCGTTAAAGATTAAAAAAACACAGTTATGCAGGTCCCGGCTGAATATCAGCCATGACCCACATAGGCTATGGCAGCCCTCCCTACCAAATTAAGCCCCCATATTCAGTATTTACTGGTGCCAAACAAGCTAATCTAGCCTGTGATGGTAAGCATTTTAAAAAAATGCTGACCACCACCAGTTAAATACAGAACCACCTTAATATGTTGTGAAATGTCATAAGTTCCTTAAAGAGAGAATTAAAGTCAAGGATGTCCAACATTCTGCCCTGGGCTAATCCTCAACCTTTAACAGAAATGGGATGGTCTGAGCCATCTCCCAGAGAAAACTGGTAAAGGAGAGCGCCTCAAGGGGAAGCTCCTCAGGGGGAGACCTCGTCTTTCATGTGTAGGGGAGGGGTCTGAGGAAAGACCTGAGGATCTCTCTTCTGAAAGTACCTCTGGTTCCACATTGGACTCCAACAAGCAGTCCGAATCAGAGTCAGGGTAATATTTTTCCCAGGATTACTGAGTTCAGAGCCTGCCTCGGGTCCACTGCCTCAACGTCCAAACTCGGGGTGAGAGTGCCAAGGAACCGATTCCGCCCCTGGTCCTCGAAAGAAAGAAGTCACCGTCTTGGCCAGAACTGACTCCGACACCCCACATGGGTACTGGTGTTAGCTGGGCTAGGCAGGGCATGAGTCTCCATGATGGGCTGAGGCAGTATCACAGTCGAAACAAACACCCTCAAAGTTTCAGCATCACACAGAGCCCCAGGATTCTTGTATGAGGTCCTGGAACCGCTCGTCGAGGGCAGTCAGCAGGGAAGGCTGGACTGATACCATCATGGTCAGGTCCACAGAAGGTATTGGGGTCAAATCAGAGGCCTGATTTTGGCACAGAGGAGGCTGGCTCACTGGTGCCATGCTTCAATGGGGACCAATGTTGGTGACTCTTGGATACCACCTTCTGCCTGGAACCAGGGTCCCTTGGTACCACTGAGGATGATTTCAAATCCTTACGAAAAGTTCAGAGAGAAGAGGACATTTCACATTTTGCTCTATGCTTGTTTACAGACTGAATTTAAAAGAGGAATTGTAGGATATTGTCATGTCCCTACCTCATCGCAAGTGGCGTCCTCAGGCTGCGCAGGGTCCCGTTGAAATGCACACTTGACTGGTACAGCCCTGAGCCATGTGTATGTAGTTCTTCTCTGGCTGCAGGCTCCTTGATTGATTTGCTTCCATGCACCTGGCTCTGCTTACTCTCTGCCTGACTTCCAGGCTCCTTGATTGCTTTGCTTCCACCCACCTGGGTCTACTCTTCCTCTGCCTGGCTTCCCTTGCTGCTCTATTGGTCTTCCGGTTCCTCCTTCCCCTGCTCTTGTCCTATGGCTGTGCCTCTTCTCCCTGCTGATGTCAGATGCCAGCACTTTATCAGCTGAGCTCTCCCTAGACTCCTTGCTTCGGCTTCTACTTTGGTAGGTGTTACTTGCTCAGTAGTGTGCTTCTCCTCTACTTTGTTCCTCGTTGCTGAAATAGCCTGTACCTGGATTACTCTTGTGTCTGCTGCCTGCCTACTGACTCTGCCTGTACCTGGATTACTCTCGTGTCTGCTGCCTGCCTACTGACTCTGCCTGTACCTAGATTACTCTCGTGTCTGCTGCCTGCCTACTGACCTTGCCTGTACCTGGATTACTCTCGTGTCTGCTGCCTGCCTACTTACTCTGCCTGTACCTGGATTACTCTCGTGTCTGCTGCCTGCCTACTGACTCTGCCTGTACCTGGATTACTCTCGTGTCTGCTGCCTGCCTATTGACTCTGCCTGTACCTGGACTACTCTCGTGTCTGCTGCCTGCCTACTGACTCTGCCTGTACCTGAATTACTCTCGTGTCTGCTGCCTGCCTACTGACTCTGCCTGTACCTGGATTACTCTCTTGTCGGTTGCCTGCTTACTGACTCTGCCTGTAACTGGATTACTCTCGTGTCTGCTGCCTGCCTACTGACTCTGCCTGTACCTGGATTACTCTCGTGTCTGCTGCCTGCCTACTGACTCTGCCTGTACCTGGATTACTCTCGTGTCTGCTGCCTGCCTACTGACTCTGCCTGTACCTGGATCACTCTAATGCCTGCTGCCTGTCTGGCCGTCATGTTCATCACCCCGCTTCCTGCTCCATCTCGTAAGCCCCGCAGGCCACCTGCACCTAGGGGCTCAACCTCTGGGGAACAGCGGTCAACGCAGGTGAAACCCGGGGTTGTTCGGCCACCAAGCAGAACCTGGTCGAAGTACTGGGCTCAGCAGCACTATACTTGGTACAAGAACTCACAGGTCTGACAGATATTGATAAACACAGTTAAAATTTAAAAAAAAAAAGCAAACTATTAGCTAGTCTCCATACCCTTTTCCCCATAGTTTTAAAATTTGAATTTTCTGCCACAGCATTAACAGATAGACTCTAGAAGGCACAGCAGGGCCTAGTTCAGTCTTAGAAAAAAAAAGAAAAATAAAAAACAAGATAAGCAAGCACTATTAACTAGTTTCTTTAGTTTACAACCCTTTTCCCCATAGTTTTAAACTGAAACGTTCTCTAGAGGTAGAAACTTAACAACCAAGAGTATTAAGAAGACTAAAAGAAAGTTATTTTCTGTTCCTTGCCTGCTAGAGAGATAGCACTGCTACTGACCTCAATTAGGTGTTAATGAAGGTGTGAGGAAGTAGAATATTTGCAAAGGTTACTAAGGGCAATCTGATTACTGGGTTAGCTTCAAAGGGTTTGCTTGAAGCAGTCTCCTTAGAATCTAGACTATATAGAAAGGAAAGGTCCCACTTAACTTTCTTTCTGAGAAGTTCTAAGCGAAGAGGACATTTCTCTGGATAAAATACATTATTTTGCTCTGTGCTTGCTAACTTAAAGATTGGGTTTAAAAAGAGGAATTGTAGGATATTGATAAACACAGTTAGAATTAAAAAAAAAAAAAAAGCAAACTTTATTAGCTAGTCTCCATACCCTTTCCCCCATAGTTTTAAAACTTGAATTTTCTGCCACAGTATTAACAGATAGACTCTAGAAGGGTGCAGCAAGGCCTAGTTCAGTCCTCATTCCCACCCACCCTCCCCAACTCCCATCCATCCATCCCTAGCTCAACTCTTCATTTATAGTCAATTATTCTAATTAGGACACAAGAGGAGCGTTTTCATTAGTTTTTTTAATTTTTATAATTTATAATGATATACAGTATCCAAATAGTATTACAGTACCAAGATACAAAAGAAACTCAGAAAAATAGAGGAACATAATAATTCAAGAATAAATTCTAATTATTCTTCACAATAAAAAGTAATCAGATCCAAGATAAGGAAATAAAGAAAAAAAAGGGGAAAAAAAGATTACAGATTTATTGGAGCTACGTCACTACCTACCTGTTTACTTCAGCCACCTACTAACAGTGAACATTAGGAACTACATTTTAACATGCACTTCTTCTCTGGCATTAAAAAAATTTTCTAGTTGTTTAGACTCAAAAAATTGAAATTGTTTACCCTCAAACAATATTATACAATTACAAGGAAAACGTAACACATAACTAGCACCAAGAGCCTGTGCCCTAGACCGCAGGGCTAAAAAGGCCTTACACCTTGCCTGTGTTCCTCTTGCTAAATCAAGAAAAAAACCTTATTTTTGAACTCCATATGTCGAAAGGAAAGCTTTAATACAGAATTGCGGTCAGGTTCAAAGGCAAAAGTCACCACCAATGTAGTCCTTTGAGTAGTAACCTCCAAAGAAGATTCCAAAAAAGCTAAGTTCAAATCCCCTTCACCTCTGGGTTGAGCAGCCAAACCATTGGGAATCCCAGGGTTTGGAATATACTGAGCCCTGGTGATAGGTGGTAAAACATCAGGGGGCATTTTTAAAACTTCCACCATATATTTCTTAAACATTTCCAACGCAGGTAATAATGGAAACTTTGGGAAGTTCAGGAGTCTCAAATTAAGTCTTGTAGATTGATTCTCCAGATATTCCAAATGTTTTGCAACAACATTTTTTTCTTTAATTGAAGCTACCTCCAAACTTTCCATAGACTTAAGGGAATCAACTTCAAGAGCTAACTGGCCCATAGCCTGAGCCTACACCAAGACTGCATCAGAAATAGATATTAAATCCTTAGTATTTTGTCTTGTAATATCCAGAAGAGAAGTTTGCATATTACCAATGGCGTCCCACAGTGTCACCACAGCTGGTTTCACCAATGTCTGCCTATGAATCAGAAGCATTTTGAGTAACAACTTGAGTTAAAGAGTTAGACATACGTTCACCAAGGATCTTGTTAATATGCTGGTATTCCAAACTCAAAGTTGGAACTGCACTTACAGTTGTAGTCCCCCCTGAAAGAGAAGGATTCTCCCCAAGCTGGGTTTCCAACACCGTTTCGACTGAAACTGTGGATCTACTTCCTGGTTGCGGGGGAGCCGCACGTTCAACAGGGCTCAGAGAAGCCCCGCTCAAACTGTCTCCCGTGGCTCCTGCCTCCGGAAGAAGTGAAGAAGTAACAGAGAAAGAAGCTGGTTGCACTCGAAAGTGCTCCAGAGTTGCCTGCTTTGTCAGAGGTATAGAGAAGGGAGCTGGGGGAGGCTCTCGGATCTTTCCTCTCCTCTTTCCCATTTAGGTCTAGTGAGCCTGAACGAGCAGCAGCATCCAGAGAAACAGAGCACCGCCAGGTACGATACTCCTCACAGCGCCATCTTGGATCCCTCCTTCATTAGAGTTTTAATTACATTTAATAAGTTTCTGAGAAGCAAACACTAAATAAATTACATATTACGCCATATAATATTAAGGCTCTTTATATTCATCTGATATCCTAGTAACTTAAGAAGTTTTAATACTACAAAGATGAAGACAGCAGTCCAACAGCAAGAGGGGCATTATCCAATCTTTTGCATTGTGTCACAGATATGATTATCTCCCAGTTGGTGAGAGTTTATATGTGTGTGTTCAATGCAAGAGCTCCTAGCTCTCAGAGAACGAGTCCATTCTCTTTAGGCTAGAGTAGCGGAGGAGCTGAGGGAGACAGAGAGGTACATAGAGGAGGCATACATGGACATTGTAGAGAAGTCCCACCTCTAGTCTGGCAGCCCCCTATGCTTCCTTGGAGGAGGAAGGTCTTCTAAAATGAGAGCATCACCCTGGTGCAGCTAGAATTAATCCTGTAGCCAGGACCAGTCCACAAGGGGATGCAATATCCCCTCACAATGAGGATGTGTCTCCAGGAGTTTCTGCCTAGGAGGGAAGGGTTAGGACAGCTGTTGTAGTTGATGATTTAATTATTAGGCATATAGATTGCTGGGTGGCCAGTGGACATGAGGATCACCTGGTCACTTGCCTGCCTGGATCTAGATGTTTTTTTAATGCTTCAGTACCAAGGTCCAGAAAAGGAGGTGTTCCAATTACAGTTTTTCAAAAGCTATTGAAAACCTTTTTATTTAGAAAATATTTGAGTTTGGGATCTTGCCAAGTATTTGTGACCTGGATTGGCCACTGTTGGAAACAGGATGCTGGGCTTGATGGACCTTTGATCTTTCCCAGTATGGCAATACTTATGCAGCTTTTTTTTTTAAATTATTTCTTTATTCATATATTTCAATATATCATCACAATACGTGAATATGCAATCGGCATTTATACAAGAGGCAAAAAATAAATAAATAAAAGGAAATATCATTAACAGCCTTTCTGTCCACAAGTTTAGG
Source organism: Microcaecilia unicolor (assembly GCF_901765095.1). Taxonomy (NCBI): domain Eukaryota; kingdom Metazoa; phylum Chordata; class Amphibia; order Gymnophiona; family Siphonopidae; genus Microcaecilia; species Microcaecilia unicolor. The sequence continues at coordinate 110,356,751 of NC_044038.1, read as the reverse complement.
AAATTTGGAATCCAAGAATTTAGAATTTAAAGTAAAACATATAGCAATAATTACGGACTAGTGGTTGCAACCTCTGGTTCAGACCCAGCCTGCATTTAGGGAGGGCACACAACATTCAATTCCACTCTAGCATCTAGAAATTGTTTTAAACTGTTTTGGGTCTACAAATTGAAACTGTTTACCCTCAAACATTACATTACAATAACAAGGAAAACGTAATAAAAAGTTGCTCCCAGTGCCACCACCCTAGGGCAGAGTTCCAAAAAGGCCCTCCATCTCATCTGTGTAGGCCTTGAGAGATCAGGAAAAATATGAATTTTTGAGCCCAAAAACAGATTTTCTAAGTGTCTCAAGGAAAGCCTTAATACTGGCATTCCTATCAGGCTCCAGCACAAAAGTAACAAGCAGAGTCAACCTCTGAGTAATTATCTCCAATGAACTTTCAAGGAAAGAAGTAAGATCCATTCCTTCCCCTACTATCGGGGGATTTTCTTCCACCACTCCCACCACTCCTGATGTAATAAACCCAAGTAAGGGGAGGCAGTGAGTCCTTATCCATTCCAAGAATATCAATCATATATTTTTTAACCATGGTCCAAAGGGAAATTAAAGGGCGATTTGGGAAAATTAAGAAACCTGAGGTTAAGTCTTCTAGCCTGGTTTTCCAGTTACTCCAATCTTTTATGTAGGAAATTAGTATCCTTAACCAAAGCCGTTTCTACAGATCCCATTTCTTGAATTTTAGTATTCACAGTCTCCAAATCTAAGGTTTGCTGTGCAGTCTTTTGCGCCTGAAGCAGGGCAGCCTCAGAAAGAGTCTTATATCAGAAGTAGTCATTTTTAAAGTAGTTTGCATAGAAGTGTGAATGCTGTAAACCATATCCCATAGTGACTCTAATGTCACAGGTTGCTGGTCTATTCACACCACTAATGGCTGGAGAAGGGTGAGGTTGATCTTCAACACGAGCAAGTTTAGAAACTATATCCTGGGGCAATACCTTTGAAGCTGATTGTAGCAATAGTTCTCGGCGTTGAGATTCAGCCTCCGTTACTGCAGACACTCCCTCAAACAGGTCGGGCTGAGCCCTTCGGCTTCCTTCCCTGTTAGAGCTGGCAGCAACTCCCCTCCAGGCTGGGGTGGAGCAACTCGTTCCACAGGGCTCAGGGAAGCCCCGTTTCCATTCTCAATCGACGCCGAAGCACAGAGAGTTGCAGAGGGGGTCGAAAAACCCTGAGGACCCGTTGCTGTCTGAAAAATTGCAAAGTTGTCTGCCACGAAGTCACAGGAGCTGAGGGATGTTCCTTCACTTTTCCCCTCCGTTTCCCCATGCTTGATGAGGCGACAGAGGCAACCGAAGAGGACCTACAAACAGAGCAACTTCCAGGAGCTAACACAGGTGCGTCCATTCACAGCGCCATCTTGGATATGCAGCTTTTTTATTAACTGTTTTTTACCCAAATGATCTGTAATAATCCTGGAGTTGGTCCAGTTTACTCTTTTGGGAGCCACACTGAACTGTGATGGTATGTGTGGAATACAAAGTGTCATGTATAATTATTAACCAGGCAGGAACCTCTCATGCCTTGTTAAATCGCTTTGAATATCAGGTCCAAGAGCAAAGGCAGTCGGTGGCTCAGCTGTTTGGGGAAGCTAAAGTGGGTGGGTTTAGGGTGGGGCCTGAATTCATAATTGTCTGCCAACCTGCAGAAAGAAGTAAAATAGTTGCAGGTAATACATTTTATTAAATTTAGAAATAAAATATGTATCATATGCCAAAGAATAAGTGGCAAGAAAAATTAAACAGTGCAAACTTCAGTAGATGCAGATAGGTTTCTTAGGCAATTCAATTAAAGTGGATTGATTAAAAAAAAGTATTCATAGATAATGTCTCCGCCTCCATAGAATCCTGCAGCCAGTCTTTCTCTCTTCTCTTTTACACATCCCACTTGCACACCAGCCATCAGATTCTGTCTGATGTTATGACAAAGTAAAGGTTTTGAAGTCACTATCCTTCCATTACAAAACACTGTACACAAATTGTGAGAACATTACTGTGCATTCTGCTTGGCAGTCAGAGCATTTCAATGGGATTCTTATGCTAACATAGTAACAGAGAAAATGACGGCAGATAAAGACCTGTACGGTATGTGATACTTTATACCCGAGTTTGATTTGTCCTGCCATTCTCAACTGTTCTTGTACTAAGTTCTGAAGCTAACGTCGAAACCCTTAAAATTTATAATCCACGCCCATCCATAGCTATTCAGTCACGATCAGGGCGTAGATCATATGTCTGCCCAGCACCGGTTTTGCTTCCCAATTACCGGCGTCACCACCTAATCTCCGCTAAGATTACATGGATCCATTCCTTCTAAACTGATTCCTTTGTGTTTATCCCACCATGTTTGAATTCCATCAACCGTTTTCATCTCCAACCACCTCCCGCAAGAGGGCATTCCATGTATCCACCACCCTCTCTGTGAAAAAATACTTCCTGATATTACTCCTGAGTCTGCCCCCCTTCAACCTCAATTCATGTCCTCAAGTTCTACCGCCTTCCCATCTCCAAAAAAGGTTTGATTGCGGATTAACACCTTTCAAATATTTGAATATCTGTATGTCACCCCTGTTTCTCCTTTCCTCCAAGGTATACATGTTCAAGTCAGGCAAGTCTCCTCGTATGCAAATCCCATACCATTTTTGTAGCTTTCTTTGGCACCACTTCCAGTCTTTTTAAATCTTTAGCAAGATACGGTCTCCAAAACTCAACACAATACTCCAAGTGGGGCCTCACCAATGACTTGTAGAGGGGCATCAACACCTCCTTTCTTCTGCTGGTTATGCCCCTTTCTATGCTGCCTAGCATCCTTCTGGCCACAGCCATCGCCTTGTTTCTTCACATTTAGATCCTCAGACACCAACACCCCAAGGCCTCTCTCTTGAATCGAGCTTACAAAATCTCTCCCCTCCTATCTGGTATCTCTCTTTTGGGTTTCTGCACCCCAAGTGCATCACTTACACTTCTTTGCATTAAATTTTAACATCTATAATCTATTAGGGTTCAAGTATCTCAAAGTGGCGTAATTACCCCCCAACCACTTATACTTAACACCAGGACTGTCTTTCTTCTATGTTGTGCAGCGCTGCATACGCCTTGTAGCGCTATAGAAATGCTAAATAGTAGTAGTAGTAGTAGTATATGTATCTATAAAATTTGTTTTGTTTTTTGTTTGCAGTGCTCAGTGTTCGTCTAAGTGCTCTATATCCCTATAGTTATAACAACTATATTAAGCATAGGCGATCATATTTCCATCATTGCACTGCCCCCTCCTGTCCTGCCTATACTAATAATGGATCAGTTGCTCTTAAATTGTTAATCCAAAAAGCCAACTTGAATTGTAGAAACTCAGACACTTAGCTTAACATGAAAGTGCTACAGGACCGGTTCAGTGCTGTTGGTGTGTGCCCTGAAGTCTGTGTCAAATATGTTGTTATTCGTGGCTTAAAAAATGATTAAATTAACATCTTCTCCGCTGGAGAACAGACGATAGCGGAGAAGATGTTAATTTAATCATTTTTAAGCACGAATAACAACATATTGACACAGACTTCAGGAGCACACACCAACAGCACTGAACCGGTCCTGTAGCACTTCATGTTAAGCTAAGTGTCTGAGTTTCTACAAATTCAAGTTGGTTTTTTGGATTAACAGTTTAAGAGCAACTAGTCCATTATTAGTATAGGCAGTGCAATGATGGAATATGGTTTCTGTGCTTAAATATAGTTGTTATAACTATATGGATATAGAGCACTTAGACACACACTGAGCACTGCAAACAAAACAACAACAAAAATTCTCTAGATACATATTAAAATACTAGTAGAAAAGGCCCGTTTCCGAAAACAAATGAAATGGGCACTAGCCAGGTTTTCCTCGTAGTGTGTATGTTTGAGTGAGTGTGTGTGTGAGAGTGACTGTGCGAGAGAGAGAGTGACTGTGCGATTATGTGTCAGAGAGCGATTGTGTCTGTGTGCTTGTGCATCTGTGAGTGAGTGTGTGTGTTTCAGAATGACTGTGTGCGAGTGCATATGTGAGACACAGTGAGTGTGAGAAGAGTGAGTGTGTTTCCCCCCCCCTCCTACTCCTCTCTTCCCCTTGCCCCCCCTCTCTCCCCCCCTCTTATGATAGCTAAAGTAGCATCCCTTCCCTTACGGGCAAGGGCAGGGCAAACACTCATGGGCAAACTTTGATCTACACCACCACAGATTTAGAATGTTGGGACTTATGGAGGCTTCATTAGAATGTTGGAGGTGTGTTTTATATATAGAGATAAATGACTGGTGTTAAGTATAAGTGGTTGGATTAAATTTTAACTGCCAGACCCTCAACCATTCTTCTCATAATTTCTACTCCCTCCAGGGTATCCACTCTATTGGAGTTCAAATTTATCAAGACCTAGCTGCCGCCACGATACAATGGTGGTCAGAGCTGCGATCCCTTACTACACATCTCCGGGAGCAGGGAATCAATTAAAAATGTTGGCACCCTTTGTCTTATTATTTTATAAATATGGCAAACTCCACCAGCTACTTTCTATGTTGGAAGCCAAGGAAATTTTGCCAGAAACAGTGACTTCACTCTCACCTTCCCATCCTGGTGTGACAGCCGTGCAATAACAATGTAGACCTAAATGGCAACGGGTGACAAAAGACAACAAACGCTTATAGCATCAACAATCAAACTCTCGCCTACCACCACTAAACCAACTTAGGGATCTAGATTTTCCACCTGATCATCGTTGCTGTTTGCCAATTTGGTGGATTAATTTAATTTAATGGATAGATATTAGTCACTTGACTGAAGCTTGATATTGGATTGTGGTCACAGACTGGACACTACCTGTTCATCACTGGATTGTCCTATAACTACTTTGGCATCTGTGAGCTTCTGAGCTTAATGGTGTGAGTATGCTTCCTCTGTATAATGGTTTGCTCCTAATTGGAGGAGATTGCTATTATTCTGAAGAGGGATGAACGGGGTGGGGGGAGTGGGATGAATAGGGGAATGAAGAATGTGGCTAAAGGTGGGACATGGAGACCTACTGGATAGACTGTATATTTGAGACCTTCTGATATGCTTTTGTCCTTGAATTGATAATGAATATGACTGTTGGTAGACTGGATGGACCACTCAGGTCTTTATCTGCCATCACTTACTATGTACCATACCAGCACTAACTCCCTGGACTCAAAAGAGAACAACCTTATGCATGAGAAGGCAGCACTGTAAATATTACACCAGGCCCTAAAACACTGATGCCTCAGCTAGTGAGAAAACAGAACAAATAGGACTGCTGCAAGGTCTCCACACTCCCATTTTGGCCACTGGTAAAGAACACAAACAGACCCTAAACAAATATGAAAACAAGGGACCACAGATCATTAATAGAGACATGAAGGCAAAACAGTGAACTGGAAACCTCAAAAAAGTCAAACTCTGCATACACAGCAACAATAAAGATAGTTACTGAAATACAAGCTATGAGAGAATGTATTTTCCAAAGCTCCCAAAACTGCACAAAGAAAGACACTTGACTCTAAATAAGAGCCACAACAAATACAACAAGTGAATCAAGATGATAATAATCCAGATAACCTCTATATTAAAAATGGAAGAATAAAAGACTCGGATACCAGAGGGCACCATAAGAGCATAAGGGTTGCCATACTGGGACAGACAAAGGTCCACCAAGCCCAGTATCCTGTTTCCAAAAATAGCTCATCCAAGTCACAAGAACCTGGGAAGATCCCAGAACAGTGAAACAGTAGTGATTTTCCCAAGTCCACCTTAATGGGCAGCTTATAGACTTTTTTTTAATCGTTTTTATACATAGTAAACAAGTATAAACTTGTAAAGAAAAATCCACTATTACAATTAAATCTAAAGATATTATTCATAACACAAATTAAGTATTATAGCTTCATTTAAAGTCCACAACAGGAGTCCAAGATTCCTAAATAGGAGAAAACAGGTAATAAACTTATAAATCAAATTTTGAGATACAGACTTGTTTCTATTCGACTTTACTTACTAGGAGCTCTCTTAGATGTGAGAAAAGATGACAATTGGTCAGGATCAAAATAAACATATTTCACGGCTTGATAGGAGATTAAACATTTACAAGGATATTTAAGGTAAAAAGTTGCGCCAAGTTGAAGTGTCTCCTGTCTCAACTGTAAAAACTTTTGTCGTCGCCTTTGTGTTTTCCCTCGCTAGATCTGGAAAAACACGAGTTTGCAAACCACAAAAGGGTTTTTTCTTTATTCTGAAAAAACTTCTTTAAAATCCAGATCTTGTCCGAAGGTAACGCTACTGTGGCCAACATAGTAGTTGGTGTTATCTGTTCTGAATCAGACATTTCAAGAAGGGCAGAAACATCCAATGGTTGCGCATTCTGAATATTATTCCTTTGTAAAGGATCCAAACCCTTCACAGGTATATAAAAAAACCTGTGAAAAGGGTGGCAATATCTTTATCTTCTATCTCTAGAATTTCTCTGAGGTAATTTTTTAGCATCTCCCAACAGCTTATAGACTTTTCTTTTAGGAAATTATCCAAACCTTTTTAAACCCAGCTAAGCTAACTGATTTTACCACATTCTCTGGCAACAATTCCAGAGTTTAATTACATGTTGAGTGAAGAAATATTTTCTCCGGTTTGTTTTAAATTTACCACGTAGTAGTAGCTTCATTGCAAGCCCCTAGTCCTAGTAGTTTGTTTTAAATTTACCACGTAGTAGTAGCTTCATTGCAAGCCCCTAGTCCTAGTAGTTTTAGAAAGAGTTAAAACAAGCAATTCACATCTACCCCGTTATCCACTCCACTCAGTATTTTATAGACCTTTATGGTATCTTCCCCTCATTCATCTCTTCTTCAAGCTTAAGAGCTCTAGCTGCTTTAGCCTTTCCTCAAAGGAAAGTTGTCCCATCCCCTTTAACAATGTCATCACCTTTCTCTGTACCTTTTTTAATTCCACTATATCTTTTTTGAGATATGGTGACCAGAACTGCATACAATATTCAAGGTGCAGTCGCACCATGGCGCTATACAAATGCATTATAACTTTTTCCATTCCTTTTCAAATAATTTCTAACATTCTATTTGCTTTCTTAGACACCCGCCACACACGGAGGCAGAGGGTTTCAACGTATCATCAACGATGACACCTAGGATCATTTTCCTGGGCGTTCTTAATGTGGAACCTTGCAACATATAGCTATACTTTAGGTTCCTCTTTCTCACATGCATCACTTGCACTTGCTCACATTAATATCATATGACATTTGAATGACCAGTCTCCCAGTCTCGTAAGGTCCTCTTGTAATTTAACAACTTTGAATGACTTTGTGTTGTCACCAAATTTAATTACCTCACTAGTTATTCCCATCTGTAGATCATTTATAAATATGTTAAAATGCAGAGGTCCCAGCACAGACTCCTGGGGATCCCCACTTTCTACTCTTTTCCCTACTCTCTGTTTTCTATCTTTTAACCAGTTTTTAATGCACAATAGGACATTACCTCCTATCCCTTGACATTCTAATTTTCTCAGGAGTCTTTCATAAAGTACTTTGTCAAATGCCTTTTGAAAATCTAGATACACAATATCGATCGGCTCACCTTTATCCAAGTGTTTCTTCACCCCTACAAAGAAATGTAGTAGATTGGTGAGGCAAGATTTCCCTTCACTAAATCCATGTTGGCTTTGTCTCATTAATCCATGCTTTTGAATATACTCTGTAATTTTGTTCTTTATAATAGTCTCTACCATTTTGCCTGGCACCAACGTCAGGGTCATCGGTCTTAATTTCCCAGATTACCTCTGGAACCCTTTTAAAAAAACTGGTGTTATACTGGCTACCTCCAATATTCTGGTATCATGCTGGATTTTAAAGATAAATTACATATTACTAACAATAGCTTCTCAAGTTCATTTTTCATACTATGGTATATCATTTGGTCCGGTTGTGGATATTTTTCACTGGTCAAAAACCTCCATTTAATATTTTTATGTTATTTCTAAAATTATTTTGATTTTTCTGCTTTTTCTTCATTTACTATGTGCAATTATTTATACAAACACATTTCCAAATGCTGAAATTTTCCAATTAATAAATTCAGAATAAAATACTTTTTTCTACTTTTGTTGTCTGAGCATTTTATGTTTCTTGTCACGTTGGTCCAGTGTCTATTTTCTGCTTTTCTCTATTTTTTCTTCCCAATATTCAGCGCTATTTAACCGGCCAGAACAGCTGCTGACTGGTTAAATAGTGTTTAACCAGCTATCTGCCAATTTTCAGCAGGTGATAACTGGCTATCCCCTGCTGAATATCTCCGGTTAGCGGCTAGCAGATAGACGGCTATATTGGCCGATATAACTGGTAATCCGCTTATTTTTAAAGCTGGTTTAGCAGCCATATTTGGCCACATGAAAACATGGGATATCTTTGGCCAGTTTAAAGATAACTGGCTAAGTCTGAATATTGACTTAGCCAGTTATCTTTAAACTGGCTAAAAATAAACTGGATATTCAATGCTGGTCACCGGGAATGGCCAGGCATTGAATATCCGGGCTCAGTGCCAACCACGGGAGTTAGCCGGTCTAACTCCCACAGTCTGAATATTTCCCTCCTATTTTTGTAGGATCCTCTATCCATTTGACATTTCTTCTGTCTCCATGTCCACCATCCATCTTTCCTCTGGCTCCCTATCGGTCCTGTCCAGCATTTTCATTCTGTGTCCCTGTCCTCCTTCCACATTCAGCATCTGAACTCTCAGAATCCCTGTCTTCCTCTTGCATTCGGCATCTTCCCTCTGTGTCTCTCTGTGTTGCCCTCTCCTGCATTTCCCTGTTTGTCGCTATCCCTCCTACTGTGTCCAGCATTGCCCCCTATGTGTCCCTATTCCTTCTCCATTCAGCATTATTCATCTGTGTTCCTGTCCCTTTGCTCTCTCCATGCCCAGCATTTCTTCTCTGTCTCCCTGTCCCTCCACTCTCCTTTCTTCCCTTTCTACTGCTGTGGCCTGTATCTCTCCCCATCCACCTTCCTCATGTTCCAATATTGCTCCCTCTTGGGTCTCCAATGTATCCCCCAGTCTCTTCCACTCCTTTAATCTGACCTCTCCCTCCCCCACATCTATCCCTCTCCTTCCCAGGTCCAGCACCTCTCTCTTCTTCCCTCCTTCCCTCCACATGTCCAGCATTTCTCCCCTTTCCTTCCACCCCAACCTCACAGATCCAGCGACTCTGACTCTCCCTCTTCTCCCTACAGCCTGATGGTGCTGCTACTTTGCCTTGATCGCTGCTGATAGTGACACCACAGAGATTAAAGCAGGTTGCCTCCCACCCACGTGGAAAAGGAAGTTGCATCGGAGGAGGGCAGAAGACATCACTGGGAAGGCCGAGGCCCCAAGGCAGCCTGCTGTAATTGCTGTGGTGTCACTAATAGCAGCGATCTAGGTAAATTAGCAGCACTATCAGGCTGCAGGGAGAAGCGAGAGAGATGCTGGCACCTGAAGCCAACAACAGCCCGGGACAGTGCCTGAAGGTCATGAAGGGGAGGGGAACACCAATTGCTGCAGTGAGAGCAGGTTAGCTCCATGTGGTCAGGTTGCTGAGGAAGGCTGGGTTCCAGCTGCTGCCAGTTTTAAAATTAGAAGAGGTCCTGCTTGCAAGCCTCCCCAAGCCTCTTATATGGGGCGCCTATGCCCAAGAATAATTACTTGTCGTTTCTGAAGATCATATTGCTGTAATTGCAGAATTACAGTCTTCCCAGTCTCTTGTTGCTTACCCTGTGGCACAGACCCATGCATGGAACCAGATGAAGAGAACTCGTCAGCCACCACAGAACTTGAGTCCATGACTTCTTCACTAAGTGAAAGAAAGCCAATCAAACTTTGTGTAACCGACTAGCTCCAGCCCCCAATCTCAACTGAGGCTGCAGTATCAGGGCAGAAATGGCGAGGGGTTGTTTATGCTCCTCAGGACTCAAAGTTGTTTATGCAGCCAAGGGAAATAACAACCCTTCTCCTCTCTCCCAGAAGCTTCTAAACAAGAGCACCAACCAGATCCAACCCCCTGCAAACAAATCCATCGATCGGTCCAACAAATGGGAATTTAGATACCTGCCCCAGCAGTGCATGCGGTCTGCCTTTTCTCTTCCCCATAACATGAAGAAAATAGCTCAAAACACTACATCACAGCTGCCATCTTGATCCACCTCTGATATATGCAAATCTATTTCATACATATTTAGGGTAGCACTCATGAAAATTTGACAGGCTAAGTGTACCTTCAAGAGAGGGGTGAGAAAAAGCAAAAAATGGACCTTCTGGTCCTTCTCTACCATCATCCTTTCTGTTTCTAGTTACCACTTACCTCCTATTGTTCTGAGGTTCAGGACTATGTTCTCTAGGTTTTTAATGATCACAGCCAGACGTGACTGGCAGTCAATACCGTTATTCTGAAACATCTACAGAAAGAAAAGTGGAATTAGATGCAATGTTAAGACATTTGTTTTTTTGTTACTCAAATATAAACCCAAATGCAAATCTGCCATACTAATATATGATTTTTACAGACAGCTGGCTCTAGAGGTCATTGGTGAGGCCCCACCTGGAGTATTGTGTTCAGTTTTGGAGGCCTTATCTTGCTAAGGATGTAAAAAGAATTGAAGCGGTGCAAAGAAAGCTACAAAAATGGTATGGGATTTGCATTACAAGACGTATGAGGAGAGACTTGCTGACCTGAACATATATACCCTGGAGGAAAGGAGAAACAGGGGTGATGTGATACATACGTTCAAATATTTGAAAGATATTAATCCGCAAACAATCCTTTTCCGTAGATGGGAAGGCGGTAGAACTAGAGGACATGAAATGAGATTGAAGAGGGGCAGACTCAAGAAAAATGTCAGGAAGTATTTTTTGCCCTTCCGTGGGAGGTGGTGGAGATGAAAACGGTAACAGAATTCAAAAATGCATGGGATAAACATAAAGGAATACTGTTCAGAAGCAATGGATCCTCAGAAGCTTAGCGGAGATTGGGTGGCAGAGCCGGTGGTGGGAGGCGAGGCTAGTGGTTGGGAGGCAGGGCTAGTGCTGGGCAGACGGTCTGTGCCCTGAAAATGGCAGATACAAATCAAGGTCAGGTATACACATGAAGTAGCACATATGAGTTTATCTTGTTGGGCAGACTGGATAGACCGTACAGGTCTTTCTTTGCTGTCATCTACTATGTTACTAACCTGCTTATTTTTGAAGGAGAAGGGCACCCGTCTTCCCGGGAAATGGGCGTCCTTCTCCTAAGGTCGCCCAAATCGGCATAATCGAAAGCCGATTTTGGGCGTCCTCAACTGCTTTCCGTCGCGGGGACGACCAAAGTTCAAGGAGACATGTCGGCAGTGTACAGAAGGCGGGACGGGGGCGTGATTAACAGATGGGCGTCCTCGACCGATAATGGAAAAAAGAAGGGCGTCCCTGACGAGCATTTGGCCGAATTGGTCCATTTTTTTCACAACCAAGCATCAAAAAGGTACCCGAACTGACCAGATGATCACCGGAGGGAATCAGGGATGACCTCCCCTGACTTCCCCAGTGGTCACGAACCTTCAAAAACTTTTGTCTTTTTTTTTTTTAAGAGTATGTCCTTCGCTATGACTCCGTCCCTGCGACGGCAGTTGAGGACGTCCTTCCCTGCTACGGCAGTTGAAGATGTCCAAAATGTGGATGTTTCTGTGAGGACATCCATGCCTTTGCTATGCCTACGACACCCTTTTTATTTATTTGGATTTTGGATCACAAGTAGCAGCAGTGGGATTTGAACCGGACACCTCTGGAGTGCAAGACCAGTGCTCTAACCACTAGGCCACTAGGCCATCCCTGTGTGGGTGTGGGGGGGGGGCAGCATGCAGGTCCCTGGGCGGGGGAGGTATGTGTGTGCCAGCGGTAATGAAGGCCTGGACGTCCTTCTTTCAAACATTTTGGACGTCCTCAACTGCCCCCCACAGAGATGGCCAAATTTCAAGGGAGTGGAGTGGAGGAGTGACCTAGAGGTTAGAGCACTGGTCTTGCAATCCAGAGGTGACCAGTTCAAATCCCAGTGCTACTTGTGATCCAAAATCCAAATAAATAAAGGGGGTGTCAGGGGCATAGCAGGCATGGATGTCCTTCTCACAAACATCCACATTTTGGACGTCCTCAACTGCCGTCACAGGGAAGGAAGTCCTCAACTGCCGTCGCTTCCCCTCCTTAGGAAGGAAATCGTGTGCAAATGAGCTAACAGCGAGCAGTTCATTTGCATGCAATTTCCTTCATGCATGCCCGTTCCTTTCCGGATCGGTAAGGGAAGGGCTTTTTCCATTCAGTGGGACCAGTGCACTGCAAATGCTGGCTCCTCCCATGACCAAATGGCTTGGATTTGGTCATTTCTGAGATGGGCGTCCTCGCTTTCCATTATCGCTGAAAACCGGGAATGACCATCTCTAAGGTCGACCTAAATTTCATGATTTGGGCGATCTCCGACCGTATTATCGAAACGAAAGATGGGCATCCACCTTGTTTCGATAATACGGGTTGCCCCGCCCCTTTATGGGGCCATCCTTAGAAATTGGCACCCCCGTTCGATTATCCCTCTCCATGTTACTATGTAGAGGGTTTCTATACAAACCCCTCTGCTGGTTTATTTATTTATTTATTGCATTTATATCCTACATTTTTCCACCTCTTTGTAGACTCACTGTGGCTTACAGAGTTATTGTGGTTATATAGAGAATAACAAAACTCGAGTATTAACAATTGGATGTAAGAAGCAAAACATTTTGATAATAGGTACAGGTGTCATATGGTAACGTGTTCAGATTTAAACAAGTAGAAATAAGCAAAACATTCTGAATAGTAGGTAATCGTTGATAATGGGTGGGTAGAGATGTCATGGAATGTACCGTGATCAAGTTAAAAAAACAGAAATAGACAAACACATTCTTGATAGTAGGTAGGTGTGATGTATTACATTGGTAGTAGCTGGATTTTATTGGTATGCCTTGTTAAATAGGTGGGTTTCAGGGATTGCGGAAGTTGGTTAGTTCATAAGTAGTTTTTAAGATGCGTGGCAGTGCGTTCCCATAGCTGTGTACTCAGGTAACAGAAGTCGACGCATGCGTTAGTTTGTATTTTATGCCTTTGCAACTGGGGAAGTGAAGGTTGAGGAATGTACGGGATGACCTTCTAGGTGGTAGTCTACCAGGTCTGACATATAGGCCTGGGGCATTCCATGAATGATTTTGTGAACCAGGGAACATACCTTGAATGTAATTCGTTCTTTAAGTGGGAGCCAGTGTAGTTTCTCCCTTAGGGGTTTAGCACTTTCATATCTTGTTTTTCCGTAGATGAGTCTGGCTGTGGTGTTCTGGGCAGTTTGCAGCCTCTTGATTATTTGTTCTTTGCAGCCAGCATAAAGTGCATTGCAGTAGTCCAGATGACTAAGCACTATTAATTGTACTAGGTTCCGAAAGATGGTCCTTGGGAAGAAAGGTCTTATCCTTTTGAGTTTCCACATTGAGTAGAACATCTTTTTAGTTGTATTTTTCACATGGCTTTCAAGTGTAAGATGTTGATCGATGGTGACTCCAAGAATTTTCAGGGTTTCTGATATGGGAAGGGATAGGAAGGGATAGTTTTGGAGTGTTTATGGTGGTGAATTTGTTCTTGTTATATTGTGAGGTGAGTATAAGGCATTGCGTTTTTTCTGCGTTGTTTCAGCTGAAATGCGTCCGCCCATGAATGCATGATATGGAAACTTTGATGTCGTTGGTAATTTCTGTTAGATCATTTTTTTAAATTTATTTTCAAATTTTAATAATTACAATATTCAATAAATCTTGAATAAAATACACAAAATATGCAACATTATCATAGGAAAACAATAATACAAAGAGAAATAGAAAAAAAACTCTTATCGACCACAATTTAGGAATTGATCCAAGAAAAAGAATTAAATTATAAGCTAATATACAAAGCCTATTCTCTAATTGTTAAACCAAAAGACTACTGCACCATGCTATGCTGACTTAATCCAAGCTACTATACAGTGTTCATTCAGGATTAAATTTTCACAATTACACTCTCTTTGCTTAATAATTATCATAGAAATCAACAAAATAAAACATGGAAAAGAAAATAAGATGATACCTTTTTTATTGGACATAAGTTATACATTTCTTGATTAGCTTTCGAAGGTTGCCCTTCTTCCTCAGATCGAAATAAGCAAATGTGCTAGCTGACAGTGTATATAAGTGAAAACATTCAGCATTACTATGACAGTCTGACAGGGTGGGAGGAGGGGGTGGGTAGGAAGTATGCATGGGGACATCAAAGCATATCATTGATATTCTAACAGGGTGGGTGTGGATAGGTGAGGGGAGGGTGATCAACAGAGACATATAGCTTTATGGTTTATAATGGGCTAGGAACCCCAGATCCTTGTTAAGTCCTTTCTGTTGGGTGTTAAAATATTCAATCATTCTGACTTCAAAGGTCTTACTTTCTTGTATGATTTTAAAGTTACCTTTGAGGATTCTCACTGTGAAATCACTGGTACAGTGTCCTGGTCCTGTAAAATGTTGACCAACAGGCGTGGGAACCCTGCTGGCACCAGTATTGTTCATATGATGTCTATGTAAATTGAATCTTGTCTTAAGCATCTGGCCTGTTTCTCCAATATAGCATCCTTCGTTACATTTTTTACACTGAATGATATATACCACATTGGAAGATGAGCAAGTGAAAGATCCCTTTATGTTTAATATCTTTCCTTTGTGGATGACTTTGGGGTCCTGTGAATATTTTGGCATAGTTTGCAACTGGATAAATTACAGGGAAGTGTGCCCTTCTGTTCCTTTCAGTCTGTGAAGGAATTTACTTCTGATTAGCTTGTGTTTTAAATTGGGTGGCTGTCGGAAGGCCAGTACTGGTGGGGATGGGAATATCTCTTTCAGTAATTCATCCTCCTGGAGTATAGGTTGTAGATCTCTTATGATTTTCCTCAGTTTTTCCAGCTCTGGATTGTATGTCACTACAAGCGGGATTCTGTCTGTGGATTTTTTCTTTTGTACTGTAGCAGATTCTCCCTGGGTGTTTTGAGGGAGGAGGCAATATTCTTGGAGATTATTTTGGGTTGTAGCCCTTCTGTTTGAAGGATTCAGTCAGGGTTTTAAGGTGTCTGTCTCTGTCCCCTGGGTCAGAGCAGATACGGTGGTATCTTGTGGCTTGGCTGTAAATGATGGATCTTTTTGTATGTGAAGGATGGAAGCTGGAGTTGTGGAGGTAGCTACATCTGTCTGTGGGTTTCTTGTAATAGATGTTTGTATACAGCCATCACTGATTGAGACCGTGGTGTCCCAAAAAATTGACTTTTTCTGGGGAGTAGTCAATTTTGAATCTGATTGTAGGATGGTATGTATTGAATGCAGAATAAAATTGTTTCAGAGTTTTCTTCACCCTCCGTCCAAATCATAAAAATGTCATCGATGTACCGGTAGTATTTTAGAGGTTTGGTCTGGTGTGTATGCAGAAATGTCTCTTCCAGCTCAGCCATAAAAAGGTTGGCATATTGGGGTGCTGTCCTGGTGCCCATCGCAGTGCCCATTATTTGCAGATAGATATCATTGTTAAAGTGGAAGCAGTTGTGAGTTAAGATGAATTTGATTAATTTTGTAATAGTTTCTGGTGAGTATTGATGGTCCAGTGTGGATTTTTTTAGGAGTCTTACACATGCAGCTATGCCATCCGCATGTGGAATGTTGCTGTATAGTGATTCTACATCCATCGTGACCAGAAGGGTGTTAGGTGGTAGTTGCTTGAATATTTTTTCAATTTATTCAGAAAGTCTGTGGTGTCTTGTATGAAGCTGTTAGTTTTGTGTACGAGAGGTTTCAGAATTCCCTCTATGAATCCAGATATTTCTTCCGTGAGTGTGCCAATACCTGATATGATTGGTCTGCCAGGGTTTCCCAGTTGTGGATCTTGGGTAGCATGTAAATGTGCCCACGGAAGGTTGATTTGGGTATGAGTTTCTTCAGGTGAGGTTGCGCTTGTGTAGGAAATGTTTTGATAAGGTCTTTCAGCTGTTTGTGTAATCCTGTGTGGGGTCCTCAGTTAGTTTCCTGTAGTATTTATTATCTGAGAGCTGTCTGTGCCCCTCTCAATGTATTTTTGTATGTCCATAATATCTGGTGCCAGCAGGGTTCCCACGCCTGTTGGTCAACATTTACAGGACCAGGACACTGTACCAGTGATTTCACAATGAGAATCCTCAAAGGTAACTTTAAAACCATACAAGAACGTAAGACCTTTGAAGTCAGAATGATTGAATATTTTAACACCCAACAGAAAGGACGTACAAGGATCTGGGGTTCCTAGCCCATTATAAACCATAAAGCTGTATGTCTCTGTTGATCACCCTCCCCTCACCTATCCACACCCACCCTGTTAGAATATCAATGATATGCTTTGATGTCCCCATGCATACTTCCTACCCACCCCCCTCCTCCCACCCTGTCATAGTAATGCTTGAATGTTTCACTTATATACACTGTCAGCTATCACATTTGCTTATTTCCGATCTGAGGAAGAAGGCAACCTTCGAAAGCTAATCAAGAATGTATTATGTTATGTCCAATAAAAAAAGGTATCATCTTATTTTCTTTTCCATGTTTTATTTTGTTTGATTTCTATTGATAACCTTAAGAGTGGACTAACACGGCTACCACACTCCTTTGCTTAATAAAAACTTCTCTAACTGCTTAGGTTCAAAAAATTGGTATTGCTTTGTTTGATACAGTATCCTACAAACACAAGGAAATTTCAATTGAAAATTTGCTCCTAAAGCTACTACCCTAGGACGCTGTAAAAGAAATAAGTTTCTTCTCTTTTGGGTTTCCCTGGATAAATCCGGGAAAACCCTTACTTTTGAATCTAAAAATAAAGAATTCAAATGTCTCAAGGACAGTCTGAGTACAGCATCTCTATCTAATTATAATGCAAATGTCACTAACAAAGTAGTTCTTTGCATGACAACCTCCAGAGATGATTCCATGAACTCAGTCAAGTTTATTACACCTTGAGGGTTTAAATTATCTGGGTTTTCCCCAGTAATTTGCAAATAGTAAGCCCTTGTAATAGGTGGTAAAGAATTTTCAGGTAGTCCCAGGATTTCTACTAAATATTTCTTAACCATTTGTACTGGTGACACAAGTGGAGATTTAGGAAAGTTAATAATTCTTAGGTTAAGTCTCTTTGATTGATTCTCCAAATATTCCAAGCGGTTAGAGGCAAAATTCCTTTCTTTAATCAAAGACTGCTCCACGATTTCCATTTTTTCAAGTTTGCCAGAGAGGGTTTTTACCTCTGCTGCTTGGAGATCATTAATTTGTAATTGTTTCAATGTAGACCCAGCCAAAACCTTGATAGTTTCAGAATTCTTTACTATCATTGTTTGTAAAGCAGAGAGAGTTGTGGAATTTAAATCCCAAAGTGACTCTAATGTCACTACAGCAGGTCTTTCCAACTTCCCCTCAAAAACCAGTGGAGGTGCTTTAGCAACTTGTTCCAGGATACTCACAGTCACAGCAGGAGTAGAGCTTTCCTCTGGAATATTCAAGCTTACAGCGTTTGTTCCAGCTTCGAGCAAGTTCGCTCCCTGAATGCTCCTTTCACCTGGCAGGATTGAAGCAACAGGACTCGCCACAAAGCTCTCTTTTCCTGGTTGGGGTGGTGCTGTACATGGGACAGGGCTCAAAGAAGCCCCGTCGACACTGTCGGTCGGCTCCGAGGGGCGGACTCCAGCAGCAGGAGTAGAGGTCATAACTGAGCCAGACACAATTCCAAAGTGTTCGAGCATCGGCTGTTGGAGTGGAGGTTTATCGCCTGGGGCAGAGGGAATCTCCTTGACTTTCCCTCGTCTCTTACCCATCTGAAACAGCAGGTAAGAGGCTCTTTCCAGAGTCAGCTTGAGCACTACTACTACTACTATTTAGCATTTCTATAGCGCTACAAGGCGTACGCAGCGCTGCACAAACATAGAAGAAAGACAGTCCCTGCTCAAAGAGCTTACAATCTAATAGACAAAAATAAAGTAAGCAAATCAAATCAATTAATGTGTACAGGAAGGAGGAGAGGAGGGTAGGTGGAGGCGAGTGGTTACAAGTGGTTACGAGTCAAAGCAATGTCAAAGAGGTGGGCTTTCAGTCTAGATTTAAAGGTGGCCAAGGATGGGGCAAGACGTAGGGCTCAGGAAGTTTATTCCAGGCGTAGGGGTGCAGCGAGACAGAAGGCACGAAGTCTGGAGTTGGCAGTAGTGGAGAAGGGATTTATCCAGGGAGCGGAGTGCACGGGAATGGGTGTAGGGAAGGACGAGTGTGGAGAGATACTGGGGAGCAGCAGAGTGAGTACATTTATAAGTTAGTAGAAGAAGTTTGAACAGGATACGAAAACGGATAGGGAGCCAGTGAAGCGACTTGAGGAGAGGGATAGTATGAGTAAAGCGACCCTGGCAGAAGACAAGATGGGCAGCAGAGTTTTGAAACCGATTGGAGAGGGGAGAGGTTGACTAAGTGGGAGGCCAGCAAGAAGCAGATTGCAGTAGTCTAAACAAGAGGTGACAAGGGTTTTGGTAGAGTGCTCGGAAAGAAAGGGGCAGTGCTCGGAAAGAAAGGAGCACTATTCAGAACGCGTCTGTCGGTTCAAGTCACACACCGTCGCCATCGTGGATCTCTTCCGTTAGATCATTTTGAACGGGATGTAGATCGTTACATCATCTACGTATATGTATCGATTGAGGTTTGATTGGGATAGTAATTTGGCTAAGGGTGGCATCATTAGGTTTGAAGAGAGTCGGACGAGGAGGGGGGTCCCTGGGGGACGTCCACATTAGGTGTCCATGTGTCTGAGGCGGTTCGAGTTAGATATCATTTGGTAAGATTGAGTGGTTAGGAAGACTTTGACCATTTGAGGACGTTCCACCGATTGCCAAACTATTCAAGGATGTTTAATAGTATTCATGATCGACCCTATCACAGCCAATGGACATATCGAATTGTAGAAGAATATGTTATAACCCATGCGATTAGTTGTTTAAATTTAGTCGTAAGAGGTAAACTATACTGTTTCGGTGCATGTGGTTAGAGCCCGCGGAACCTGAGTGAGAGTTGTGCAGTATGGGGCATTTATTTAGGTAGTCGGTGATGTTGATTGGTCACTACGTCCTTCTGTTAATTTAGTTATTAGAGGAATGGATGCTACTGGACGATAGTTGGTCAGATCGTTTGTGCTTTCTTTGCATCTTTCGTTAGTGTCAGGGGTGAGGAACGATATTTCCTTTATCCTTTGGGAAGTATCCGTTTTGTAACATATAGTTTAGGTGTTCGGTGAGGTCTGTTATGAATTGTTGGGGGCTGACTTTATTAGGTTGTTAGGGCATATGTCTAATTTGCAGTGAGACTTGGCGAATCTTTTGATCTTTAGGGAGACGATGTCCTCTGATAGCGTCTCGAAGTTGGTCCAGATTCTGTCCGCAGGGCATTCGGCAGGATTTGGGTCTAGGCACTCAAGGAGTTCGGTATAGTTTATGGTGTTGGCGGGTATCAGGAGACGTAGTTTTGTGATTTTCTCATTGAAGTATTTCACGAGATCGTCTGCTGCTGGTTTATCTGCGGTGTTGGAAGTTACCGGTGTAGTGTCTAGTAGTTTGTTCACGAGTTGGAAGATTTTGTGTGTGTCCTTGAAATCAGGTCCAATTTTAATTTTATAGTATAGTCTTTTAGTTTGTCTTATGGTGTATTTGTATTTTCTTTGTAATTGCTTCCAGGCGGTGAGTGTGGATTCGTCTTTCTTTTTATTCCATACTCGTTCTAATCTTCTGACTTGAGTTTTTAGCTTTTTCAGTTCTTCGCTGAACTATGGTATTGAGTTCTTTCTGTGTGAGGTTCTGGTTTGGAGTGGTGCTATATTATCTAATGTGTTTCTGCATCTTTTGTCCCATTCTTGGAGAAATTGGTTTGAATCTGTCTTTGTAGCCCATTCGTTATCATAGAACTGTTGCCAGAATATTGACGGGTCAATTTTGCCTCTGGTGGTGTAGGTTGTACGTTCTTGTTTGTGGGTTGATTCTTTCTTTCGCCATGCGAGGGAGAAGTTTGCTGTATACTGGTCGGACCATGGTATGGGTGTCCATTTTACATTTGTTAGTACCAAATTTAAGTCGGGGCAAATTTGTGTGTGATGATATCTAATGCATGTCCTTTAGAGTGGGTTTGCTGCAGTGGGTTTGCTGCGTTGTTGGCCTATAGAAGTCCCATAATTGAAGGAATTCTTCGCATTCTTGAACGTTTGTTGAGGTAGGGTCTTCAAGGTGTACGTTAATATCTCCAACTATAGTAAGTTTTGAGGCAGTGACACATATTTTTGATATGAAAGTCCATAAAGTAGTTTTGGCAATCTTGCCAATTCCCTGGCGGTCCTGTAGAGCAAGGACTATGTTAAGGTGTTCCATTAGGTCTGGGGTGATTGATTCTTACTGAGGCAATTTCAAGTTGCGGCAGGATGGATTCAGCTGTGGTTGTAATGGTGAACTGGGATCTGTAGATTATGGCTATTCCTCCTCCTCTTTTTCCATTCCTTGTCCAGTGGATAATTTTGGTAGCCTGGGGAACATAGATCCAAAATTATGGGGTCTTTTAATGTCATGAATCCAGGTTTCAGTAATGAGATCGAGCTTGTCTGTGGTGATCCAGTCTGTTATTGTTTATTAACTGCTGATCTAGCGTTACATAGCCTAGTTGTATTCCTAGGTAGGGGTCCTGTTTGGGATGAGGATGTGTTGATTTTTATTAGTTGTCTGTTTTCTTGGCATCTGGATTGTTGTGTCCTTTCTGCCCTTTCTGTTGGTTGTTTCCGTGCGTAGTTGAGTTTTCCTTTTAATTGGTTGTTATTCTTTTGTCCTCTGTAGTGTAGTTGTCTGTAGGGTTTGTGTGCAGTGGGTAGATTGTTGTCTGCATGGGATTTGTGCATGCGTAGTAGATTAGGGGGAAGAAAATATATACGACCACTCTAAAGTTACCCTACCACATTACAACAGACCATACTACTGACTGTAAAACCTCGTCAGGTACACCATCTTGCACGCCGACCAATAATTTTAACTAGATTGCTGCACTATTCTACCAAAGCCAACATGAACACTAACAAGCTGCTTTTAATGTGTTCATGTTGGCTTTGGTTAGAATAGTGCAGCAATCTAGTTAAAATTATTGGTCGGCCGTGCAAGACGATGTTATCTGACGAGGTTTTACAGTCAGTAGTATGGCCTGTTGTAACGTGGTAGGGTAACTTTAGAGTGGTCGTTGGTTAGAAGTCTTCAGTAATTTATTATAACATTCCAGAATTATTCAGTGATATACAGTAGTTGCGAATGATATTACAATTCAGGTAGCAGAGTAGTTCAGTACTACAAATACAGCAAAATTATATTAAGTGTGCTACAGGAAGTAGAGGCTCGTGAGTCCTCTGCATAAGCTGTTCTATCTTTAGAGGGCTAGAGTCCCAAGTGAGATATTTAAATTTTGCTTAAACCCTATTTTCCGCTCTCCTATATTTTCATTAGGAGCGGAGGAAGTGGTTAAGGGTCGACCCTGGTAGTATACAATCCTATAGTTCACTGAGCTACACAAAAGTGTTTAAAAGTATCTAGAGGTTAGGATTTTTCAACAGTTTATAATCTAGTTCACTGACTACACAAAAAGCGTTTAAAAAGTTTCTAGAGATTAGGATTTTTCAAACAGTTTGACAATACAAATGATACAGTATACCCGTCAGGTCAGCCAACCCAGTTCAGGTTTACATTACTACCTGGAAATGCCAGGATCTGCAGGACATAATCCACCTCCCTTCCCCTTGCGGATCTGAAGTAGGAAGCAAGATGACTCTACAAGGGAAGCACGAGAGCATGTGCTCCCAGTAACTGCTCCTACTAGCCCCATACATGCTTCCATAGATGAGGGAAAGGAAACAGAAGAGCCAAGTTCACATACTCTTGCATTGTGCCTATGCTGCTAGCAGCCTTTCAACTCCATTTTTTTCTGTGGACTGAGAAAGCAGCAGCAGCATCAGGGAAGACATGGGGAGCAGAAGCAGAGGGGCATTTCACTAAAGAGTTTGAGTTCCCACCTCCAATAATTTTTTGAGAATACTGGGCTCAAAATTAACATTGAAATCAAAGTTCTACGTCCTCGTTTCTAGTAAACATTATGCTTAACACAGTCACAGCCCCTGTGGCAGCTCAAGTAATTATGTGGCAAGAGTTGGAAATTTCAAGGAGAAATTATGTCTTACCTGATAATTTTCTTTCCTTTAGGCAGCTACACTGTTCTGCACAAGTGGGTACTATCCCTTCCTACCAGCAGATGCAAGCAGAGAAAAAGGCTGAGCTTTACCATTGACCTCACCAGTATTAGCTGGTGGTGCTCCCTGGAAAGATACAGTATGCATCTGGCAAAGTAGCAAAAGGTCCCTTTTTTTTAACACACCTATGCCCCATCAGTCACTGCAGCTGCAATGATAATTAGTGCGCACACACTACAGAGTGGGACTCGCTACCTGCCTACTTCAGGATATAGCAATTGCACATAAGTACATAAGTATTGCCATACTGGGACAGACTGAAGGTGCATCAAGCCCAGCATCCTGTTTCCAACAGTGATTAGACTCTTCTCATTTTTTTAACCACTGAAGGGCCCTAGTGTGAGGATGGGATGCAGAACAATGTAGCTGACTAAAGGAAAGAAAATTATCAGCTAAGACATAATTTCTCCTTCCTTAGTGTCTAGCTACACTGTTCTGCACAAGTGGGATGTACTGAAGCAGATCTACTGGCCCCCTGAATGAGGGTCCTGTCAAAGTCCGAATAGACCCTAGCAGACACATCCAATCTGCAGCGCTTGACAAATGAATGCAGAGACAACCATGTGGTTGCTCTACAAATCTCTTCAGGAACCCAGGAACCACCTCCTGGGCCTCTTCCCAGGAAGTGGCATGAGCCCATACGGAGTAGGACTTCAGGCCCTGAAGCACTGTGTGATTCTTGAAAATAAGATTCCCTGCCTTGATTTACCTCACAATGGAGGATTTAGAGGCTGCCTGGGGCCTTTAAAAAAACAAAGAGGTGATCAGTAAGGTGAAAATCATTAGTCTACTTCAGGTACCATAGCAGCATCCTCCAGACATCCAGCTTATGGAGCCTCCGGTCCATAGGAATAGAGCTCTCCTTCACAAATCAGGGCAAGCAAACTTCCTGACTCACATGAAGGGAGAAACAACCTTAGGGAAGAAGGAAGGGACCATGTGAAAAGAAACTAAATCCTCCACAATGGAGAGATATGGCCTGACAAGACAGAGTTTGTAGCTCGGAAACTCTTCAAGGTGATGGAGACCAGAAAAACTGTCTTGAGAGTGAAGTCTTCAATGGAGACTGAGTGCAGAGACTAAAATGGAGCCTTGGCAAGTACTCAGAGAACCAGATTAGGTCCCATGAGGGAAAGGAGGAACATATTGGGGGGGGGGGGGGGGGGGGGGTTAAAAATTGTGCCACGTCTCTCAGAAAACAGGACCCCTCACCATGCAAAAGCAAACCCTGAAAACTGGAAAGAGCAGCCACCTGGACTCTCAGGAAGTCCAAACACCAGACCCTGCAGCAGAAAACAGAATATTAAGAATCTGAGCCCTTCAAAAGACAGAGACTGTCCTGCACTCCAGGTTTAAAAAAACTTCTATACCCTGATAAAAGCCAGCAACATGAAGGACTTCCAAGAGTGGAGCAACATAGAAACCACTGTAGGAGAAAAACTGCTTCTCTAAGCGCCTCCTCTCAAGGGACAGAAAGGATCAGGATCTTTCATTTCTACCAGTCCTTACCAGAGAAGGCCTCAACCTCTGAACAATGGGTGACCAACAAGCACACATTGCTGGTGAGGCCAATCCAAAGCTACTAGCAAGACCAGACGATGATGGGCAATCAGGAGAGAAGACAGAGCAGGACTAATCAATTCTGGTCCTCAAGGTCCACAGGCAAGCCAGGTTTTCAGAATAGCCATGAGAAAGATTTGCATACCATAGAAGCTGTGCATGCAAATCTCTCTCTAGCATATTCACTGATTATTAATGCAACTGCGATATACTGTAACACATTTATTTCACTTTATCAACGTTATCATATAATGTATTTCACTTCACAAAATTCTTATATCTGCATTCTCTCACTCCACATACATTCCTTCTACCCTAAATTCCAAAACTGATCACTTGATACAGGAATATTACAATCCTCCTGGATATATTGTCAATTGTATCGTCATGCTTTATATACAACCATTTAAGTATGACTCAATAGATCTTGTGAGCCCACTTCGAAACGTTCATTTCAGTTCGCAGTGGTTGTACAAGCTAAACTCAAATGAGATGATAATCCTGCTCCTCAGGTTTTCAAAAGACCGTGAATTAATAGCTCACAAAGTACATTGGCCTAGTGGTTAGGGTGGTGGACTTTGGTCCCTGGGGAACTGAGGAACTGAGTTTGATTCCCACTTCAGGCACAGGCAGCTCCTTGTGACTCTGGCAAGTCACTTAACCCTCCATTGCCCATGTAAGCTGCATTGAGCCTGCCATGAGTGGGAAAGCGCGGGGTACAAATGTACAAAACAAAACAAGGTCCTTCTTTGGATAGTTTCTTGCTTTTAGTTTTCAACGTGCCATTAGGACCCAACGAGATCTTCCGCCGTAGTCCTAAAGATAATCAGCATCAGTATCTTATAGTTCGCCAAACTTCAGAGGCTATCAGAATGAACAGCAGAGGGTCCCAGTGGTCCATAATGAGCTGAAAGGCCTGTTCCCTCAGCTCTAATTCTACTGGACCCAGGAGAGAGTGACTGAGAAAGTCTGCCTGAGGGCCTGCAGGTGTCTCTCTGCTCACTGAGAGAGGTACACTGCTTCCAAGACTACCACCTGACTCCTGGTGCCTCCCTGCTTGTTAATATAAGCCACTGTAGTGGCATTGTCCAATATCATTCTTACCACCTACCCTCGAAGGAGCAGGAGGAATTCCAACAGGGTCAGGTGAGAACCGCCTGTGCTTTCAATTTGATGGACCAAACCACCTCCTGCATGGTCCAAGTTCCCTGAGCTACGTGGCCCAGGCAATGAGCTCCCCAGCCAAGAAGACTCACATCCATGGTGTCAAGCACCACTGTGGGGGATCCAGAAGCACCCCCCTCAGGAGGTAAACTAAGCTACCCCACAAGGATAGACAGATTCTCGCCGTGGGTGAAAGAGGCAGAGGATGAGGGAAGTCCTGAAAGACTGGGGCCCAACAAGACAACAGGGCCCTCTGCAAGGGCTGCATGTGAACCCTCACCCAAGACACCACCTCCCAACATCTTTGCCATGGAGACCAGGAGCTGCAAGTAGAAGCTACCACAATCTGAGCTTCTGAGCTTGAAGTTTCTCAGACCATTCCTCTGGGAGAAACACATCCCTTGGGCAGAGTCAAAGTGGATTCCCAGGTACTCAAGGGCCTGGGAGAGAATCAGGCAATTCTTGCTCCAATTCATAAACCAGCCTCGGGTCTCCAACTGGGAGATGACTTGGGAAGTGGGCAGGTTGGCCTCCGCTGCCAAGTCCACTCAAATCAGCCAGTCATCCAAATAAGGATATAACCTGATGCAGATAAGCAGCAACCACCACCATAACCTTGGAAAATGTGCTGGGGGTCAAGGGCAGGGTCCAAAAACTGGTAATGGTGCCCAAGAACACAGAAGTAAAGATAATACCTGTGATAGGCTGTGACAACAATGTGCAGATAGGCTTCTGTGAGGTCCAGGGCAAAACCAAGGTGATCACTGACCTGAGGATTTCCATGTGAAAATGATGTACCTGCAGGCAGGTAATTCACTCCCTTCCACAATGAGATCCCTTCATGTGGAACCACAAAGTAATGACTCAGACCGCAGTCTTCGCGAGGCATCAGCTCCACACCACCAAGTTCCAACAGATGCTCGACAGTAAAGGCAACAGCCTGTCACTTTTACTCCAAGTCACATGGTGAAGGCATGAAGGCATCGGGAACAAGTGGGCAAACTCCAGGAAGTATCTCTTCTCGACCGCCTCCAGAACCCATTTGTCCAAGGTGATGTGGGCCCACTTGTGGTGCACTATCAAGGGGCCTGGAACATCTACATTGGGCAAGATGGGCTGCTGGAGCTCCATCTGCAGTAGCAGAAGGGCCAACTCACCTAGGGCCCCGAAAGGAACTCAACTGAAAGGGTCCTCCCTGAAATGAAAGCGTAGGTCGAGCACTCCAAGCTGGCTGGAAATGGCCCACCCTCCCTGGAGCGACCACTGGACGTGAGGGACCAATGAGAGCCCTTAGGCCTCAGATCAGGTTAACACGAGGGTCTAGCCTCTCCCATATCCTTCACCAGCTTCTTCAGTTCATCCCCAAATAGCAAGCACCCTTGAAACAGCCAATGACTAAAAAGCTTCTTGAAGGTGGCATCCGACACCCAGTGGTGGAATCACAGCCAGAGTCGGCCCAGCACAATCGAGTACACTGACCAAGAGGCCAGGCGGACTAGATGATATAGGACATCTGCTAAGAAGGCCGCTCCAGACACGAGGCAGGAAATGTTCTCTGCCTCCATCAGTTGCTGCAGCCAGCGCAGATTGCTACTTGAATCCTGGACACCCTTACTGAAAAGGCTAGGCCTAACTGCTGGATAGAAAACAGGTTAGAGTTAAGTAGTAGTAGTAGTAGTTTTCTCAGTGGAGGAGGGTGAATAGAGGAGATGCTATTTAACATATTTTTAAAAGATCTGGAAATCGGAACAAGTGAGGTGATTAAATTTGCAGATGACACAAAACTATTCAAAGTTGTTAAAACATATGTGCACTGTGAAAAGTTACAGGAAGACCTTAGGAAACTGGAAGACTGGGCAACCAAATGGCAGATGAAATTTAATGTGGACAAATGCAAAGTGATGCACATTGAGAAGAATAATCCAAATCATAGTTACTTGATGATAGGGTCCACCTTAGGAGTCAGCACCCAAGAAAAATCTAGGTGTCAATGTAGACAATATGCTGAAATCTTCTGCCCAGTGTGCAGCACTGGCCAAAAAAGCAAACAGAATGCTAGGAATTATTAGGAAAGGGATGGAAAATAAGACAAAAGAATATTATGCTTCTATATTGCTCCACTGTGTGACCTCAACTTGAGTAGTGTGTGCAGTCCTGGTCGCCGTTTCTTAAAAAGGATATAGCAGAATTAGAAAAGGTTCAAAGAAGGCCGACCAAAAGGATAAAAGGGATGGAACTCCTCTCATATGAGAAAATGCTAAAGAGGTTAGGGCTCTTCAGCTTGGAAAAGCGAAGGCTGAGGGGGGTTATGACAGAGGTCGACAAAATCCTGAGTAGTGTAGAATGGATAAGTGAATTGATTTTTTACTCTTTCAAAAAGTACAAAGACTAGGGGCCACTCAATGAAAATACATGGAAATAGGAGGAAATATTTTTTCACTCAAAAATAGTTGAGCTCTGGAACTCACTGCCGGAGGATGTGGATAGCGTTTCTGGATTTAAAAAATGTTTGGACAAGCACCTGGAGGAAAATTCCATAGCCTGTTAATGAGATGGACATGGGGGAAGCCACTGCTTGCCCCAGGATTGGTAGAATGGAATGTTGCTATTAAATTGGGTTTCTGCCAGGTACTTGTGATCTGGCTTGGCAACTGGGATGTCCAACCCCCATTTCCCTGCGGTATAGATAGGCCCCTCTGGACCTACCTTATATCCCTGATGGTCCGTGGGGGTCATTGGGGGCAGGAGTGAAGACCATTCGCTTCTGCCCCTTTTGGCTGCTAAGTACGTAAATACATAAGTATAATATAAGTATTGTCTATTAAGCCCAGCATCCTGTTTCCAACAGTGGCCAATCTAGGTCACAAATACCTGGCAAGATCCCAGAAAAGCTCAATACATTTTATGATGCATATCCCAGAAATAAGCAGTGGATTTTTCCAAGTCAATTTAATAATAGTCTATGGACTTTTCCATTAGGAAGCCATCCAGACCCTTTTTAAATCCTGCTAAGCTAACCTCCTTTACCACATTCTCTGCAAACAAATTCGAGTTTAATTACACGTTGAGTGAAGAAAATTTTTCTCTGATTCATACTAAATTTACTACTTTGTAGCTTCATCGCATGCCCCCTAGTCCTAGTATTTTTGGAAAGAGTAAACAAACGATTCACGTCTACCCATTCCACTCCATTCATTATTTTATAGACCTCTATCATATCGCCCCTCAGCCATCTCTTCTCCAAGCTGAAGAGCCCTAGCCGCTTCAGCTTTTCTTCATAGGGAAGTCGTTCCATCCCCTTTATCATTTTCGTTACCCTTCTCTGTAACCTTTTCTAATTCCACTATATCTTTTTTGAGATGCAGCGACCAGAATTGAATACAATATTCAAGGTGCGGTCGCACCATGGACCGATACAAAGGCGTTATAACGGCCTCACTTTTGTTTTCCATTCCTTTCCTAATAATACCTAACATTTTATTTGCTTTCTTAGCCGCTGCAGCACACTGAGCGGAGGGTTTCTATGTATCATCAACAACGATGCCAAGATCCCTTTCTTGGTCAGTGACTCCTAATGTGGAACCTTGCATTACGTAGCTATAGTTCGGGTTCCTCTTTCCAACATGCATCACTTTGCACTTGCTCACATTAAACTTAGGCTGCCATTTAGACTCCCAGTCTCATAAGGTCCTCTTGTAATTTTTCACAATCTTCTCTCGATTTAACAACTTTGTGTCATCAGCAAATTTAATTATCTCACTAGTTACTCCCAACTCTAGATCATTTATAAATATGTTAAAAAGCAGCGGTCCCAGCACAGACCCCTGGGGAAGATTTCATAGCAGCCATTTTCTTTTAGAGGCTGCAAGAGGCAGGAGCTTGTGGCCTTTGCTCCTGCCCCGTCACCTATCGTTGTCTAGGGTTGGTCCCGGGGTCCACTTCACAGAGGCAGGGGGTTCCCAAAGAATACGCAATCCACACAGATTTTGATATATAAAGCATATTATATTTGCATATATGTATTGGCTCACAGCACTTTGTACCCTAGTACAGGAAAAAGGGTACAAGCTGTCTTGGGGTGTGTGTTTAGAGGGAGGGAGAAAGAAAGGATAGGGTGTTTGTTCAGAGGAAAAAGAAACCTTGGACTAGGGCTGTCTGAGAAGGGGGGGAGCAGAGCCAGGTGTTCTGGTGGCTAAAGATGGAGGTGTGCAGAGAAAGAAGAAGAAACAAAGACAGCCCAGCACAGTCCCGTGCCCTCTGCTGCAGGGAGAAAGAAAGAGCGAGACCTAGTGCCCTGGACACAGAGAAGTGCCTGGGACAGAGAGGGGGGGTAGACAGTAGGCAGTAGACCCCAAGCTGAGCTCTGTGCTCTGCTGCACAGAGAAAGACAGAGAGAGCCGTAGTGCCCTAATGAGCTCTGCTTTATACCTAATAAGAACTGAGAGGGAACAGGAGCAGAGAGAGATCAAAAACTTCTCTCTTTCCCAGTTATTTCCTTTACCGAACTCCAGATACTTTCTGAAGTCAGGAAAGGTGACAACTTTCACAGGTTGTCCTGTTTGAAATCCCTAGTGATGGAGCCTCTATGTCTAGCTTTGGTTGCTCTGAAGCCCTGCTCCCATATAGAACAAAAGGTATGTTAATCAGGAGTAATTGAGAACCCAAAGGGTTATCAAGCCTCTTTGAGCACCATTTGACCCATTTCATCCTCAATGGTTCCTGCAGGAAAGGGGGGGAGAGTTTATCAGAGGTCAGAAGGTGGTTTAATACTGTCAAACTGATTTCATATTAATATAAGTATGTCCAGCAATAATTTTGACCTCCTGCAATCCTGACATCTCCACAAGATGGAAGCAAACCTGGGTACCTGATCTGTCACTGTAGTGACAGACTATTTCTGTTCTCATACCTCCAGATATATTTGTTCCTGCTCATTCATATCTCCACAGTAGTGAGATATTTAAATCCCAATGAGTCCAAACCTCGTGTCTTAGGTTGGGCAGTCCTTAATATGCCACCTTACCAGTCTTAGAGCAGAATGGACAGTGCATAAGGGATGCAGGCATTTGGGAGGTTAAGGCCTACTGGTCCCAGGATGCCTGGTATACAAAGCTCAAATTAACCTGCCAGACTGGAGTGGCTCCAAAGTAGATGATGGGACTGTTAAAAAAAAAAAAAGCCAAATTACCATGCCAGATTAAAAATGTAAATGCTGGGAAGAAAGCAGTTTTTAAAAAACATTCAGATGGGAAGGAAAGTAGTGTGTGTGTATGTGTATAGCTGCCTTTATAGAGGTGAGGGTATTTTATAGGTTAAACTTTGCACAGAGTTGTACATATGTCTAAGTTTACAACACATGAAAATCATAACAATGCATAGCAATACTTGTACACTAGTTAAAATAATGATAGGGTGAATTAAAACATTAAAGACATGATCAGCAGTAGGTGAATATCCAAAGAATAGTTCCCATACTGAGACATGGGAGTCTTGTACCAAATTTTGAGCAGTTTGTCTAATTTGTCCATTCTCATAAGTGATGGTATAATTCACTTCTGTGGAGGTTGTTTTCAAATGGTCCATATAGGCATGGAGTTTAGTAAAGTTCAATAGGTTGTGTAAGGTCTCTTCTCCCATGCCCAGAGGGAGTGGATGTACAGCATATGGAATAAAATCTGGAATGTCAATAGAGTCATTGGTAACCAGAGGTGCAGAATATGTTGTCTCATTAATGGTGATGGACACCACGGGTGTATGACTGCACCAAGTATTGTTCTGTAAATAGTTCAAACTGTACAGCAAAGTTTTCTTAGGGAGGTGGATGTCATGTACTTGGGGAGCAATGGAAAAAGAAATATTTTGAGGAAAGAACAGATTAAAACAAAAGTGTCCAGCTCCAAGGTAGTACACCCTATGTGAGACAGTGGGTGAATATAAAAGTTCAGCAGTCAGAGTACAGGAGGATGAATTGTTCCAGCAGGAGCTGTCACTCTCTTTAAACTGATGAGGTTCACACTGGAAATGAAAGGGTGTCCGCTGGCACAGGCTAGGGTCCATTGGTCTGAATGATGTCCAGTCATTGTCCAGGGGCTGCACCCATGCGAGATGGTCCAGAGGATACATTATCACATTATTAATTTGCACACCAATATTAACTACCGGGTAAATAACTGTATGTTGTTCTGACCATGGGACCAAAGTGCAGATAGAGCATCCTTGTTGTGAACAGATTGGAACACTAATCGTCCACCAATCAAGGTGAGCTATAGCAAATTCTGGTAATTTGGTGCTAGCCATCTGAACAAGAGATGGTGGCCAGTGGCCTAACTTAGACGTGATTAGAATTTCCTTTAAGATAGTAATAAGCTCGATCTGTATTTGATCACAGGCCATAGCCCATGAAATATTCTTTCCCAACCTGTATTCTTCATGTGCTAGAGTCACAATTTTCTGTTCTATAATGGGTGATACAAGAGCAAATGTATCTACAATTACATTAGATAGTTTAGCTGAAGCCTCATTAATAATATGTTGTGATGTAAACCCTTCAGAAGCATGTTGGGCTGTGGATCCCATCTTATTTCAGAGCACTTCCATATCAATTGTATTAAGGGCTCCCAGTACAGTTCCTGTGCCTCCTAAAATGGTGTCTAATAATTCCCGCTTGTATCTAGAGGGTTTGGCTGGGGGTGTGACTGACTGCATGTCCAACCATGTATTAAGCATATGTATGTGGTTAGCAAGCAGTTTGGATATTTGGTAGTGACTAGAAATACTTTAGGATACAGATGCCAAGTAAGAAAGTGGTATTCTACATCATATAACACATCATGGGGTGCATCGTATTTAATCTGAAATGGTTTCCCCTCCTGGAACAAATTAATATCTGAGAGGTACAGAATAGGAGGAACTGGAATGGTAGGGGAGGTGGGGGGAGGAGTGGTAGGTAAACAAAGTACATCAAAAAAGAAATAAGTCTCAGTAATGTGCTGTTGATTACTTTGAATCCACATATAAGTGATCTGCCAAGTCCCTTTATCCTGACAGGAAATATTGTATAGAATCAAGGCAGGAGGGCCTAGAAAGTATTTATCTGGGGGTGCAATCAATTCTTGTGTTCTGTCTAGGGAAGTGGAAATTGGTTTAGTCCACTTCGCGTGCGTGATGTTCAGGGAATAGTAGACTGGTCTGTCTTGCACCGAGCAGAAACGCAGGATAACCAGGTCTTTTCCTTCAGGGAATGGTGGGGGTATTTCTTGATAGCGATATACCCCATCTGTGCAATTGGTCCAACCAATTGTGCATATTCGGATGATAGTTCCTGTAATGAGACTTGGGTAAAGGAGAACACATACCACACTAAACAGAAAATGTGCCATACTAGAAGCACACTGATTATTAAAGTATACTAACTAACTTACTTATATAACACCTCAACCGAAATAATGTTTACTAATGTTTACTAAGTATTATTAGCACTATTGAATGCTTGTATCAACTATACATTATGAGTGGCTATTATAGTTACCACTCTTCAAACATCTTTTGTTCGTAGGGCAGCGTCTGTGCTGTTTTCAGGAATCAGTCGTCTGTGCTGTATTCAGGTGGAATCTGAGAACAAAAACTGGTAACCACTAATTATCCATAAGGTTTCAACTGAGTGATGTGTTTCCAACATCGCTGGTTGTCTGGCCTTAGGATCTGATATAGGCTTAGGCCTAGTGCATCTGTAACCAAGTATGGTCCATCCCACTTTGCTGTGCCAAAGGGGAGGTTTGGTCTAGGGTTTAGGAGCATGACCTTACTCCCCACTTTGAGTGGTCGTAAATCAGAATCTTTGGCCTGCACCTCCTGCAGATAATCCCTAGACTTTTCTGTGTTTGCCAGCACAGTGGTCTGGATTTCTTTTAGGTGTTCTTACAGGGATTTCAAACACTCATTTGCAAGAACTACAGTCTGATCCTCCGGGAGAAAAGGGTGTAACAGGTTTTCCCATCGAGGCATTGGCCTTCCCATTAAGGCTTCATATGGGGCAAAACCTGTGGACTTACAGACATTGGCTCTGATACGCATTCGGACCAAAGGGAGGGCCTGATCCCAATTTTTCCCTGTCAGATTCAGCATAGGGCTGAGATGTGCTTTAATTGTTTGATTCATACGTTCTACCTGCCCCGCTGCTTGGGGATGGTATGAAATGTGCAATTGCTGTTCTATGCCTAGAAAATCAAACAATTCCTTGACTAGCTGAGAAACAAAAGCAGGACCAATATCCGATTCAATAGTCTTAGGAATTCCCCAACGTGTAAAAAATTGCATAGTTAGGACCTCAGCTGTGGTTCTAGCAGTTTGATCTGATACAGGAAAAGCTTCTACCCAGTGGGAAAAAGAGTCCACTACTGTGAGTAAAAATCTGTTTTTCCTAGCTGTTAAAGGGAGAGGGCCCACATGATCTATCTATAGTCTCTCAAATGGTCCCCGTGGTGGCGCTCTCATCAGCTGTCCCCTTTTCTTTTTAGGTTGTGGTATGTCATGTTTCATTTCTGGCCACCAGACCAACATATTTAGAGTTGCCAACATCTCTTCAGTTTTAGGGTGCCCCATGGGACCTGCTCCATGAACCCAATGCATCCAATCTTTCCCTTGCGCTCTGGGGATAGCTATAACCAATCCTTCCTCCTTCTTCACACACAGTATGTCTTTCTGTATAGTGAGTGTGAGAAAGGGTGTATGCTGGTAAGTGTTATCTGGGGTTTGTTGCACTAGCTGCTTCAGATTGGAAAGCTCTGTGTCATTCTCCTGCAGTGTACTGAAATAATCTGGTGGTACCACCTGATCGTAATCAGTGGACCGTGTGGCCATGGCTACCATCCGTGTCTGCTCATACCAGGGCCATATAGGGCCTACATGACATGTTTCCTTCGCTAGTGAATCCGCTAAAGTGTTTCCTTTCACTAAAGGGCCTTTCTTTCTGTGTGCTTTCACCTTCACTAAATGAACTTTCTGAAATTTTTCACCGAGTTCTTGTGCCATAGCCCATAGTGCTGAATGTTTTACCATGGACCCATCTGTGGATTTAAAGTTGTGGCTTAACCACCATGGCAGCAATGCAATGGCATTTCTGAATACATAATCTGAATCTAAGATTATCTGTATTTCAGGGTGAGAGTCTTGATAATGCTGCAAACAGGCCACAAAGGCAGCCAGTTCACAGTATTGTGCTGAGGCTGACCCACATGAGTACTGCCTTTGCAGAATTACTTTGTTATCTGGGCCCAGTTGTACAATTGCAAAACCTGCTAATCTTCTTCCTCCCTCGCATTGGCTACTGCCATCAATATAGGAAGAAAAGGGGATATTCTATCCAGTACCAGTTCTTTAAATATCAAATAATTGGGGGTACTGGGTGAAGACTGACAGTCATGAGGTTGTCCCTCCAGTATCTGTGCCTGCAACATCAGGGTCCAATGGACTATTCTCTCCGTCCTAATTCTACTACAAGCCAACTTGCCCTCCACAATGAATTTAAGGGGGGTGTGGTGGCTACATATGTAAGTGGTTTGAGCCCCAATAATGTATGTAAACTTTTGCATAGCAGCATATGCAGCCAGAACATGTTTTTCACAGGTTCCCATTTTAAGTTCTGGAGAAGTGAGAACTCTGGAAAAGAAAGCAATTGGCCTGTCTGTCCCTCCTAAGCGCTGTGTTAGGGCAGCTCTTATACTGTTCTCACCAACCACTGGGTATAGGAAAAAATTCTGCTTGTGATCTGGGGGAGCAAGGACAGGAGCAGAAGTCAAAGTCTGCTTGAGTTTAGTCACTGCCTCTGTGTGTTCTGCCTCCCAAACATATTCTTTACGTTTAAGCAGGGAGTATAGTGGAGCAGCCACTTCAGCATAGTTGTGCATAAAATCACGGCAGAACCCTGTAAGCCCTAGAAATGATTGGAGGGATTTCTGGTCTGTAGGCAAAGGTAATTTCTGAATGAGATCTATTCTCTGAGAATCTATGGATTTCCCTTCCTGGCCAATAGTGACTCCTAGAAAGGAAACCTGTGGTTTACACAGCTGAGCTTTGGCTGGATTTACTTTAAGTCCAGCTTTCAAAAGAGCTTTTAAAATCTCTTATATGGGCCCAGTGGTCAGATTCAGTTTCAGATTGAATTAAAATGTCATCAACATATTGGATTATATTGTCTCTACAAGACACCTCAGCTAGGGCTTCCTGCATGTATTTGTGGAAAATGGATGGAGAATCCTTATAACCCTGGGGTAACACAGTCCATGCATACTGTTTATTTAGCCACTGGAATGCTGTTTTGTACTGGCATTCTGGGGCCAGGGGCAGGCTCCAAAACCCATTTGAAATGTCTAGGACAGAAAAAAATTTACAGTTGGGGTTTAATTTAGAGATCATTTCCGGATATGAGGCTACAACCGGTACCACAGATTTTGATACTTGATTTAGGGCGCGGAAATCTATGGTCAGTCTAAAGGAGCCTCCTGGTTTAACTATTGGCCATGCTGGAGAGTTGCATGTAGAAGAGATCAGTCTAATTATGCCCTTCTCTTCCAGTACCTGTATAATCTTAGCTACGGGTTCTATCGCCTGATGAGGTACTAGATATTGCTTTTGTGGCGGAGGATCCTCCCCTTCTAACAGGATTTCTGTGGACATTCTGCCACATTCTAGTTTGTCTTGGGCCCAGACAGGGATGTCTATAACCTCTGTGGGAATTACAATCAGATCATACTGCTGGTCAGCTTTTGTGCATTGTGTGGCCAAATGCATGGGAATTGCTTCGTGCACCAAAACTGTAGACATTTTTGGAGATCCAATACATTGCCACAAGGTAAGATTAGCCATATCCACTACCAAATTTAACTGGTTGAGGACATCAATTCCAATTATTTCCTTTTCTGTGCTTACTATAGTGGCTGCATTGGTTTCCAAAATTTCATCATCATGTTCCCTCTGCATCTGCACCGGGATACCCCATTTAACTGGGATAGCCACACAGTTGGTAACTGTGTCATTAACCCCTTGGATTTTATATGTTTGCACATTTTCCTGGTCTGAAGTGGGAGAAACCCTGCTTGTAAAACTGATTCCAGCCCCTGTGTCAATCAACGCTAATTTATCCTGACCCCCTATCCTGCTGTTCACATTGGGGCGTCCACACGTGTCCAAAATCAAGGGTGCCACAAACTTTAATTTATATTCTGAATCTGTCTCCTTTCCCCTCTCCTGAGGTGCTGGAAGTGCATGCTCAGGTAAGTGAAAGGAGTCAGGCTGGGCACAAAATACTTCAGATTGTTTGATATTTGGACACTGGAGATCAGGACATCCCTATTCCTTTTTTCTTGCTTATCCTGGGCAGCTATCAATTCACTTTTTATTCTAATTCTAGCTGCATGGTATATGTATCTTATTCCCATTTAATTTGTTGCTGTTTCAACTGGTCTGTCTGTGCTTTGAGTTCATGAAACGGGATGTAGCCTGAGGAATTTCTAAAATTACCTCTGCTCTGCCCTCTCCATGGGGCCTGTCCTGAGTTTCCTGACCTATTGCTGTGGGAGGGCCCTTCTGCTTGCCATTTCTTTGCTTCTGACACAGTAATTACCTGGGATGGCTGAGTTTTCCACACAGATGCAATCCTAAGCATTAGCGTGTCAAAAGGAGTTTCTTTGGGATCCTCAGCAAACAATCTGAGATCTTTAGTAATCTCGGGGGATAGGATTTCCAACAAAAATTCTTTATGATGTGTCTGACCATAATCTTCTATTTTGGGCCAACCCTCCTGGTCTCGAAATGCTGCTTCCAGTACCCACAATCTGTGCGCAAATTGTTCTAGTGTGTCATTTGGCAGGGGTGCAAGTGTTATAAATGCTTGCATTTGAGTACAGCGAAATAATTGCTCAAGACCCTTTTTCAACAACTGGTATGGGTGGGTGAGAGATCCTACTTTAAAATAGTGGGGTCCTAAAGCCACGTGCATAAGTCTGTCAAAGTCAGACGTTTTCCTCTTATACTTTCCTAGGCCCCAGTGAATCAGAATATCAGTGGCCCATTTGCACCATTCATTCATATTAAAAGGCATAGGGCCGACCTTCTGTGTTATCCTTTCAATGTCACTATCTTTTAATGAGTCATACAGTACCAGGTTTACTGGTGTTCTGGGGTCTGTACTGGACTCAATTTCTGTGTCTGCAGAATCCTCCCTGTCCCTCAGGTTAGTACTTGCGCCTGGGCTTTCCTCAACTATGCATGTCTGAGTGCTTAAGTCAGTGTTTTCAGTCTTAGATTTGCCCCCACTTCTCAAATCCACTACACACACTTCTGTGTGCTTTTGTGGTTCTATGAATTGAAAACCTGGCTTATAGGGTGTTTCATAGGCTGGCGGTGCTGAGGGAGAAATACTTGGGGTCTGCCAGTGCACAGAGTTAATCTGGTCCTTTGGGGCACATTTACTTTTTAAATGTTTTAATTCTGTTATAGCCTCGTCCAATTGTTCATTTACATGTAAGAAGGAATTTGTTGCTTGCACAACCTGTGCCCGTTGCATCGAGATGCACGCCTGTGCGTCCTCAAGGTCCCTGGTTAACTGAGTGCACTGAGTGGTCAGGTCTGCATTTTGCTGTTTCAAAGTAATTAGTCCCCTACACAGGCCTTGTATAAAAAGGCATTTCCTCTGCAGCCTATGGGAACTCCCACGGAAGGTATTGTCCCGGCGGCTACAGGTGGAGGCCCAACAGCTACTTCTACCCCTGTCGGAATATCGAAGCAGGCAGAATTTACAACATCTTTGCCAACAAATCAACAGGAGGACTCTCCCCAGAATATTGGAGGTATTGTAAGACCACCTGTTATAACCCTGGAAACGTTATGGGACGCTATCCAAGTGTTAAATAAGAACATTCAACAAGGTTCTAACTTTTGGGCTGGAGAAGTGGCGGAGATTAAAAAAATCACAACAACAAATCACTGAAAATGTTTTAGAACAAAATACTAAAGTGGAACTTTTGGAGACTGAAATCAAACATCTTAAACAATTTTCCTCAGATATGGTTAAAACAAATAATATTCAGTCACGGAAACTTGAGTATTTAGAAAATCAAACCAGGAGGAATAATGTAGATTATCACACAACTTCATGGTGAGTTAATATAAATAAAAATTTTCCCTTAAGTATTGTGGTGGTACTCCCCTGTTTTCTCTAAGAAATCGACGCGAGCCAGAAACCGCTTGTCGATCTTCAGGACCAGGAACTCCTTCAACAGACACTTCTCTGATGTCAGGATCTAGGACTGGATTTTCTTGTTCTTCCACCAGCAAGTAGATACAATCGGGCTGTTCCTCTATCTCATCCACACCTTCTTCCTCACAAACCAAATCCGATTCCTCCGAAAAACTTTCAATAGGCAGAGGCATTTTCTTTAGCTGATCCCTGTGCACCCTTTTGACATTAGTATTGTGCTCATTTTTGATCCCAACCACATTCCCATCCAATTGTATTACTTCATAAATTGCATCTTCCCAATCATTTTGGATCTCATGTCTTCCTGAGTACCTCCCAACCTTCAACAGGACTCTGTCACCCAACCGTAGCTGAGAGCCTGCCGCCCGCCTGTCATAATATTTTTTCCTCATCTCTCCATTTTTGGCCATGGATTGCGGAGCTATTTGACATGCTTTATCCCATTTTAAATAATGGGTGTTGAGTGAACTAGGCCAATGTTCCTGTTCTATTAGTGTCAACCGCTTGTCTTCAACTTTCTTTTCTTTTTCATGTAGGCCTTCACATGCGTCATGGTATAGCTTTGAAACTTCTTCTACTTTCTCATTAGCCAGTTGTTCCCTTTTAAGTTGCTTATACATTATATCATACTCAAATAATCAAAACTCAGTTCTGCCAGCAAAATGGTCCTTTTCCTACAAACGCCACGCCTTCCGCATGGACGCAGTGAAAATGTTTCCACATAAACGCTGGATGACTGTTCTTCATGGACAAACTCTGTATGTCCGTTAAACCTCCGTTGGCTGTTCAAATACACCACCTCCAGTCATTAGTATGCATCACAATACAGGTCATGTGTGCTCAGTGACTAACTCAACAGTCCACCATATCTGTTTCATGTTATGCCGGCTCCTCAATGCAGGACCGCATTTCACAAATCTTCCTCAGGAGGAACCACCATCAAATTTGTTCTACACCTCCAGTGGCTGCATGCCGGATTGAAACTCCCTTAGGGCTGAGCCACAGACGCCACCCAGGAAATCATTCCTGGGTGGCGTCTGTGGCTCAGCCCTAAGGGAGTTTGTCCATGAAGAACAGTCATCCAGCGTTTATGTGGAAACATTTTCACTGCGTCCATGCGGAAGGCGTGGCGTTTGTAGGAAAAGGACCATTTTGCTGGCAGAACTGAGTTTTGATTATTTGAGTATGATATAATGTATAAGCATGGCAAAACATATGCACAATACGAAACAGTATAAGTATGCAGTTTAAAATGTAAAATCAACTGTTTTTTATTTAAATTAAATACAGGTGTGCAAGGTGAGCGGAGGAGTGAATGTGTGAGGTTTTAATAGTAGGCAGCAGTGCTAGTGAGGTTAGCGGGCATTGCAATACAATAAAATGTTTTTGTGATAAAGTTAAATTAGATATGCCAACTGTCGGTTCCCTGTCAGGCAGAGCTGACTTTTCACCATGACAGAGACTGGCTGAATAGAGAAATAGTTCAAAGTGACAGGAAATTAAGTGATTACCAAAGACAGATATGTAGTGTTTAAAAATGTGGGACTGTTTCACTTGGTACCCCTTCCAATAAAGTTGGAAGATCTATCAGTCTTTTCTGAGCAGCCCCAAACACAGCATTAAATTACTTCAACTTTCAATCCCCCTTAACAAGCCTAGGAGTACATATGCAAACATGCAGAAAGCAAAACAATGTCTTACTTACCCAGCTGGAGATCCTCTTTTTGAAACCGAGACGAGCTCCCCAAGATGTCAGCTATCGTTGTCTAGGGTTGGTCCCGGGGTCCACTTCACAGAGGCAGTGGGTTCCCAAAGAATACGCAATCCACACGGATTTGGATATATAAAGTATATTATATTTGCATATATGTATTGGCTCACAGCACTTTGTACCCTAGTACAGGAAAAAGGGTACAAGCTGTCTTGGGGTGTGTGTTTAGAGGGAGGGAGAAAGAAAGAATAGGGTGTTTGTTCAGAGGAAAAAGAAACCTTGGACTAGGGCTGTCTGAGAAGTGGGGGAGCAGAGCCAGGTGCTCTGGTGGCTAAAGATGGAGGTGTGCAGAGAAAGAAGAAGAAACAAAGACAGCCCAGCACAGTCCCGTGCCCTCTGCTGCAGGGAGAAAGAAAGAGCGAGACCTAGTGCCCTGGACACAGAGAAGTGCCTGGGACAGAGAGGGGGGGGGGCAGTAGACCCCAAGCTGAGCTCTGTGCTCTGCTGCACATAGAAAGACAGAGAGAGAGAGAGAGCCGTAGTGCCCTAATGAGCTCTGCTTTATACCTAATAAGAACTGAGAGGGAACAGGAGCAGAGAGAGATCAAAAACTTCTCTCTTTCCCAGTTATTTCCTTTACCGAACTCCAGATACTTTCTGAAGTCAGGAAAGGTGACAACTTTCACAGTTGTCCTGTTTGAAATCCCTAGTGATGGAGCCTCTATGTCTAGCTTTGGTTGCTCTGAAGCCCTGCTCCCATATGGAACAAAAGGTATGTTAATCAGGAGTAATTGAGAACCCAAAGGGTTATCAGGCCTCTCTGAGCACCATTTGGCCCATTTCATCCTCAATGGTTCCTGCAGGAAAGGGGGGGAGAGTTTATCAGAGGTCAGAAGGTGGTTTAATATTGTCAAACTGATTTCATATTAATATAAGTATGTCCAGCAATAATTTTGACCTCCTGCAATCCTGACACCCCCAACGACCAATGAACCACCAGTGACATAAGGTAGGCCCGGGGTGGAGGGGGCCCTACCTATACCACGGTGGGCAGGGATTGGACCTCCCAGGGTGGGGTGGGGAGGGTCATATTCATTGCAGCAGGCTGGGGGAAGGTAAGGAAGGAGCTTTGTAAGGAGTACGGGGAACTTAAAACAAAAAAACAACGTTTTGTAGGATCTTGGCCAATATTCAGTGCCGGCACACACATAGCTAAGCCGGCTAATTTAGGGCAGCCTTTGATACCTGAAACAAGCCAATGTACCTAGTTGAACTTGCAAAGAACCAAGCATTAAACTCTTTTAAAGGCCCGATTTGAGAAAGGCCAAGATCTGAGCTACCAAAAATGAAAAGGCGGGGAATCCCCCTCCAAGAACACCAATCTTCTAAGGTCCTCCTGGCTTGAAGTAAGGCAGCCATCACTTCAGATAAATATCCCTTGCATCACTTCATTCTATTTGCTTTCTTAGCCTTGCCCTTTCAAGATCCAGGCTATAAGCCTAAAGGGGGAAGGGATCCTCCAGTAGGATTGGACTTTGATATAAGAGACCATTGCCTTGAAGTAGCTTTTGGGGCCAATCCTGTAACAGGCGAATTAGATCTGCATACCACTGACATCTCTGGCTACCAGGATAACAAATTCTGGGTGGGTTGCAATGCAACATAGAAGGCATCCCACCAGGACCCAAACAGGAGACATATCAGAGAGCCCTGCAAGGACACAATGGAACTATTTATGTTTAAATCTATTTTATTAACTGAAAAGTAGTACAAACGTCGATATGCACATGTAACAGGTTCATGGACAACATTAGTGTTTCATCAACAGTTCTTCAGCCACTAAGATATTTCCATTTTCAACCGTCCCTCCCCTTACGTACTATATTCCATTGTTACATAACCACAGGCAGTACTAAACAAAGTACAGGAACTAGCTTACATCCTTTTCCAATCTACCCCAAACCCTCCCATTTCATTCCCTCCCTTATGTCCTCTTATCATCTCCTGCTAGGCAGTGTAAATCAAAAGTTCAACAGATGACTATGTGCTGCAAAGGTCATAGTGTCCCAAAATGGGCTCCATTTTTGTTGAAACTTCTCTCCTACCTTGGAGTCAAAGTCCTTTATAGTCATACGTTCCAGGCGCAACATTAGTACCATACGGGCACGCCACTGCTGCCATGTTGGGGATTGGTATAACAGCCACTCCGCCAAGATCACCTGCTTACCAGTGATTATTGCTCTCGATGTAAATGCAGTATAGCCTTTTCTGGGCTTCGCCCCCAATTTAGGCTGTCCAAAGAGCATAGCCGAGTCATAGTGCCACAGTCGACCCCATATTTTAGCAACATAGGCCAGGATTATCTTCCAGAAATTCTGAATGTCAACACAAGCCCAAAACATGTGACCCAAGGTTGCTCCAGGGGCGCCACACTTTGTACACTCTCCCCAGGGCGAAAGCCCCATATAAAAGGCTCTCTTCGGTGAGATGTACACGCGCACAGCCATTTTATATTGGATTTCCCAGTGTACAATAAAGTCCGTGACTCATCTTATCTGCAAAATATGGGATTTCAGCTGTTGTGCCGTGATTGTTACTTATAAGTCCACTGTCCATAGTTGCGCCAGTTTGTGATACTCCAGTTCCAGGGCAGTATCTCATATGTGTCTGTGGTGGTATGACATCAGTACTCTCTGTTGCGATTCCAATGAGAAGGCTGACGCAAGTGCCTCTTGTAGATCATCCGTTAGTGATGTCCATGGTAAAGAGGAAACATAATGGCTTAATTGTCCATAATAAAATTTCTCACTATCCGGCAGACTATATTCTTCCTGTAACTCTGAGAACGCCCGAATGCAGCCCTCTCTAGTTACCACCTGCAATATGTACACAATTCCCTTACGTTTCCACCTCCGAAATACAGAATACATTTGACCTGGGACAAAAGCATTGTTATCACATATTTGTAAGTATGGGGTTATTTTTGCAGAGAAATGATGAAGGCGGCACACCCATCCCCACACTGCCCTAGCAGTTCTCATGATCCCAGAATGCTGTAGAACATATGGTATAGGTATGCCAGTATTATGTAAATAATTACTAAAGTGCATCCCCGGGGAAAAGCTCAATTCCAGGGATGTATGGGTATAATCACTTGTATTCTTATACCAATCGTTTATATGTCTCATACCACTGGCAATGTTAATGTACCTTAAATTCAAAAGTCCCAGCCTTCCATATTCCACTGGTACACTTACAACAGAGACAGGGAGATGAGCTTTCTTCCCCTGCCAGAGGAAGTGTTGTAGATGTTGGTTGAGGACTTGCTCGTCCCCTTTTCTCAAATACAAAGGTATAGTTTGAAAGATATATATCCATCTGGGGGCTATTATCATATTAAATAAAGCTATTCTCCCTAACAGGGACACAGGAAGTGCACTCCAAGCTTGTAAACTCGATTTAGTATCATTAAGCAACTTTTGTAAATTAAGTTCGTACACTTGTGCCAAATCTGCTGATACACATACTCCCAAGTATTTAATAAAGTTTTTTTCCCAGATGAGGGGGAATTTAGATTTCCATCTATGATGGCCTCCCTCCACTACTTCTAGTGCGGATAACTTAGACAAATTTAATTTGAAACCCGAGAGCCGCCCATATCTATTTTTTTTTAATAATATGTCCATAGATCTAGGCGGATAGCGAATGATACATACCTGTAGCAGGTGTTCTCCGAGGACAGCAGGCTGATTGTTCTCACGACTGGGTTGACGTCCACGGCAGCCCCCACCAACCGGAACAAAACTTCGTGGGCGGTCCCGCACTCAGGGCACGCCCACCGCGCATGCGCGGCAGTCTTCCCGCCCGTGCGCGACCGTTCCCGCTCAGTTGAATGACAAGCAAAAGAATGAGTAAAACGCAACTCCAAAGGGGAGGAGGGAGGGTAGGTGAGAACAATCAGCCTGCTGTCCTCGGAGAACACCTGCTACAGGTATGTATCATTCGCTTTCTCCGAGGACAAGCAGGCTGCTTGTTCT
Source organism: Microcaecilia unicolor (assembly GCF_901765095.1). Lineage (NCBI taxonomy): Eukaryota > Metazoa > Chordata > Amphibia > Gymnophiona > Siphonopidae > Microcaecilia > Microcaecilia unicolor. Next base: position 110,312,511 of record NC_044038.1, on the reverse strand, counting down.
CACAACTGGGGTATCCCTAGCTCTCAGGCTCACACAAAACAAGAACCCAGGTCAATTGAACCTCGCAATGGCGAGGGCATAACAGAAATTGACCTACGAAGAACAACTAACTGAGAGTGCAGCCTGACCAGAATAAATTCGGGTCCTGGAGGGTGGAGTTGAATTTAAACCCCAAACAGATTCTGCAGCACCGACTGCCCGAACTGACTGTCGCGTCGGGTATCCTGCTGTAGGCAGTAATGAGATGTGAATGTGTGGACAGATGACCACGTCGCAGCTTTGCAAATCTCTTCAATAGTGGCTGACTTCAAGTGGGCCACCGACGCTGCCATGGCTCTGACACTATGAGCCGTGACATGACCCTCCAGAGTCAGCCCAGCCTGGGCGTAAGTGAAGGAAATGCAATCTGCTAGCCAATTGGAGATGGTGCGTTTCCCGACAGCGACCCCTTTCCTATTGGGGTCGAAGGAAATAAACAATTGGGCGGACTGTCTGTGGGGCTGTGTCCGCTCCAGATAGAAGGCCAACGCTCGCTTGCAGTCCAATGTGTGCAACTGACGTTCAGCAGGGCGGGTATGCGGTCTGGGAAAGAATGTTGGCAAGACAATTGACTGGTTAAGATGGAACTCCGACACCACCTTTGGCAGAAACTTGGGGTGAGTGCGGAGTACTACCCTATTATGATGAAATTTTGTATAGGGAGCATGAGCTACCAGGGCTTGAAGCTCACTGACTCTACGAGCTGAAGTAACTGTCACCAAGAAAATGACCTTCCAGGTCAAGTACTTCAGATGGCAGGAATTCAGTGGCTCAAAAGGAGGTTTCATCAGCTGGGTGAGGACTACGTTGAGATCCCATGACACTGCAGGAGGCTTGACAGGGGGCCTTGACAAGAGCAAGCCTCTCATAAATCGGACGACTAAAGGCTCTCCAGAGATGGCTTTACCCTCTACACGATGATGGTAAGCACTAATCGCACTAAGGTGATTCCTTACTGAGTTGGTCTTGAGGCCAGACTCTGATAAATGCAGAAGGTATTCAAGCAGGTTCTGTGCAGGGCAAGAACGAGGTTCTAGGGCCTTGCTCTCACACCAAACGACAAACCTCCTCCACTTGAAAAAGTAACTCTTTTTAGTGGAATCCTTCCTAGAGGCAAGCAAGACACGGGAGACACCCTCCGACAGACCCAATGAAGTAAAGTCTACGCCCTCAACATCCAGGCCGTGAGAGCCAGAGACTGAAGATTGGGGTGCAGAAGCGCTCCGTCGTTCTGCGAAATGAGAGTCTGAAAACACTCCAATCTCCACGGTTCTTCGGAGGACAACTCCAGAAGTAGAGGGAACCAGATCTGACAGGGCCAAAAAGGCGCTATTAGAATCATGGTGCCGTGGTCTTGCTTGAGCTTCAGTAAGGTCTTCCCCACCAAAGGTATGGGAGGATAAGCATACAGGAGGCCGGTCCCCCAATGGAGGAGAAAGGCATCCGACGCTAGTCTGCCGTGTGCCTGTAGTCTGGAACAGAACAGAGGCAGCTTGTGGTTGGTCTGAGAGGCGAAAAGGTCCACCGAGGGAGTGCCCCACTCTCGGAAGATCTTGCGTACCACTCTGGAATGGAGCGACCACTCGTGCGGTTGCATGACTCTGCTCAGTCTGTCGGCCAGACTGTTGTTTACGCCTGCCAGGTATGTGGCTTGAAGAAGCATGCCGAACTGGCAGGCCCAACGCCACATCCCGACGGCTTCCTGACACAGGGGGCGAGATCCGGTGCCCCCCTGCTTGTTGATGTAATACATTGCAACCTGATTGTCTGTCTGAATTTGGATAATTTGACAGGACAGCCGATCTCTGAAGGCCTTCAGTGCGTTCCAGACCACTCAGAGCTCCAGGAGGTTGATCTGAAGATCCTGTTCCTGGAGGGACCACCGTCCCTGGGTGTGAAGCCCATTGACATGAGCTCCCCACCCCAGGCGAGATGCATCCGTCGTCAGCACTTTCGTGGGCTGCAGAATTTGGAATGGACGTCCCAGGGTCAAATTGGTCCGAATGGTCCACCAGTGCAGTGAATTGCGGCAACTGATGGAGAGGCGGATGACATCTTCTAGATTCCCGGTGGCTTGACACCACTGGGAAGCCAGGGTCCATTGAGCAGGTCTCATATGAAGGCAAGCCATGGGAGTCACATGAACTGTGGAGGCCATGTGACCCAGGAGTCTCAACATGTGCCGAGCCGTGACCTGCTGAGACGCTCTGGTCTGGGAAGCAAGGGACAGAAGGTTCTGCGCCCTTGCTTCAGGAAGAAAGGCCTGAGCCGTCTGAGAATTCAGCAGCGCTCCTATGAATTCCAGAGATTGGACCGGCTGGAGATGGGACTTCGGGTAATTTAGCACAAACCCCAGCAGCTCCAGAAGGTGGATAGTGCACTGCAAGGACCGAAGGGCTCCTGCCTCTGAGGTGTTCTTGACCAGCCAATCATCGAGGTACGGGAACACGTGCACTCCCAGCTTGCGCAAGTATGCCGCCACCACCACGAGGCACTTCGTGAACACTGGAGGCGCAGAGGCGAGCCCAAAGGGCAGCACACAGTACTGAAAGTGCCGTGTTCCCAAACGGAATCTGAGATACTGTCTGTGAGCTGGCAGTATCGGGATGTGAGTGTATGCGTCCTTTAAATCCAGGGAACATAGCCAATCGTCTTTCTGAATCATTGGTAGAAGGGTGCCCAAGGAAAGCATCCTGAACTTCTCTTTGACCAGGTATTTGTTCAGGCCTCTCAGGTCTAGGATGGGGCGCATCCCCCCCTGTTTTCTTTTCCACAAGGAAGTACCTGGAATAGAATCCCTGCCCTTCCTGCCCGGGTGGTACGGGCTCGACCGCATTGGTGCTGAGAAGGGCAGAGAGTTCCTCTGCAAGTACCTGCTTGTGATGGGAGCTGAAGGATTGGGCTCCCGGAGGACAATTTGGTGGAGTGGAGGCCAAATTCAGGGCGTATCTGCACCGCACTATTTGGAGAACCCACTGGTCGGAGGTTATTAGAGGCCACCTTTAGTGAAAAACTTTCAACCTCCCCCCGACTGGCAGATCGTCCGGTACGGACACTTTGATGGCGGCTATGTTCCCATGGATCCAGTCAAAAACCCGTCCCCGGTTTTTGCTGTGGAGGCGCAGGGGGCTGCTTAGGCGCACGCTGTTGACGGGAACGAGCGCGCTGGGACTGTCCCTGTGCCTGATGAGGCCTTCGGGCCGGCTGGGTGTACCTACACTTGCTGTAGGCGTAGGGTGCAGCCTGCTGAGCCCGGGAAAAACGTCCACCTGTAGAGGTGGATGCTAAAGGCGCCCGGTGGGAGACCTTGTCGAGAGCAGTTTCCCGCTGTGTAGTTGGTCCACCAACTGCTCGACCTTCTCGCCGAAAATGTTATCCCCCCGGCAAGGGACATCAGCCAGCCTCTGCTGGGTGCGGTTGTCTAGGTCAGAGGCACGCAGCCATGAGAGTCTGCGCATCACTATACCTTGGGCCGCAGCTCGAGATGCCACATCACAGGTGTCATAAATACCCCTGGACAGGAACTTTCTGCACGCCTTCAGCTGCCTGACCTCCTCCTGAAAAGGCCTGGACTGCTCCGGGGGGAGCTTGTCGACCAGGTCCGCCAGTTGCTTCACATTATTCCGCATGTGTATGCTCGTGTAGAGCTGGTAGGATTGGATGCGGGTCACGAGCATTGAAGATTGGTAGGCCTTTCTCCCAAACGAGTCCAGAGTGCGAGACTCCCGCCCCGGGGGCGCCGAGGCGGTATCCCTCGAACTCCGTGCCCTCTTGAGAGCAGAGTCCACGACCGCCGAGTCATGAGGCAATTGAGGCCGCATTAACTCTGGGTCTGAGTGGATCCTGTATTGGGACTCCGCTTTCTTGGGGATGGTGGGGTTAGATAAAGGTCTCAACCAGTTCCGAAGCAGTGTCTCTTTGAGGACATTGTGCAACGGTACCGTGGAGGACTCTCTAGGTGGTGATGGATAGTCGAGGACCTCGAGCATCTCGGCCCTCGGCTCATCCACAGAGACCACGGGGAAGGGAATGCAGATAGACATATCCCTGACGAAGGAGGCAAAGGAGAGGCTCTCAGGTGGTGAGAGCTTCCTCTCCGGTGAAGGAGTGGGGTCGGAGGAAAGGCCCACAGACTCCTCTGATGAGAAATATCTGGGGTCCTCCTCCTCCCCCCACGAGGCCTCTTCCTCGGTGTCGGACATGAGCTCCTGTAGCTCAGACCTCAACCGGGCCCGGCTCGACTTCGAGGCACCGAGTCCTCGGTGGCGGCGTCGAGTGGTGGACTCCCGCGCCGGCAGGGATGAAGCTCCCTCCATCGACGTCGACGGGGACTCCACCTGCGTGGCGGTCGAGACCGGCACCACAAGCGGCGTCGAAGGCCTCGGCACCGGGCTAGAGCACGCTGAAGCCTCCATCAACGGCGCCGGCACAGTCTGGCGCATCAGCCCTTCCAGGATCCCCGGAAGGATGGCTCGGAGGCACTCGTCAAGGCTTGCTGTCGAGAAAGGCGAGGGGGCCGGTCGAGGTGCCGGTGCCAGAATCTGCTCGGGTCCAGGAGACGGCAAGTGCTGGCGCCCTGACATAGCGATACCTCTACCACCGAGGGGGAACGCTCCTCCCGGCGCTGCCGCTTCCTCGCCGTCGAGTCATCTCTGGAGCCGGTAGCCACATACGCCGTGGGCGACCGATGACGGTGCTTTTTAGCCTTCTTCCGGTGCCCGTCATCGGCGCTCGGCGGTACCGAAGAGGAGGAGGTAGATCCCCCTCGGCCTCGAGGGATCGGGTCCGACAGGGTTTGGTCCCGAGGGCCCTGGGTAGATGGAGTGACCGGGGCCGATTGCCCGCGGGGCCGATTGCCCCTGCCATCTCCGGAAGACCGGCGGGCCAACGGAACCTGTGCCGATTTCTTGAACACCGGTACCGAAGATCCGGCCGTCGACACCGATGCCGTCAAAGTCGACGTCGAGGGGCCGGCGCAAGTTCCAAAAAGATGGTCCCGAAGAACTTGCCTCGCCACCTGTGTCCGTTTCCGTAGACCGAGACACAAGGTGCACGTCTTGGTATCGTGCTCCGGCCCGAGGCACTGGAGGCACCAAGCGTGAGGACATCGACGGAAAAATCCCGTCGGCGAAGTCAAAGTCGTCGATGGTGGCGGTAAAAAGCACACCTCGAAAAATAAATCGACCGCGCGGCCACAAGGCCGCAACGAAGCGCCCCTCGCTAAAAGTACGAGGGGAATAAAACAAAAGTTTTTTTTGTTTTTTTTTTTCTTTTTAAGAAACAGAACAAAAGAAAACAATCAAAGAAAACAAACGAAAACTCGCGTCTAAGGCGCGGTCCGGTTTCCGGGGCTGACAGAGACGAACAAGGCTCTCTCCAGCGTGGAAAAAAAAAGACTGAGCGGGAACGGTCGCACACGGGCGGGAAGACGGCCACGCATGCGCGGTGGGCGTGCCCTGCGTGCGGGACCGCCCGCGAAGTTTTGTTCCGGTTGGTGGGGGCTGCCGTGGACGTCAACCCAGTCGTGAGAACAAGCAGCCTGCTTGTCCTCGGAGAACTTACTGTTATCAGTAGATCATCGGCAAAGGCCAACACTTTTATAATCCTACCAGCCAGTGAGACTCCTGCAATATCTTGCTGACTCAACAATGTATGGATGAGCGGCTCAAGGGACATTACAAACAAAGAGGGGGAAAGGGGACAGCCTTGCCTTGTTCCCCTCATAATCTCAGTTTCCTCCTCTTTTATACCATTTACAAAAACACGTGCACCTGGTTGATGGTAGAGAGCTTGAACTGCCTGCAGAAACCAACCATTGATCTCCATAGCCCTCATAGTGTGAAACAAATATCCCCAACTCCACCCTGTCGAAGTCCTTTTCGGCGTCCAAGCTCACCACCACTGACGGGACCCTCCTGTTCTGGCAGGACGCCATTGCAAGTAATAGGCGTCGTACATTGTGTGTTGCCTGGCGATTTCTAACAAATCCCACTTGCTCAGTGCCTATCAATTTAGGCAAATATTTTGCAAGTCTTTCAGCCAGCATTCCCGCTAGTAACTTAGTATCCACGTTTAGCAGCGATATTGGTCGAAAGTCTTCTGCTTTATTCAGGGCTTTCCCAGGTTTAGGTATTAGCGTAATTAGGGCTGAATTGGCATACCGGGGGAATCCCCCCTTATCTATCACTTCCTCATAGTATTCTAGGAGCGCCACCTGCGCCTCCAGGGATAACGTCTTGTAGTATTCCCCCGAGAACCCATCAGGGCCCGGTGCAGTACGCAACTTGAGCCCCTTAATTGCCTGTTGCAGTTCACCCAGAGTCAAGGGGGCATTGAGTACCTTCTGTTCTTCACTTGATAAAGTTGTGAGCCCTGCCTTGTCTAGGTATGCCTGCACCAAGCTCTCACCGGGCAATGTGTCAGATGAATAAAGCAAAGCAAAATAGTTGGTGAAAGTTTGCCCTATTTCCTTCTGCGTAACTACAAATCTGCCCTGCTCACCCCGCAGCGCCGTCACTACCCGGGGTCCTCCCCAATTCTTTATTACTCTAGTTAATAGTCGCCCTGTTTTATTGCCAAAGCGCTGCAATTTGTATTTATAGTAAATCACCGACCTGGTCTCGCGGTGTTTATTCAGGAGTTGTTTTATCCACCCCTCTCTAGACCTCTGTGGAACCCCTTTCCACGGTGAGGTGAACAGGGGACCAAAGGACCGCCTTCGGACATGGAGGTGTAGAGGGGGTGACAGAAGGCGCAGTTCAAATCTAATTCCCATGACCTCAACTTTCTGTCTTCTAGGATCTATGTGAATCTTTGGCCATTTATTTTCCCACATAATGTCTACATGAGTGAAAGATAATTCACTTGTGTGTGTAGTATTTATGTGATACAGTTTAAAGAGACAAATAGATAATGAAAAGACTGAAACTGAGGCTGGAGAAGTTTAGTGATAAAGATAGTCTTTTATTCTCACCACATGAGACTGCCAGCTGGTGCACACATCAGTCAGATTCTGGGTTCAACGGACCGTAGCTCCGCCGTCTGACAAGCGTAGGGGAAGGACTCCGATTTTAACTCAGATTCACAGTCCATTTGCAGTCCATATAACTCAATGGAGAAAGACTTTTTTTCTATTTTTTTTTTCATCTATGAATCATACTTAACCGCAGGTCAGGTGCCCACCTGCCCCTCCTTTCTGATATTACTTAATAACGTCAATTTCCGGACTTGTAAACATCTCTCCTAATATAGAGAGATCAGTTTTTTTGTATCTTGTGACTCTGGGAGCCATTTTAACTGCAACAGACTCCATGTTCTGAACCAAACTTTTTAGGATTTTAGCCATCAATTCCTTGATCTTGGCTTTTGCACTGCTTTTGAATGTCACACTAAATTCTAATAGGGCTTATCAAGCAGCCCTGCTTCTGCAGGTGCTCAGCAACAAGGCCATCATCAGATTTTTAGGCCTAGTCAGTGCTTTTCAGCAGCTTAAGCTATGTAACTCGGCCCACCACCATTCCAGTGGATGGGTCTCAAGCTGGGACACATATTAACAGCGGTCATGTATTAAAGTATTCAAGGTTGCCTGTATTGCCTTCAAATTTTCTAAGGTAAGTGGTATTGGTCTCTGTAGGTGGACCCTCTTAGCTCTAGCTAACTGTTTTTCTAAGTGCAAGATGTTTGCAGCCCTACGTTTCTTCCTCATGCAGCAGTATGCTATTATATCCCCTCTAAGGACAGCTTTCGAGGCCAACCAAAACAAAGCCGGATCCACCTGTGCATGCTCTTTGTAATTGAGTGCATATTCACCCCATTTATGTACTAGGTAGTCCCGAAAGTGGGGTTCCGCATCTAGGTATGCAGGATATCTCCACCCCACCCCCCCACCCCCGACGCCATCGCCCGGTGCCACCGAAGTGTGGTCCAATATCTCCTCAGGCCCTATATGGGCTGCTCGCACCTGCGAGAACATGGATCGCTCTACTAATATGTAATCTAATCTCGCTTGGGTGTCATGCGCCCTGGATCTATGCGTATAATCCCGTTCCCCCAGGTGTAACGCTCTCCATGCATCTACTAAATTTAGTGCTTTCGCGAACATTCTCAACTCTCCCCCTCTCTGTTCTGAACAGTGCGATGATGTCGGGTTTGTGGTATCCTCCCTTGGATCTAAGACTAAGTTGAAGTCACCTAAGACTTATATCTTATCTAATTTGTGTTGCAAACATCTACCTCCTAATGTTGGGAGAAACTGCTTATCATAGTCTTTAGGGCCATACACCCCTACTAGCAGAAACTCAAGACCCTGTATCCACACTCTTAAAGTGAGAGATCAGCCATTCCTCCCTTTCTCCACCACTGATATCTTACATGCTAATCCTTTTCGGATAAGCATCGCCACACTACCCTTGCGCCCCTTAGCTGCCACCGCGTAACATTCTCCCACCCATGATCGCTGAAGTTTTGCGTGTTGCACATCACTGAGACGTGTTTCCTGTAAACAGTCTCTTAAGGGCCGTCAATATTTTATTCCTTTTCATGGGGGACGTTATGGAGCCCACATTCCATGTTATTACTCTAATTGGCATACCTCAAGTGGGATTTTAATATTTCCTTCTCCTCTGTTCTCTAGAAGTTTTCCTGTAACAACCTTGCTTATGCAAGATCCTCTTTGCTCCTCTGTGTTACACATATACGCTTGCCCTGCCTGCAAAGTCACCCGCAAACTCCCATTACTAATCCTTTGAAGAGGACCCCTCCCCGCCCTAACCCGCCCTCCCACTCCTGTACCTCCCAAACCCACCAAGTACCCTCAGTCATCCACCCAATCTAGTCGGGTGTCGAAACTTAGACCCCAATGAACACTGGAGACCCCCAACTCCACAAACCAACCGAACATCATACATACTTTTGTGCACAAAACTCTTAAACAGTTCAATACCCACAGAGTGCTCCACCACACTGCGCTAAAGTTCAGCTTCAGACTGTATCAAGAACTTTGTTTTCAATTAGATATTTTTTTGCATCTGCCATTGTGGAAAATGTCTGCCATTTATCTTGCACATATACTTTCAGCTAGGCAGGATACTGTAGCGCGAAGCGAATGTTCTTTTGGACCAAAGCTGAACAGAATGAGTGATACTGCTTCCGTTTTTCTTGCACAATTGTAGAAAAGTCCTGGAATATTAAAATGTTCTTGTTATATTTCAGCACTTCTCATTTGAGTTTAAACCCCTGCAGTATTTCCACTTTATGGCGATAGTTTAAGATTTTCGCAATAACCACACGTGCACAACTGCAGTCCTCCAGCTTTCGGCCCACGCGGTGCGCCCCTTCTACTACCACGGGGCTCATCGTGTCAGTGAGCACCAGTTCTTTAGAGAGCCAGTTTTCTAGCCACGTTTCAAGATTTTTTTCTGGAAGCGCCTCATCCAGGCCTACAATGCGGATATTTTGGGGGAAAAAAGTGCATCTTATAGTCCGAAAAATACGGTATATAGATATTCTCTCCTGTCTTCATCTTTCTGAGACGTCTTGTACCGTGCAAAGGCTAGTCTCCTTCCCCTTATCTTTTCAGCTATATTTGAGTACCAGAGAGGCCTTCTTTTCCTCTTACTTTTATGTAATTTTCTAACATAAAGGTTAGTTGCCTTTCAGTCTTGTCCATTGCTGTTCTACATCCTTCAGCTATTCCCATCCCGCTAACTGTTCCTTGAGAAATTCCCCCATCTTGGCAAAGTTAGTTCCTTTGAAATCCAGGACCTGCAATCTTGAATGAGCCCTCTCTTCTGTTTTAATATTGAACCACACCATACGATGATCACTAGATGCCAAATGGTCCGCCACCTTGACATCAGAAACGTACTCTCCATTCGTAAGCACCAGGTCCAGAACAGCTCCATCCCGTGTCGGTTCCGTCACCCACTGCCGCAACAATTCTTCCTGTAGGGGATCTAAGATCTCTTTGCTTCTAGACGACCCTGCAGCCGGGACACCCCAATCAACATCCGGCATATTGAAGTCATCTATCAGTAGTACTTCCCCTTTCCTAGCTATCTTGCAGATGTCTTCAATTAAGTCCCTGTCCATTTCCTCCGACTGTGAGGGCGGTCTGTATATCACTCCAATATAGATACATCCTTTCCCTCTTTCCAGTTTAACCCACAGCGCTTCTTCCATACCCCACATGTCCTGAAGTTCTGTCACTTGGATATCACTCTTAGCATATAATGCCACACCTCCACCATTTTTTCCTACTCTGTCCTTCCTGAATAGATTATCGCCAGGTATAGCAACATCCCAGTCATGGTTTTCCGTGAACCACGTCTCCGTGACCACCACTAAATCCAAGTCCGCTTCCATCATTGTAGCCTCAAGATCTAGAAATTTGTTTCCCAAACTACGGGCACTGGTATACAATGCTCTCCAGATTTTACTCTTTTTATTCACTTCTATAGAGGTATTAGATGTCCTACCTTCCTTAGGGTTAATTATGGCTTTGTGGCCTTTTATACCCATCCCCATCAATTTTAGTTTAAAGCCCTCTTTAGTACTTTAGCCAGCCTGTTGCTGAAGACACTACTTCCCTTCCTTGACAGATGGACACCATCACCGCTCAGTACCTCTTGGAAAAATCATCCCATGGTCCATGAAACCAAAGCACTCTCGTCAGCACCAACCACGCAGCCACGCATTTGTCTTCAAGATGCGAGGTTCTCTCATTCAATCTTTACCTATGACAGGGAGGATCGATGAGAACACCACCTGCGCACCTAGATGTTTCACCCTTTCACCCAAAGCCATGAAATCTCATATGATACGTTCAGTAGGATACTTAGCTGTATCATTTGTGCCAACATGGATGAGTAGCATAGGAGCGTGGTCTGTAGGCTTGATGAGTCTAGGCAATCTTTCCACAATATCACGAATCTTGGCACCAGGCAGACAGCACACCGCTCTGGACAACATATCTGGCCGGAAGATGGGCGCTTCGGTACCCCTGAGAAGTGAATCTCAAACCACCACTACCTTTCGCTTTCTTTGGGCCAATTTTCCGGTCGTGATGGCAGTTTTGGTCATTGTTTCATCCTGTTTTTTAGATGTTTCTAGCTCTTCTACCTCCAGGGCTGTGAATCGATTCTTTAGCTGAATAGAAGGTGCAGTTGGAGGATTCATCTTGTGGGACTTGGTGACCTGCTTCCAGCTGTGCCCTGTCTGCCCAAGATCTTCTCTCCCTTTGCTGGAAGTCCTCAATGTTTTGACCTGCATCTCTGGGTCAAATTTCTGGTTTTCCCAGATGTTTCTTAGTCTTGCCACTTCTTCTCTTAGTTCTTGCACTTCTTTCACAAGGGACTCAATGTAAATACATTTATCACACGAAACCAGAATCTTGTCTTGGTCCAAGGGTTTGGTCTTGACAGTGGTAGAAGCTGTACTGAAAGCAGTAGCTTTAGGGGTTCTTTGTTTCTTTACCATAGTTCCAAATGTAGGGGCTGTTGTACTTGTGATAATAAAATATGTAGCATGTCACACAACTAACTACCTGTTATTTTTCCTACTCTTGTTCTATGGGATATAGGGGGTAGGTAATGTGTAATTTTAGGGTAAGGACTAAGAACCTGTTAAGATTTACTGTGTGGGTAGAATTCAATGTATATATATCTGACTATTTGAAATTCGGTGATTGAGCTTTTTCCTTCAGGGTATTTGTGGGGTTTTTTCTCTCCTTTCTCTGATGTACTGGTTGGTAGTAGACCTAATTCAATTAATCTTGCAAAGTAAAATCCCAGAATAAATCTGATCCTGATCTATGGGTATAGCTGATTAATAATGATTTTTGATTATCCTACTACTACTACTACTATTTAGCATTTCTATAGCGCTACAAGGCGTACGCAGCGCTGCACAAACATAGAAGAAAGACAGTCCCTGCTCAAAGAGCTTACAATCTAATAGACAAAAAATAAAGTAAGCAAATCAAATCAATTAATGTGTACAGGAAGGAGGAGAGGAAGGTAGGTGGAGGCAAGTGGTTACGAGTCAAAAGCAATGTTAAAGAGGTGGGCTTTCAGTCTAGATTTAAAGGTGGCCAAGGATGGGGCAAGACGTAGGGGCTCAGGAAGTTTATTCCAGGCGTAGGGTGCAGCGAGACAGAAGGCGCGAAGTCTGGAGTTGGCAGTAGTGGAGAAGGGAACAGATAAGAAGGATTTATCCATGGAGCGGAGTGCACAGGAAGGGGTGTAGGGAAGGACGAGTGTGGGGAGATACTTGGGAGCAGCAGAGTGAGTATATTTATAGGTTAGTAGAAGAAGTTTGAACAGGATGCGAAAACGGATAGGGAGCCAGTGAAGCGACTTGAGGAGAGGGCTAGTATGAGTAAAGCGACCCTGGCGGAAGACAAGACGGGCAGCAGAGTTTTGAACTGATTGGAGAGGGGAGAGGTGACTAAGTGGAAGGCCAGCAAGAAGCAGATTGCAGTAGTCTAAACGAGAGGTGACAAGGGTGTGGATGAGGGTTTTGGTAGAGTGCTCAGAAAGAAAGGGGCGGATTTTATGGATGTTGTAAAGAAAGAAACGGCGATCTGCTGGATATGATCAGAGAAGGAGAGAGAAGAGTCAAAGATGACCCCAAGGTTTCGAGCTGAGGAGACAGGGAGAATGAGAGAGCCATCAACAGAAATAGAAAACAGGGGGAGTGGGTAGGTGGGTTTGGGGGGGAAAATGAGAAGCTCGGTTTTGGTCATGTTTAATTTCAGGTGACGTTGAGACATCCAGACAGCAATGTCAGACAAACACACTGAAAATTTGGTTTGGATGCAAGGTGAGATATCAGGGGTAGAAAGGTAGATTTGGGAGTCATCAGAATAGAGATGGTAGGAAAAGCCATGGGATGAGATTAATGAACCAAGGGAAGAAGTGTAGATAGAAAAGAGGAGGGGACCAAGAACAGAACCCTGAGGTACGCCGACAGGCAGAGGGATAGAAGTAGAAGAGGATCCACCAGAGTGAACACTGAAGGTGCGGAGGGAGAGGTAGGAAGAGAACCAGGAAAGGACAGAGCCCTGGAATCCAAGTGAGGACAGGGTATCGAGGAGTATGCTGTGATCGACAGTGTCAAAAGCAGCGGAAAGATCAAGAAGAATGAGGATGGAATAGAGACCTCTGGATTTAACCAGTAATAGGTCACTGGAGACTTTAGTAAGCGCAGTTTCAGTTGCGTGGAGTGGGCGAAAACCACATTGTAGTGGGTCAAGAATAGCATGTGAGGAGAGAAAATCAAGGCAGCGGTGGTGAACAGCATGCTCAAGTAATTTGGAGAGAAAAGGGAGGAAGGAGATGGGTCGGTAATTAGAGGGACAAGTAGGGTCGAGTGAAGGCTTCTTAAGGAGAGGTGTGACCACAGCATGTTTAAAGGCAGTAGGGACAGTTGCAGTGGAAAGTGAGAGGTTGAGAATGTGACAGATAAAAGGAATAAGAGCAGGAGAGATGGCATTAAGAAGGTGGGTGGGAATGGGATCAGAGGAACAGGTGGTACATTTTGAGGAAGAAAGGAGAAGTGTAGTTTCCTCTATAGTAACTTCAGGAAAGGAGGAAAATGAATGAGGGGAAGGAGAGAGAGGGGAACGGACTAGTGGAGGGAGAGGTGGTGAAGTAGAGAAAGCAAGGTTTATCTTTTGAACCTTGTCGTGAAAGAATTCAGCAAGGGTCTGAGGAGATAATGAAAGGAGAGTTGGGGGAGGGGGCACCTTGAGGAGAGAGTTCAATGTGGTGAAGAGAAGTCGAGGATTAGAACCAAGAGAGTTGGTCAGTTGGATATAATAATCCTGTTTGGCGCGTAAAAGAGCAGATTGGAAGGAGGTCAGCATGAACTTAAAGTGTAAGAAATCAGCAAGGGCCCGAGATTTCCGCCAGAGGCGTTCGGCGGAGCGGGTACAGGAACGTAGGTAGCGGATATTAAAAGTCAGCCAAGGTTGGGGGTTTGTACGCCTTATAGGGCGGGTCATCAAAGGTGCAAGAGTGTCTAAGGCAGAGGATAGAGTATTGTTGTAAGAAGAAACAGCCTCGCTGACAGACGTAGATGGTGCCACAGTAGAGAGGAGGTTTGAAACATGGGAGGATAGAGATGAAGGGTCAATGTCGTGAAGATTCCTAGATAAATTAGATAAGATAGGACGGGACTAGGAGCGAGGAGATTTAAGTGTGAAAGTTATAAGACGGTGATCAGAGGCAAGGAAACTAGAGGGTGAACAGTTGGAGGAGAAGATAAGATCAAGACAGTGACCATTTTGATGAGTGGGGGAGGTGGAGCATAGTTGGAGATTAAAGGAAGATGTTAAAGAGAGTAACTTGGAAATATAAGAGTTAGAAGGATCATTAGCAGGAATATTAAAGTCACCAAGGATGAGAGAGGAGGAGGAAGCATCATGGAAAAAGGCAAGCCAGGCATCAAAGTCACTGAGAAAGGATGAAAGGGACTTATCAAGGGGACGATAAATGACTGCTGTTCGAAGAGGCAGAGGAGAGAAAAGGCGGATAGAGTAGACTTCAAAGCAGGAAAAACAGTGAGATTGAGGTGGAAGAAGGGGTTGAAATCTGGAGGAGGGAGAGATAAGTAGTCCAACACCGCCCCCGCGACCAGCAGGGCGAGGAGTATGTGAAAAAAGATAACCGCCATGGCAGAGGGCTGCGACTGAAGCAGAGTCATCAGGGCAGAGCCAGGTTTCTGTTATGGCGAGCAGATGGAGGTGACGCGAGATAAAGAGGTCCTGGATATAGGGGAGTTTGTTACAGATAGAGCAGGCATTCCATAGGGTGCAAGAGAAGGGCAGAGAAGAGGAGGGGAGTACAGGAATAGAGATGAGGTTAGAGAGGTCGCAGTGAGATCTGTAGTGTTGGGATAATAGTTGGTGAGGAGGGCCAGGATTGGGATTGATGTCACCGGCTGAGAGTAAGAGAAGGCGTAAAAGAGAGCGGAGGAGAATAGGAGAGGTGTGGCCACGAAGGCGAGAGGTATTTAGGTGGAATGGGGAAGGCAAAATAGAGGGAAGAAAGAGACAGAGATTAAAAGCCAAGAGGGAGGAAGAGGGTAGGAGAGAAGGTGAGGTGATGAAGTCGATGGATGGGCAGTGAGTTCCTGTAGCGGAGAGAGGTAGGGGGTGAGGGAAAAGATTAGGAAGGGACAGGGCTAGGAAGAGAATGTGAATAAGGGCCATAAACGACTGAGGTACTTTAGCAACTGGGAAGAAGATTAGATGTAAAGAGAAAAAATGCCCCGGCACGCGGCACCTAGAGCGGAGGCCCTGAGTGGATCGGAGTGGACCTAGGTGTCACCCCGGAGAAGGCTGTAAGGATATGCAGATGAGCTGCAAGTCCTCCACAGCACTTGAAGGGCAGCTGGTGGTACAGTTGGGCACCTCTCAGCTAAGGAAAGGCTTACCAGGGGTTAGGCCGAAGCCAGCATTCCTCCCCCTGAGGGTCGCCTGCCAGTACATTACTGCCAACAGTGAGAGAGAAGCTAGATGAACAAGTTTAAAGATGAGAAGGTAAAATGGTATCCTATGTGATATACAATAAGAATAGCAACCAATGGATATGTTAACAGAGGTCCTTTTTATCTAGAGCAGGAAGCCCCTGATGCTGAGCAGAAGACTGGGGATATACTGTGATAATGAAAGGTTTACTTCTCAGAGACAGTTGTAATTAGGGTGGAGTTAATTTGTGATAAGTAGTGTATTTAAGAAAGCTATTTAGGAAGTGTCAGTCTTGGGGTGGGTGGGCTTAAGACCTGTGGAATGTGTTTGCTGTAAAACCTATCTCTAGAGCTCTATTGAAATGTACCAGAAATGCCAGAAAGAAACCTTGTGGAAGTCTTCCGCTGTCACAAGCAGCTTAGCCACACCTATGCTTTACAAATTGCCTACAACAAAACCAGGTGGGGGAGGGCTCCACGCACTAAGGAAACAGAAAAAAAAAAAAGATCTAATACAGAGTTATAGCAGTTTGTAAATTTAGTACTCAGACTAACAGATATTTATTTATTTAACACATTTATACCCCACATTTTCCCACTATTCGCAGGCTCAGTGTGGCTTACACAATACCATAAGGCAGACTACAGTTCAGTAAAATACAGTTAAACAAGGTAAAGTAAGGTAGTGATCGTAGAAGTATCGTATAAAACAACAAAGATAATAAGAGATAATAAAAGATCAATAAGGTCCAAAAATTTTGCTGTGACAAAAAAGCAGTAACTTAAGTTGAGTCTGGAGGATAAGCCTTCTGGAATAAGGATGTCTTCAGTAATTTCCTGAAATTTAGATGGTTCTGAGTTGATTTTAAGAATTTGGCCAATGCATTCCATAGCTGTGTGCCAATGAAGGAGAAGCTGGATGCATAGGTAGATTTGTATTTTAGCCCATAACAATCTGGGTAATGTACGTTTAAATAGGATCAGGAAGAACTGAAACTGTTTCTAGGTGGTAAATCTATTCAATTTAACATGTATCCTGGAACGTCTCCGTAAACAATCCTATGAACCAAGGTGCAAACCTTAAAGGCAATATGTTCCTTGATGGTGTTTTTCACGAAGGGGCCTGGCAGATTCAAATTTTGATTTATCAAAGATAAGTCTTGCTGCTGTGTTCTGGGCAGTCTGAAGTTTCTTAATTAGTTGTTCCTTACAACCTGCATAGATTCCATTGCAGTAGTCTACATGACTTAATACCATTGACTGTACCAAGTTGCTGAAAACATCTCGAGGAAAAAAAGGTTTTATACGTTTGAGTTTCCACATTGAGTAGAACATTTTCTTTGTGGTGCAATTTACTTGGGTGTCCAGGGTCAGGTTCCGGTCAATTGTGACGCCAAGTAGTTTTAGGCTATCCAAAATAGGGAGGGAGTAGTCTATCAAATAGACATAGCCAATAAGCAGTTTTAAATCTAGTACTCAGATATTTTCCCGTTGCAAAAACCAGCAGTAGTCCCCCATCATGTTGGGATTCCAGCGGCCTTGATATCTGTTCTCCATTGAGAAATGTCTTTATGGAACCTCTCTCCATGTTCGTCACTTATGTGTCCCAAATTGGGTGGGAAAAAATCAAGCTCTTATCTTGCTGCACCATATGCCTGGAACAGACTTCCTGAGCCAGTACGTCAAGCTCCATCTCTGGTCGTCTTCAAATCTATGCTAAAAGCCCACCTTTTTGATTCTGCTTTTAACTCCTAACCCTTATTCACTTGTTCAGAACCCTTATTTTATCATCCTCACTTTAATATTCCCTTATTTATTTTATTTTACAGCACTTATACCCCACAATTTCCCACCGCTGTCCTGTTTGTCCTAATTAGATTGTAAGCTCTGTCGAGCAGGGACTGTCTCTTCATGTTCAAGTGTACAACGCTGCGTACGTCTAGTAGCGCTTTAGAAATGATAAGTAGTCGTAGTAGTAGATTAACAGATATCAAATAGAAATAGCCAATAAGCAGTTAGTTAGAAAACACAGTAAACAGATCACAAGCTTAGTAGAGCAGATAAGGAAAGGCTTACCAGGGACTAGGCCGAAGCCAGTATTCCTCCCCCTGAGGGTCGCCTGCCAATATGGTACTGCCGTAAGATCACAAGCTTAGCAGAGCAGATAAAAAACAGTGTGTTTGGGGTTTTTTTTATAATAGAAATGCAGTGACAAGGACAGACTAGGATTGGGGGGAAAGATGCCCAAACCACAGCTCCAAGGTAGGGATAATCAGAAATAAAGCCAGAACAAGTCTTACCTGGTCACTGCATCTCAAAACACAAACATGAACGAACAACATACACTACAAGAGGAAAAATTGACCCCACAACATTCTGGCAACAGATCTACCAAAACGAATGGCCAACAAATGCAGACACCATCCAATTCCTCCAAGAATGGGACGATATATGTAAAACAACATTAGACAAAATCGCCCCAATCCAAACCAGAACATCACATAGGAAAAAAAACAAACCCATGGTTCACTGAAGAACTGAAAAAACTCAAAACACAAGTCAGGAAACTAGAACGTGCATGGAATAAAAAGAAAGATGAACAAACACTAAATGCCTAGAAACTACTTCGAAGGAAATACAAATACACCATAAAACAGACTAAAAGACTACATTACAAAACATTGATTGGACCAAACTACAAAGACACACACAAACTCTTCTACCTAGTGAATAAATTGCTGGACACCACACCAGTTACAAACAATAGCAAAGACATACCAAATGTTGACAACCTTGCGAAATATTTCAAAAAGAAAATTACACAACTACGACTCAAAATACCCGCCAGTCCTACTCAATATGCCACACTCTTAGACTGTCTAGACCCAGAAGACGGAATATACCCAGAAGACAGAACCTGGACCGAATTCGAACTACTATCTGAAGACCTCATCTCTGAAACACTCAAAAGATTCGCCAAATCTTACTGCAAACTAGATATATGCCCAAACAACTTCATGAAATCAGCTCCTCAACAATTCATAATAGACCTAACGAACCATCTCAACTACATGCTACAAAACGGACTCTTCCCAAAGGAAAAAGGAAATATTTTACTTACCCCAATACCCAAAGACACAAAGAAAAGCGCAAGCGAAATAACCAATTACAGACCAGTAGCATCTATACCACTAATAACCAAAATAACCGAAGGGATGGTAACAAAACAACTCACAAACTATCTAAACAAGTTCTCAATACTGCATGATGCCCAATCAGGATTCCGATCGAATCACAGCACAGAAACAGTATTAATTACCCTAATGACTAAATTTAAACAACTGATTGCAACCGGCAACAATATACTCCTCCTACAATTTTTTTTTTTTAATTTTTAGAAGTCTTTATTGAAGTATAGAATACAGAACAAAAAGAAACAACACTTCAATTCAACTCAGCTCATATCAATACAATCTACAATAAATGTTTCACCAATGACAGTCTTGAAAAGATAATGAAATTCTATGTCCACTTGGATTTAGGTCAAATTACACTTCAAAACATTTTTGATTTTATTATTAACCCTATCCCCCCCCTTGACCTACCCCCTCCCGAGCCTTGTTACCTTCATCAAACACTTGCATTCACAAAAGGTTTCCAGGCTTTTTCCCACTTTGGTAAGATTTTATGTTTAATCGCTGTCAATTTCTCCATTTCACAAATGTATTTCACTTTCGTAATCCAGGACACCAATGAGGGGACCCGCACCACTTTCCACTGCTGAGCCAAATTCATGCGGGCAGCGTGCAAAGACCCCCTCACCAGAACCCACTGGTCAGCCGTAAGCCCAGCTGGCCTCCGACCCAGGATGAAAGTCAAAGGATGCCACTGCACAGCCCTTCCCGTCCAGACCTGAATGCGCGCCCACACACTTTTCCAATATGCCTGCGCTTTAGGGCAAGTCCACCAGATGTGGCCCATAGTTCCTACTCCTCCACACTGTCTCCAACAGTCCTTTGAAACATGGTTATACATACGGTGCAGCCTTATCGGGGTAAGATACCATCTATAAAATATTTTAATGGCATTCTCCTTTACTGCTACGGCCCGGGAGGAGCGCAAAATCGTCCTCTCAAGCCTAAGCCAGTCCACCTCTGATAATGTGAAATTTAACTCCTGTTCCCACCGCCGCCTATGTAATGTATATGGCTTAATCTGTGTGCCCACTAATTCATACAAGTTAGTAATCATACCCCTCATGAGCCTTGAATTTACACACACCTCCTGCAGAGGATGTACCTCTCTTTTCATGCATTCTAAATAACTTGGTCCCTGCAAAAAATGCTGTAATTGTATGTATGCATATCTGTCCTCATTCCTGAGTCCATAGTCTTCTACTAGTCTGTCAAATGGTATCATATCTGCACCCACATGTAACTGCCCACACATATCTAATCCCAATTCAGCCCACCTGCAAAACGTGGTATTACCCACTCCCGGGCTAAAGCTTGGATTATCTACTATGGGTGCCAACCCAGACACCACGGGCTGGTGGCCCTCAAACATACGATCCCAATAGTGGAATGTGGCTTGAACTGTCGGTGGGAACTTGTCAACCTGTCCTCTGTGTTTACTCGGGAGCCACATTAAATGTCCCAATGTTCGCGTCCCAACCAATGCTTGTTCAATGTTCACCCATATTTTGTGATCTTCCTTTCGGAACCACTCCACCGCTGCTCTCGACTGTGCAGCGCAGTAGTACCCATATAGGTTGGGCACCCCCAGGCCTCCATTCCTTTTATTTTTATATAAGAAAGCTCGTGGCAAACGCGGTCTTTTGTTGTTCCAGATAAATCTGACCAGACTATCCTGTAACCTTGAGAGAAAGGTTCTTGGGAGTCTAAGTGGTATCACCTGGAACAAGTACAACAGCCGAGGTAAAATATTCATTTTAAGGGCCGCTATTCTCCCCATCCAAGATAAGCTCATTGGCATCCATCTCTCCAGATCCCGCTGTATTTCTTTCTGAAGGCTTGGATAATTAGCGTCGAACAATGCCGACAAGTTATGCGGAATCTGCACACCCAGGTATCTTAGTTCCCGTTCCTCCCATTTAAAAGTAAAGGATGTTTTCAGTGATGTTAGCATGGCCTCTGGCACTCCCACAGCTAGCCCAATCGACTTACTCGCATTAAGTTTGTAGCCTGACACTCGAGTATATCTCTCTATCTCTCGCATAACGTTCGGAAGGGATATCAGGGGTTTGGTTAGTGATAGTAGTACGTCATCTGCGAATAATGCAATTTTGTATTCCCGTCCTCCCACGCTAACACCAGCTATGTCTACATTCTCCCTTATGGCCTCCGCCAGAGGCTCCATCGCCAGTGCAAATAGGAGAGGGGACAAAGGGCATCCCTGCCGTGTACCACGTTCCAGCTTGAAGTCCCCTGAGTTCCCCCCGTTAACTCGTACACACGCCCTTGGGGAAGTATAAAACGCCCGAATCCAAGTTCTGTAAAACTGTCCAGTCCCTACTCTCTGCAGAACCCTGTCCAGATAGCCCCAATGGACCCTATCGAATGCCTTTTCGGCATCTAGTCCTAACAGCACCATCGGGCTAGCTTTCTTTTGTGCTTGAAACACCAGGTCCAGCGTTCTACAGATATTGTCTCCTGCCTGTCTTTTAGCTACAAAGCCAACTTGGTCCGGGTGGATCAAGCATGGTAACACTCTTCCCAGTCGATTCGCTAGTACCTTTGCTAATATTTTGACATCTGCGTTAAGTTTTGAAATTGGTCTATAAGCTGCACAGTCAGTTTTATCTTTGCCTGGCTTCGGTATGACTGCCACCCATGCCTCCATCATGGTCTTAGGGAGGGGAAAGCCCTCTCTCACCGAGTTAATGACCAATGCAAGGTATGGGGCCAACGTCCCCCCAAATGTTTTAAAAAACTCATTGGTGAATCCATCAAGACCCGGTACCTTCCCAGTTGGCAGATCTTTGATAACCTGAATGACTTCAGCCACCTGCACAGGAGCATCTAAATCACTCTTTTGTTGTTCTGTCAGTCCCCTTAGACCCCTATCCTTCAGGTAGTCCTCAATTTCATCTGTCTGTACAGCGGCATCCTCCGAGTACAGAGATTCATAATATTGTGCAAATCTTTCCCTAATCTGTGTTGAGGTATGTAGCATAGTTCCCTTGTCGTCCTTCACTCTCAAGATGTGTCTATCTGCTCTCAGCTTTCTTAATTTATTAGCCAATAACCTCCCAGGTTTGTTTGTGGACTCGTAGTACACCTGTTTCAACCGTGCATGTACAAATTTCAAGCTTTCCTCATGGATATCTGCTATCTCCATTCTCAGGGCTTGGAGCCTTCGATAATCAGACACCGAGCCAGAGGCCCTGTATCTGGCCTCCAAGGCCCCCAATCTCTCCATGCACTGGGCCAGCCGTTCCTTACGTATTCTATTCTTCTGGCTATCACACTTAATAAAAAATCCCCTGGCCACCGCCTTAAAGGCGTCCCACACTATGTCCAAGGCCGGCCCTGAGTCCATATTACGCATAAAGTACTCTTGCAAAACCGCTATAAATTTAGCCACAACTACTGGGTCTTGCAGAAGAGAGTTATTAAGTGTCCATCGTTTATCCCTCGTCTCTTCTCTCAAAGAGGGGAGGCCAACCCACGTCGGCGCGTGGTCTGAAATAGTAATATGGCCTATATGGGAATCCCCTTCCCCCTCCGAGAGAGTCTTATCAACAAATATATAATCCAATCTAGAGTAAGACTGGTGCACCTGTGAGTAATATGTATAATCTCTCCCTCTAGGGTGTCCCACTCTCCACACATCATATAAACCCATCTCCTCCACAAAGATCTTCAGGGATCGAGATATCTTCCAATCGGTTGGAGCTGGAGACTTTGACCTGTCTAGTCCAGGTTGCATGGTGGCATTAAAATCTCCAGCCACCAGCAACTTCCCTCTGGTAAAATTCTGCAGGTCTCTACTGAGTCGCCCAAAAAAGTGCTCTTGTCTCTCGTTCGGAGCATACACGTTAACTAGAGTGTACTCCTCCTGCTCCAAAAGGACGTGTAGGAAGAGATATCGTCCCTCCTTCCCTTCTCACATGTAGTATCTGAACTTGTACATCCCTATGGAACATAATAGCCACCCCTCTCTTTTTGGCTCCCTTAGCATCAGAGGCAAAGTACACTGTCGGGTATTGCTTAAAGGTCAAACACCTCTCGTGTGTTTTTAAGAAATGAGTTTCTTGTAGGAAAACCACATGTGGATGCATCATACGCAATTCCCTCCCTAAGGCATGTCGTTTATATGGAGAGTTCAAGCCCTTTACATTATAAGTTAGTAATTTAAAATTAGCCATGAACCTCTGCTTTTACATTGCCTGTTTTTGATGAAAAGTTTAAGTGAACTTCGTAATCCATAGTCTTGTGAGGCTCTCCCTCCCTCCTATTCCCCTCCCAATCTATCCCCTTAACCATGTCCCACCCTCTCTACCCCTCCCCCATCCCTAATCCCCCCCTCTATCATTACCCACCAACCAGCGCTTAAGAGCGCTACTTGGGAACCAGGAGAAAGAAACCCCCCCCCCCAGCCGAATTGAAAATAAGATGGTATCTATGAACCCCCAGAGTATGACACTCAATCCCCCGCACCCCAACCCCCCCTCCTAAATCCCTTTCTTAATCCAACTGCAAGCCTCTCCCCATCCTTTTATGCGACCCTTATTATCATCCCTCCAAATTCTGAATGCCTCCCCCGTACTTCCCGGTAAACAGTAAATTAGATAATTCACCCGGACCAGAGCCCAGTCTCTCATGTCTTGTCCACAGTCCTTTTGCTTGTTTTCTCCACGCGTTTCCACTTCTGCATCCGATTCTTGGTAGATGAAGCCATACCCACAGGCACAGTATCTGTCGGGGTCAATCCCGCTTCTCACAGAACCTTCCATGCTGCTTCAACCTTTCTGCAGCGGACATTTTCTCCTTTTAATGCAAAGAGCGAATGGGAAACCCCATCTGTAGGCTATTTTTTCCTTCACCAGGATTTCTATAACCGGTTTCATGGCTCTCCTCTGGGTGAGGGTAAATATAGATAAATCCTGGTAAATCGCCACTCGTGCTCCATTAAACTCCAGGGAAGGGTTCTGGCGCGCCCTCTGCTATATTTGGTCTTTGCTGACATATGAAGTGAATCGGACCACTATGTCTCGTGGCCTGTTGTCTCTGCTTTTACCCAGCGCTCTATGGGCTCTGTCCATGCTCATGGCTGCAGCGTCAAAGCTCTCTCCCATCAGCTGCTCGCATACGGTTCTCACCACCTTCTGGACATCTTCCATGTCCTCACTTTCTGGGACTCCCCTGAATTGTAAATTCTGCCTGCGCCCTCGATTCTCAAGGTCGTCCATCTGGTACTGTAGCTCCTCCGCCCTCTCATCCAGCATCTTTAGTCTCCTGTCCACCTCCACAATTTTCCCCTCCTGTTCATCTGCTTTCTCCTCCAGCAGCTCCACCCTGCTCCCCAGCTCCCTCAAGTCCACGCTCAGCGCATCTACATGCTCCAGGATTTCATCCTTGGATGCGCGGATTTCGGCGCGCATTACCTCCAGGCATTTTGTCAGGTCAGCGGGGAGAGCTGGTATCAGGGCCGATTCACCGTCGTCGTCACGGGAACCGGCGGTTTCGGGGTCAGCCATCTGTGAGCCTCGTGGTTTAGGAGAGGCTGGCTGCGTTAGGCCCCGCGCCAACTGCCTCGTCGAAAGGCGCTCGTTGTCTCGCAGGAGGGCAACGATTTTTTTACTCATATTTATGGCGAGGTATCTACCGGCACACCGATGCCGTTTTCGCCCGATTTGTTGAGGTTTAGCGCAGTTGTTGCTGTGTAAACGGCGAGGGATCATGGAGCTAGAGGATCAAGCGTCCATTCGGCTGCGTGACATCACTTCCTCCTTCCTCCTACAATTTAACATGTCAAGTGCCTTCGATATGGTTGACCACGGAATCCTATTACACATACTTGAATATTTTGGCATCGGAGGCAATGTCCTAAATTGGTTCAAGGGGTTCCTAACCTTGCGATCATACCAGGTCACATCAAATTCAACTACGTCTGCTGCATGGACACCAGAATGTGGAGTACCGCAAGGATCACCCCTCTCCCCAACTATTTTCAACCTAATGATGATACCCTTGGCAAAACTACTAGCAAACCATAACCTTAACCCACATATATATGCCGACGATGTGACAATATATATCCCTTTCAAACAAGACATCAAAGAAATCTACAATGAAATCAACCAAAGTTTACACATCATGAACACCTGGGCAGATGCATTTCGATTGAAACTGAACGCAGAAAAAACTCAATGCCTGATACTTACCTCCCAATACAACACGAATGAATTTACCACTATAAACACACCAACATTAAATCTTCCAATCTCAGAAACTTTAAAAATCCTTGGAGTCACTATCGGCCGCCACCTTACACTTGAAACTCACGCAAACAACACAACCAAAAAGATGTTCTACTGCATGTGGAAACTGAAAAGAATAAGACCATTCTTCCCAAGATCCGTCTTCCGCAGCCTAGTGCAATCACTCGTACTCAGCCATCTGGATTACTGCAACTCACTATACGCAGGATGTAAAGAACAAATACTGAGAAAACTTCAAACAGCCCAAAACACAGCAGCCAGACTCATCTTCGGGAAACCAAAATACGAAAGTGCGAAACCCTTACGAGAGAAGCTACACTGGCTCCCACTCAAGGAATGCATCACCTTTAAAGTATGCACACTAGTCCACAAAATCATCCATGGTGAAGCCCCAGCCTACATGTCTGACTTAATACACCTACCACCCAGAAATGCCAAAAGATCATCCCGAACCTTCCTCAACCTCTACTTCCCAAACTGCAAAGGCATAAAATACAAAGTGCTGCACGCATCAACCTTTTCCTACATGAGCACGCAATTCTGGAATAATCTACCACGCAACCTGAAAACGATCTACGAACTAACCGACTTCCGCAAACTATGAAAGACTCATCTCTTTGAAAAAAATCTATTGAAAGGATCAAAACAAATGAATTACACACACACAGTTAGCAATGCATCAATACACTCTCTTCTATATTCTCATCCCCAGTACTTTTATCACATTTAAACCTCAATTTACAGATAAAATGTTATACCCGAATGTTCTCTTGCTATTGTTCTGTTGCCTTATCAGCATCCGTTGTTCTTCCACTGTTCCACCGTTCTTTTCCTTGTTTATTCCCTTAATGATACTTTGACTTTGTCCTAACCTAACTCCTCACAATGTAACCCATAATCGAGTTGTAACAAATTGTATTTCCATCAATACAACGTACTGTAAGCCACACTGAACCCGCAAATAGGTGGGAAAATGTGGGATACAAATGCAATAAATAAATAAGAGTGGAATTAGAAAAGGTACAGAGAAGGGGATGTGACGAATTCCCTATGACGAAAGGCTAAAGCGGCTAGGGCTCTTCAGCTTGGAAAAAAGACGGCTGAAGGGTGATATGACAGAGGCCTATAAAATAATGAGTGGAGTGGAATGGGTAGACATGAATCACTTGTTTACTTTTTGAAAAAATACTAGGACCAGGGGGTATGCAATGAAGCTACAAAGTAGAAAATATTTCTTCATCCAATGGAATTCATTGCCAGAGAAGGTGGCAAAAGCAGTCAGCTTAGTGTAGTTTAAAAAAGGTTTGGATAGATTCCTAAAAGAGAAGTCCAAAAGCCATAATCAAGATGGACTTGGGGAAAATCCACTGCTTCTATCTACTACCAAAAAAATCCTTCAGTCTCTGGTATAAAAATATAACAAATATCCAAACCAAGACAAAAAGTTACCAAAATTGAAAAATAATAATCACAGCATAGGCTACCCCAAGAGTATTAGTGTGTGTTCATATTTTTTAAGAATACCCTCAGAATTTCCACTCAGTATCACTGCCTGGTGGTTCAGCACTTTGTTCATCGGGTGATTCTTTTTTTTATATATGTTTATGCTGATTCAGGTGATACTAATCCTTAATTCACCTTCTATTAAATGTGGTATAAATATAACCAGTAGCCAATATTGCTAATAATATAGTCAATATAAATACACTTGCACGTATCTTATGATTCGTGAGTGCTCCATCTTGTTGAGCCCTGACAAGAGAATTTCCAATAGCCTCCCCCTTTTAAATGTGTCATTGATGACTTTAGAAGAGGAAATAGAGCAGCTTTTAAAGTAAAATGGGGGAGGTGGGGGGAGGGAAGCAGTCAGTCAACCAGTAGCGCAAGGTTGGAACAGGACACTTAGGGAATCCCAATAGAAAGATTTCAATAATGGTGAAAGTCAGAAGTCGCTTATGGGAGAACAGAGTAAAAGATGCAACTTATCCCCCTCAACTTCAAAGCAGTTTGTAGATGCTAGGAAAAAACAGAATTTGAAGTGTCTATATACAAATGCTAGAAGCCTAAAAAATGGGAGAGTTAAGAGTATATAGCACGAAATGAAGAGGTAGATATAATAGGCATCTCAGAGATGGAGGTGGAAGGAAAAAAATCAACTGGACGCTGTGATATCAGGTACAAATTATATTGCATCGATAGAGTGGATCAAACTGGAAGAGGGGGTTGCGCTATATGTTAAAGAGGGAATCGAGTCAAAGAAAATAAATATTCTACATGAAACAGATAGTAGCATGGAATTCTTGTGGATAGAAATTTCATGTGTGAAGGGACAGAGGGCTGTACTACTATCCGCCGGGACAAAATGAACAGACGGATGAACAAATGTTTACAGAAATTAAGAAAGGTGGCAAATTGGGTAACATTATAATAATGGGTGATTTCAATTACCTCAATATTGACTGGATAAATGTTACATCAGCATTAGGGAGGTAACATTCTTAGATGTAATAAATGACTGCTTCTTGGAGCAACTGGTCTAAGAACAGACAAGAAGGGAAGCTATTTTAGAGCTAGTCCTTAGTGGAATGAAGGGCACAGTACAAGAGGTAATGGTGTTGGATTGGCTAACAGTAATTGCAACATGATCAAATTTGTGCTGATATCTGGAGTGAAGTCACTAAAGAAATCTAATGTAACAGCATTCAATTTTCGAAAGAGTGACTATGACAAAATGAGGAAAATGGTTAAAAATAAGGTTAGGACACTTTCTTAAGCAAGATGTTTCTTGTAATAAAATGGATAAATGAATAAATATTAAAATTAAAAAAAAAGAATAAAAAAAAAAGAATATGTTTTCACAGAACCAGCTCACGTGTCGGCACTTATTGCCTCGGTAAAAGTGGATAAGCATTAAATTATAAGATAACTCCACTTAGCAAGGTTTGCACTATCAGTCATATATTTCCTTTTGTTATACTCCCTTAGACTTCCTAATCTTGGATTTCGAATTTATGGACTTGAGTATGGGTTACCTTGAAAATGTATATTGTTTTTTTTTTAATATATTTTTTCTTAATTTTCATTAGTAGTTATATAACTGCCTTATTTTTGCATACTTTCTTAAGCAAGATGTTTCTTGTAATAAATGGATAAATGAATAAATATTAAAATTAAAAAAAAAAAGGTTAGGACTTTAAATCAGAAGTGGACGTTGTTTAAAAATACCATAGTAGTAGAGAGGAAGTGACGTCACCTCAGGCGATGGCAGCCTAGCTCTCGAGCTCCCGCTCCCCGATAGAAAAAGCGTTAATTGGCAACTGCCGGCTACTTTGCAATCTTTATAGCATTTCCCAACGCTCCGTACCAGACACCGTCATGAGCAAATCGTCCTCGGGGCGAAATAAGGACTCAAAGAAGTCCGTTGGCGGCGGATCCGGTAAGGCCGCGAAGCGCCACGAGGCAATGGCGCGGGCATCAGCTTCTGACCGACTCAGCGTTATCGATGGCGGAGTCTCGGAGGCCGCCCACTAAATGGGGTGTCTCGAGTGAGCTTCGCCAAATCCTCTCCGGCATTCAGGAGGACATTAAAAAGTCAAAAGATGAAATGCTGGACCGGATGGAGGTACTGAGTTCTGATCTCAAGGAGCTGGGGGGGCCGCGTGGAAGACGAGGAAGCTAAGCTGGAGGAACACTCTGAATTGCTGCACTCCCACGCAGCACAACTCCAAGCGCTAGACCAAAAGAACAAGGAGCTGACTTTTAAGATCGACGACCTCGAGAATAGGGGAAGAAGAAATAACCTTCGGTTTCGAGGAGTCCCTGAGGGCGATGAGACCAAGGATGTCCCAAACATTGTGCGCAACCCTGCTGGGGACCGAGGCAGCAGTGGTAAAAATAGAACTGGACAGAGCACATAGAGCCCTCGGGCAGCGGCAGGAGAACAGGGCACGGGACATCATCGCTCGTTTTCACAGATATGAGCAGAAGGAACAACTCCTAAACAGCGCCAGGAAGCAGCCCGACTTGGAATACAGGGGGGCCAAAATACTTGTGTATCAAGACCTTTCTCAATTTACTCTGCAACAGAGACGCAGTATGAAACCGGTCCTGGACCTTCTAACTAAGGAGCGGATCTCATACCGATGGGGCTTTCCTTTTTCACTGAGCTATACAATACAGGGATCCAAGCACAGAGTTTCTACATTGTCAGAAGCATGGATATCCCTGCACACAGCAGGCCTGGTGACCACGAGCACGCCTCCGGGTGCATTAGCGCCTGTCAGGAAAGCGAAGCTCCAGAAATGGCAGCGGGTCCCCGAATCAACGAAGCGGAGTAACCCGAAACGGAAAGCTGCAGCAGAAGGCACTTGAACTGGCGGGGCTGCCTTGTTGGATCGTTTGTCTTGGGACTTTTTCCCAGTAAGGTGACCAGAAGGACGATGGACCACTTTGTGGTATTAGCTTGGTCAGTAAAAGGGAGTTATAATGTTTTGATATGCCTAAAGCTTACTGATCTACCCCCTGCATAGGGAATTTAAGAATAATACCATTAGATTTCAAGGGGGGAGTAATTAGGAGGGGGAACTGTTAACACGGTGCTGTGCTGTAAGTGTTAAGGGGGAGGGGTAACATATGGGTAGTTTGGTTGGGGGGGGGCTTAAATGCGGATCATTGAGCTTGCTGTTGGTAAAGGGGAAATAGACTGAGGCGTAGAATGGTGATGTTGGGGGGGCGGGGAGGGCTGGGTTGTTTGGAGTATGGTGGGTCACTCCCTCTTTTCCCCACTTAGAGGGCTCTCGCCCTCGGGTTGGTGTTAGATGGGTTCAGGGAGTCAGGGGAGGGCGGGGATATCAGTGGGAGGTGGGGTGGGTACAATGGGTAGGATGCACCATTGGTGTAGGGGGGTTTATATATGGGGGCACCACTGTTACCTGGGAATGTATGTACATGAAGTGGAAGGATTATATGTGCTGGGGGTGGGGTGACTTAATCTCCCAGTGATGGGTACTGAAATAAAGATATTATCATATAATGTAAAGGGGTTGAACATGCCTCAGAAAAGGCAGAAATTATTCAAAGAGCTGCAGCAGCTAAAACCGCATATTGTCTTGTTGCAGGAGACTCATCTCCGTAGAGTGCATGAGCGACTTCTTTCCCACCCAGACTACCCTAGTTCATTTTTCGCCTCCTCTGTAGATGGATCTAAAAAGCACGGGGTGGCGGTACTGTTTCATAAATCCATATCTGCCCAAATACTAAATATCAAACGTGACCCTGGTGGGCGTTATTTGTTTTTGCAACTGTCATAGACCAAGTGGTCCTTACTCTCGCATCCATATACGCACCCAATGATCATCAGGGGACCTTTATACCAAAGTGAAGACTATATAGCTACATTTACCCAGGGCTCTCTGATCTTGGGGGGTGATTTCAATGAAGTTATGGATCCGGTGCTAGACAGATCCGGGAGACCCCAGCACTTAGGTATCTAGGGACTCTTTCGGCCCTGGGTCCTTGGTCTACTCCTTGGGGACCTTAGACGTTTGGAGACTGAGTCACACCACCATGAGGGACTATACATTCTTCTCCCCTGTACATAAGTCGTACTCCCGCATTGACTACATCTTTCTCGATGTTACACTAGCTGAGAGGGGTCCAAAAGCGGGAATCGGCAGTGTTACCATTTCTGACCATGCCCCAGTTTGGGTTACTATACCAACCATTTGAAACAGAGATTAAAGATAAGAGATGGACGCTTAACACAGATCTGCTGCAGGAGGGGGAGGTGGCAGAGGGCTGTAGGAAGGTCCTGAAGGAATACTTGGAGTTCAATAAGGAATCGGGCCCACCTCTCTGTATCGTGTGGGATGCTATGAAGGCTGTATCGAGGCTATTTTATACAATAGCAAGTAAGCGGGCGAGAGTCCGTAGGGCCCAGCTGGCACAATGCTTGGAAAAGATCCGGTTCCTTGAAGCGCAGCACAAGCTGGGTGGCTCCCCTGCGGTTTTGGAGGAGCTGCGCGGGCAGAGGCTCCAGCTGGACTCTATTTACTCTGAACAATTAAGTTGGGTACAAAATAGAAATAAGGTTCGATCCTATGAATTCACTAATAAGCCGGACGTCTCCTGGCCATAAAATTACGTAGGCGAAAGATAGATCGAGCGATTACCCACATTAGGAGCGAGAGGGGTGACATTCTGAACACATCTGAAGCCATACGGCGGCGCTCAGCGAATTCTACCAGGAGCTATACGCACAGGATATCGACCCCCCTGTAGACTCCATCTTAGATTACCTGACAGAGAGTGACCTAGCCTCTTTGAAAATCAGCAGAAGGCTACACTCGATGAGCCGGTTACTCCAGTTGAGATACAAAAAGCTATACAACAATTGCCCTCCTGTAAATCACCGGGGCTTGGACGGCTTCCCCAATGAATTCTATAAGAAATATGCCCCCGAGCTGGCTCCGTTATTAGCTGACCTGTTTAACCGATTGGGAAAGGGGAGTCCTTGCCCGTATCCATGTTGGAAGCATGGATCGCAGTATTGCCCTAAACCAAATAAAGATCATAAGGACTGTGGGTCTTATCGCCCATATCTGTGTTGAACGCGAATGTCAAAATCTTAGCCAAAGTCTTGGCCAATAGATTGGCACCTTTGCTTCCCCACCATTATCCACCCTGACCAGGTGGGGTTTTGTCCCATATCAAAAGCAACTGACAACACTAAGCGGTGTGGTCGACTTAATCTACTACTGGCTAAGCGAATGCAGAGGCCCCTTTGCCTCCTTAGTTTAGACACCGAAAAGGCCTTCGACCGGGTCTGCACTGGCCATTTATGTAGAAAGTTATGGAGGCCTTCGGGATTGGACCTCAGTTTCGCAGGTGGATTCAAGCATTCTATAGCTCCCCTAAAGCATGTGTTCGGGTGAATGGGGGCAATTCTGCAATGATCCCTCTACACAGAGGCACTAGACAAGGCTGCCCCTTGTCCCCCCTCTTGTTTGCAATGGTTATGGAGCCATTCGCCATTAGGCTTAGAAACCCAAATATATCTGGACTCTCAATAGGTGGCAGAGAACATAAGCTATCCCTTTTCGCAGACGATGTGCTGTTGTTTGTCACTCGCCCCCTGACCACTTTCCCTGGGCTCCTGAAGGAGATAGAGGACTACTCGATCGTCTCGGGGTTCAAAATGAATATGGCTAAATCTGAAGTTTTGAACGTGACGCTCCCGGGGGAACTTGTGGGCCTGTTGAGGACTTCCTATGCTTTCCGGTGGACTACTAAGAGCATCCACTACTTGGGGGTTAATTTGACGGCTCACCTTCCGGACCTCTTCGCAGTAAACTATAAGGGCTTGGTTGGGACACTTAGTGAGGATTTGGGTAACTGGGCTGATCTGGACCTTTCTTGGTTCGGCCGAATAGCTGCAGTTAAGATGAATGTGCTGCCGTGCTTACTCTACTTATTTCAGGCCCTCCCAATCACAAAGCCCCGTAAATTTCTAGCAACTCTGCCAGGACCGTATTATGCACTTATCTGGGCGGGGGGAGGAAACGCCGACAACTGACACGCTCGGTCTTGTATCAGGATAGGAAGAGGGAGGGCTGGGGGTACCCAACCTGGCCTGGTATTACAGGGCAGTCCAGGCACGTGCGGCAGTGAATGGTTCCAAGACTACCCAGACCGGCAATGGGTGCAGGTGGAACAATACACCCTAGGTGCGAGGCCACTGGGGGCACTTATGTGTTATCCGAGCTCGCTTAGGTCTTTAGAGGAGGGCTGTGTCCTTATATCTGTCACCCTCTCAAACTGGGACAGTATGTTTCCACACCAACAGTACTACAACTCTCTCGTCTGTCCCCCATAGCTTACAATCCATTATTTTTACCCGGGGAACGACAAAGGAGCATTCACAAGATTGTATACAGGAGGTTTACGAATGTGGGGCCAACTGTTTGAAGGGGAGACTTTATTGTCATACACGGAGGGCCCTTGAGGAGATTTCCGGATAGTGGGACATCCGACCAGTATCCCTATCTTCAGCTATCCTCTTTTCTTAGGACAACGGGCAGTTCGGGAGTACGTGTCTAGGGAACAATCAACACTAGAGGCATCTGCGAGGGTCTACCCAGGACTAGTGGCATGATATCACACCTTTATCAAATTGTTAATAGGCAGTCCCCGAACTACACCTTACATATGGAAGAGCTGGCAAAGGGAACTGGGCATGGAACTGGAGGAGGCGGCCTGGGAGAGAATGGAGCGGGCTGTGGTGGGAGTGTCGTCTCATGTACCTTTTAGGGAGAATGCGGTGAAGGTGCTTTTACCGATGGTATCTGACGCCTGAGCGTCTTCAGCACATCTACCCTGCAACGACGGGGCTGTGCTGGAGGGGCTGTGGTGTAAAGGGCACAACGGGCCACATATGGTGGACATGTAGGAAGGTTGGTGCTACTGGAGGTCGGTACGTAGCAGGCTGCAGAGGTGGACGGATGGCCCGATACCGTGGAGCCCAGTCTTCTTCTTATTCTCTGCTGGCGTTGCGGGTCGCCCTCATACCCAACAAATCTTTTTGAAGCAGGCTATAAGCGCCGCCAGAGTTGTACTTGCTGCCCATTGGAAGCAGCCCACAACTCCCCCGATACATCGGTGGATCCAAAAACTGAGACATAGTTGTGAGATGGAAAGATTGCAAGCGGAAAGGCGTAATCAATTGTGTAGATGGCATATGATCTGGGACTCTTTTATCCTTCATGTATAACTTGATCGTTGCCATAGGTTACAGTGGTGTTGGGGGGGGGGGAGGGATAGGAGGGGAGGGAGGGGGGGGGGGGTCTTGAAAGGTAAGAGGGGGGACGGAATTTGGGGCATATCATAAAACTGAAAAGGTTGAAGTACTGGAATGGTTACTCTGAACAGTTCAATAGATGTAGTAGTGTACTAAAAGATACTCATGTGATCTGTAATGAGAACAAAGCCATATTATTATTACTTGTTTGCCACAGTGTTAGAAAGTTGTGTACTGTTTTATTGGATTATGCCATGATACGCATGATATGTTATGTTCAGAATTTGTGTACTATTTACTAATAAAGACTTCATGAACATTAAAAAAAAATACCATAGTAGAAAGCCCAGACCAGATGTATTCCTCATATTAACAAAGAAAGATGAACAAACAGACAGTGTGGTTAAAAGGTGACGTGAAAGAGGCTATTAGAGACCAAAAAAAGCATCCAAACGAAGAAGTAACATAAGCAGTGTCAAGCTAGACATAACACAACCCTCCGAGTACGATTCCCTTATGTGGCTATACCACATGAACGTTATCTTACCACAACTTCACTATGTAAGCCACATTGAGCCTGCAAATAGGTGGGAAAATGTGGGATACAAATGTAACAAATAGATACAAGGCACTGATAAGGCTAAAAGAGAATATGAAGAAAACTTGCAGTGAAGACAAAAATTCATAGCAATACCCAGATAAATCAGGAGCAGAAAGCCTTTGAGAGGATCCGTGGGACCACTAGATCATGAAGGAGTAAAAGGGGCACTCAAGGAGGATAAGAACGTAGCGGAGAGATTGAATTAATTCATTGCTTCAGTATTTAGACAAGAAGAAGTAAGATATCTACCTGTACTGGAAATGATTTTCAAGGGTGACGATACGGAGGAACTGAAATCTCAGTGAACCTGGAAGATGTACTGAGCCAAATTGACAAGTAAAAGAATGATAAATCACCTAGACTGGATTGCATACACCCCAGTGTACTGAAAGACCAACACATTAAACTGCTGATCTGTTGCTAGTGATCTGTACGGTTGTTAAAATCATCCATAGTACCTGTAATGCCAATTTTTAAAAAGGATAAGTACATAAGTAATGCCATACTGGAAAGACCAAGGGTCCATCGAGCCCAGCATCTTGTCCACACCAGCGGCCAATCCAGGCCAAGGGCACCTGGCAAGCTTCCCAACGTACAAACATTCTATACATGTTATTCCTGGAATTTTGGATTTTTCCAAGTCCGTTTAGTAGCGGTTTATGGACTTGTTCTTTAGGAAAACCGTCCAACCCCCTTTTAAACTCTGCTAAGCTAACCGCCTTCACCACATTTTCCGGCAATGAATTCCAGAGTTTAATTACACGTTGGGTGAAGAGAAATTTTCTCCGATTTGTTTTAAATTACTACACTGTAGTTTAATCGCATGCCCCCTAGTCCTAGTATTTTTGGAAAGTGTGCAGACGCTTCACATCCACCTGTTCCACTCCACTCATTATTTATATACCTCTATCCATGTCTCCCCTCAGCCGTCTCTTCTCCAAGCTGAATAGCCCTAGCCTCCTTAGTCTTTCTTCATAGGGAAGTCGTCCCATCCCCGCTATCATTTTAGTCGCCCTTCGCTGCACCTTTTCCAATTCTACTATATCTTTCTTGAGATGCGGCGACCAGAATTGAACACAATACTCAAGGTGCGGTCGCACCATGGAGCGATACAACGGCATTATAACATCCTCACACCTGTTTTCCATACCTTTCCTAATAATACCCAACATTCTATTCGCTTTCCTAGCCTCAGCAGCACACTGAGCAGAAGGTTTCAGTGTGTTTTCGACGACGACACCCAGATCCCTTTCTTGGTCCGTAACTCCTAACGTGGAACCTTGCATGACGTAGCTATAATTCGGGTTCTTTTTTCCCACATGCGTCATCTGCCATTTAGCCGCCCAGTCCTCCCAGGGGTGGTGGGAAATTACAGACAGTAAGCCTGAAGACAGTGCCGGGAAAAAAAATGGAAACTATTAAAAAGAATACATCACAGAACACACAAACATGGTTTAATGGGACAGTCTGCATTGGTTCAGCCAGAGGTCTTGCCTCACCAATTTGCTTCATTTCGCCAAAGGTATAAATAAACATATGGATAAAGGTGAGCCGGTTGATGTAGTATATCTGGATGTTCAGAAAACTTTTGACGAAATTCCTCATGAGAGGGCTCCTCAGAAAATTAAAAAGTCAAAGGATAAGAGGCATGTTCTTCTGTGGATAAGGAATTGGTTATTAGACAGAAAAAGGGTAGGGATAACTAGGCCATTTTCTCAGTGGAAGAGGTACAATGAGTACAATGGTGTAGAATGAGTAGAATCAATAGATTTTTTACTCATTTCAAAAGTACAAGACTAGGGAACACACTCGAGGAAGTTACATGGAAATACTTTTAAAAACTATTGAGTGAAAAAAATATTCCTCCTATGTGTTTGCTGGAGGATGTGGTAACAGCGGTTAGTGTATCTGGTTTTAAAAAAAGGTTTGGACAAATTCCTGAGGAAAAGTCCATATTCTGCTATTGAGACAGACACTGCTTGCCCCGGGATTGGTAGCATGGAATGTTGCTGCTAAATGGGTTTCTGCCAGGTACTTGTGACCTGGCTTGGCCATTGTGTGAACACAAACAAAAAATAATAGAACAAATTCCTTAGAGCTCATATCACATATAGCTCATCCAAAACACAAAACTATCATTCTGCTATCCACTATGATCCGATAGAATATCTGTGTTTCAACTTTAAAAATAATGCAGTCTGTTATCCTTTGTGCTCAATAACTCTTATACATATCTGTAGTTACTCTAGGAGACAGAAAACTAAAATCTTCTTCCATCTAATCCGGTATCACAATCTACAACCACTCATTCAAAGCCAGAATGACTACTTCTCAATTTCTCTTAAAAATTCTAACATCCTTCTCTCTAAACAGCGGTTTGGATGAGCTATATGTGATATGAGCTCTAAGGAATTTCTTCTATTATTTTTATTATAGTTTTTTAAATAAAGTATTCAAGAAGGGGAATTCCATCACCCCTTGTTTTTTTAGGTATGTACATATATTTTGATCATTCACCTCCTTTCTCCATATGTTTTTTGACATTCGGTTTGACATTTATTTTTTGATTATGCATGTTTGATGATTTTTTTTTACATGTGATTGATTTTTACGTTATAACATGATGAATTTCAAAGGTTTTTTTAATGGTTATCAATAGAAATCAAACAAATAAACATGGAAAAGAAAATAAGATGATACCTTTTTTATTGGACATAACTTAATACATTTCTTGATTAGCTTTCGAAGGTTGCCCTTCTTCGTCAGATCAGAAATAAGCAAATGTGGTAGCAAATAGTATATATAAGAGAAACATCAAAGCATTACTTTGACAGTCTGACAGAGTGAGGAGGGTGGGGGTATGCATGGGGACATCAAAGCATTTCATTGATATTCTAACAGGATGGGTGTTGGGTAGTGAGAGGAGGGTAATAAAACAGAGAAATAAACAGAGAAATACAGCTTTATGGTTTATAATGGTTAGAAAACCCAGATCCTTATTAAGTCCTGTTGTTGGGTGTCAAAAATATTCAATCATTCTTATTTCAAAGTCTTACGTTCCTGTATTGTTTTAAAATTACCTTTCAGTATTCTTACTGTAAATCACTGGTGCAGTGTTCTGGTCTTGTAAAGTGTTGGCCCACAGGGGTGGGGGCTTGACTGGCACCGGCTATTTTCATGTGATGTCTGTGCAGATTGAATCTTGTCTTAAGCATCTGGCCTGTTTCTCCAATATAGCATCCTTCATTACATTTTTTACACTGAATGATATATACTACATTTGAAGATGAGCATGTAAAATAGTCCCTTTATGTTGAAATATTGGTCCCTTGTGAATGACTGTGGGGTCTTGTGAAATGTTTTGGCATAGTTTGCAGCTGGATTGTTACAGGGAAACGTGCCCTTTTCTTTTTCCGTCTGTGTTGGGAGTTTACTTCTGATCAGCTTGTGTTTTAAGTTTGGTGGCTGTCGAAGGGCCTGCACTGGTAGGGATGGGAATATCTCTTTCAGTAATTCATCTTCCTGGATAGCAGCTGTAGTCTCTTATGATTTTCCTCAGTTTCTCCAGCTCTGAGTTGTATGTCACTACAAGGGGAATTCTGTCTGTGGTTTTTTTTCTTGGTACTGTAGCAGATTTTCCCTGGGTGTTTTGAGGGAGGAGGCAATATTCTTGGAGATTATTTTGGGGTTGTAGCCTTCTGTTTGAAGGATGCAGTCAAGGTTTCAAGGTGTCTGTCTCTATCCTCTGGAGTCCGAGCAGATACGGTGGTTATCTTGTGGCTTGGGCTGTAAATAATGGATCTTTTTGTATGTGAAGGGTGGAAGCTGGAGTTGTGGAGGTAGCTGCATCTGTCTGTGGGTTTCTTGTATATAGATGTTTGTATACAGCCATCACTGATTGAGGACTGGGTGTCCAAAAAATTGACTTTTTCTGGGGAGTAGTCAATTTTGAATATGATTGTAGGATGGTATGTATTGAAGGAATAGTAAAATCGTTCAGAGTTTCTTCCCCCTCCATCCAAATCATAAAAATGCCATCGATGTACCGGTAGTATTTTAGAGGTTGGTCTGGTATGTATTCAGAAATGTCTTTATTAATGTTTTAATTTATTAACTTAATGGAATATTCATGTATATTTTGATAGTTAGTTATATTTTTAAATTATTTATTGTCATGTATGTTTGACCTAACTTTGCAATAATTTATGACATACATGAATGTTTATTCTGATTGACACATGAGGTTTTTTTAATATATAATTGTTTGACTGTATAGCTATATTGTGTTGTTGGTTATGTATTTGGAATTATTTTGAAAATATAATGACACATATGAATGTTTTATAATGAAAGCTGTTATATATGAAGTATGTTTGATTTAATATCTATGTTTTTATTTCTTAGTTTTGACCCCTGACGCAGCCTGAGGGCGAAACGTGGCCACGTCGGGTTTGTTGTTTTTTTCATTCACACCAATAAATTATTTCAAATGTTAATGTTTCTATTAGTCTACCTTTTTACTATTATTTTGGCCATTGTTTGGAAAACAGAATACTGGGCTAGATGAACCATTGATCTGACACAGTATGGCTACTCTTATGTTCTTATGAGAAGGGTGAATAGTGGCGTGCCATAGGGATCTGTACTGGGAACAGTGCTATTTAGCATTTTATAAATGATCTAGAAAACGGAACAAGAAAGGTGATTAAATTTGCAGATGACACAAAACTATTCAAGGTTGTTAAATACATACAGACGTTGAAATATTGCAGGAAGACCTTAGGAAACTGGAAGACTGGCATCCAAATGGCAGATGAAATTTAATGTGGGAGCAAATGCAAAAGTGATGGTACATTGGGAAGAATCATCTGAAGGTAAAATTATGTATCATACCTGATAATTTTCTTTCCATTAATCATAGCTGATCAATCCATAGACTGGTGGGTGTGTCCATCTACCAGCAGGTGGAGATAGAGAGCAATCCTTTTGCCTCCCTATATGTGGTCATGTGCTGCCGGAAACTCCTCAGTATGTTGATATCCAAGCTCCATCCGCAGGACTCAGCACTTAGAGAATTACACCCACAAAGGGACACTCTGCCCAGCTCACCACCGCCGAAACGGGGGAGGGGAATTAACCCAGCTCATCCCCACACAAGTGGGGGAGGGGAAATCCGTCCAGCTCATCCCCGCGGAGCGGGGGAGGGACACCACCCCGCCGATGCGGTAGGATCTGGCTTATCCTGCAACCGCAACCGCGGAGGAGCTAACTGACCCAACACCGCCGAAGCGGGAGGTGTACAAAGCTGCCCTACAGCCGCACGAAGCGGGAGGGAGCGCCGGCAGAATTTATGTCTCAATCCAGCCCCGTAAAACGGAGGGGAGAGGAATGCAGCAGCTCACTGTAACACAAACTCGTCTCAACTCTTGAAGAATCCAATTGAAAAAAACTTGAACACAAAGTCCTCCTGAACAGGAACTGAAGACTAAACTTGAACCTGAAATGCAACCAGAATATAAACAGTACAGATATCTGGGAGGGGCTATGGATTGATCAGCTATGATTAATGGAAAGAAAATTATCAGGTATGATACATAATTTTACCTTCCATATCATCATGCTGATCAATCCATAGACTATTGGGATGTACCGAAGCAGTACTCACCCAGGGCGGGACATTGAAATCCTGACCGCAACACTGAAGCTCCAAACCGGGCCTCCGCCCGAGCAGCCACAGTCAAGCGGTAATGCCTGGAGAAGGTATGGGCCGATGCCCAAGTTGCCGCCTTGCATATCTCTTCCAAGGAGACGGACCCGGCCTCTGCCATTGAGGCCGCCTGAGCTCTAGTGGAGTGAGCTTTCAGCTAGATAGGCAGCACCTTCCCCGCGGACACATAAGCCGCTGCAATGGCTTCCTTGACCCATCTTGCCACTGTAGGCTTAGCAGCCTGCAGACCCTTACGAGGACCTGCAAACAGGACAAACAGATGATCCGACTTCCAGAAATCATTGGTCACTTCCAAGTATCTGATGATGACTCGTCTCACATCCAGATATTTGAGAGCAGAGTATTCCTCTGGGTAGTCCTCCCTACGAAAGGAAGGGAGACAGAGCTGCTGATTCACATGGAAGCGAGAAACAATCTTGGGCAGGAAGGAAGGCACTGTGCGAATAGTCACTCCTGCCTCAGTGAACTGCAGAAAAGGCTCTCGACATGAGAGTGCCTGGAGCTCGGAAACTCTTCTGGCTGAAGTGATAGCCACCAAAAAGCCTGCTTTCAACGTCAGGTCTTTCAGAGATGCCCTCGACAAGGGTTCAAAAGGCGGCTTCTGCAAGGCTCTTAGCACCAGGTTGAGATTCCATGCAGGCACCACTGAGTGCAGAGGAGGGCGCAAGTGATTAACTCCCTTGAGAAAACGCACCACATCTGGCTGCGAAGCCAGGGAAGCACCCTTCAGGGCGGCCCCTGAAGCAAGCCAGAGCCGCTACCTGGACTTTAATGGAACTGAGCGACAGGCCTTTCTCCAGACCTTCTTGCAGGAACACCAACACTGAAGAAATTGGAGCAGTGAAGGGAGAAAGTGAGCCTGCTTCACACCACGCTGCAAAGGTACGCCAAACCCTGGCGTAAGCAATAGAAGTAGAGCGCTTCCTCGCTCTCAGCATAGTGGCGATGACCTTGTCTGAGAAAGCCCTTCTTCCTCAGACACTGCCACGCAATAGCCGAGCCGTCAGACCAAAGGGGAGGGATCCTCCATCACCATGGACCCTGATGCAACAGGCCCTGCTCCACTGGCAGCCGCAGAGGGTCGTCCACTGAGAGCCTGATCAAGTCCGCATACCAGGGACGTCTGGGCCAGTCCGGACCCACCAGGATTATCCGGCCCGGATGCTTTGCCACCCGGTCTAGTACCCTGCCCAACGTGGGCCAGGGCGGGAACACATAGAGGATCTCTTGTGTCGGCCACCGTTGGAGAAGAGCATCTACTCCCAGAGATCGAGGGTCCCGTCCTCTGCTGAAAAAGCGCGGCACTTGGCAATTGGCCGATGACGCCATCAGATCTAGGCTCGGCTGGCCCCAGCGCTTCGTGATTTCCAAGAACGCCTGAGCCGATAACTGCCACTCTCCGGGATCCAAGGTATGGCAACTGAGAAAGTCCGCCTTGACATTCATGACTCCGGCAATGTGGGCTGCTGACAGCTGTTTCCAGGTTCGCTTCCGCCCACTGGCATAGATTCATGGCTTCCTTGGCTAGAGGAGCGCTCTTGTTACCGTCCCTGGCGGTTGACATAGGCCACAGCCGTGGCATTGTCCGACAGGACCCGTACTGGCTTCAACGCCATTACCGGAGGACTCCAAAAGCGCCAACCGAATGGCTCGTGAGTTCCAGGAGGTTGATAGACCACTTTGCCTCTGCAGGAGACCAGAGCCCCTGCGCTGTCCTTCC
This sequence comes from Microcaecilia unicolor, assembly GCF_901765095.1. Taxonomy (NCBI): domain Eukaryota; kingdom Metazoa; phylum Chordata; class Amphibia; order Gymnophiona; family Siphonopidae; genus Microcaecilia; species Microcaecilia unicolor. Next base: position 110,270,695 of record NC_044038.1, on the reverse strand, counting down.
CAAGCAGTGGGCTCCCCAGCCCGTCAAAGAGGCGTCCGTCGTGACGACAATCCACTCCGGGGTCACCAGAGGCATCCCTGCAGACAACTTGTCTGTCTTCAGCCACCAGCTCAGCGCCTTGCGCACTGCTGGGTCCAAGGGAAGGCGCACAGCATAATCCTCCGACACCGGAGTCCAGCGCTGCAGCAGAGAGTGTTGTAGTGGTCTCATATGAGCCCTGGCCCAGGGCACTACTTCCATCGTGGCCGTCATAGAGCCCAACAGCTGCACATAGTCCCAAGCCCGAAGCGTAGAGCTACTAGGAACTGGTCCACCTGAGCCGAGTTTGACAATCCGATTGTCCGGCAGGAACACTCTGCCCACTTGGGTTCGATCGAACTCCCAGATACTCCAGGGACTGAGTCGGGCGCAGCTGGCTTTTCTCCCAGTTGATGATCCACCCCAGGAGCTCAAAAGAGCAATCACCCGTCCACAGCCTTGCCGCACTCTGCATAAGAGGGGGCTCGGATCAACCAGTCGTCCAGATAAGGATGGACTTGTACTCCTTCCTTTCGCAGGAAGCCGCGATGACCACCATTACTTTGGAGAAGGTCCGCGGAAGCAGTAGCCAACCCGAACGGGAGGGCTCGACTGGAAGTGTCGGCCCCAGGACTTGCAAAACGCAGAAAAGCGTTAATGAGGAGCCAGATGGGAGATGATGCAAGTCGCTTCCTTGATGTCCAAGGTTGCCAGGAACTCCCTGCCTTCACTGCCGCTATAACAGCGGAGAAGTCTCCATGCGAAAGTGCCAAACTTTCAAGGCCCATTGACCCCTTTGAGGTCGAGGATAGGCCGTACAGAACCTCCTTTCTTGGGTACCACAAAGTAAATGGAGTAACGTCCCTTGCCAGCTGATTTTCTGGCACCGGAACGACCGCACCCAGGCGGATCAGGATTGGTCCAAGTCTGCTGCACTGCCACAGCTTTGACCGGAGAACTTGCAGGGAGAGAGTACAAACCCGTCTCTTAAGGGTCGGCAGAACTCTAGCTTGTAGCCGTCTCTGATGACTTCCAGCACCCAAGCGTCTGAAGTTACCCTGTCCACTTCGCCCAGAAACGAGGACAGGCGTCCTCCAATCTGCACTGGTCCATGGACCAGGACCCCGTCTTGGGTACGAGACCCTGGGGGAGGACCGGAGGGGCGCACCTCCGGGACGGCGGTCTCTGCGAAAGGAATGCTGCTTGGGAAGAGAAATTCCTCTTGAAGGAAGAGGGGGCAGAGGAGCCTGACTTGCCCGGGCGGTACCGACGGGGCTTCCTGAAACCGTCCTCTGGAGATACCGGGGCGAGCACTGGCCCGAGCCCTGACCTCTGGTAACCTCGTGCCCTTAAGACGTTGCCGAAGATTCGTCCACAATTTTGTCCATGCTCGACCCCAAAGAGCAGCTTGCCTTTAAAGGCAACTATAGCCAGGCTGGACTTAGAGGCGTGGTCAGCAGACCAATGTTTCAGCCAAAGCCACCGCCAGCGCAGGAGACTGTCTAGCCATACCTTTAGCCGAGGCTCTCAGACATCATACAGTAAGTTGCCAAATAAGCCAAGCCCGATTCCAGGGCCGGCCATCAGCCCTCAAGGAAGGATCCGAGGGGGAAGCCCGCTGCACAATCGTCAGGCACGCCCTGGACATATAGAGCCGCAAACTGAGGCCTGCAAACTTAAGGCAGCCGCCTCGAAGGACGACCTTAAGGCCGCCCCCAATCTTCTGTCCTTGGGCGTCCTTTAGTGCCGTGCCACCTTCCACCGGCAACGCCGTTTTCCTTAGTCACCGCAGTGATTAAAGAATCCACGGTAGGCCAAAGAAAGGCCTCCCGTTCACTTTCAGGCAAAGGATAGAGGCGGGACATAGCCCTAGCCACTTTGAGGCTCGCTTCCGGGACATCCCATTGAGCCGAAATTAAGGTGTGCATGGCATCATGCACGTGGAAGGTTCTAGGCGGGTGCTTCGTCCCCAGCATAATGGCGGAGCCAACAGGGGCTGAGGGAGAGACGTCCTCTGGAGAGGAAATCTTCAAAATGCTCATGGCCTGCACTAACAGGTTGGGCAAATCCCCTGAGCGAAAGATCCGCGCTGCAGAGGGGTCATCCGCTCCATCCGAGTGGGAATCCGTCTCCTCCAAGGAATCCCCAAAGGACCGTTGGGAGAACTCAGATACGCTGCCCTCATCTACATCAGAGGAAACAGAGTCCTCTAAGGCCTGGGAATCCACCCGAGGGCGTTTACTTCCGGGGGCCTCAACCCCTTTATCGGACAAGGGAGAAGGGGCAACGTTTTGCATAAGGAAGGCCTGATGCAGCAGCAAAATAAACTCGGGGGAGAAACCCCCCCAGACTGTGTACTTCAGCAGCCTGGGCCACAGCCCTAGACGCACCCTCAACCGGCGCTCGCAAGAGCAGGGGAGAAACATGCTGCGCATCCAAGATGGCGTCCGGCGCGACACTCCGTGAAGGAGCCGCGCGGGAAGAACGGTGCTTAACTTTAGCCGCTTTTTTGCCGTCGCCCAAATCAAGGGCGGCCATGGCATTAACGTCTCCCAGCTCAAGGGCGGCCCAAGAAGAAGCCGTCCGAGCAGAGTGGCCGGCCAAGATGGCGGAGGCGAGCAGCGGGGGATGGGCGTTTATGGCGGGAAAAACCGCCGCACCGGAGGAAGACCCGGGACACTGACCGGCCTCCGAACTGACACCCAACAAGGGCGAATCAGACTTTAAGACCCCCGCTTCCCCGCTAGAAGCGCACACGCGGTCCGGGGAGCGATTCTTCGCGCCCTCGCCCTCTGACGCCATAGGCCACGTGGAGATCGATCGGGGAACCCCCTGCCCGCTATAAAAAGGTAAAAATTACCTGCTTCTCACTCCGAGCTGTAACGACCTGGTGTCCCAGTGAGCAGCTGCAATAAACGTTTAAATAAACGTCGAAATAAACGCCTTTAAGGACGTCCAAATTTTTTTTTTTTTTTTTAACGGAGCCAGCGGGAGGGGGGAGCCACCTGCTGAGATAGAGAACATACTGAGGAGTTTCCGGCAGCACATGACCACATATAGGGGAGGCAAAAGGATTGCTCTCTATCTCCACCTGCTGGTAGATGGACACAACCCACCAGTCTATGGATTGATCAGCATGATGATATGGAATCATAGTTACCTGATGCTAGGGTCCAGCTTAGGAGTCAGCACTCATCTAGGTGTCTTTGTAGACAATATGCTGAAATCTTATGCCATGTGTGGCGGCGGCCAAAAATGCAAACAGGATGCTAGGAATTATTAGGAATGCGATGCAAAATAAGACAAATAATATAATACCTCTGTATTGCTCCATGGTGAGTACTGCGTTCAGTTCTGGTCAAATAGAAAAAGTTCAAAGAAGAGCGACCAAAATGATAAAGGGGTCACTCTTCTTTTAACTTTTTCTATTTTGAGCTTGGAAAAAAGAAGGCTGAGGGGAGGATGTGATTGAGGTCTATAAAATCCTGAGTGGTGTAGAACGAGTAGAAGCGAACTGATTTTTCACTCTTTCAAAAAGTACAAAAACCAGGGGACACTCAATGAAACTATATGGAAATACTTTTAAAACAAATAGAAGGAAATATTTTTTCACTCAATAAATGATGGCTGAGGGGAGATATGATAGAGGGATTTAAAATAATGAGTGGAGCGGATCAATCGCTTGTTTACTCTTTCCAAAATTACTAGGATTAGGGGGCACAGAAAAGAAGCTACAAAGTAGTTAATTTAAAACGAGATAAAATATTTCTTCACTCTCCCTAAAACGCCCATAAAGATCCTATGCACTTGCCCCAAGCTCGCTAGAATTCAGATACCTTTATCATTGCCACCACTTCCACAAAATAGGCCGTTCCATTAATTCACTCCCCACCCCTTCTATGATTAATTCAGGTTAATTCTCAGTCTGTCCCCTTTTATCTTCATCCTATGCCTCCACCTTCTGATCATTTATGCTACATAGGTAATTGAACGTCTGTATCATATCTCCCCTCTCCTGCCTTTCTTCCAAACTATACATATTGAGATCTTTTAAGACTTTCCCTATATACTTTATGACGAAGACCACCTTCTGGACCAAATCCAGTTTATATCTTTACAAATAAGAATAGCCATACTGGGTCAGACCAGCGGTCCTTCTAGCCCAGTATAATGTTTCTCAACAGTGGCCAATCCAGATCACAACTGTTTAGGGACCAAATAGCTTTGTACCTGGCAGAATCCCAATTAGTAACAACATTCCATGCTATCAATCCCAGGGCAAGCAGTCCACCTCAATACCAGACTATGAACTTTTCTTCCAGAAACTTGTCCAAACCATTTATAAACCCAGATACACTAACCACTGTTACCACATCCTCTGACAGCGAGTTCCAGAGCTTAACTAGGTAAGTGTTGCCATACTGGACCAGAACAAAGATCTATCAAGCCCAGTATCCTGTGATATGGGGTGATATGATAGAGGTCTACAAAATAATGAGTGGGATAGAGAGGACAGATGTGAAGCGTTTGTTTACGCTTTCTAACAATAGAACCAGGGGACACAAGATCAAATTAGAATGTGGTAGGTTTAAAACAAATCAGATAAAGTTTTTCTTTACTCAGCGCGTGGTTAGACTCTGGAACTCATTGACGGAGAAGGTAGTAACGGCAGCTGGCCTTGCTGAGTTTAAAGGGGGTCTGGACAGATTCCTGAAGGAAAAGTCCATTGATCGTTATTAAATTTTGGGTTTTTGCCAGGTTCTTGGGGCCTGGATTGGCCGCTGTCGGAGATAGCGTGCTGGGCTTGATGGACCTTTGGTCTTTTCCCAGCGTGGCACTGCTTATGCACTCAACGTGTAATTAACTCTGGAATTCGTTGCCAGAGAATGTGGTAAAAGCAGTTAGCTAACTGTGGTTTAAAAAAAGGTTTGGATATCTTCCTAAAAGAAAAGTTGATAAGCCATTATTAAAATGGACTTGGGAAAAATCCACTGCTTATTTCTTGGATAAGCAGCATAAAATGTATTGTACTGTTTTGGAATCCTGCCAGGTACTTTTGACCTGGATTGGCCACTGTTGGAAACAGGATACTAGGCTTGATGGATCTTTGTTCTGTTCCAGTATGGCAACACTTATGTAGTTAAGGTCTGGAACTCGCTGTCAGAGGATGTGGTAACAGTAGTTAGTGTATCTAGGTTTAGAAATGGTTTGGACAAGTTTCTGGAAGAAAAGTTCATAGTCTGGTATTGAGGTGGCCACTGTTGGGAAACAGTACACTGGGCTAGAAGGACCGCTGGTCTAACCCAGTATGGCTATTCTTATTTGTAAAGATATAAACTGGATTTGGTCCAGAAGGTGGTCTTCGTCATAAAGTGTATAGGGAAAGTCTTAAAAGATCTCAATATGTATAGTTTGGAAGAAAGGCAGGGGAGATATGATACAGACGTTCAATTACCTATGTAGCATAAATGATCAGAAGGTGGAGGCACAGGATGAAGATAAAAGGGGACAGACTGAATTAACCTAAATTAATGGTAGAAGGGGTGGGGAGTGAATTCATGGAATGGCCTATTTTGTGGAAGTGGTGGCGATGATAAAGGTATCTGAATTCTAGCGAGTTTGGGGCACGTGCATAGAATCTTTGCGGGCGTTTTAGGGAGAGTAGATGGCATGGGAGGGTAGACTGGGTAGGCCATATAATCTGTCTGTATGTGCAGTTTCGGTAAGAGTTTTGTAACAAAAATTAATGTTCACATTTATGTATCTTTAACTTGTAATCTTTAAGATATTAATCTACAGTAAGGCACGGGGATAGGGGGACCGTTTTCCCGTTCCGCATAATCTGCCATTTCTCCCTCTATCTCTCTCCCCCCCCCCAAAAAATCAAACTCATACCTGAGATCGCCCACTAACAACCCCACAGCGTTCCTTCTCCGGCCCGGTGCCCCGACCCCCACGCTACACTACTACATATATCAACTTCTCTGAACTGAAGCTCTCTCCCTCTACATTCGATTCCCGCCGGGCGCTGGCCTTGCCACAAACAGGAAGTTGCGTCAGATCGATTAGGAAGAAAGGAAGCCAATTAGGTTAATCTCTGTTTCTACTTCCCTCGCGCAGCCGTCATTACACTCAAAACAAGCAAACCTGTTGTCGTTCTTTATTTTTGGTCCATCTGTGGACAGGCAGTCTCTTAAAAAGTGGAGGACAAAAGATTTATTTATTTTTTTTACTTATTGGACAGCTTTTTAATTTATTTGAAAGCTTCCCATATGTAGATTAGCTGGTAGAAGCAGCAATTTTAAACTCTGTTTTTTGTGCTCATTTTTCTGTACTAAAATCTAAATAAATAAATACACTGTATACAATACAGATGGCCAAATTTCAGTGAGGATATCCTCTCTCCTGATGGGTTCTCTTAACTGTTGTTGTAATCTGCCTTGGGAAGCCTGGTGTTATTAAGATGATAGAACATATTTAAATTAAATGAAAGTAAAATTAAACTCTCCTTTCATTGAGGCACATGGAATCACAACTTATTTATTTATTGCATTTGTAGCCCACATTTTCCCACCTTTTTGCAGGCTCAATGTGGCTTACATGGTACCGTAATCAGCGTTAACTGATTTTGGTATGAACAAATACAAGATGCGATTAATATCAAGGTGATATTATGATAAAGTGAGATACATGTATGGTAAAGACAATTGGGGAGAACTTAGAGCGGGAAAGGAAGAGTTAGGATATGTCTGTTATGATCTTTGGTTAAGTTGTGTCGCAGATGTTTATGTTGGGTTGGTGGGGTATGCCTTTCTGAACAGTTCTGTTTTTAGTGCTTTCCAGAAATTCATGTGGTCGAGTGTGGTTTTTACTACTTTTGGTAGTGCGTTCCACAATTGTGCGCTCAGGTAGGAAAAGCTGTAAGCATAGGTGGATTTGTATTTGAGTCCTTTGCTACTTGGGTAATGGAGGTTTAGGTATGATCGTGCTGATTTTATGGTGTTTCTGGGTGGTAGGTCGATGAGGTCTGTCATGTATCCCGGTGCCTCGCCGTAGATGATTTTGTGAACTGTTGTGCAGATTTTGAATGCGATACATTCCTTAATTGGAAGCCAGTGCAGTTTTTCTCGGAGTGGTTTGGCACTGTCAAAACGTGTTTTTCCATATATAAGCCGTGCTGCTGTGTTCTGGGCGGTTTGAAGTTTCTTTATGATTTGTTCTTTGCATCCCGCATTATTCCGTTACAATAGTCTACGTGGCTTAGTACCATTGATTGTACTAGGTTGCGAAATATTTTCCTTGGGAAGAATAGTTTCACACGTTTTAGTTTCCACATTGAGAGAAACATTTTCTTTATGGTGAATTTAGCTTGGGACTCAGTTGGAAGTTTCAGTCGATTGTTACTCCGAGAATTTTCAGGCTGTCTGAAATAGGGAGGGTGTATCCTGGGGTGTTAATGTTTGTGGATTTGTATGTGTTGTATTGGGATGAGACAGTGTGTTTTTTCTGTGTTGAGTTTTAGTTGGAATGCGTTTGCCCATGAGTTAATGATGTTTAAACTGAGCTTGATTTTATTGGTGATTTCTGCTAAATCATGTTTGTAGGGGATGTATAGTGTGATGTTATCAGCATAAATGAATGGATTAAGGCCATGTGTAGATAAAGCTTTGGCTAGTGGGACCATCATGAGGTTGAAAAGGATCGGTGATAGTGGGGATCCTTGTGGTACTCTGCAGTCTGGTTTCCAGGGTGACGATATGTTGGTGCTTGATTTCATTTGGTATGTTCTGATGGTTAGAAAGCCCTTAATCCAGTTGAGATTGTTACCACCGATTCCAAAATAGTCTAGGAGTCTTAGCAAGATATTATGGTTAACCATGTTGAACGCGCTGGACATGTCAAATTGAAGGAGGAGAATGCTTTTGCCTGTAGCTATCTCCTGTTTGAATTTGGATAGGAGAGTGAGTAGTACTGTTTCGGTGCTATGTTGTGGTTGGAATCCTGATTGTGACTCGTAGTATAGTGAATTTGTTTATGTAGTCGTTGAGTTGTTTGGTTACCAGTCCTTCCATGAGTTTGACTACTAATGGGATGGATGCTACTGGGCGGTAGTTGGTGATGTCGTTTGTTTTTTTTCTTGGTGTCTTTTGGTATTGGGGTGAGTAGGATGTTGCCTTTTTCTTTAGGGAAAATACCCCACTGAAGCGTGAAATTTAGATGGGATGTGAGATCTGTTATGAAGCGGTGGGGGGCAGATTGTATTAGGTAGCTGGGGCAGATGTCCAATTGGCAATGGCTTTTGGAGTATTTTTTGATCGCCTGAGTAACTATGTCGGCACTGAGGAGAGCGAAGTTTGTCCATAATCGGTCCGCCGGGTATTCGCCAGGGGTGGGGTCCAGCCCATTTATGAAGTTTTCTATTTCCGTGTTGTCCATAGGTAGGGTTTTGCGTAGATTAATAATTTTTTCGTTTAAATATTTAGCAAGATTATCTACAGATGGGATGTCGGTGTTGGTTGTGGTGACCGGTGTTGTGTCTAGTAATTTATTCACGAGATGGTATAGTTTTTTTCGTGTTGTTGTAGTCCAGCCTGATTTTGGTTTTGTAATATGGCCTTTTGGTCTGTCTTATTGCATATTTGTATTTCCTTTGTATCTGTTTTGATGCGTTGAGTATGTGTTCGTCTTTTATTTTTTTCCATGCACGTTCGAGTCTTCTTGATTGTGTTTTTAATTTTTTCAGTTCTTCATTGAACCATGGTATCGAGTTGTGTCTGCGTGAGGTTCTTGTTTGTAGGGGTGCTATTGTGTCTAGTATGTATCTGCATCTTTTGTCCCAAACTGAAAGACAGTGAATGGAGTCCATTTGTGTTGTCCAGTCGTTATTGTATATCTGTTGCCAGAAAGTATCCGGGTCTATTTGGCCTCTCGTGGTGTGGGTTGTGTGTTCTCGTGTGTGGAGAGAGCCTTTTCCCCCCATTTTAGGGATAGGTTTAATTTATAGTGGTCGGTCCATGGTATTTCTGTCCATCTGGTTTGTGTTATGGTTAGGTTCTGGTCATTGGATAGTTTGTATGAGATGAGGTCGAGTGTATGGCCCTTCGAGTGGGTTGTTTGCATGTTCGGCCATGTTAGATCGCATAAGTGAAGGAAATCTTTACAGTCTCGTGCATTTGTAGAGTTTGGGTCTTCTAGGTAGAGGTTAATGTCTCCTAATAGTAGTATTTTGGAGTTGGATACACATGTGTTTGAGACGAAGTCCATGAAGTCTGTTTGGCTTTCATTCCAGTTGCATGGAGGTCTAAAACAGGACACAGTTTAGGTGGTTGGGCAGGGTGTTGTGGTTGATTCTGATTGAGGCTATTTCAAGGTGGGTTGTTCTAGATTCGGCAATGATTTCGATAGTGAGATGAGATCGGTATATGAGTGCTATACCCCCTCCTCTTTTTTTCTTTTCTGGTCCAGTGAGTGATTTTCCAGCTTATAATCGAAAGAGAAAAACGCCTATATTGCGACCCAAATCGGGAGATAGACGTTTATCTCACAAAAACGAATAAAGCGGTATAATTGAAAGCCGAATTTGGACGTTTTCAACTGCACTCCGTCGCGGATGCGGACAAAGTTGATGGGGCGTGTCAAAGGCGTGGTGAAGGCGGAACTGGGGCGTGGTTATCGGCTGATCAGAGATAGGCGCCTTTCGCCGATAATGGAAAAAAAATATGCGTTTTTAGCGAGAATTTAGGGCACTTTTCCTGGACCCTGTTTTTCCACGAATAGGGCCCCAAAAAGTGCCCTAAATGACCAGATGACCACTGGAGGGAGTCGGGGATGACCTCCCCTGACTCCCCCAGTGGTCACAAACCCCCTCCCACCACAAAAATATGCCGTTTCACAACTTTTTATGTTCACCCTCAAATGTCATACCCACCTCCCTGGCAGCAGTATGCAGGTCACTGGAGCAGTTATTAGGGGGTGCAGTGGACGTCAGGCAGGTAGACCCAGGCCCATCCCCCCCCCCCACCTTTTACACTTGTGCTGGTAAATGGGAGTCCTCCACACCGCCCCCCAAACCCACTGTACCCACATGTAGGTGCCCCCTTTCACCCCTTAGGGCTATAGTAATGGTGTAGACTTGTGGGTGGTGGGTTTTGAGGGGGATTTGGGGGGCTCAACACCCAAGGGAAGGGTGCTATGCACCTGGGAGCTCTTTTACCTTTTTTCTTGTTTTTGTAAAAGTGCCCCCTAGGGTGCCCGGTTGGTGTCCTGGCATGTGAGGGGGACCAGTGCACTACGACTCCTGGCCCCTCCCACGAACAAATGCCTTGGATTTATTCGTTTTTGAGCTGGGCGCTTTCATTTTCCATTATCGCTGAAAAACGAAAACGCCCAGCTCACAAATTGTCGAATAAAACATGGACGTCTATTTTTTCCCAAAATACGGTTCGGTCCGCCCCTTCACGGACCCGTTCTCGGAGATAAACGCCCATGGAGATAGACGTTTTCGTTCGATTATGCCCCTCTTTGTATCTTGGAGGACAAAGGTTTAAGATGATTGGGTCCTCTTGGTTATGGATCCAGGTTTCAGTGATGAATAGTAGATTGAGTTTCTCTGACGTGATCCAGTCTGTTATTATTGTTTTATTTGTCACGGATCTGGCACTGATGTAGCCGACTTGAATTGTTTGATATGGGTCTTCTGCATTTGATATTATATGGACTTTTTAGTTGTCGTGTGGATTTTTTTGTCTCCTTTCTTTTCCTTTTGTTGAGGTTGTGCGCATGTTGGTGTTCTTCCTTTGTGTTGGTTATTATCGGTTTGATGTGGTGTGGTGAGTCTGGACAGTATTCGCTGTTTGCATAATGTGGGTATGTTGTTTTCTGCTAGTGGGGTGGTTAGTATTAGATAGATCAGGGATATTGAGTAGATTGCAAGGAACAGTTTGGCAGTATTGATTGTGTTAGGTATAGGTGGCTTACTCACGGTTAGATGCTCAGATTCTCAGATGTGCTAGGGATCATGGACTACTCGATTCTTGGTGGTGTGAATGGTGGTTACTTTAGGAGAGGTTGTTGGATTTAGGAGAGATTGTTGAGTTTTTAGATGTGTTGCTTCAGGGATATGGTAGTTCCTCATTGATTGGAGGTTGGGATCAGCTGTTGATAGCCCAGGGTCCTCCCTACTGGTGTGCGCTGGATCTGGGCTCCTTTGTCCGACAGCTGGGGCGCGTCTAGTGCCCTGGGATGCAAGGTCCAGCTTTGGGCGCCTCCGCTAATCTGGTGCCACACTGCTGGGCCGCAACATCCACCTGGGCATCGACACTGGGGCCCTGGCGTCGCTTGCTTCTGCTATTCAGTTTTGTTGGATTATTTGTAGTAAATAATTAGCAGATTTTATACACACAGCTTCAGCTTTAGAAATGTTAATTTCTTTTCTTCATCTCTCTCATATACCCCAGAATAATTCACTGCTGAGTCACTTTAAAGTTGAAGTAACAAAACATCTGTTTACTCACAGTTTGTTGTTAGATTATATTCAGACAGGCTTATATATACATAATACTATACATTTGGATTATCAGCTCTTTCCATGTGCTTAGATGGTAATGGATGCTCACACCACCATAGATTCTCTCAGGTAGGAGAGATCATGAGCTCCATGTGCTGTGCCTAACCCCCACAGGAAGTTGCATAGCTGTGACCTCTCTAAGTAATTCACATCAGAGGTCACAGAGTAATCACAGAGAAAAATTGGTGACAGGCAATGCATGTAAAATACAATACATTCCAACAAACCCCTTCTCATGCATAACTGTCATGCAATTATTAATTCACACAAAGTCCAAGCTTTATTCGCAGATTCACAAAATGTTCTCTGGGTAACGGTTTGGTCATGATGTCAGCTGTCATCTCACTGGTGTGACAATAGTCTAGACTGATGACCCCTTCTTTTGCCAACTCTCGCACGTTGTGGTATTTCGTTGCGATGTGCTTGGTGCGTGACTGAACCTTGTCATTCTGTGACAGTCGGATGCAGCTCTGATTATCTTCCATTATCTGGATTGGTCTCTTTTCATCTATTCCAAAATCCAGCAAAAGTTTTTCAATCCACATCAGTTCTCTGCATGCTTCTGATACGGCCACATATTCAGCTTCTGTAGAAGACAGACTCACAATACTTTGTTTATGACTGGCCCATGAAATTTGTACATTTCCATACATAAACACATATCCACTTGTGTATTTATAATCAGAATGATCCCCTGCCCAATCTGAATCACAGTAACATATTAGTTTTGGATTACTATTGGCTGAAATCTTTAATTTACAATCAATGGTACCCTTTAAATACCTTACCATCCTTTTAACTGCAGTCCAATCTGATTTGGTAGGTGAGCTGACCCTTCTGCTCAAAATTCCTACTGCATTTGCTATATCAGCCCTGTATGTGGTAGTCAGATATAAAAGCTTACCTATGGCTGATCTATATTGGATGTTATCTGGTAAAGGTTCTCTTACTGTTTCATCCTTCAGAAAATCAGTGATCATGGGAGTGCTTACAACTTGGGCATCTTGCATACCTAAACTTTCAATAAGCTCATTTATTTTCTGCTTCTGGCTTAGAAGATAAGAACCATCATTTTGTTTCTCAATTTCTATACCAAGATAGTATGACACATTACCAAGTTCTTTTATCTCAACATTCAGGTTTAAATATTTTACAATGTCCTTGTACTCTTGCTCACTTTCGCTTGCAATGAGCAGATCATCAACAAAAGCTAAAATGTATGCATATTGTCCATTTCTGCACCTAGTGTACAAGCATTTATCTGCTTCACCTTGCTTAAATCCTAAATTTGTCAATATTTCATGCAATTTGTCATTCCAACATTTTGCACTTTGCTTTAATCCATAAAGACCTTTGTTTAATTTACACACTAGCTGTCTTTGTTTTGTATTTATGAAACCTGTTGGCTGTTCCATGTACAAGTCTTCAGTTATATCTCCATGAAGAAATGCTGTTTTCACATCAATGTGGTTGACTTGCATGCCTTTTGAGACTGCAATGCTCAGAAGTGTTCTAATTGTCGTGTGTTTCACTACAGGTGCAAACACTTCATCAAAATCTTCTCCATATTTTTGAAGATATCCCTTTGCGACTATCTGGCTTTATACCTTTCCACTTTTCCTTGTGCATTCCTTTTTAACTTGAATACCCATTTGCATCCTATAGCTTTCTTGCCAGGAGGTAATTTTGTAAGAATCCAAGTATTATTTTTATCCAATGCATCAATTTCTTCTTGTGCAGCTTTACGCCATTCAGCAGCTTCTTCTGCTGGCATTTTCTCAATCTCATCCCATGTTAAGGGCTCTTGAGCTTCTGCTGACTTTGTTAGGTAAGACAGTCTTGGGGGGTGGAACACCTTTGTTTTCCCTGGATGAGCGTCTGACAACAGGTTGGTCTGACCTTTCCGCATCCTCTAAATCTGAGAGTCCTTCTCCAATTGATTCCCCTTCTCCAACTGTACTGTCTCCTGCGATGATCCTTTCTGTGTCTGCTTCCTCTGCCTGTTCCTCGTTAGATACAGATGAGTTGCTTTCAGACATCTGCCTTGGTATGGCATTTATATGCACTGGCATGTCTATTATGGTTCTAGTTTCATATTCTGGATGATAAGGCTCATCTGGGATAATCCAGCCTTTATCAACCCTTTTGTTTCATCAAAATATGTAACATGTCTTATGCCAACAATGCCAGTTTTCAGATTCAAAATTCTATATCCTTTGTGTCCTGGAGCATAGCCAACTAAAATGCCCCTTTCTGTTGTGGAATCCAGCTTATGCCTTCTTTGCTTTGGTACATGAGCATATGCTGTACTTCCAAATGTTCTTATGTGTGACAGGTTTGGCTTCCTACCATGCCATGTCTCATGTGGTGTGCGCTCAGCGCCTTTAGTTGGCATTCTGTTTTGTAGGTACACTGCTGTGAGAATGGCTTCCCCCCATAGTCTTTTAGGGAGATTGCTATCTGACAGCATACATCTGGTCATTTCCACAAGTGACCTAAATTTTCTCTCTGCAACAGAATTTTGCTCTGGTGTATAAGCTACTGTTGTGATATGCTGAATGCCTTCTTGTTCTAGAAATGTGCGCATGCTTTGTGAAGTGAACTCACCACCATTGTCGGTCTGAAGAACCTTTGGTTTTCTTTCAATTTATTGCTCACCATGGCTACGTATTTCTTCAGCATGTCTGTGACTTGACTTTTTTCTTTCAGCAAATAGGCCACACAGTATCTAGAGAAATCATCCAAGAATATTAGCACAAATCTGTTATTTCCCAATGATGGGATATTAAACGGTCCACATAAGTCACTGTGTATTAAGTCCAGCACTTTATTACTCCTATTTCCTGTGTATGCAGGAAATGAGGGTCTCACACCTTTTTGAGTAACACAGTCTATGCATTTCTCCATTTTACCAGCATCTGCACTTATCTGAATGCCGGTGGCTAGTTGCCCACTGTGAAGATCCTGGATCACCTTAAAATCACGATGTCCCAGGCGGCGGTGCCAGATTTCCAGACTACATTTACCATCATTCTTCCTTACTTGCGCCAGATGTGAGGCTTCACCTGAAATGCTCAGTTTATAAACATCATTATGCATAAAAGCTTCAGCATACACTTCATCATTTTTAGAGATTGTGCACTTACTGTTTTCAAAATGAATCACAAATCCCTTCTTATCTAATGTAGATACACTAAGCATATTGCAAACTGCTTGGGGAATATACAAGACATCACTTACAGGAATTTCTTTAACTTCATTAGACACTTTGCATTTTAAGAATCCAATGCCTTTTGCTTGGATCTTAGCAGTCCCTGCATTTGCAGTATTAAGAATACCTTCTTCTGGACACATTTCCTGAAAGAAATCCTTAGAATTGGTTAAATGGCATGTGCTCCCCGAATCCAAAATCCAAGTACTTTCATTTGAATTATTATTTACCATAGTCAAAGATTTTTCTGCCATTAGAAAGCCCTTATGTTTATCATTGTCTTTCATACATTTTCTGCTTGGAAAATTCTTTAGTTCCATTGGCTTAGGTGAGCTAGAGGGAGTGTTTTGTGTTTCCTTACACCATTTAGATACATGTCCCTCCTTTCCACATGAATAGCAAATCAGCTTGCCCTTGGGTGGAGTTTTCCCATAGCTCCGCCTTCCTCTGTTCTTTGCCAAGAAATTTGTTTCATTTCTCTCTGACTTGCTTTGAGAACACATCTCCTCAGAATCATTTATTATGCATTCCTGCCTTAGTTTTGATGCTGCCTGTTCAAAAGATTGCCCTTCAATGGCTTCATTTACAGACCTAAAAACATCAAACTTCTTTGATAGTGAGGTAAAAAGAAATGCTCTTTTCAATGCATCACACATGGGAATTCCAGAAAGTTCTAGCTTTTGAAATGAAGACATAAGATGCATAATGTGATCATTACATTTACTTTTATCCCTTAATTTGGTTTCATTCAACTCTGCTAACCAAATTGGTTGCTGTTTTGCATATGTAGTTGCATACATAGTTCTCAGTTTATATAAAATGTCCTTTGGTGTATCTTTTCCCTCCACTAATATGGCTTGTTTCTCTGAGAGAGCTTCCAAAAACATGCACTTCACATAATAGTTTGCATTGTCCCATTCAGCCATATTTTCAGCTGTTCTGTTTTGGTCTAAGCATATATTTAGTTTCTTTGCTTGAAGGAGACATATGAATCTTAGTTCCCACTGCTGATAATTAAATTCAGTTAATTTAGGCACCTTGAGAGAGTAGAAAAATGGTGAATTTCCTCCCTCAGCCATTTTCTTAGCCTTGCCTGCTGTTTGGTGTGTGGGGGGAGAGAGAGACAGACTGAATCTTTCTTTTAAAACTTAAGAGAAAAATGTGGCTTTTTTTCTGCCTGGTAATATTTCTCTTCTTTTTCAATTCCTGGCCCTGGGCCCATAACCCTTTTGTTGGATTATTTGTAGTAAATAATTAGCAGATTTTATACACACAGCTTCAGCTTTAGAAATGTTAATTTCTTTCTTCATCTCTCTCATATACCCCAGAATAATTCACTGCTGAGTCACTTTAAAGTTGAAGTAACAAAACATCTGTTTACTCACAGTTTGTTGTTAGATTATATTCAGACAGGCTTATATATACATAATACTATACATTTGGATTATCAGCTCTTTCCATGTGCTTAGATGGTAATGGATGCTCACACCACCATAGATTCTCTCAGGTAGGAGAGATCATGAGCTCCATGTGCTGTGCCTAACCCCCACAGGAAGTTGCATAGCTGTGACCTCTCTAAGTAATTCACATCAGAGGTCACAGAGTAATCACAGAGAAAAATTGGTGACAGGCAATGCATGTAAAATACAATACATTCCAACAAGTTTTAGATCTGATTTGTGATTTATAGGCAGAGTTGGATGTTCCTGGGTGTAATCTTATCTGTTTTGTAGAAGTTTACCTTTTCTATACACAAATGGATTATTCTCTTTTGAACATGTTTCAGAGGCAAGTGGTTTTATAAGTCAAAATAAAAATAAACATTTTGTTTCATGCAGACCTCTTTTGTTTAAACAAAACTAAATGGGCTATAAGCCCCTAGGACATAAGAGTACATAAGGACATGAGTAGCAGTCCATTGGTTTTCTTATATTTTGTTCTTGTTATACTGTGCCAAAACTTCAAACTTTTCTCTTCTAGATAGTAAAAGGAGCTCATTGTGAACACTATCCACCCTAAAAGGTTGTTTTGTGGCTGTACATGAGGAATTGTGATATTGCATACATAAATGTGTGTTTTTGTTCTTAGTCACACATCCAAACGAATGGTATGGTCAGATTTTCAATATGATAATACTAGAGCCCAACTAAGGAACAGGTTATTTTGAGTTAGTCTTGGACCAAACTTGCTTTCCTTGTACCATCACCATCCAGCTGGATAGGCCGTGTCTTAAAAGGTGAAGGATAAAGGGTTTTGTTTTGTTTTGTTGACAGTTATATCACAAATTATCCCAAG
This sequence comes from Microcaecilia unicolor, assembly GCF_901765095.1. Lineage (NCBI taxonomy): Eukaryota > Metazoa > Chordata > Amphibia > Gymnophiona > Siphonopidae > Microcaecilia > Microcaecilia unicolor. Next base: position 110,253,605 of record NC_044038.1, on the reverse strand, counting down.
CAAACTCGGGTTCAATGTGACTTACATTTCAAAATTCAGTGGGAAAGAGTAATATCACGGGAGCAAGTAGATGGATATGTCTGAAACATTTAACAAAGTTGAAATTAGCATTTATTCCCAACTGGGCATTTAAAAGTCTGTCCTTTAATGATGCTGCATGTTCAGAAATCATAGCCATAAGTCTAGACAGTTATTCAAACATTATCACAGAGAGTGCAGCTGGGCAGCCTGGGCTGAATTATTGAAGCAAGGACTGTGAGAACTTGTTGCAAGGTGCTGTTTGTCACCAAAGCCGTAAGTGAATTCTTTTTTTAAACTTGCGCTGGTTGGGTAGTTAAAGGCAGACTAGGGGCCAGCATAGGTTATAAAGCATGAAATTAAGCTGCTTTGAATATAACAAGCCAACTAAATAAAAGGTCTATCTTATATGCATGAATGGTGACAAAGTTACTGCTTATATGGATTGTTAGTTTGATTAAAAAAAAAAGTATCACTTTATTATTTTTGTCTTTATTTTTTAACATTTGTTTCCTTGCTTTAAAAAAGACTAGCAGGCAATTCCACCACTTTACCCATGTATAATGAGTGTAGTAATTTAAATGAATGGAATCACTGAATATGAGCATAAAGTGGTGCAGAAAGAAATAACTTATAAAATAATAATAGTAATAGTAAAATGAATTTATAAAGTGAAAGACAGTGTCAGGTTCTGTTGGTGATAGTTATTGTTCCTGCTCAGATTATATCCTAGTGGCAGGAACATCTGCTAACTGCAGTATTACGGCCTTAACGCGCATTAAGGGGATTTTCCCGTTTATTTATTTATTTATTGCACTTGTATCCCACATTTTCCCACCTATTTGCAGGCTCAATGTGGCTTACAAAGTCCTGTTATGGCATCGCCATTCCAGGGTCAAAGATACAATTGGTGTTACAAAAAGATCAAGGATGACAGGAAAGATCTACACAAACAGTTATAGAAATATGACATTCAGAGTGAGGGTGAGGTGGTGAAGTGTTATAATTAAGCTATGGGATCTCGTGGTAGGCCTTATTGAAGAGATGGGTTTTCATAGATTTGCGGAAGTTAGTTATTTCTTTGATTGTTTTCAAGTTGGTTGGTAGTGCATTCCACAGCTGCATGCTAATGTAGGAAAAGCTGGTCGCTTGTGTTAGTTTGTATTTTAATCCTTTACAGCTGGGGAAGTATAGATTAAGAAATGTGCGGGCTGATCTTTTAGCATTTCTGGGAGGTAGGTCCACGAGGTTTAGCATGTAGGTCGGGGCATCTCCGTGAATGATTTTATGAACAATCGGGCAGATCTTGAGCGCGATACGTTCTTTAAGTGGGAGCCAGTGAAGCTATAGTGGCACGGCAACAAGTGATGCTCGGCAGCATATATGCTCCAAACCAGCTTGATCTACAATTTTATAAGAAAATGGGGGCGATTTTAATGAACATAGAACCTATCCCCTTGGTGTTAGGTGGCGATTTTAATATGACATGGGACCCCACTTTAGACAAATCCAATCCCCCTTCCAGGCAGGGATCAAGAAAACACACGAAGGGGCTGCCTGATTTTTGCTCACTACTTGATCTTATTAACATGTGGAGAGCTTTACATCCTCTTGATAGGGAATATACACATCAGTCAAGAGCACATAATACTCACTCCAGGATAGATTATCTGTTGACTTCCAGAGCGGCCTTCTCAGACATAGGAGAAGCTGAGATTGGTCCCTGCATGATTTCTGACCATGCTGCGGTTTGGATGACATGGACTTTGGGGAGTCCGCAAGGGATGAAGGGGAGGTGGTCTTTCCCAAGTTATCTTTATAAAGATGTGAATTTCCAGGAATACTTATTAGCTAAGTGGGGGGAATACTCACACTTTAATGAAGCAACGAGCGTGGATGCCACTCTCTTCTGGGATGCGGCAAAGGCCGTTTTAAGAGGGGACATAATAAGCTATGTTAGCCACCACAAGAAAGCTAGAGACAGAGAAATCTTACGACTGGAAAAACATCTGCTGGGCCTGAAGAAACAATTTAGTGAGAACTCGTCTCCAGGGGTCAGACAAGATATAGTCGCAACCCAAGTTGCCTTAAACTCACTGTTACACAAACGTGCAGTTACATCTCATACGTATTATAAGTTCCAATTATATAAGTATGGCAACAAGGGGGGCAGAATGTTGGCTCGGTTAGTAGCTCCAAGGTACACTTCCAGACAAATTTTAACTATTCGGAATGACAAGGGGCACTTGCTACACACTGACAAAGAGATACAAGATGTCTTTCAAAAAACTTTTCGGCAATTGTATGAATCAGAGGCAGAGAGGGGACTTAATGGGGAGCTATATTTAGAAAATATCACCATTCCTGGCATCAAACAAACAGATCTTAGGTTGTTGAATGCCCCTATAAGTGGTGACGAGGTAATCTGGGCTATTGGAAGTAGCAAGGTGGGCAAAACCCCGGGCCCAGATGGACTTAAAATAGAATTTTATAAAATGTTGGGAGATCCCATAGTTCCATCTTTAGTCAATGCATTTAATAAATGGGTGGAGGATGGCCGGCTGCCAGAACATCTCAATCTGGCTCAGATTATAGTACTACCCAAACCACAGAGAGATCCCACTTTGGTGTCATCATACAGGCCAATCTCTCTTCTTAACCAGGAGGTAAAACTTTTTGCCAAAATACTACTACTACTACTTAACATTTCTAAAGTGCTACTAGGGTTACGCAGCGCTGTACAATTTAACATAAAAGGACAGTTCCTGCTCAAAGAGCTTACAATCTAAAGGACAATAGGTTGAGAAGAGTGCTTCCAAGCAGGGGCGTATCTGCATGGGGCCACAGGGGCCTGGGCCCCCGCAGATTTTGCCCCGGACCCCCCTACCGCCGTTAACCCTCCCTCCCTCGCCTACCGCCGTCACCTACCCCGAGGTCCGCTTCCTCCGACTTTTTAAAATATTGCTTCAGCTGGCGGGGGGTCCCCAACCCCCCGCCAGCCCAGCCGCGATCTTTAACTTTTTCATCCTCGTCGTGCAGCACGCTGTGAAAGCTGCATGCATCTTTAGATCCAGTTGGATGGAGTCTGTCGCTGCGACGTCAGACTCCATCCAACTGGATCTAAAGATGCATGCAGCTTTCACAGCGCACTGCACGACGAGGATGAAAAAGTTAAAGATCGCGGCTGGGCTGGCGGGGGGTTGGGGTCCCCCACCAGCTGAAGCAATATTTTAAAAAGCCGGAGGAAGCGGACCTCGGGGTAGGTGACGGCGGTAGGCGGGGGAGGGAGGGAGTGTTAACGGCGGTCGGGGGGGGGGTTGATGGCGGGGGGGGGGGGGGGCTGACGGCGGTAGGGGGGGCTATAATGTGCCCCCTCACTCTAGCCCCTGCCCCCCCTACCGCCGAACCTCAGATACGCCCCTGCTTCCAAGTATTATTCATGAAGCACAAGTAGGCTTTGTTCAAGGGCGGTCGGTTGCGCGCAATTTGAGAAGCATACTGGCATCTTTGGAAAGGTTGGAGGTCACTAGGGAACTGGCTATAATGATTAGTTTCGATGCCGAAAAGGCATTCGATCGGGTGGAGTGGCCTTTTTTATTTACAACCTTAGCTAAATATGGGTTTCAGGGGTGGTTTGTGCGGGCGGTTACGGCTGTATACTTGTCCCCTCATGCCAGGTTGTGGGTGAATGGGTTATACTCTGAAGAGTTTGAAATCTGTCGAGGGACCCGGCAGGGTTGCCCATTATCACCTTTACTTTTCTTTTTGTATATGGACCCCTTGATCTGTGATATTTGCGCATGCTCGGCAATTAAAGGAGTTCGGTTTGGGAATCGGGAATTTAAGGTGGCGGCCTTTGCCGACGACTTGCTAATAATGCTCACGAAGCCTTGGGAGATGCTAGGGTATCTTTTAGAGATATTTCAAGAATTTGGGTCATATTCAGGCCTTAAGTTAAACTATGACAAATCTGAAGCCCTAGCTATTACTGCGGAAACCCGCAGAGCATGGCCAGGGCAGTTTCCATTGAGATGGGTGGAGGAATCATTTCGCTATCTGGGAATTCTTCTACCAGCCCAGACTGAGACGATTTATAGACTCAATATCCAGAGGCTGATGGATAAGACAAAACAGCAGCTGGAAGCTTGGAGATCTTTGACATTGTCACTGTCCAGGCGCTTGTGCTTAATTCGTATGGTAATTCTCCCAAGGTGGTTATATGTGCTGCAATCGCTACCACTGCGATTACTGAAAAAGGATATTAGTGTATTCTATTGTATGGTTACGAAGTTTTGCTGGGCATATAAGAAAGCAAAAGTTCGTATGCCATGGTTACTGGGAGGATGGAGCCAGGGTGGGTTGGGTTTACCTAACATTAACTATTATAATATTGCATGTTTATTAAGACATATACGAGATTGGGTATTCTCATCAGGTTACCATACACCCATAGAGTTAGAGGAAACGCTTTTTAACCCATACCAACTGATTTCTCTACTGCAGGGAGATAGATCTTCTGTGCCACAGATGATAAGAAAATCGGCTCTTTTGGGTCCCTTGCAGGGGGTCTGGAGATTTTTGGGAAAACAAATGGGAGGTGACCCGCAAGTGATAGAACTACTAACTATTCAGGGGAACCCGAAGTTTCCACCTGGAATAGGGAACCCAGTGTTTAAACGTTGGGTGAGGCGAGGTCTCACAAGTTTGGGGGCAGTGGTGGATCAGACAGGTGTGATAAAACCATTGGAACAGTTGATCCCTAATGAGCCACTAGGATGGGGAGACACCTTTGCCTATTGCCAACTGAAACATTACGTACACTCCTTAGATAGAACGTCTCTTAATTACAAATTGGGGGGGAAGATTCAGACACTATTTGAGGAGATCTCGGAGGAGGCTCCCTCTATCTCTGGTCTCCAGAAGAAAATATGGTCTTTAACACCTGGTAAAGATTTGATACAGCTTAGACGGAGGTGGGAAGCAGATATAGGATGTGATCTTGCCTTCTGGGATATTGTCGCTCACATCAAAGGCATACCACAAATAGTTAGTGGGGCGGGATACAGAGAGTGTGCATATCGAGTCATACACAGAGCATATTTCTCTCAGGTTCAGTTGTTTAGAGCGGGGGGAATTGATTCACCTATCTGTAGGAAATGTAATTTATCTGACAACACGCTGTACCATGGGTTATGGGAATGTGGGGTTATTAGATGCTTCTGGAAGTGGGTGGCGGCCTTTCTCTCCCTACTGATGCCGAGTTGAGTGCAAGGCACACCCAAACAGGTGGTGCTGGACTGTCCTGGCGCATTCAGGGGACTAAAGGCGGATGAAGTTATGCTGTGTAGAAAGCTTTGTCTGCTAGCACGGAAACGCATTCTGCAAAAGTGGACTGTTTCAGATAGCCCTGAATTCTGGCATTGGCGTAACCTGGTGCACCAACTACTGACTTGGGAAGAGCAGGAGGCCAAAGGCTCCTTCAAATGGAAAAATCGATTTCTTAAGATTTGGAGCCCCTATAAACTCACGCAGCGAGGTAGAAGCCTAATTCTTAATAAATTATGATCTTAGAGTCTGAGTTCCCATTGAAGCCCATAGAGTGTGCCACAAGGAGGGTATGGGGGGGGGGGGGGGGGAGGAGAGGATGGGAGGGCTGGGGAGGAGGGAGGAAAATTCATGTAAAAATTTGATGACACTTTATCTAATTGTTTTGTTAAGGACTGCAAAGTTTTATATTTGATATATGTTTATTGACATTTAAATGTTGTGTTGCGTACCATCAATAAAAAAAGTTAAACCATAAGTGGGAGCCAGTGAAGTTTCTCTCTTAGGGGTTTTGCACTTTCATATTTTGTTTTTCCAAATATGAGTCTAGCTGCGGTATTCTGGGCTGTTTGAATTGATAGTCTGTTCTTTGCAGCCAGCATAGAGTGTGTTGCAATAGTCCAAGTGACTTAGCACCATTGACTGTACCAGGTTACGAAAGATGGATCTCGGGAAGAAGGGTTTTACTGTTTTGAGTTTCCACATGGAGTGGAACATTTTCTTAGTTGTGTTCTTCATGTGCGTTTTGAGTGTGAGATTTCGATCAATGGTAACACCGAGAATTTTCAGATTGTCTGAGACGGGAAGGGAAAAGTTTGGTATGGTTATGGTGGTGAATTTACTTGTATTATGTTGTGAGGTGAGTATAAGACATTGTGTTTTTTCTGCGTTAAGTTTTAGCTGGAATGCATCTGCCCAGGAATTTATGATTTGGAAGCTTTGGTTTATCTCGTTGGTGATTTCCTTTAGATCATGTTTGAACGGGATATAGATCGTGACATCATCTGCATATATGTAGGGATTGAGGTTCTGATTGGCTAGTAGCTTGGCTAAGGGAATCATCATTAGGTTGAAGAGGGTTGGTGAGAGGGGGGATCCTGGGGGAACTCCACAGTCAGGTGTCCATGGGTTTGATATATCCTCATTCGCTATTACTTGGTATGATCTTGTGGTCAGGAATCCTCTAAACCAGTTGAGAATGTTACCTCCAACTCCAAAGTATTCTAGGATATGTAGTAATATCCATGGTTGACCATGTCGAAGGCACTGGACATGTCGAATTGCAGGAGAAGTATGTTGTTGCCATTTCCAATTGTTTGTTTAAATCTATTCATTAAAGTTACTAGTACTGTTTCAGTGTTGTGGTTCGATCGAAATCCTGATTGGGATTCGTGAAGAATTGAGTATTTGTTTAGGTAATTAGTGAGTTGTTTTGTTACTATGCCTTCCATAAGTTTGGTTATCAGTGGGATAGAGGCTACTGGGCGATAGTTGGTTAAGTTACTTGTACTTTTCTTTGCTTCTTTAGGCAAAGGAGTAAGTAGAATGTTTCCTTTATCCTTTGGGAAGAGGCCATTTTGTAGCATGTAGTTCAGGTGCCTCGTGAGGTCTGTTTTGAGTTGTTGAGGGGCAGATCTTATAAGATTAGTCGAGCAGATGTCTAATTTGCATTGTGACTTGGCGTATTTTCTGAGCGTTTGGGAGATGTTGTCGATTGAGAGTGTGTCAAAGTTGATCCATGATCTGTCTGCTGGGTGTTCCCCAGGTATTGGATCTAAACACTCAAGGAGGTTTACATAGTCCGTTGTGTTGATACGTATCATGAGTCGTAGCTTTATAATTTTCTCTTTGAAATAATTCGCAAGATTGGTTGCTGATGGGGTGTCTATGTTGTTAGAAGTAACCGGTGTGGCATTTAGTAGTTTGTTTACGAGTTGGAAGAGTTTATGTGTATCCTTGTAGGCTGGTCCGATTTTAGTTTTATAGTATGATCTTTTAGTTTGCCTGATGGTGTATTTGTATTTTCTTTGTAATTGTTTCCAGTCGTTGAGTGTAGAATCGTCTTTTTTCTTATTCCATGCTAGTTCTAATCTTCTGACTTGTATTTTTAGTTGTTTCTTTAAAAAAAATTTTTTTTTTATTTATAACCATTTAAATTTTTACAAGCGATAAAACAACTTGCTGGAAATACAGAGAAAGTAATATGTAGGAATTATTTCAATCAGGTAATTCTATTCTCTTCCTTAGACCACTAATTAGGGAGAGTGAAACAAGATAAGGAGATCAATTAAACAGTAAACAGAAAAAAAAAAAGTGGTATTAACCTGATTATCCCCAGATATTACTCATCTAATTCATTATTCCACAGTGATCATCTGGTTGGCTTCCTCAAGGCCAATACGGTTTATAGTCAAATCATTTCATTGAAAAACATACTTATTGTCCAATATTAGTTAGAAATAATACATCTGATTACATTCTTTCTCTTTTAAAAACCAGAAGTTATTTAGCAATATATATACTTAGTCCTCTAATTCAAATCCCACTGATTAGGGTAATCCCAGTTTTCACAGGCTTCACTCCTTTTAAAGTAATAATTTGAGGAAATATTTCTGAGGAAAACTTTAGGAGTCATACCCGGAACTCTGGGAAAAACAATAATCTCGATATTAATCATCTATAATAATATTCATTTTATTATTCAAATTTCTGGTCTATTAATCATAACCAATTCTTGCTCATGTAGAATCATTTATTATATCAATTTTCACTCTCAAAGGGTTCAGTTAAATTGTCCATGTAACTCTCTAATAAAATTATATCTGAAACAAAATTATTTACTGCCACCATTAGGTCCCGAAGCGCCTTCCAGATGGTATTCAATGTAACCTCCACGGGAGCCAAAAACTCCAAGTTGATTTCTCATAGGTGTTTAGGAGTGGTTCCGCCGATTCGGGTTCTGCTGTAAATGTCCTCCGTTTCAGCATATACCTCTAACTCACTCCTCCACTCCTTTGGACATGGTGGTTGAATAATTCGGGAGCGATGGAGTTGTTTTTTCCAGGTTCAAGAGCATCGACGCTCCTTCGCCGGCGCTAATCAAAGGACTCGTCAACCCTTTCATCTGTGGGCAGTTCGTCGCGCAGCGGTCCCGCACTTGCTGCTCAGGGGATAAAACGCTGGCCATTGGGGTGAATCTGTTGGTGTTGTCCATTCGTTATTGTAGAATTGTTGCCAAAATGTTAGCAGGTCTATTTTGCCTCTCGTGTGTAGGTTTGTTGTTTTTGTTTATGTTGTTCGCCATTGAAGGGAGAGGTTTGCTTTGTAGTGGTCAGACCATGGTATAAGCTGTCCACTTTGTATCTGTTAGTGCGAGATTTAGTTCTGATGCGAATTGTATGTAAAGATATCTAGTGCGTGTCCTTTAGAATGAGTGGGTTGCATATTTGGCCAATGAAGCTCCCATAGATGGAGGAAGTCCCTGCATTCAGATACGTTTGTTAGGTTAGTATCCTCGAGGTGAAGGTTGATATCGCCTGCTATAATAAGGTTTTGGGTGGAAACACATGTGTTCGATATGAAAGCCATAAAATGTGTTTGGCAGTCTTGCCAATTGCCTGATGGCCTGTAAAACAGGATAAGGTTTAGGCAGTGGCGTAGCAAGGGCGGGGCGGGGGGGTGTCCCCCCGGGTGTCCGCGTGGTGGGGGGGTGCTGCCGTCGCGTCTCTCTCCTGCCACCTGCCTGCCTTTTTTTTTTTTTTAATCCGTGCAGCCACGCAGGCAGACGCTTCGCGTCTGCCCTGCGTGTGCTGTGGAAAGAAGTAAATCATCAGCGCTGGCTTCGGGTCTTCCCTCGATGTCCCGCCCTCGAGGAAATAGGAAGTTACTTCACAAGAGGCGGGACATCGGAGGGAAGGCCCGAAGCCAGCGCTGACGATTTACTTCTTTGCACAGCAGCACACACAGGGCAGAGCCGAAGCGCTGCCTGCGTGGCTGCACGGATTAAAAAAAAAAAGAAAAGAAAAAGGCAGAGGCGGTGGCAGTAGAAGAGGGCTCTGTGGCTTCAATGGAGGGGGACGGGACTAGGGGCGGGGGGTGGGCGAGTTCAGAGGGGGGGAAGGGGATTGGAGAGGGGGTGGGGGAGTTCAAAAGGGGAGAATGGGATTGGAGAGGGTGGGGGTGCTCAGATGGGGAGAAATGGGGATTGGAGAGGTGGGGTGCTCAGAGGAGAGAATGGGGATTGGAGAGGGGGTGGGGGAGTTCAGAGGAGGGGTGCTCAGAGGGGAGAAGGGGATTGGGGAGGGGTGGGGGAGTTCAGAGGAGGGATGCTCAGAGGTGAGAAGGGGATTGGGGAGGGGTGGGGGTGCTCAGAGGGGATAAGGGTACTGGGGAGGGAAGTGCTCATGGGAGAAGGGTCTGAAACTGGAACTGGGGGCTGAAAAGGGGCAGGGGCTGAAACTGTGGGGACAGGGGGCTTTAAAGGGGGACAGGGAGAACTGGCTGGGGCTGAAGCTCGGGACTGGTGAGAGAAAAGGGCTGGGGTTGAAACTAGGGCTGAAAAGGGGACAGGGAGTAGTGGCTGGGGGCTGAAGCCCAGGACTGATGGGATAAAGGGCTGGGGACTGGTGGGATAGTGGGCTGAAAAGGGTGGCAGGTGGGAGATGTGGGCTTGAACTGGAACTAGGTGCAGGTGGAAAGAATATTTGAAGCGGGGAGTCGGAGAAACTAAACAAATTGGAGGATGTAATATGTCAGTTCAGCAAGCTGAAGAGTAGTAAATCACCGTGACCTGATGGTATTCATCCCAGAGTAGTAATAGAACTAAAAATGAACTTGTGGAGCTACTGTTAGAAATATGCAATCTGTCCCTAAAATCGAGTGTAGTACCGGAAGACTGGAGGTAGCCAATGTACTACTCCGATTTTTAAGAAGGGTTCCAGAGGAGATCCTGGAAATTATAGACCGGTGAGTCTGACGTCGGTGCCGTCGGTTAGATTGGTGGAGGCTATTATTAAGAATAAAATTGCAGAGCATATACAAAAACATGGACTGATGAGACAAAGTCAGCACGGATTTAGTGAAGGGAAGTCTTGCCTCACCAATCTAATGCATTTTTTTGAGGGGGTAAGCAAACATGTGGACAATGGGGAGCCGGTTGATATTGTATATCTGGATTTTCAGAAGGCGTTTGACAAAGTGCCGCACGAAAGACTCCTGAAGAAATTGCAGAGTCATGAATCAGAGGTAGGGTATTATTATGGATTAAGAACTGGTTGAAAGATAGGAAGCAGAGAGTAGGATTGCGTGGCCAGTATTCTCAGTGGAGGGAGGGTAGTTAGTGGGTCCCGCAGGGGTCTGTGCTGGGTCCGTTGCTTTTTAATGTAGTTATAAATGACCTAGAGATGGGAATAACTAGTGAGGTAATTAAATTCGCCGTGAACACAAAATTATTCAGGGTCGTCAGGTCGCAGGAGGAATGTGAACGATTACAGGAGGACCTTGCGAGACTGGGGAGAATGGGCGTGCAAATGGCAGATGAAGTTCAATGTTGACAAGTGCAAAGTGATGCATGTGGGTAAGAGGAACCCGTCCGCGTTAGGAGTTACGGATCAAGAAAGGGATCTGGGTGTCGTCGTCGATGATACGCTGAAACCTTCTGCTCAGTGTGCTGCTGCGGCTAGGAAAGCGAATAGAATGTTGGGTGTTATTAGGAAGGGTATGGAGTCCAGGTGTGCGGATGTTATACATGCCATTGTATCGCTCCATGGTGCGACCGCACCTTGAGTATTGTGTTCAGTACTGGTCTCCGTATCTCAAAAAGATATAGTAGAATTGGAAAAGGTACAGCGAGGGCGACGAAAATGATAGTGGGGATGGGACGACTTTCCTATGAGAGAGGCTGAGAAGGCTAGGGCTTTTCAGCTTGGAGAAGAGACGGCTTGAGGGGAGATATGATAGAAGTGTATAAAATAATGAGTGGAATGGATCGGGTGGATGTGAAGCGACTGTTCACGCTATCCAAAATACTAGGACTAGAGGGCATGAGTTGAAGCTACAGTGTGGTAAATTTAAAACGATCGGAGAAAATTTTTCTTCACCCACGTGTAATTAGACTCTGGAATTCGTTGCCGGAGAACGTGGTAGGCGGGCGGTTAGCTTGACGGAGTTTAAAAAGGGGTTAGATAGATTCCTAAAGGACAAGTCCATAGACCGCTATTAAATGGACTTGGAAAAATTCCGCATTTTTAGGTATAACTTGTCTGGAATGTTTTACGTTTGGGGAGCGTGCCAGGTGCCCTTGACCTGGATTGGGCCACTGTCGGTGACAGGATGCTGGGCTAGATGGACCTTTGGTCTTTCCCAGTATGGCACTACTTATGTACTTATGTACTTATGAAAGAGGGGGGCTGAAAAGAGGGGGCAGAGAGAGGGGACAGACCTGGATGGAAGGGGGGGGAGCGTGAGGGAGGGCAGACCCTGGATGGATGGGAGAGGGAGGGCAGACCCTGGATGGATGGTAGAGGGAGGGCAGACGGATCGGAAGGGGCAGAGAGAAAGGGCAGATGGTGGTTGGAAGGGGGAGAGAGAAAGAGGGCAGATGGTGGATGGAAGGGGCAGAGAGAGAAGGCAGACACTGGATGGAAGGGACATTAGAGAGGGCAGACACTGGATTTCAGAGAAAGAGCGAAGACAGATGCTGGATGGAAGGAAGAAGTGAAAAGAAGATGAGGAAAGCAGAAACCAGAGACAACAAATTGTAAAATAAAATATATTTTTTTAATTTTTTGCTTTAGGGTATAGTATTGTATCTGTGTTTATGTGTTAATAATTGTTTATAAATAGAACATATAAATAAGGTAATCATTTTATGGACTAATTTTTAATACATTTTGACTTAACTTTCAGAGAACAAAAACCCCCTTCCTCAGGTCAGATATGATACTATAACAGCACTATACTGTATTGACCTGAGGAAGGAGGTTTTGGCCTCTGAAAGCTAAATGTATTAGTCCAATAAATGGGTATTTTATTTCTATATTTGTTTTATTTCTATTTGTTAATTTGTAAAGTGATTGGATTCTTAGTTTTTTCAAATTTTATATTTTGCACAGTACTAGGGGACATTTCTATTTCGGTGGTGTTGCCTTGTATGCGAGTCTGGCATCGGGGGTTCAGTTTAATTTTTGTCTAAATAGAAAGTTTATGATTACTTATTCTATAGTGGATTAGGGGTGTATCTGTATTTGTGAAAAAGACATGGCTTTCGGTTGGCATTGGACTGTGCAGGATCGACGATCTGTACTAATCTGTCTGTTTTCGTTTTACAATAGGTGAATTGATGTTCTAGTGCTCACTGTAGCGTTTAAGATGCTTGTGTGACTTGTAGAAATGACTGCTTATGGTATGATAGAATTGCGCTATAGGTCCTGAGTGGTTTTGTATTCTCGGTATGCATAGTACTGATTTGGGGGGGGGGGGGGGTTAAAAAAATGACCGGCCCCGGGTGTCACTACCCTAGCTACGCCACTGGTTTAGGTGCTCATGTAGGGGTTGGGTGGTTGATTCTAACTGGCAGCTATTTCCAGTTTGGGGAAGAATGGATTCTGCTATTATTGTGATGGTGAATTGGGGATCTATAGATTATAGCTATTCCTCCTCCTCTTTTTCCGTTCCTTGTCCAGTGGGTAATTTGTACCCTGGAGGGCATAGCTCTAAATTATGGATCTTTGAAGTCATGGATCCGGTTTCGCTAATAAGTAGGAGATCAAGATTGTCTGTAGTGATCCAGTCAGTAATTGTCATAGTTTTGTTAACTACAGATCTGGCATTTATATAACCCATTTGTATTAGTTGGTGGGGCTCACTTGTGTTCGAAGCCATGATGATTTTTATTAGTTGTCTGTCCTCTTGCTATTTGAGTTTGTTGTATCCCTTCTTTCCTTTCTGTTGGTTGTGTCCGTAGGTGGTGGATTTTCCAATCCATTTTTTAATCTTTTGGGTAGGTATAGTGTTTTTATTTATTTATTTATAGCATTTATACCCCGCTTGATAGCAGGTTCAGTGCGGCTTACAAAGTATGGTACAAAGTATCACAGAGATAACCCAGATTATATAGAGTAGGACAATAGGAAGAGATGTGGGGGAGAGGATTGGAGTATGATAGTGTTAGTGGTGTGGATTAGGTTTGAGAATTAAGTTGGGTTGTTTGAGTAGGCTTGTTTGAAGAGGTAGGTTTTCAGTAGCTTTCAGAAGGGTAGGTGTTCATTGGTTGTTCGGATATGTCCGAGGTATGGCGTTCCAAGAGTTGGCTGCCTATAACGGAGAAGTTAGATGCAATAGTAGGTTTTGTATTTGAGGCTTTTGCAATTGGGAAGGTGAAGATTGAGATATGTTCGAGAGGATTTGGATCCATTCCTGGCTGGAGGATCAATCAAGTTGGTTATGTAGCGTGGAGATTCGCCATGGAGGATCTGGTGGATCATTGTGTGGGCTTTGAAGTTTATGCGTTCCTTGATAGGGGAGCCAGTGAAGTTTTTTCACGAAGTGGTGTTTGCGCTTTCAAATCGTGATTTGCCAAAATGAGTCCTGGCTATGTTTTTGGGTGGTTTGGAGTTTTTTCGTGATTTGGGCTTTGCAACCAATGAAGATACTGTTGCAGTAGTCGGCATGGGGTGAGTACTGTGGATATGAACTAGATTGTGGAAAGTTTTCTGTGGGAGAATGTTTTACTCTTTTCAGTACCCACATCATGTTGAACATCTTCTTTCGTCGTAGCTTTGCATGAGTTTCTAAAGTTAGGTGGTTGTCTAATGTTACTCCTAGGATTTTAGATTGTCAGATATTGGGATTGTAACGTCGGGGGTGATCAGGGGTGGTGGAGCAGAGTAGTGTGTTGTGATGAAGATTAGGCATTGAGTTTTTCTTTGTTCATTTTCATCTTGAGGCGTTGGCCCAGGTGCTAGGATGTTCATGGCAGTGATTATTTTCTCCGAGATGTCTGTAAGGTTGGATTGGGAAAGGGATGAATATTGTGACATCATCAGAGTAGATGAAGGGTTAAGGACAGATTTGATAGGGATTTGGCCAGAGGAATCATCATGAGGTTGAAGAGGATCAGGGATAGAGGGTGAGCCTTGGGGACTCCGCATTTGATGACCACGCAGGTCGATATTGAGGAGTTGATTTGACCTGATAACGATCTGGTGGTGATAAACTTTTTATCCCATTTAATGATGTTTCCGCCGATCCCTAGTTTGTCCAGTAATTTTGTGAGAATACCGTGGTCTACCATGTCAAATGCACTGGATAGGTCGAACTGCAGAAGATGTAATTTTGTTGCCAATTGAAATTTCCTTGTTTGAACTTGGAGATCAGGGTGAGTAATACTGTTTCTGTGCTGTGTGCAGTCGAAAACCTGATTGTGATTCATGTAATATGGAGAACTTTTGTATGAATTCATTAGTTGGAGGTCACTCTATTTTCCCATCAGTTTGGTTAGAAGAGGGATGGAGGCCACAGGTCGATAGTTGGTTATGTCATTCGCTGGTTTCTTGGGGTTTTCGGTATTGGTGTAAGTTAGAGTATTACCGTGTTTGGGGGGGGAAGGAGCCTTGTTTGAAGTAGGAAATTGTAAGTGGTGGTTAGTTCTGTAATGAATCGTTCTGGGCAGAGCGTAGCTAGGTTTTAAGGTTAGGGGGAGCAGACTTTTGTAAAATAGGCGCCAGCTAACGATCACACAACTAACTAGCAGAAGTCAAATTGGAAAACCACAGGAACAGTTTGAGTATGTGTCTACTTCCCTTGTAGTGGAGAAACGCATTGCACAATAAAAACTGCTATTATGTTTGTTATGGTTAGTTAGCTGATAGGTCATCTAAGAATGCTGCTCGGTAAACACATTATGAATTGCCCAAACATTTTTCACTGAATTTTTCCTGAACTATGAAGCAAAGTATTTGCAGTCATTTACCATTCACACTCTTAACTTACAGCATCCTCACCCCACATTGGCTCTTTAGCACTTAGCTGCACTTCATACTCTGTCAACCAGGAGTGCTCGTGCTGCGAGTGTTGTCATGATCATGACTGAAGAGTGCAGTGCTGGTGCCACTGGCGCTGGCCCTTCCTCGGTGGTTCAGGAGAACCAACACTCCATTCTTCAGCCATGAGTCTGGTGACAACCATTAGCAGGAATGCCCCTGTACTCTAACCGAGAACAGCTGTACCTGTAATACAAAGCCTACAAAAGTCACTCAAAATCTATATAATACTTGACCATGACACCACAGATTACAGAAGTAACACAACAAAGACCTTATCTAGAAAAATGCAACACAGGAAATACTACAGTAAGAACTAGAACATCAATATGCCCATTATAAAACTGGGAACAAGTTGAATTCTTACAGATGCTTAACAGAAACAGTGCAAACAGAGAACCTGCCTCAGTCAAAAACCTGACACCCTTGCCAGGTACAGAATAATTACCACAAAAGTTGAAATATGATATGTAGACTAAACTTAAAACCCAAGAAGCCACACTGCAACACTAGAGAAAGAGAAATCAAAACAGCACTCGGCAAAAATAAGAAAGCAGTGTAAACTTAAAACTGACATTTTCCATTCAGTGAATTAAAAATAATTTTTTTCTTCTACCTTTTGTTGTTTGGGGTCATTTTGTTTTCTTTTCCCATCATATTTGTCTCAGTCTCTGGCTTTTCTTAACTTTCTTCACATGATCTCCAGTTCATCTGCCACTTCTCTCCCTTCCTGCCTTCTTCACTTTCTCTCCTCTGAACTGATCGTTTCCTTTCAGCTTTCCTTCAGTTAGTTTTCTGCCTCTTAGACTTCATTCATTTTACTACTTATCTTCAATCTTCCTTTTTATTTTTAACCACATCTGCCTACAGTTTTCATCTCCCTTACTCCAGCCCTCCCATTCTTCTCCTATTTCATAGTTTTTTTTTTTTTTTTTTTTGCGATCCCTCTCTTCAGGGGTGTGCTGGTAAATTTTTAACAACAGGGCTGTTTTCGTCCGGACGGAGCCAGCTCTGCAGTTGGAGAGGCCAGGGGTGGCCAGGGGGGGGGGGGGGAGGAGCAACACTTGCCCCTCTCCTCCCTCCCTTTGTGCGGGCACACCAGGCATACCTTTGCTGGCAGCCATAATGGACGGCCACCACTCCCAACATCTTGCTCTGAGCAGCATGCTGAAAACTTCGAACACATGCTGGAGAAGTCCCAGCCTGCTGTTCAGAGCTGAAACAAGGAGTGGGGGAGCAGCATCAGTCTAGTTACTTTGGCTGGCAGGGCTCAGCATCCCCACCAGCAAAGTAAAGAGAGAATTCAAGCAGGGGGCCCAAGGCCCACATTTTGGGAGCCAGTTGTTAAAGTAGCCATGAGGGGCCCGACTTTAACAACCGGTTCCCAAAATTCTTAAAACTTAACAACGCGGCTCTTGCGAGCCTGTGAGAGCCTGCTCCAGCACACCACTGCCTCTCTCCTTCATCGTCTCTTTCCTCTTTTCGGTACAGCACCCTTTTTCTATTTTTACTTCCTTGGACCAGTATATTCTCTTCGTTTTCTCTTACCCCCCTCGTCCAGGATGTCCTTTTTCCCTCACCTCCATCCAGCATCTCTCCCTCAGTAACTGTCTCTTCCCTGATATCCTACTCCCCCCTGGTATGCAGCATTCTGCTTGTCTTCTCTCCTTTCCATGCAGCATTTCCCCTTTATACCCTACTCCTCCACTGTGCAGCATACCCCTTCTTGGTCCTCATCCCCTGTGTAATGTCCAGTACCCCCCTCTGTTTTTTTTTTATTCCCACCTTGTCCAACATCTCCCCCATCTTCCTACTCACCCTCATGTCTAGCTCCTCCATATTCCCTCCCTCTTCCAAGCCAGCATTGTCCTCACTCAACCCCCTTTAGAGGCCTATCCCCTTCCATCCAGCTGGATGGAGTGTTAGGGAGAGATGCTGGAGGGGGGTGAGAGAAAACAAGAGAGAATATACTGGGTAGAGGAGTGAAAATAGAAAGAAGGTGCTGTACAGTAGGAGGAAAGAGAAGGTGCTGGAAAAGGGGGGAGAGTTAGCAAAAAAACCCTGAAATAATAGGATGCCCCTCTCTCTCCCCCTTCCATCTAGTGTCTGCCCCTAACCCTCTTCCACCTAGTGTGTGCCTCCTCTACTTTTTCCATCCAGCCTGCACTCTTTCCCCTTCCATCCAATGTCTGCCCCCTTTCTCCCTTCTCTCTCCCTATTTTCCAGAGTCTGTCCCTTCTCTTCCACCTTCCTTTCCCCCAATCTGTCCCCCTTTCTAACCCATCTCACTGCCCTTCCTTCCAGCACCTGCCCCTTCAGCTCTGACCATTCCTTCTAGTATTTTTCCCTCTATTCCTCCTTCCAACCAGCACCTGTCCCTTCCCACTCTCCATTCAGTAACTGTCTCTTCAGATCTTTCTGACTCTTTCTTTCAGGATCCCATCCAGCCCCTCTCTTCCTCCTTCCAACCAGCACCTGTCCCTTCCCACTCTCCATTCAGTAACTGTCTCTTCCAGATCTTTCTGACTCTTTCAGGATCCCATCCAGCCCCTCTCTTCCTCCTTCCAACCAGCACCTGTCCCTTCCCACTCTCCTCTTCCTTCTTCTGACTCTTTCTTTCAGGATCCCATCCAGCCCCTCTCTTCCTCCTTCCAACCAGCACGTGTCCCTTCCCTTTCTCACTCTGACCCTCCCATCCAGCTCCCTGCCGTCTTCCCCTTTCCTTCAGCTAGATTGCAATTGGCTTCACCCTCTCTTCTGCGGCGCTCTCCCGTCTGTGGTCACTTTTACTTCCTGATGTGTCTCCCTCCTGCACCGGCGATTATCAGTCAGCCTGCCAGCGTCGGGGCTTCTGCTGCTTCTCCTCCTCAGGCGAGCGGTCCCACCTCTGCGCAAAACAGGAAGTTGCTTAGAGTAGGCGGGACGCGTGCCTGAGGAGGAGAAGCAGCGGGAAGCCCTGACGCTGGCAGGCTGACTGATAATCGCCGGCACGGAGGGAAGATGTATACGGGAAGTAAAGTGACCGTGCCGACGGGAGAGCGGCCGGCATAAGAAGAGGGAGCAGAAAAAAAATGATTTATCGCGTTGAGGCGCATAGGCGCCACTTTTTAAAACCGCTGCTTAGGGGAGCGACCGCTCCCCCTGCGCCCCACCTGGCTACGCTTCTGGTTCTGGGGCAATTTTCATAAGATAATTGGGGCATGGATCCGGTGGCAGTGAGACTTAGAGAGTTTCGGATAGTGCTGAGGAGATTTCCTTAGTGCTGAGGGGGTGAAATTTGTCCAGTAGCAATCTGCTGGGATCTCTTCAGAGTCGGGGTCCAGTTCGTCAAGGAAAGTGTCTATGTTGGTATCATCATGGGGAATTGTGTTGCACAGATTAGTGATTTATCGTTGAAGTATTTGGCCAGCTGGTCGGCAGATGGGCAATTTGAGGGTGAAGTTGTTACTGGGTTCGTATTAAGAAGATTCTTTATGATTTTGTATTATTTTTTTATGTCTGTTCCGGTGGCTGTGATTTGTTTTGTGTAGTATGTTCTTTTGGCTCGTTTAATGTCATTCTTGTATTTCTTTTGTGTTTGTTTCCATGTATTCAGGGTGAGATCATCTTTTGACTTGCTCCAAGTTTTTTTCTAGTTTTCTGGTTTCTTTCTTTAGTTTTTTTTAATTCCTCATTGAACCATGGAGAGGGTTTTTTCTTTGTGTGTAGGGTTTTGGAGTGTAGCGGACCAATT
Source organism: Microcaecilia unicolor (assembly GCF_901765095.1). NCBI lineage: Eukaryota > Metazoa > Chordata > Amphibia > Gymnophiona > Siphonopidae > Microcaecilia > Microcaecilia unicolor. The sequence goes on along the minus strand of NC_044038.1, from coordinate 110,234,489 downwards.
TCATCTAGAATGAATTTATATCTGTGGTCCAAATCTGCAAGGAAGTGGTTTGAGTTTGGGTCTATCGACCAATTGTTGTCATAGATAAGTTGCCAGAAGGTATCCTTTTTGATTCATCCTCTGGTTTTAATTGTTGTGGGTTCCGGTGGTTTGGGTTGGTCTTTTTTTCCCGCCATTGTTGCTTTGTGGTGGTCGTACCAGGGAGAGGCAACCCAGTGGATTGTCTGATAAGAGGAAGTTTTGATCTGCAGAATGTTTGTGTGGTGATGATATTTATGGGTTGGTACTATTGGAGGAAGGTTGAAATCACATAGTTGGAGGAAGGTCTATACAATCCCGGGTGTGGGCAGATTTGGAGTCTTCTAAATGGAGGTTTATGTTCCCTAGTAGTAGTGTTTTGGAGTTGTTGATGCATGCATTTGATACAAAGTCCATGAATGTGGTTTGGTTATGATTCTAGTTATTGGGAGGTCTGTAAAACAGTATGCAGGTTAGATGTTCGTATAGCATGGGGCTAATTAGTTTATAGAGGCAATTTCGAGTTGAGTAGAGATGGACTCTGAGGTGGGTTCTGTGGAAAAGTATGAACTGTAGATGAGTGCAATTCCTCCTCCTCTTTTGTCTTTCCTAGGCCAGTTTGATATTTTGTAGCCCGGAGGACATAGTTCGTTTATGATAGGATCTTCTGATTGACGGATCCAGGTTTCTGTGATGAAAAGTAGATCTAGGTCTCTGAGGTGATCCAGTCTGTGATGATTTTGCTTTTATTTACCACTGATCTTGCATTAATATATCCTATTTGGACAGGTAAAAGTGGATCGGTGGTATGAGGAGATGGGTGGATTTTGATAAATTGTCTTGTTTTTTTTAGTTTTGGTTTTGTGGGGGTTTATTTCTGTATTCAAGGATGGTCTCCTGGACGTTGGAAGGTTTCTAAGGTTATTGTTGGTTTATAGGGGAGTGGGTGTTGTGTGGGTGCTTGGGTAGTATTGTAGGAGTGATGTCATGGTGAATTCAGGTTGAGGGGGTTGTGAGAGTTGGATGCGTTTTATTGAGTGAGTGGATGGTGGTTCATAATATCAGGATGATCATGCTGGTGAAATATTTAGGTTGGATGGTGAGTGAATGTGTGTGGTGGGATAAACATACCAATATGTCAGCATACATACAATTTAAAGATGGTATAGTAACAGTATTTTAGTACTACTATATTATGCTAACAAGGCAGTCTCAGCAAGTACTGGTTAACAGGTTAACGGTAGATAGATACATCACAGTAGGTGTCCTGGTAGGATGGTAGAAGACAGTATCAACAGATAGTATTAGTGAGATAGCACATAAAGCACAGTAGGATATTATGAGCCAAGGTTTTGGATTAATTAGTTATATATAAGCAATTTTATGGCTCGCAGAACGTCAAGAATGCATGCGCAGGAGTTATAGGTTCTGGCACAATTGTATAATTATATATTTTTGTAATTATACAATCACAGGGTTTTATAGGATCAGTTACAGAGTGGCACAAATATATAATGTGCAGTAACTTTGCTGTATTGTCCTACTCGGGAAGTGGCACAATACTGCTCACCGTAAACCCTTGTGGTTTCTGCAGCCCGGTACTCTGTTTCTGATGTTACAGCTGATTTCCTCTCTGCAATTCGGTTGTGTCCCTGTTAGATCGCTTGGTTGATGAGGTTGAATCGGGTGTCTGCTGTGCTGGTTGCGGTGGGATCCTTACTGGCAGCTTCTGCGTGTCTTTGTTGCCTCTGGTCTTTATATTCGTTAGTCGCGGGGAGATTTGAATTCACTAGTAGGGCAGGGTAAACCGAAGGATCTTCTGGCCCTCTTTCCGGGGGTCACAGAGTTTCCCCTCGTGTCACTGTCAGCAATCGTTGTCTAGGTTTGGTCCTGGGGTCCAGTTCACAGAGGCAGTGAGTTCGTAGAGGCAGTAGGTTCCCAAAGAATACACAATCCACACGAGTATGGAGATATAAAATACATTATATTTGCATATATGTATAGGCTCACAGCACTTAGTATAGGTAAATGGTACAAGGGCTGTCTCTGGGTGTGTGTTTAGAGAGAAAAAGAAAGGATATGGTGTTTGTTCAGAGGAAGAGAGAAGCCTTGGGGTTGTGCTGAAAGAGGTATATGTGTGCAGAGAGAAAGGAAGAGAGAGAAGGCCTAAGAAAGCTAAGCCATGGGCTCTGGGAGAGAAGGCTTTGGGGAAGAAAGTGGGGGCCAGAGCCGGAGCTCTGGTGGCTGGAGATGGGTAGGTGCAGGGGGAAAGACAGAGAGAGAAGTAGTGCAAGCAGAGCCCTGTGCTCCAGCTTATACCTAATAAGAACAGAGAGGGAACAGGAGCAGAGAGAGATCAAAAACTTCTCTCCTTCCCAGTTATTTCCTTTACAAACTCCAGATTACTTTTGAAGTCAGGAAAGGTGAGCATTTTCACAGGTTCTCCTGTTTGAAGTCCCAAGTTATGGGAGCCTCTCTGTCCTGGCTTCCTTGTTCTTAGAGAGCCCTGCTCCCAGATATGACAAAGGTATGTTAATCAGGAACAATTAAGAAAACACAGGGCTAGCAGGCAGCTCAACACCATTGGTCCATGTCATCCTCAGTGATTCCTGAGGGAGGGGGAGAGTTATCAGAAGTCAGAAGCTGGTTTAATTATGTCAAGCTGGTTTCATATTAATTTAAGTATGTCCAGCAATCCTGACAGTCACCACTTGATGTAGTGTAATAGTAGTGGCCTGATCGCCTCTAGAAGCCCTCCCACAGTACTTCTGGTGGCTCTGACATTCGCCCCGGGTCGCTGTACATCGGGATGAGGTGCATCAGCGAGGGGGTACAGCGAGGGCGGTGCCGCGGGTTGGTCGCTGGCGCTGCCGGTTTCTGAGCTGGGAACTCAGGGTGAGAATCAGTGAGATCGCGGATTGTCGGGCCCTGCTGGCGTCAAGTTGGGTTCCTGGGTCAGCGTCTTCAAGGTCACGGGATATCGGGCAGGGTTGGGACCATTCAAGTATGCGCCTCTGGATAGGACGATCGTCACTGGCTTTCAAGTAGGACTGCGGTAAGCATGTTGGGATGGTCTACAAACGGGGGTGTCAGATGGCCTTGGCCCGTTCGAGTGTGCGCCTCTGGTGGGGCGATCTCCGCTGGTTTCCATGTAAAACTACGGATCCGATTCCGGTTTTCAGGTAGGCTTTCCGCCGTCTGTTTCCGTAGTCGTACTAGGGTGGCCAGCGATCTGTTAATCGGGCAACTGCCACGACAGACTCTGTAAGTGGAGAGCTCTGGAGGAGCTACTCACAGCACGTCTTGCCAGTCGGCCATCTTTGCAATTTTTGGCTTGTGTGCATGGTTTATGTACTGTGGGTAAGTTATTATCTGTGAGAGGGGTGGTCAGTGCGTGGTGGATTATGGAGAGACAATAAATGATTAGGAGTAAATTGTTAGGGTTCATGTTGGCGTTGGTTTGTGTATTGTAGCAGGGGTGTCTGTGTGTTAGTGTTCAGTCAGGCAGAAAACAGTGGTGATTGATTAGAATTTATAGTCAGTCGTGTGGTTTTGTATGCGTATTTACATTTCGCAGTACAATTCAGTGTATAACAGAGGAGAGCATAGGAAGTGGTTAGGTCGGTATAGCGGTTTACAGTCCTACAAATCGGTGTAGTGCTAGGCGATGTCTAGGAAGCGTTTAAAAAGCATTTGGCGATTTACAGTTATCAGACAATTCAATGGTAGGTTGTCTTTAGCGGTTTACAATCTTGCAATTTGGTATTTAAAAGCATTCAGAGGTTTAAGACATCAAACTTTGCAGTGATACAGTGATTCTATGGTTTTAACCTACATAAGCCTCATGCAGTACAATTCGGTAAGATGGGAGAGTTGGAATATATTGCACTAAATGAAAAATTGGATATAATAGGCATTACTGAGACCTGGTGGAAGGAGGATAACCAGTGGGACACTGTCATACCGGGGTACAAAGTATATCGTAGTGATAGGGTGGACCGGACTGGTGGAGGGGTAGCATTGTATATTAACGAGAGCCTTGACTCAGATAGATTACAAATTCAGCAGGACACAAATCACACCTTTGAATCATTGTGGGTTGAAATTCCATGTATAAAAGGGAAAAAAACGGTGATAGGAGTGTACTACCGTCCGCCTCGCCAGGATGAGCAGGTAGACACAGAAATGATAAAAGAAATCAGAGACGCGAACAAAATGGGCAATGTGATAATAATGGGTGACTTCAATTATCCAAATATAGACTGGGTAAATGTAACATCGGGACACGCTACAGAGATACAATTCCTTGATGAAATCAAGGACAGCTTTATGGAGCAACTGGTGCAGGAGCCGACGAGAGAAGGAAAAATTCTAGACTTGGTCCTTAGTGGAGCGCATGATCTGGTGAGGGACGTTATGGTACTGGGGCCGCTTGATAACAGTGACCATAATATGATCAGTTTTGATATCGACCTTGAAGTAACTGTACACAGAAAGTCAAATACGTTAGCGTTTAACTTTAAAAAAGGAGACTATGATAAAATGAGAAGAACGGTAAAAAAAAAACTTAGGGGGGCAACTGAGAGAGTAAAAACTGTACAACAGGCGTGACGCTGTTCAAAAAATACCATCCTGGAGGGCCCAGGCCAACATATGCCGCGAATTAGAAAAGAAGACGGAACTCCAAAAGACAGCCGGCCTGGTTGAAAAGTGAGGTGAAGGAAGCTATTAGGGCTAAAGAAACGCCTTCAGAAAATGGAAGAAGGAACCATCTGAAAATAACAAGAACAGCATAAGGAGTGTCAAAAGCAAATGCAAGGTGCAGATAAAGAAGGCCAAGAGGGATTACTAAAAAAAGATAGCATTAGAGGCAAAAAAACATAGTAAAAATTTTTCGTATATTAAAAGCAGGAAGCCCGGCAAAGAATTGGTTGGGGCCGCTGGATGACCGATGGGGTTAAAAGGGGGCGATCAAGGAAGACAAAGACATAGGCGGAGAGACTGAATGAATTCTTGTGCTTCGGTCTTCACCGAGGAAGATTTGGGTGGGATACCGGTGTCGGAAATGGTATTTCAAGCGGACTAGTCGGAGAAACGTACTGACTTCACGGTAAACCTGGAGGTGACGTAATGGGGCAGTTCGGCAAACTGAAGAGTAGCAAATCTCCTGGGACCGGATGGTATTCATCCTAGAGTACTGATAGAACTGAAAAATGAGCTTAAAGAGCTACTGCTAGTGATATGCAACTTATCTTTAAAATCGAGCGTGGTACCGGAAGATTGGAGGGTGGCCAATGTAATGCCCATTTTTAAAAAAAGGCTCCAGGGGAGATCCGGGAAATTATAGACCGGTGAGTCTGACTTCGGTGCCGGGGAAAAATGGTAGAGGCTATTATTAAAAACAAAATTACAGAGCACATCCGAGGACATGGATTACTGAGACCGAGTCAGCACGGCTTTTGTGTGGGAAATCTTGCCTGACCAATTTACTTCAATTCTTTGAAAGGAGTAAACAAACATGTGGACAAAGGGGAGCCGGTTGATATTGTGTATCTGGATTTTCAAAAGGCGTTTGACAAGGTACCTCATGAAAGGGCTACAGAGGAAATTGGAGGGTCATGGGATAGGAGGAAATGTCCTATTGTGGATTAAAAACTGGTTGAAGGATAGGAAACAGAGAGTGGGGTTAAATGGGCAGTATTCACAATGGAGAAGGGTAGTTAGTGGGTTCCCAGGGGTCTGTTGCTAGGACCGCTGCTTTTTAATATATTTATAAATGATTTAGAGATGGAGTAACTAGCGAGGTAATTAAATTTGCTGATAACACAAAGTTATTCAAGTCGTTAACTCGCGACAGGATTGTGAAAAATTACAAGAGGACTTACGAGACTGGGAGACTGGGCGGCTAAATGGCAGATGACGTTTAATGTGAGCAAGTGCAAGGTGATGCATGTGGGAAAAAAGAACCTGAATTATAGCTATGTCATGCAAGGTTCCACGTTAGGAGTTATGGACCAAGAAAGGGATCTGGGTGTCATCGTCGATAACATGCTGAAACCTTCTGCTCTGTGTGCTGCTGCGGCTAGGAAAGCGAATAGAATTATGGGTATTATTAGGAAAGGTATGGAAAACAGGTGTGAGGATGTTATAATGCCGTTGTATCGCTCCATGGTGCGACCGCACCTTGAGTATTGTGTTCAATTCTGGTCGCCCCATCTCAAGAAAGATATAGTAGAATTGGAAAAGGTGCAGCGAAGGGCGACTAAAGTGATAGCGGGGATGGGACAACATTCCCTATGAAGAAAGACTAAGGAGGCTAGGGCTATTCAGCTTGGAGAAGAGACGGCTGAGGGGAGACATGATAGAGGTATATAAAATAATGAGTGGAGTGGAACAGGTGGATGTGAAGCGTCTGTTCACGCTTTCCAAAAATACTAGGACTAGGGGGCATGCGATTAAACTACAGTGTAGTAAATTTAAAACAAATCGGAGAAAAATTTCTTCACCCAACGTGTAATTAAACTCTGGAATTCATTGCCGGAAAATGTGGTGAAGGGCGGTTAGCTTAGCAGAATTTAAAAAGGGGTTGGACGGTTTCCTAAAGGACAAGTCCATAAACCGCTACTAAACGGACTTGGAAAAATCCAAAATCCCAGGAATAACATGTATAGAATGTTTGTACTTTTGGGAAGCTTGCCAGGTGCCCTTGGCCTGGATTGGCCGCTGTCGTGGACAAGATGCTGGGCTCGATGGACCCTTGGTCTTTTTCCCAGTATGGCATTACTTATGTACTTATGTACTTATAATGCTGTGAGGTACCTAGGAAGCATTTAGAAGTATTTAGAGGTTTAATTATCGAACGATGCAATGATACAGTGATTCTATGGTTTAACCTACATAAGCTACATACAGTACTGAGCTAGAAAGTTTACCCTCACGAGTCATTCAGCATGCAGCAAAACAGAAGAGTTAGTTAATGTAACAGCTTTTACCCTATATCATTACTTTGGTTGTCTCACAGTCCCTGTTCAGAGGAATTTCTTGGGCTTTGGGAGTCAGTAGATTTGTGATTTGTATCAGGAGGTCGGTTGGGATCTCCCGTGAGTGGCTATCGTGAGGGTTGAGAAAAAGGTCAAGGCAGGTTGGAACGGAGCATCAGCCTCCTTCGGGATGGATGCGGGTCCTTTCTCTTCATGGTTGTCATGTTATCCCAGACAGTGTGTTGGTCGGTTTCAGTATCTTTGCTATTCTTTGTAGACTACTCACGTTTCGGCAGCGGTGTGGGTGAGATGGACAATGTCGGCCTCGTCACATGTTTCGCTGGGTTGTGCAACGGCCGCCTCGTGCTTTAGTGAGGGTCTGCCTTCTCTCCCATTACTTTGGGCTGCTTCCACTGCTTCCGTGATAGTGCTTGTGTGTTATTGTGCGATCGGGCTGTAGGGAGTAACGCTTCTACTTTGTTTTCCGCTACTCGCTCTCTGCTCACCTCTGCAAATCCAGGTGGTTCGGTGGCAGGATGGGTTTGAGGCAGGAGTGTTGGTCCGGGGCTGTAGAGTACCAGTGCCTCAGTCGTCTGCCGCTGCTCGGTTCTGTGCCTTCGGATAGGTGATCGGGATGGAGTACCAATCCGCCGCTACCTGTTTTGCAGCTCGTCTCTACTTGTTTCGCAGCTTGTCTCCGTGGCGGCAAGCACTGGAAGGGTTGGTATGGGACGGTCTAGGCGTCGGGCAGGCCCAGGTGCAACTGATCGCCGGATCTCAGCACGACTGCTAACCTCGTGGGAACAGGCTCGCTGAACCTCTCCCTGCTATGGGATGGTAGCGACTCGCACTGTCGGCTGGTTTGGCTATTTCGGGCCCCTTTTACTGTGCCTGCCTCGTACAACCTACTCACAGGTATGGAGCTCACTAAGGTCCGACTTTGTTTCATTGCCATCTTGCTTAGAACCACTTCGAATGTAATTTCTTAAAGCATTTTCTGTGTGTGACTCATAGTCTACATGTGGAAATTATTTTTATAAAAAAATTGTGTTGATGTATATGTGTGTAAGTATGTATCAATGATTTCTCTAAGCTGCACAATCTTACTCCTTCTCTGTAGAAGCCGACTACCAGTCCTGGCCTGCTGCACAGCAGTTGCATTGGAACTTGCCCCATGTCTCTCCAGCTGCCAAAACAAAGGTAGTCACCACAGGGCCGCACTGTGCATATTCATAGCTGCTGGTCCCTGCCCCTCCGATATCGCTTCCTGCCCTGGGGCAGAGCTGGCAGCCGCAAATCTGCACAGTGTGGCCTTAAGTGTCTGTCCTTTGTTTTGCTGGTGGTGGTGGTCTGGAGCAGTAGCAGTGGCGGGGGTGAGCTCAGACACTGGAAGGAAGGGGGGCGGCTTCAGGCTTTTAAATATGTATTTATTTATGATTTTATGTGGGGACTAAAGTTGGACTTTGATTTTCATTAATCTGCTGCTTTGCTGTCCATATTGGATTTCACAGGCCTTTTGCCCACTTGTTACTTCACATTATACCTAGTACTAGATTTTGGATTTGGATTAAGATCACACCTTTCTCAGTAATAGCTGGAAGCAAGTTACATTTAGGCACAGTAGGTATTTTCCTATCCCCTGGAGGGTTTACAATTTAAGTTTTGTACCTGAGGCAATGGAGGATTAAGTGACTTGTCAAAGCAGCAGTGGAGTTTGAATTCTGGTTTGCCTGCTGCTCTAACCATTAGGTACATATTATTTATTTATTTATTTAGATTTTGCTCACACCTTTTTCAGTAGTAGCTCAAGGTGAGTTACATTCAGGTACACTGGATATTTCTCTGTCCCAGGAGGGGTCACAATCTAAGTTTGTACCTGAGGCAATGGAGGGTTAAGTGACTTGCCCAAGATCACAAGGAGCAGCAGTGGGATTTGAACCGGCCACCTCTGGATTACAAGACCGGTGCTCTAACCACTTGGCCATTCCTCCACTAATTACAGTATCTACTATTTGGTAACTCAACAGCAAACTAAAGGCTAGAGGAGCTGAAAACTGATGGCCCTTTGGCAATCTACCAAAAACATTGATAGCTATGCAGTGGCGTAGGAAGGGGTAGGGTGGTCCGCCCCGGGTGCACGTGCTGGGGGGGGGGTGTCAGCACCGCTGTTTACCTGCTCTCTTAGCCCCGGAACAGGTTACTTCCTGTTCCGGGGCAGAGAAAGCAGGGAACCAATGGAACCGACGCAGTTCCCAGAGATGACGTGCACTCGGCAGGGTGGAGCACCAACGGTAAAGATGCACTCCGGGGGGGGTTGCGCGTGCCGAGGAGAGCGCGTGCACTGAGGGGGGGTGCGCAGTGGCGACCCACCCCGGGCAGGGCCGTGCAAACCCGGTAAAGCGGGGTAAGCAATGCAGGAGGGCGCCACTCACTTGCAAAATCTTTTACCTGAAGTTGTGATTCTCCTCTCTCCCCTGCCCTTCCCTCTCAGCATCAGGAAGTGAAGGTAGCCCAGCAGTGCTGAGAAAGACACGCTGCTCTGCTAAAGCTGCTTCAAAGAGTACAACCAGCAGCTACTTATGGCTTTGGTGTGGGAACAACTTTCATTCAGGGTAAGCTTGAACAACAGTCAAATTAAAGAGAACAGGTTTGGAGGGAGGTGTGCAAGTAAGACTGGGGAGAAATAAAAAATAAATAGTGTAATTGTTATCTGAAAGTGGTTCAAAGTTTTTGTTTTTGAGCATGTACACTGAGAGGAGGGCATGACTGCAATGATGTGTACATAATTATCATAGCTACAGCTAAAATCCATTTAATTGGCTGAGGTTCAAAGAGGAAGTTTTAGCTGACGTATAGTGTAGAATAGCTGGTAAGTAAAAAATCTGATTGCTTTTTTTGTGTGTTTATTTCATATAAAACATTCTGCTTTGATAGGAAGAGTTTGTGATATTTGAAAATACATTTTGCTTTAATGAAATTGCTAAACTTTAGAGTCAGAGACTTATCAATGAGGGATACATACAGTGGAAAGGAAGCCCTGGAAATGGAGTTAAGAGGACAGATAGCAGCAGAAAGATACTGGGACAGCATGATCAGAAAAAGAAAGTCACCAGCCAACAAAGGTAGAAAAAAATCGTTTTATTTTCATTTTAGTGTTTGGAATATGTCCACGTTGAGAATTTACATCTACTATCTTATTTTGCAATGTATAGCAGTCTCCAAGATACTGGGCTCCCAGTGAGCCAGTGAGGTCAGACTGTGTAAATGAGATGAAGAGACCCCCCCCCCCCTCCCCTAACAAAGACAGGAACAAGCATAATCAAAGCTTAGGTCTCTGCAGTTACAAGGGCTGGCCATTCCTAATTATGCTAATAGTTTTAATAGGCTAAGTCCCACTGAAAGCCTCTTTATAAAGGCAGTGCTTTCTCTGGAGAGCAGTTGTAAGAAACAGCAGGAATTGTGTTTATTTTTTTAAACTGCTTTCCTGTGTAAGCAAATTTACAGTTTTCTTGTATATGCTTGACATTGAAGGGGTGGTAGACCCTTTTGTTTTCAGTCTAAAGGAAAGACAGGTAGCAACGGGGGGGGGGGGGGGGGGGGGGGGGGCGCCAATGATAGTCTGCAGGGGGGGGGGGGCGCCAACTGATAGTCTGCAGGGGGGCACCAGAGACCCTTGGCACGGCCCTGGCTCCGGGTGTCAGCCGGCTTCGCTACGCCGCTGTAGCTATGTTCTTATTTTATGGATGCCAATGACCTCAGGATTTTTCTTACAGTGCTGCTGAAAATCACTGTTCATATGGCCAATGGGAAGATGCTGGACTGGGGAGCTAGTGCTGACTGACAGCCACGTTTAAAGTACCTGCATATGTTTCCAGAATACTGCAAATACTGTTCTGTTTAATATGTTGTATTTTGCTGTGCATTGTTTTGATTTTTTTTGTTACATAATTCCATGGAATGACTGTAGTGTGCAGAATGAAATCAGTAATAAAGGTACTGGGGGAGGCAGCTGGTAGTCATTGAAGGGGTCCTTCCCTGCTAAGTTCAAAGTGCCCCTACTGTCCTTTTTGTTTGTTTTGGGTTTTGTTTTGTTTTTTGAGTGATGGTCCTTTAAACTGTGCTAAACATCCAGTAACTGAGTACAGTTCACATTATAAGTACATAAGTGGGACAGACCGAAGGTCCATCAAGCCCAGCATCCTGTTTCCAACAGTGGCCAATCCAGGCTACAAGTACCTGGCAAGGTCCCAAAACAGTATAATATATTTTATGTTCCAGATGGAAACATTTCACAACCTGATACAGTCAATGGTACTAAGCCAAATAGACTACTGCAGTGGAATCTATGCGGGATGTAAAGAACAGAAACTTCAGACCGCTCAAAACACAGCAGCCAGGCTTATATTTGGAAAAAACATGATTTGAAAGCGCAAATCCCCTCCGTGAAAAACTACACTGGCTCCCAATCAAAGAACGTATTGCCTTCAAAATCTGTACCCTGGTTCACAAAATTATCTACGGTGAAGCCCTGGGATACATGGCAGACCTCATTGACCTACCAACCAGAAACATATCCGAATCAACACGAACATATCTAAATCATCACTACCCAAGCTGCAAAGGACTTAAATACAAATCAACTTACGCATCCAGTTTTTCCTACATAAGCACACAACTGTGGAACGTATTACCAAAAGCCTTGAAAACAACGTACAACCACCTAAACTTCCGGAAATCTTTAAAAACTAACCTGTTTAAAAAGGCATACCTTACCGATCCACCTTAAATACCTGATCTCTGCAACACAACAAAACTAAAGTACGTAATGGACAAAACAACACTCTTCCACTGACTGTTCCACATGAACTTTACTTTGCCACAACAATCTCTTTGTATTTGCTCACACCGGAGTCTGCCAAACGCATCTCCAGTACTATGTAAGCCACACTGAGCCTGCAAATAGGTGGGAAAATGTGGGATACAAATGTAACAAATAATAATAATAATGTTGCTTATCCTAGAAATAAGCAGTGGATTTTCCCCAAGTCCATTTTAATAATGGCTTAGTTAAACTATAGGCAAACAAGCAAAAAAAGCTTGCAGAGCAAGGCTCACAAAATTCTTTCCAGCTTTCCTGTGAGTGTTTATATATGTGCTCACAAGGTAATGCAACGGAAAAGTTTTGCTCACATCAACTCAATCCTTGCTTGCGGTTGAAAAAGTTTTGCTCATGTCAACTCATTCCTTAGAGGGAACATTGCTACACCTGCAGCAAGAGGAGGTTTGCCTGTTGGTGTTCCTGAGGTGGTACTATTGTAGTTTGTAAAATAGGTTTGTGCCCGCATTAGAGTTCATGCACACAGTTGCACTTTCCTTAAACTTTGAGAGCATTTGCCCACTATTGGGGATTATGTAGGAACCTCTTGGGTAAAAAGCAGTTAAATGCGTCATTTGTCTTTTTAAAATACAAGTGTGGGTTGATTTTTCTTTTTTAATTAAGCATTTGTTGTAAAATTACTTCCCAATGTATACTTTGGCAACATATGTTAGGCCAGTAAAAGTTATGTATCTGTAAAGGATATTCCTCCTTCTTGATGACAGAGTTACTCCATGACTCTATTAACAGGTGCCCTTGTCTAGCAGGTGAAGTGTCAAGCAGGTGAAGTGTCATGGTGAACTAGGCAAAGTCTTTGAAATGGAACAGTTATACATTTAATAAATCTAGGTGAAATGTTTTCTAACAAGTACTTCTCATCATCCGGTTAGACGAAGCCGCACAAATGGGTCATGTCCTTTCTTGACTAGCAGATAGAGGTAGAGAATCTGAACTTTTCAAGTGACCATCACCAGTATGACAGCTGGTGCTTGCTTGAATCCTTTATTATTATTTACCTCCAGTAGATGGTTGGTGCTGTAGGTAGGTAGGTGCTGTAGGTAGGTGAGGTAGGCCTGACCCCCTGGGAGACAGTTCACGACCTGGATCCCTGGGGATGGTATGTGGGCCTTTTGCTCCTGGAGGTTCAGACCCAAAGTCCTTATCCCAGGCAGAATCAGGAGTACTGTTCAGTCTCCTGCCCCTAGCATCAGCCTACAGGTTCCAGCTTGCTGGACTAGCTGGTGAGGGTCTCTGCGGGGTCTTAGCCAGTGTGGAATAGGTTGCATTGGTGAGAGTAATCCACAGGTGGCTATGCCTTTGTAACTTGCGGGGGATGCAGCCTCAGAGGCACAGATCAGTAAATTTCCTTTTGGGGATGCTTTTTCTTCAAGGAAGACTTAGAGATGCTGGTGAAGGGTCTGAGCAGCTGCCAGAGGAACAGCCAAAGGTGTTGGCTCATCCTGGGCCTGGCAAGTCACGTCCTTCAGATTGGTACACATGTCTTCTGGGTAGGAGGCTGGGCTGTGGCTCCGCTAACCCCAAGGGTGTAAGGGCAGTCCTTTCCCAAGTGTGAGAAGGCCCCAAGGATTCTGGGACTGCACTCTCCAGGCATTTCCAGCAATGTTTAGGCTAGCCTTCAATAAGAGCAGCCATACTGGGTTAGACCAATGGTCCATCCAGCCCAGTATCCTGCTTCCAGCAATGACCAATCCAGGTCACAAGTACTTGGCAGAAACACAATTAGTAGCACCCTTCCACGCTATTAGTCCCACTATCCGCCATTACCACATCCTCAGCAACGTTCCAGAGCTTAACTATTCTTTGAGTGAAAAATATTTCCTCCTATTTGTTTTAAAAGTGTTTCCGTGCATTTGTGCATTTTGAATGAGAGAAAAAAAATGATTCATGGAAACTATGAAAAGATGGGGAGACAGATTGGCGTCTTGAAGAGAACGCTGTAAAGCGGCTCTCTACCAGATTTCCTTCTAATTTAATATAATAATTACCCTGAAACATGCCGAAACGGAGGGGTAAGAAGCGTATGATTCCCTCCACAGCTGCGGAACTGCGGGTCTGATGGACCGTTTTACCATGCCTAGAGGAATTTCGGGTTAAGTCCCTCGCTACTGGTAGGAGCGAAGGAGGTCCTCGCTCCCCCCAGCCTGAGGCAGAGATTACTCTCAGCCCCGAAGAACAGAGTCCTCCGACTATGCGCATGGGGTCAACAGCAGGGGCAGGGAAACACTCAGCGTTTCAGATTTGTGAGTGCTTCCTATAGAGGGATCGGCTGCCGGCCTAGGATTGCCAAAGTTCGTCGTGGGAGAGAAGGAAAGAGCCAGTGTCTGACAGACTCAACTGAAATTCGAGACCAGATATCTAAAGGGGATTTGACTGAATAACCGTGACTAGTAAGTCATTTTTGCCTTCTAAGCCTGCAAAAATAACTCTTGACCTCAATTTGGGAAAGCCCTTGTAGGGCTAGAAAACTCTTTTTCTCAGAAAATGCTTCAGGTGTCCCAAGCTATTAAATTACCTGTGGAAAAGATTGAAAACTTAGAAAACAAGAATGAGTAATATTGAGGACAAACGTTTTGTCACATAATAACTTTAAAATCTTGCCAGCAGACACAATATAATTTAATAAAGAAAATGCTTTATGCATCAAAAGGCTGAAAATTTGGAAAATCAACTAAGAGCAAAAACTCTTAGGTTGATTAATTTTCCAAAAACTTCATCAATGGCTCCACTAATAATGTTAAGAAATACTTGTTAGAAATCTTAAAAATTCCTGAACAGCATATCCACCTGTGTCAAAAATTTATTATTTACTACCATATAAGAAGGAGAAAAAAAAGATAGAGTGGACCAAAATTGACAAGGAACAGAAGTTTCATTTGACATATTGAATTTAACACAAATAATTCAAGAAGAGGAAATGGTGACACAGCTACATTAATCATCTCTTTTGTTTTGAACCTGATCGGGATGGATCCTTAAACAATTTTTTCACCATGAGATTAACTTTTTATGAACAGTAAAATTAGACTATTTCCTGATATTGCTAGAGCATCACAAAAGAGACGTCAAGCATTTATAAAAGCTAAGTCCAAGGGTCCTACAGGTGGGAGGATTATTTGGTTAAATTTTCCATGAAATGTGTGTTAAAAAATTAATTCAGTTAAATATATCTTCTATGATTCAATTCAATTGAGCAACTTTTTAGACTTTAAGTTGGCTGCCACACCTAAACCACAACTAGCGGCTTTATTTACATCTACTCCGTAAAAGAAAAATTAAGCATATTATCCAGCTTATAATCGAAAAGAAAACGCCTATATTTTGACCCAAATCGGGAGATGGGCGTTTTTCTCGCAAGGCGCCCAAATCGGTATAATCGAAAGCCGATTTTGGGCGTTCCAACTGCACTCCGTCGCGGGAAACGAATAAAGTTGATGGGGGCATGTGGGAGGCGTGGTGGAGGCGGGACTGGGGCGTGGTTATCAGCTGAGGAGAGATGGGCGTCTTTAGCTGATAATCGAAAAAAAAGGCGATTTGACCGCGATTTTGGGTCACTTTTTTGGACCCTTTTTTCTCACGAACAAGTCCCAAAAAAGTGCCCCAACTGCCAGATGACCACTGGAGGGAATCGGGGATGACTCCCCAGACTCCTCCACCCAGTGGTCACTAAGCCCCTCCCACCAAAAAAACCCCCACTTTAAAAACTTTTTTCCAGCTGTATGCCAGCCTCAAATGCCGTACCCACCTCCATGACAGCAGAATGTGTTCGATCCTGTCACAGCCTTTCCCTGGGTCAGATGTGGCTCTGGTGCAGTACAGGGTCACATCAACAATTGCATTGTGGTGGGTTGTAGGGTATTGGGCTCCGTGATTTCATTAGCTTGTGTTACAGTCTCACGATGTTGGTAGTTGGTAGGCTCTTCTCCCATGGTGCTTTTCCCCTGCCTACTGGGTCAGAGTGTGCCCTGTGTGTTTCCTGTTGTAGTCCATGCGGTAGTGGCCATTTTTGTAAGCCAGTTTTAGTTCCCTTTCCTGTGTTAGCCACGTTAGAGAACTTAGTTCTTACCTTGAATGTGGCTGAAAGAGGGCATTGTACAGCATTCTGCCAGCTCTGACCTACTGCTCATCTCAGTACCAGGGAGACTCGTTGCCAGTGGGGCCACAACCTCTGATCTGCAGTTAACTGTGAGTAAACGCGGTTAATCCAATAAAGGACGTTTTTGGAGAGATTAGTCTTCAGGTGTCAACTGGTGTGCCAATGTTATACAGCAGCAACAAGTCCTAGAGGCCTGCGTGTATGCAGGTCCCTGGAGCACTTTTAGTTGGTACAGCAGTGCACTTCAGCCAGGTGGCCCCAGGCCCATCCCCCCCCCCCCAACGTGTAACACTTGTGCTGGTAAATGGGAGGCCTCCAAAACCCACTGTACCTACATGTAGGTGCCCCCTTCACCCCCAAGAGCAATGGTAGTGTACATTTGTGGGTAGTGGGGTTTGGGGGAGGGGGGTTGGGAGCTCAGCACCCGTAGTAAGGGAGCTATGCATGTGGGAGCTTTTTCTGAAGTCCACCAGTTGGTGTCCTGGCATATCAAGGGGGCCAGTGTACTACGAATCCTGGCCCCTCCCATGACCAAATGGCTTGGATTAGGACGTTTTTGAGCTGGGCGTTTTTAGTTTCCATTATCACTAAAAAAAACAAATGCCCAGCTCAAAAACGTCCATTTTTTTCGGAAAATACGGTTTGGCCCGCCCCTCACGGACCCCATTCTCGGAGATAAACGCCCATGGAGTAGGCTAGGCGTTTGCGTTCGATTATGCCCCTCCACGTGTCTCTTCTATTACCTAAGCTAACCACAGTAAATTTTATTTCATGAAATTGTACTTGTCTCCTTCTCAAATTGTGGACTTGAACTGGATGAAATAGAAAAGTATACCTTATATCTTGACTTTGAATTGAAAAAGATGTTTTAATCGTTCCATTTTTGCATGTCAAGAGATTTTCTTTTTTTTTTTAATTATTTATTTATAATTTCAAATTATACATTTATCAAAGAAGCATACACAAACAAACAAATATTGAAAACAAATCATTATTTTCTTGAGACACTTACTTGTCTCAATAGGTAATAAAGTTATTCATTATCGATATCCATATGGGAAATACTTAAATGGAACAAGTTGCATATTCATAATATATAGTAATTAATACTCAGATCGTACAAACTCACGGGTACATTCTCAGCCTATTCTTACAGTGTCCATATGGGTGGCATGTCAAGAGATTTTCTTGTAATAATTGTTAATACTTATAAATAATAATTAAAACAATGAGTCACCTCAAACGCCATTCTACTCAACTCAGGATTTTGTAGACCTCAATCATATCCTCAGCCGTCTCTTTCCAGCGAGAAGAGCCCTAACCTCTTTAGCCTTTCCATCCCTTCTGTCATTTTGCTTACTCTTCTGTGAACCTTTTCTAATTCCGTTATATCTTTTGTGAGATACGGCCACCAGAATTGAACACCAATACTCAAGGTGAGGTTGCACCATGGAGTGATACATAGGCATTATAATATTTTTGGTCTCCTAATATTCCTAGAATCCTGTTTGCTTTTTTGGCCACTGCGCACACCGGGCAGAAGATTTCAGCGTATTGTCTGCAACGACACCTAGGTCTTTTTCTTGAGTGCTGACTCCTAAAGTGGATCCTAGCATTAGATAACTGTGATTCAGATTATTCTTCCCATTGTGCATCACTTTGCATTTGTCTACATTAAATTTTATCTGCCATTTGAATGCCCAGTTTTCCAATTTCCTTCCTGCAGCTCTTCACAATCTGCATGCGTTTTGACAACTTTGAATAGTTTTGTGTCATGCACCAATTTAATACACCTCACTGTCATTCCGATTTTCCAGATCATTTATAAATATGTTAAATAGAACCACTCCCAATACAGATCCCTGCAGCACTCCGCTATTCACCCTCCTCCATTGAGAAAAATGGCCATTTAGCTCTATCCTCTGTTTTCTGGCCCATTAACCATCCTAATCCACAAACAGAACATTGTCTCCTTTGCCATGACTCTTTAATTTCTTAGGAGTCTCTCATGAGGAACTTTGTCAAAAGCTTTCTGAAAATTAGCTATACTACAAACTGGCCTCACCTTTATCCACGTGTTACTGCACCTTCCAAGAAATGAAGCAAATTGTTGAGGCATGGTTGAATCCATGCTGACTCTGTCCCATTAAATCAAGTTTGTTTACGTGTTTTGTAATTTTATTCTTTTTAAGAGTTTCACTATTTAGCCGGCACTAAGTCATCATTTTGTTTTGCCTATTTTATTTAAACCCAATACTGATAATCATACCTGTCCTGATATCATTATGTTATGTTGTTATCCTTTATCCTATATACTGACAATTATACCTTGTCCTGATATCATTATATTATTTGTTATCCACTTACCCACTCTTAATCAAACATATTTTCGTATGAACCTTACTAGCATAATTCTAAAATTCTTCGCCGTTAATATGATGTCATAAATATTCCTATGCACCTTATCTGTTATATATACTCTGATTCTTCTATTCCATCAATGTGATTGTAGTTGTATTATCTTGTAAGCCACATTGAGCCTGGAAATAGGTGGGAAAATGTGGGATATAAATGCAGCAAATAAAACAAAAATAAATAAATGCTTACCAGTCTGTTCACCTCTGGAAACACTTTTAAAAATCAGTGTCACATTGGCCACCCTCAAGTCCTCAGGTACTACAGATGACTTTAATGATAGGCTACAGATTACTAGCAGCAGATCCGCAATTTCATGTTTTGAGTTCTTTCAATACCCTGGGGGGGTATACATCCGGTCCAGGTGAATTATCTTCTTTAACTTGTCATAATTGGCTCAGTACTCTTTCAAGTTGCACAACTTGAGATTTCTTTCAGTTCCTCCACATTGTCACCCCTGAAAACCATTTGCGGTACAGGTAGATTCTTTACATATTCTCTGTAAAGACCGAAGCAAAGAATTCATTCAATCTCTGCTGCTGTGGCATGTCCTGCCTGAGTGCTCCTTTTATTCCTTCCTGATCTAATGGTCCTACAGATTCCCTCACAGGCTTCCTGCTTCTGATATACCTGAAAAAGTGTTTCATCTCCGCAGCAAGTTTTTCTTCCTATTCTTTCTTAGCTTGATAGTGCTTATGTTGCTTCTTATTTTCCTTCATCAGATCCTTTTTCCATCTTGTGCTCTAATAGCCTTTTTCACCTCAACCTTTTAAACCAAGCTGGCTGTGGTTTGCTCTTTTTCCACCTTTGTTAATATGTGGAATACATCTAGTCTGGGCTTCCACAATGGTATTTTAAACAATGTCCACACCCGATTCGGTCCTAACTTTTGCGGCTAACTCTTTCAGCTTCTTTTAACTGTTTTCCTCATTTTGTCATAGTCGTCCTTTCAAAGATTAAAAGCTGTTAGAGTAGATTTTCCTTAGTGACTTCACTCCAGATATCAGCTCAAATTGATCCTGTTGCACCATGGAGCAATACAAAGGCATATAATATTCCCTTCTCTATTTTCTACTCCCTTTCCTAATAAGTTCCTAGCATTCTATTTGCTTTCCTGGCCCACTGCTGCACACTGAGCAGAAGATTTCAACGTATTTTGCACAAACAACCTAGATCTTTTTCTTGGGTGGTAATTCTAAGGTAATTCATCAAGTAAACTATTGATTTGGATATTCTTCCAATGTGCACTCACTTTCTATTTGTCCACATTAAATTTCATCTTGCCATTTGGATCCCAGCTTTGTAAGGTCTTGCAATTTCTCACAACCATCTGGTGGATTTACCTATGGTAAATGAGTCATCAGTAAATTTGATCAACTCAGTCATTATTCCTGTTTCCAGGCCATTTAATAATATGTTAAAAGCACCAGTTTCAGTACAGATCCCTGGGATATTCCACTGTTCACCTTCCTCCATTGAGAGAAATGGCCATTCATCTCAATTTGCACCATATGTCCCCTTTATTCTGTACTTCATCTTAATCTGGTGCCAGTGTGTGTCTGGCTGTAAGTAGGGCAAGCTCCATTTCTCTTTTTGCCTTGAGGAAAGGATATGAAATGATCTGTATCACTCAAAAGCTTGTGTCCCAAACTAGTGCAACCCATCCGCACCCTCTTGTGAAATACTGAGGGACCTATAGCAGCCGGAAAATTCACATTGCTTTTAAAATGTAAAAAGGGAGCGGCATCGGGGCTACGCTGCTGGCACCGCCACCAACACTAGGCAGCATGAAATGGTTTAAGAAAGCTTAACTGCAAGTTATACTGTGTGCCTAGACCTGAGGGTGTATGCAAAAGATTAATAAAGGAATATGGAGCACACCAGCCATCCAACCAGTGGTGTGCTGGAGCCGGCTCGCACCGGCTCGCAAGAGCCGCTTGTTAAATTTTGACAGATCTTGCAAGCCGGTTGTTCTTCGGGGCGAGCCGGCTCCATTACACGAGGTAAGCATGGCAGGAGGGCGCCATCACAGGCCATGCTTACCTCCCCTCCCGCTCCCAAACATGTCCAGCGATTGTCCTTCGCCCCCACCCTCCCCTCGCGCTCCCATCCAGCTTTTTCTATTACCTCCGTTGAAGCGCTGCGTTATTTAAAGCCCTGCTGCCCGTCTCTAGCCTTCCCTGTTTGCTTCTGATGAGTTCGTGCCCTTAGTCCCGCCTTCTGGCGTCATTCTGACGTCATTTCCTTTTTCCGCGAAGGCGGGACTGAGGGCACAAACTCATCAGAAGCAAACAGGGAAGGCTAGAGATGGGCAGCAGGGCTTTAAATAATGCGGCGCTTCAACGGAGGTAATAGAAAAAGCTGAATGGGAGCGGGAGGGGTGGGTGGGGGCAACAGAGAATCGTTGGACATGGATGGGAGCGGGAGGGGAGGGCAGGGGAGAGAGGAGAATCGCAGGGTATGGATGGGTAGAGGGGGCAGGGGAGAGAAGAGAATTGCTGGGCTTGGATGGGTAGAGGGGGCAGGGAAGAGAATTGCTGGCCATGGATGGGTAGAGGGAGGCGGGGGAGAGAAGAGAATTGTTGGGTGTCAGGATTGCTGGACGATTGCTGACACTGGGCTTGGATGGGTAGAGGGGGGCAGGGGAGAGAAGAGAATTGTTGGGCATGGATGGGTAGAGGGAGGCGGGGAGAGAAGAGAATTGCTGGGCATGAATGGGTAGAGGGGGGCAGGGGAGAGTGGAGAGTTTTAGGACATGGATGGAGGGGAGGGCAAGAGAAATTCTGGACATGGATGGAGGGGAGGAAAGGGAGAGAGAAGAAATGCTGGACATGGAGGGAAGATAGAGGAAGGAGATTAGATGAGGGAAAAGGAAGTGAGGAGAGAAACTGCACATGGATGGAGAAAATAGGCAGAAGCTGGATCCACTGTACAGTGAAGTCTGCGGAGGACCAGAAATGAAGAAGAAAGGAGGAAAGAAAAGAAATAAATGGAAAGGAAGCCCTGGAAATGGAGTCAAGGGAACAGAGAGCAGCAGAATCAGATGATTAGAGCATGATCAGAGAAACAAAGTCATCAGACAACAAAGGTAGAAAAAATAATTTCATTTTCATTATAGTGTTTGGAATATGTCCACTTTGAGAAGCAGGTGCTGAACGTTAAAAGTTTATATTTATTTACTTATTTATGGCATTTTATCCCATATTAAACATGAATTAGATTGGAATCTGGGATCATTTAATTTTTTTTTCCTGGAGAGAGTAATACATTGCCCCCTCCCCCCGGCTATAACCAGCTCTGCAATTTTGGGGGGGCGCAGAGGTGGACGGAGGGGCGCCGAGGTGGACCGGGGAGAGAGCCTGTTGTTAAAAATTTACCAGCACACCACTGCCTCCAACCATCCCAGAGGTGTGAAATGGGACACCCCCGCCACCCCCTGAAAAACAATTCTCATCAACGCTGCCACATTGTACAGGCACAAATCCAGAAAGTTGTCCTCCCAGAGTTTTTTTCAACGACCAATTTGGGGTATCCTATGCATGCTCCTCACTGTCTCCATATGAATGAATGTAGTATAGAGCGAAATAGTCGCTCGTCCTTTTGATCCATATTGGGGTAGCTTGCAGAGGATATAACAATTTAGGAAGCAGTACCATCTTGGCCAAAGCTATTCTTCCAAACATAGAGATCGAAGATCCCCAGATAACGCATGGGATGTGTCACTGGGGGGATAGGTAGAGTCAAAAACCTTCTTGAATCTGGAGGCTCCCCTCCGAGAGAAAGGAGCTCTGATTTATCACAGTTAACTCATAAGCCAGATATGGATCCAAAATCCATAACTATAGCCAGTGCTCTTGGAAGGTGGGTCGGGGCAGCATCGAGGTACAGCAGTATGTCATCTGCAAAGAGGTTAATGCGGATTTCTTTCTTTCCCACTTGAAGGCCCTTTATCAGGTCACTGTGGCGAATTTTAACAGCTAGGGGCTCGATGGCTAATAAGAATAATATGGGGCACAAAGGGCACCCTTGTCTCGTGCCCCTTTGCAAATGAAAACTCTCCATCAGTTTATTATTGATCAACAGCTGCTCCTATGGACGAGTATAGAGAGCCACAATCCAGTCGACAAATGTGCCCTGGAGCCCATATCTCTCTAGAACCCAGAATAGGTATTGCCATGGTATGCTGTTGAACGCTTTCTCCATGTCCAAACCTGCAATACTTCCAATCCTCCCTTCCCTCGATACATGTGTATAGTTGCCAGTGCACGTATGAGATTCATAGAAGCGTATCGGCCAGGTGTGAAGCCCACCTGGTTCTCATGTATAATGATGGGGGGAAAGGCATTCATTCGGCGAGCAAGAATGGCAGCTAGGAGTTTGATAACCCTGTTAAGAAGAGATATGGGGCGGTTAGGATCCCACTTGCGATGGATCCTTCCCTGGCTCAGGCAGCAATATAATATGAGCCAAGTTTTGGTGTAGACCTGCACCATCCTGTCCCATCTCATTGTGCATATCGCTCAGGGGCTGTGCCATTAGATCAGACAGAATGTGGTACTATTCAGGCCTGAAGCCGTCAGGGCCAGTGGCTTTCGACAGGAGAGTGGCCTAGTGGTTAGGGTGGTTAGGGTGGTGGACTTTGGTCCTGGGGAACTGAGGAACTGAGTTCGATTCCCACTTCAGGCACAGGCAGCTTCTTGTGACTCTGGGCAAGTCACTTAACCCTCCATTGCCCCAGGTACAAATAAGTACCTGTATACAATATGTAAGCCGCATTGAGCCTGCCATGAGTGGGAAAGCGCGGGGTACAAATGTAACAAAAATAAAAATAAAATAAAGATTTAATACCTAGTCTAATTTCTTTTGGGGAGATTGGGTGGTTCAACACCTGTACTTGGTCTTCAATGAGGCACGGCATGGTCAGGTCACAAAAAAACATATCTCTCGTTTCTTCAGATCCCTTTCCCGATATAAAGAACTATAATAGTGAACAAACTGAGCCATTATCTGGGGTTCTGTGGTATATTACTGCCCTGACTCATCCTTAGTAGATATGATGATTTATCTCTTCCTGTAAGATCTTACTGAGTCGGACAAAAGTTTTCCCGCCTTGCCTCCCCATGTAAATAGCTTGTAACGCTGATAATATATGTCTCTCTCAGCCTGGCTGTTCAGCAAGAGATCAATCTTCCGTCTGACCTCCAACATACTGTGTTTCAAAGCCTCATCAAGGCGAAGGACATGTTGCCTACAGAGATTTTGGTATTCCCATGATAACTGTAATAATTCTGCCTCAAGTCTTTTCTTCTTACTAGATGTATATGCTAACACATGGCCTCGTAATACCACCTTAGATGCCTCCCAAAAACTAATAGGGCCCACATCCAGGGTGGCATTAGTGGTCTGATACCCCATCCATTTTTCTCTCAAGTAAATTCTGAATGGAATGTCATTATTTAACGCGGGTCAGAATTTCCAAACTCTCTCTGTTGGGTCTGCGATGAGGGAAAGGGTAAGTGTTATGGCCGAATGGTCAGAGAGGGAATTATCTAAGATGTGCACCTCCCGCACTATAGAAAGTAATGATTGGGATATAAAAAAAATAGTCATCTAGAATATATATTATGGGGGTGGGAATAAAAGGTATAATCCAGATCATGCGGGTGTAAGGTCCTCCATATGTCCACCAACCCCAATTGGTTTAATAAAAAAATCGACTCCTTTATTCCCCAGGCCTCATCCCCCTAGTTTTGCTGACTTACATTCAATTGTAGGGTCTGCAAGAGTGTTTAGGTGTTGTGAGCCCTTGGGCCCCGGCCGAGGCCTAGTATTGGGGTTAGGCCAAGGCTGAGGGTGGGCCTAGCAGGCACTACACACTACCCCAGCTACCAATCCCTGTACACACATGCAGCAACCAACTTGCACCGCCAGAAAAGGGAAGATAGGGCAATCAGGCGGACCTCACGGCTTATCGGGAACTAATTCACTCAGAATTCAAGCATGCGGGCCTCACGGCCTAACTGGAACCGACTCATACTTAGGGAGGGGAGACAGAGACTAAACGAGGGGTCCCCCACGGGGACCGGGGCACCAGCAACACCCTCAGTGCTGGTAGTCAAGGAGAAAGAGAAGCATACACAGAAACATGTCAAGCCTTGGCCCACCACACACAAAGAAGGTGAGGGACTGTAATATAAGATACTGTAGGCACAGACCCTCAGCAGACAGGGAAGGGAAAAGTCCGCAAAACGGAGTGCGGAGCCTAACACACACACCCAGCACAGATATTTATTATATTTATTTTATTCCTTACATTAATTATTCTTTATATCTTTGATCACTTGTTATGAGCCCAAGAGTAATTGTTTTGTTTTGTATTAAGTTCTGCTTTCTATAATCTAACTGATTAGGGCATTCCATTATTGGTTTGATGATACAGATTACAGTTCATATCTGAGAATGGTATCTAACAGAATTCATTGTAAATTACTGAACCTTGTATATTCACTTCCATACTGTCAGTACATAATCACTGATCATCCACTGTTTAGTTTTTATTGTTAACATTTTTTATGTTCACATTTTTAACATGTTTAAAAAATGTTCAATTATGATGTTTCTTTTATATTCTGTTCTTAAGTATCTTTTTAGTTTAATGTATGTCATGCAATGCTAGTCTATTAAATGTAATGCTTTTCACACATTTATAACGTATGCACGTACATTTGTGAATGCTACATGGGGTTTATTGTATTTTTTAGTTAAATATCCTTGCCTAGTGTATTTTTTCAGTTTTAAATTGTTCATGTGCAGACCCCTGACATAGGCAAGATTGCTGAAACCTGGTCCATGTCAGGTCTTCAGTTCTTGGCTAATAAAGCTGTTAAAGCTGCTAAAGACTTAAACCACTTTTTTTTACTGACATAATTGTCTTTTTGATGCTATGTAGTGGATTCCTCTGTGTTTTTTTTCAATTATTATGGTTGTCTGGTGTTAATTTGGAATGAAAGGACTCGATAAATATAGAACTGCCTGTATAATAGGTTTATCCGGGACCTAAGAGATACTTTTATAAAACCTTTTTCCGCATGTGAAACCTGTTTTTATGCAAAAAAAAAAAGCTTTCATACAATTGAATGCAAATGTATGGAAAAACTATGGGCCTGGAAAGACTGTGTTAAATATTAGGTGATGTGTATATTTATTTATTTATTGCATTTGTATCCCACATTTTCCCACCTCTTTGCAGGTTCAAAGTGGCTTACAATGTATCGTTCTTGGTGGTATTGGATTAGAACACAGTTAATTATTGTTACATGGAGAATTAGAGTAACATAGTAGAAGTTTAAAACAAGCAGATATAAAATAATTACATATTGTTACATAGAGATTTTGAGTAACATAGTAGACGTTTAGAACAACAGATATCATAAAAATAGGTCTGTGTTAAGGTAGAGGAGACACATGCATTTATATTTGTTGTTCTTTGTGGTATGCCTTGTTAAAAAGATGGGTCTTCAATGATATTCGGAAGTTTGTTAGTTCATAGATCTTTCTCAGGTTGTGCGGCAGTGCGTTCCATAGCTTGGCACTCAGGTAGGTAAAGATGTTCCCCTGGTAGCAGAAAAGGTAGCGTGGAGACAGTTGTAATGTACCTCAATATTTTATAAAATATACATGTACATGCATAGATTTACACCTTTTTCAGAGCAAGTATACATTTACACATGGGCATGTGTGCACCACTGGGGCTTGGACTGGAAGCCTATTTTAACTGCATTTATAGGCATCCCATTATAATAGAATTCATTGTAAATGACTGAACCCATTATAAAATTGCTCTCCACGAGTATTAGGAGATACTGTGCAGGAGGCCTACGTTTGATTCTAGATCCTGGCTTCACCGAGGATTGGGTTGTTATGGAGACAGTGTTTATAGAGGCCCTTTTGCTAAGCTGCGTAGGTGCCTACGCGCACCCAATGTGCATCAATTTTGAGTTTCCGCCTGGCTACCATGTGGCCCTTGTGGTAATTTCACTTTTTTTAACACGGACGGTAATCGGCATTTTATGCACGTAGACCATTACCGCCCAGTTACCATGTGAGACCTTACTACTAGGCCAATGGCTGGCTAGGTCAATGGCTGGCGGTAAGGTCTCAGACCCAAAATGGACATGTGGCAATTTTCATTTTGCCACATGTGTATTTTGGGCAAAAATTTTAAAAAGGCATTTTTTACTGGTGCGCTGAAAAATGATTCTGTGTGCGCCCAAAACACGCGTCTACACTGCCGCAGTCCATGTTTCCGCGCACCTTAGTAAAAGGGCCCCTTAGTGTCTGAGGAAGGGGATCTCAGCTGTTACATAACAATGGCACCTAATGGCCAGACTCAGGCACATGTGTACTGGGTTCCAGAGAGCTGTAGTTTGTGGTCCCTGGCTGAGGCTTCTTAATGTAATAGTGGGATCAGAGGGGAATACCATTGTAACAATGAGAAAAACTCCATTGTAAACAAACTTTGAACTAGATGACAAAAAGAACAGAAGGAAACTTCTCAGTTAAATACAAATAGATAAATAAAAACAAAACACACACTAAGGAAGCAAAGAGGAAAGATATGAGTTTATTGTGACTTGAGGACTATGCCATTAAACATTTATTTTTTTATTGATCCAATCAAGGTAGTTGTAGACTTTTGTGTAGACTCCAGGCTTGCCTGGGAAAGCACAGGGAATGTATCCCCAGGAAACGATCCCCTGAATTACCCCGTCACACACCAATGGTCCACCAGAGTCACCCTGTGTATAAACCAAAGACTGCATTTCAGAAATAATACTGACTGATACAGTTATGAACTTTCAGTGGACATATTTCTGCATCATTTCATTGCATTTAATCTTTTGATATACCTCCTGTTCTTGAACATAATTCATAATATATTGTCCTTGTCCCCAAAGTACTTATAATTGAAAGAACTTGCTGAAGGTCAAATAGTGAACTGAACATCAGTACTGAAACCTGATTCTGAAGCTATGAGAGACACTGTGAGAGGGTGGCAGAGTGATACTGAAATCTTGAGTCTGCAGAGATCACAGCTTTGCTTTCATTTGATATAATACATGTCAGCAAGTGTAAAGTGATGCTTGTGGGAAAGAGGAACCCGAATTATAGCTACGTCATGCAAGGTTCCACGTTAGGAGTCATGGTTCTAGAAAGGGATCTAGGTGTAGTCGTTGATGATACGTTGAAACCTTCTGCTCAGTGTGCTGCTGCAGCTAAGAAATCAAATAGAATGTTAGGTATTATTAGGAGAGGAATGGAAAACAAAAATGAGGATGTTATAATGCTCCATGGTGTGACCGCACCTCGAACATTGTGTTCAATTCTGGTCGCTGTATCTCAAAAAATATATAGTGGAATTAGAAAAGATGCAGAGAAGGGTGACGAAAATGATAAAGGGGATGGGACAACTTCCCTATGAGGAAAGGCTAAAGCAGCTAGGGATCTTCAGCTTGGAGAAAAGGCAGCTGAGGGGAGATATGATATAGGTCTATAAAATAATGACCTAAACCTAGTAAAGGGGGCAGGCGATGAAGCTACAATGTAGTAAATTTAAAACGAATCAGAGAAAATGTTTATTCACTCAACGTGTAATTAAACTCTGGAATTCGTTGCCAGAGAATGTGGTAAAGGCGGTTAGCTTAGTGGAGTTTAAAAAAAAGGTTTGGACGGCTTCCTAAAGGGAAAGTCCATAGACCATTATTAAATGGACTTGGGGAAAAAACCACTATTTCTGGGATAAACAGTATAAAATGTTTTGTACTTTTACGGGATCTTGCCAGGTATTTGTGATCTGGATTGGCCACTGTTGGAAACAGGATGCTGGGCTTGATGGACCTTTGGTCTTTCCCAGTATGGCAATACTTATGTACACATCTCACCATTACCCCCTTACATTATATAGTGAGGCCTCCAAAACAGTACACCACTACAATAGCCCTTATGGCTGCAGATGTCACCAATATGTGTAGTTATAATAAAGAAACTATCAAACACATCACTCCAATATAGTGTCACACTGGGGATTCAGATATGAAGAATAAAATATATTAAATTTTAAAAAATAGCCTCAGTGTAACAGGGAGCCTGACTTTTATGCTCCACTGTACAAAATAACATCACAGGCTTCCACCACCTTCCGATAGTGCTGGGGAGGAGTCCGCTGTCTTGGTACATGTGGGTACCAATGACATAGGAAAATGTGGGAGAGAGGTTCTGGAAGCAAAATTTAGGCTCTTAGGTAGAAAGCTGAAATCCAGATCCTCCAGGGTAGCATTTTCTGAAATGCTACCTGTGCCACGCGCAGGGCCCAAGAGACAGGCAGAGCTCCAGAGTCTCAATGCGTGGATGAGACGATGGTGCAGGGAGGAGGGCTTTAGATTTGTTAGGAACTGGGCAACATTCTGGGGAAGGGGGAGCCTATTCCGAAAGGATGGGCTCCATCTTAACCAGAGTGGGACCAGGCTGCTGGCATCGGCGTTTAAGAAGGAGATAGAGCAGCTTTTAAACTAGAAATGGGGGGAAGGCCGACAGTCGCTCAAAAGAGCATGGTTCGGGATAAGGTATCTTTCAAAGAGATCACCATAACAGGGAAGATAGAGTATCCTGATAGTGAGGTTGCAAAAGAGATTGTAGTAGATCGGGTATCTTTAAATAACAATAAAAATCAGACAAAAGATTGCCAATTAATACTGTCAAGTACTAAGCATGATGTACTTAGGAACAACAAACATAGTTTGAAATGTCTATATGCGAATGCCAGGAGCCTAAGAAATAAGATGGGGGAGTTAGAATATATTGCACTAAATGAAAAATTAGATATAATAGGCATCTCTGAGACCTGGTGGAAGGAGGATAACCAGTGGGACACTGTCATACCGGGGTACAAATTATATCGTAGTGATAGGGTGAATCGGATTGGTGGAGGGGTAGCATTGTATATTAACGAGAGCCTTGAATCAAATAGATTGAAAATTCTGCAGGAAGCAAAACACTCCTTGGAATCACTGTGGATTGAAATTCCATGTGCAAAGGGGAAAAGGATAGTGATAGGAGTGTACTACCGTCCGCCTGGCCAGGACGAACAGACGGATGCGGAAATGTTAAAGGAAATCAGGGACGCAAACAAACTGGGCAACACAATAATAATGGGGGATTTCAATTACCCGCATATAGACTGGGTTAATGTAACATCTGTACACGCAAGGGACATAAGATTTCTTGATGAAATCAAGGACAGCTTCATGGAACAGCTAGTTCAGGAGCCGACAAGAGAAGGAAAAATACTAGACTTAGTCCTTAGTGGTGCTCATGATCTAGTGCAGGGGGTAACGATACGAGGGCCGCTTGATAACAGTGATCATAATATGATCGGTTTTGATATTGGCATTGAAGGAAGTGAAACTAGGAAATCAAGTACGCTAGCGTTTAACTATAGAAAAGGTGATTACGACAAAATGAGAAAAATGGTGAAAAAAAGACTGAAAGGAGCAGCTCGCAGAGTAAAAAACTTGCATCAGGCGTGGATGCTGTTTAAAAACACCATCCTGGAGGTTCAGGACAAATATATTCCACGTATTAGAAAAAAGGGAAAAAAGACTAAACGTCAGCCGGCGTGGCTAAACAGTAAGATAAAGGAAATCATTAGAGCCAAAAAACAATCCTTCAGAAAGTGGAGAAGAGAACCAACTGAAAGTAACAGGATAGATCATAAGGAATGCCAAGCCAAATGCAAAGCGGAGATAAGGAGGGCAAAAAAGGACTTTGAGAAGAAATTAGCGTTGGAAGCAAAAATACATAGTAAAAACTTTTTTAGATACATTAAAAGCAGGAAACCGGCCAAAGAGTCGGTTGGGCCGCTGGACGAAAATGGTGTGAAAGGGGCGATCAAGGAGGACAAAGCCGTAGCGGAGAAATTAAATGAATTCTTTGCTTCGGTCTTCACCGAGGAGGATTTGGGGGGGACACCGGTGCCGGAAAGAATATTTGAAGCGGGGGAGTCGGAGAAACTAAACAAATTCTCTGTAACCTTGGAGGATGTAATGGGTCAGTTCAGCAAGCTGAAGAGTAGTAAATCACCGGGACCTGATGGTATTCATCCCAGAGTATTAATAGAACTAAAAAATGAACTTGCGGAGCTACTGTTAGAAATATGCAATCTGTCCCTAAAATCGAGTGTAATACCGGAAGACTGGAGGGTAGCCAATGTTACTCCGATTTTTAAGAAAGGTTCCAGAGGAGATCCGGGAAATTATAGACCGGTGAGTCTGACGTCGGTGCCGGGCAAGATGGTGGAGGCTATTATTAAGAATAAAATTGCAGAGCATATACAAAAACATGGACTGATGAGACAAAGTCAGCACGGATTTAGTGAAGGGAAGTCTTGCCTCACCAATCTAATGCATTTTTTTGAGGGGGTAAGCAAACATGTGGACAATGGGGAGCCGGTTGATATTGTATATCTGGATTTTCAGAAGGCGTTTGACAAAGTGCCGCACGAAAGACTCCTGAAGAAATTGCAGAGTCATGGAATCGGAGGTAGGGTATTATTATGGATTAAGAACTGGTTGAAAGATAGGAAGCAGAGAGTAGGATTGCGTGGCCAGTATTCTCAGTGGAGGAGGGTAGTTAGTGGGGTCCCGCAGGGGTCTGTGCTGGGTCCGTTGCTTTTTAATGTATTTATAAATGACCTAGAGATGGGAATAACTAGTGAGGTAATTAAATTCGCCGATGACACAAAATTATTCAGGGTCGTCAAGTCGCAGGAGGAATGTGAACGATTACAGGAGGACCTTGCGAGACTGGGAGAATGGGCGTGCAAGTGGCAGATGAAGTTCAATGTTGACAAGTGCAAAGTGATGCATGTGGGTAAGAGGAACCCGAATTATAGCTACGTCTTGCAAGGTTCCGCGTTAGGAGTTACAGATCAAGAAAGGGATCTGGGTGTCGTCGTCGATGATACGCTGAAACCTTCTGCTCAGTGTGCTGCTGCGGCTAGGAAAGCGAATAGAATGTTGGGTGTTATTAGGAAGGGTATGAAGTCCAGGTGTGCGGATGTTATAATGCCGTTGTATCGCTCCATGGTGCGACCGCACCTGGAGTATTGTGTTCAGTACTGGTCTCCGTATCTCAAAAAAGATATAGTAGAATTGGAAAAGGTACAGCGAAGGGCGACGAAAATGATAGTGGGGATGGGACGACTTTCCTATGAAGAGAGGCTGAGAAGGCTAGGGCTTTTCAGCTTGGAGAAGAGACGGCTGAGGGGAGATATGATAGAAGTGTATAAAATAATGAGTGGAATGGATCGGGTGGATGTGAAGCGACTGTTCACGCTATCCAAAAATACTAGGACTAGAGGGCATGAGTTGAAGCTACAGTGTGGTAAATTTAAAACGAATCGGAGAAAATTTTTCTTCACCCAACGTGTAATTAGACTCTGGAATTCGTTGCCGGAGAACGTGGTACGGGCGGTTAGCTTGACGGAGTTTAAAAAGGGGTTAGATAGATTCCTAAAGGACAAGTCCATAGACCGCTATTAAATGGACTGGAAAAATTCCTCATTTTTAGGTATAACTTGTCTGGAATGTTTTTACGTTTGGGGAGCGTGCCAGGTGCCCTTGACCTGGATTGGCCACTGTCGGTGACAGGATGCTGGGCTAGATGGACCTTTGGTCTTTCCCAGTATGGCACTACTTATGTACTTATGTACTTATGTAAACTCCCAGAATATTTCAAAAATTCTAAAGAAGTGGGAGAAAAGTCTGTGTTTAAAAAACAGAAGGGAGGGTAACACAATTTAACACAATACAGATCCAAATACCCACAACACTAGATCTCACTATGAATATAAATCACCCAAATAGACACTAATTAGCAATCCCTCACTAGACTAAAATCCTCATTCAAACAGAGAAGCCTTCCTGCAAGTAAAGAAAACTCAAAATAGAGCACAAACTCTTAAAACGTTGCTTGAATGGTTTCTAATTCTGACAAAAAGTAAACTTTACTTAGCTCTGAACATCCAAATTGTCATAGAAGAAGTGCAGCCTCATAGGATTTTCACAGTCTGTGGGGTTTCTCCAAAATTAAAGTGTCCAATTTATATTATCCTTCTGGCAAAAAATATCCAATTTCCTTGTTTCTCGACAGTAGGAAATCCTTCTGTTTCGCAATCTTCATCAGGAGAAATACATAGCAGTGCATAAAAACTGCTTTACAAATTATCAATAGTTTTTTGACATGGAAATTCGCCGAAAATCAGAAATGTCCATGTCTAGGGACATCCAAATCTAGGGACGTCTAAATTTAAGGAATTGGATGTCCCTGACGATATTTTCGAAATGAAAGATGGACGTCCATCTTGTTTCGAAAAAGCAGGTTTCCCTACAACTGGATTACGCTGTTTTGCAAGGACGTCCAAATCGCAACATGGACATCCCTATCAAAAATGCCCCTCCACTTTGGTCTGTGTATGTAAACAAAATGTCACTGAGAAGTTCTGAGAGAAAAGGACATCTCTGTGGGTAAGTGACATTATTTTATTCTGAGCGTAGTAACTTAAAGAATAGGGTTTAAAAGAGGAATTGTAGGATATTGATAAACACAGTTAGAATCTTAAAATTAAAAAAAGCAAGCAAACTTTATTAGCTAGTCTCTATACCCTTTCACCCATAGGTTTAAAACTTGAAGTTTCATTCACAGCATTAACAGATGGTCTCTAGAAGGCACAGCAAGAGGATAATTTTCAATTTTCATTAGAGTCTGAATTACATTTAATTAGTGTCTAAGAAGCAAACCCTAATTAAATTACATATTACAATAGTCAAAAGATCATTATATTCATCTGATATTCCAAGTGCCTTAAGAAGTTTTTATGTTTCAATCATTTTTATTCAAAACTTAAGAAGAAAAGTTAACATCATCATACAGTATATGAACGTCTGATATTTTCCCCCCATGTGGCTAAACTAACACATAGTACTTCTACCCCAACAAATAAGACTTAACCTTCCCTCCCATTCCCTTCCCCTCCCACCCCCACCCCTTTTGTTTCCCTTGCTATGGCATCAAATGAACATAATAACGCAGGGTACAGGGCAATATCTAGAAGTTTAACAGTCTACTCCTGGCAGTTGGAGTCAGAGTATTCCAAAAGGAAGTCCAAGTGAGTTGGAAACGCACTCCAGTCTTCGTTTTAAAGTCTGTAATTCCCACCTTCTCTACCCGCAGTAATTTTATCATACGCACACGCCACTGCGATACTGTAGGGTAGCTGTATGTAAGCCATTCTGAGAATATTGCTTGTTTAGCCACTATAATAGATTTGCGTACAAAAGCGGTAACAGGGACAGGGTGTATGAGAACAGGATGGCCCAGGAGCAGCCCAAAGTCATACTTCCAGCCCGCCTTCCACATCTCACAAACATATTGTACTAGCTCCTTCCAAAATCGGACTATGCCCTTGCAGGCCCCCGGATCCCTGCATTTGAGGCACTCTCCCCAAGGCGAGAGTCCCATGTGAAAGGCTCTTCTGGGAGAAATGTAGAGTCGAAGAGCAAATTTGTATTGTAGCTCCCAGTGCTGCGTCATGTTCATTGTTTTGCGCATTGTAAGCACATGGGACTTGAACTGAGGCAATGTAAGGGCCATGGGGATATCTCGTTTCCAGGCAGCCAGTAACTTGGCATAGTCCAGTTCGGTAACTGTGTCCCTGATGTGCCTGTGATGGAACGTGAGGGGCCCTTTTTGCTGTGCCTCTAAAGAGAATGCTGTTGCCAACTCTTCCTGGACATCCTCCGCCAGCGTCTCCCAGGACAAGGAACGTATATAATGCTTTAGCTGTGCATAATAGAACTCATCGGAGGGCGGCAGGGCGTATTCAGCATGGAGCTCCTGAAACGGCTTTATCTGTCCTTCACGGGTAAGTACTTGTAACAAGTATACTATCCCTTTCCTTTTCCATCTGTGGAACACCAAATATAGCCTTCCAGGTGCAAAGGCAGGGTTCCCGCATATAGGCAAGTATGGTGTAACATTCGAAGAAAATCCGTGTAATTAAGAAGTTTTTAAACTCTATATGGTGAGATGTCATATGTGTGTGCTCGATGCAATGAGCTCCAAGCTCTCAGAGAATGATTCTGTTCTCTTGAGGCTACAGTAGAAGACGGAGGAGTTGAGGGAGACAAAGAGGTACATAGAGGAGGCCTACAGGGACATTGTAGGGAAGTCCCACCTCCAATCTGGCAGCCCCTGTGCTGCCTTGGAGGAGGGAAGCCTGATGAGGCTGAAAGTAATCCTGTAGACAGGACTGGCACACCAGGGAATGTAATATCCTCTTGCACTGAGGATGTGTCTCCAGGAGCTACTGCCCAGGTGGGAAGGGTTAGGACAGCTGTTGTAGTGGGTGATTCGATTATTAGGCATGTAGACAGCTGGGTGGCTGGTTGACACGAGGATCGCCTTGCCTGCCTGTTACGAAGGTGGCGGACCTTACGCGCCACCTAGATAAGAGTTTAGATAGTGCTTGGGAGGAGCCAACTGTCTTGGTACATGTGGGTACCAATGACATAGGAAAATGTGGGAGAGAGGCTCTGGAAGCCAAATTTAGGCTCTTAGGTAGAAAACTCAAATCCAGAACGTCTAGGGTAGCATTTTCTGAAGTGGTACCCGTTCCATGCGCAAGGCCTAACAGACAGGCAGAGCTCCAGAGTCTCAATGAGTGGATGAGATGATGGTGTGGGAAAAAGGGTTTTAGATTTGTTAGGAACTGGGCAACATTCTGGAGAAGGGGGAGCCTATTCTGAAAGGATGGGCTCCACCTTAACCAGGGTAGGACCATTTAAAAAGGAGATAGAGCAGCTTTTAAACTAGAGACTGGGGGGAGGGTGACAGTCGCTCAAAAGTGCATGATTCAGAATAAGGTATCTTTTAAAGATGTCACCAAAACACGGAAGACAGGGTATCTCGATAGTGAGGTTGCAAAAGAGACCAAAGTAGATCAGAAGTCCTTAAGTTAAAATAAAAATCAGACAAGAGATTGCAAATTAATACTGACAAGTACTAAGCATGATGTAAATATGAACAACAAACAGTTTGAAATGTTTATATGCGAATGTCAGAAGCCTAAGAAAAAAGATGAAAGAGTTAGACTATATTGCACTGATTGAAAAATTAGATATAATAGGCATCTCGGAGACCTGGTGGAAGGAGGATAATCTGCTATACTGGGGTACAAATTATACTGTAGTGATAGCGTGGATCGAATTAGTGGAGGGGTAGCATTGTATGTTAAGGAGGGACTTGAATCAAATAGATTCAAAATTCTGCAGGGAACAAAGCACAACTTGGAATCACTATGGATTGAAATTCCATGTGTAAAGGGGGAAAGGTTATTGATCGGAGTGTACTACCTTCCACCTGGCCATGATGAACAGATGAATGTAGAAATGTTATCGGAAATTAGGGAGGCTAACAAACTGGGCAACACTACAATAATGGGTGATTTCAATTACCCCGATATTGACTGGGTAAATGTAACATTGGGACATGCTAGGGAGGTAAAATTCCTTGACAAAAATCAAGGTTGCTTTATGGAGCAGCTGATACAGGAGCAGTGGCGTACCAAGGGGGGGGCGGTGGGGGTGGTCCGCCCCGGGTGCACGCCGCTGGGGGGTGCCGTGGCGCGCACCTGCTCTGAGATCACTGATTTCGCGCGTTCGCTGCAGCTCCCTCTGCTCTGCCCTGGAACAGGTTACTTCCTGTTCCGGGTCAGAGGGAGCTGCAGTGAACGCGTGAAGTCAGGGAACTCTGAGCAGGTGCGCGCTGCGGCACCCCACCACAGCGGCGTGCACCGAGGGGGGGTCCGCGCTGCATTGGGGGGGGGGGTGCTGCACCCGGGTGGGCGGGGCACCGCCCCAGGTGTCCGCCCCCCTAGGAACGCCACTGTACAGGAGCTGACAAGAGAAGGAAAAATTCTAGACCTAGTCCTTAGTGGAGCGCATGATCTGCTGTGGGAGGTAATGGTGATGCTTGATAACAGTGATGATAATATGATCAGATTTGATATTAGCTTTGGAGTAAGAATACAAAGGAAATCCAATACATTAGCGTTAAACTTTCAAACAGGAGACTATGATAAAATGAAAAGAACGGTGAAAAAAAAATTAGAGGAGTGTCTACGAGGGTCAAAAATTTATATCAGGTGTGGATGCTGTTTAAAATACCATCCTGAAAGTCCAAGCCAAATATATTCCATGCATTAAAAAAGGAGGGAGGAAGACCAAAAGACAGCTGGCATGGTTAAAAAAGTGAGTTGAAAGAAGCTATTAGAGCTAAAAGAAAATCCTTCAGAAAATGGAAGAAGGAACCGACTGAAACTAAGAAACAGCATAAGGAATGTCAAGTCAAATGCAAAGTGCTGAAAAGGAAATCTAAGAGGGACTTTGAAAACAAGATTTCGTTGGAAGTAAAAACAAATAGTATAACGTTTTTTTTTTTTTAGATATATAAAAAGCAAGCCAGCGAAAGAATCGGTTGGACCGCTAGATGACCGAGGGGTAAAATGGGCGATCAGGGAAGACAAAGCCGTAGCAGAGAGATTAAATGAATTCTTTGCTTCGGTCTTCAGCGAGGAAGATTTGGGAGAGCTACCGGTGCCAGAAAAGGTATTCGAAGGTGATGAGTCAGAGAAACTGAATGAAATCTCAACCTAGAGGATGTAATGAGCAATTTGACAAATTGAAGAGTAGCAATTCTCCTGGACCGGACGATATTCATTCCAGAGTACTAATAGAATTGAAAAATGAACTGGCGGTACTATTGTTGATAATATGTAATTTATCTTTAAAATTGAGCCGTGGACTTCCGGTGGAGCCGGGCAGCAGGTTGGCCGCTGCACTATGAGCTCCGTCGAGCTAGGACTGCAGTCCCGACTAGAACGGCACTGAAACCGCTCCTATAGCCAAGATCCACAAAACTAAATGCACATAGAGCGTGGGCAACAGTAACGGCTGAAACCGGCAGTCTTGAACGCCGGGAAGACCAGAAGAAATGCAACAGAAGAAGCGGAATCCAAGATGGCGCAGTAGAGCAGAGCACCAGACCCATCCCCCGTTGTGCAGGTGGAACAGACCATGAGTAGCGGGAACACCGGAGGCCGGAGTGAGCGTGACGTGCCTGGACAGACGGAGGATCGTGGGTAGGGCGAGTGGGCTTTTCCCCCCGCACCCCCGTAAACACAGCTGCCCAGGAACACCGAGAGCCATCTCAACCAACACCTGAGAAATAGTGGACATATTGGCGAGGCAATGCCCGTGAGGCTGTAAGGGCGTACAAAGGAAATTTGTCAGGCAGTACAAGTATCTAACAGAGGACGGCCTTGATCATTGAGCACGCTATGCGAATTGTGTGAAGCGAAAAAAGACAGCGCGACGAAACACAAGACTGCACACAAGAGCTCATACCAGGAAAAAACAGAGGGAACTTTACCCATGATAACTGGAGCGAGACGAGAGACACTGGAAGCAAGAAACACGCACCATATTTCACGGGGTATTAAACCCTAGCTGCATCAGAGAGTGGACCTTCCCCCCCCCCCCCCTTTCTCTTCACTTTCTTTCACTTGGTGAACGAGTCATTAGAGTGCCGAGCAATTGTTGGATACCTATCATACTGAGCGTAAGCACAGCATTACCCACTTTAACCTCCAGAACGTGAGATCCCGCCTACAGAAATACTACCAGATTCAATTCTTTAAGCCTATAATTTAGGTAAGAGGCCAGTCTTATGTAATCTATGGAGCCTTTCTTACGGCCCATACCAGCAGGAACAACCCGTAGAGGAAGTACATTTGATAAAGGCAAACTCTCGCCCCCCCCCCCCCCAACTCCAGCCAAAAAATGGCAGAGGCGAAACATGCAGATACAGGGGAGTTCAGCAAAAATCAACTGACATAAATCACGATGGCAGTAAGTGCTGCTCTCAATCCGAGATTTGATCTATTGGCGAACCAGTTGAAAAATCTGGAAACCTCTATGGCCGACACGGAGAAGAGGCTGGGAGAAGTTGAACAGCGGATTTCGACTGTGGAGGATGAAAGGTCGCAAAATGTACAAGAAGTCTCACGCCTGAGGGAACAACTTAAATTACAACAGGACAAAATTGAAGATATGGAAAATAGAGCAAGGTGTAATCTGAGACTGGTGGGTTTACCGGAAACAATCCCAGAACAATCCCTGGAAACCATTTTGGAACAATGGCTGAAAAAGGACAGTTATGGAACACTATGCATAGAAGGAGCCCACAAGGCCAGCAGAGACCGAGGATTGTTATCATTAAGGTCCACAATTACCTCCACAAAGAAGAAATCATACGGGGCTCACCGATAAAAATCTTCCAAGATTACTTGGCGGGAGTACAAGAACAGTGGCGCCGATTTCATCCATTGTGTACAGCGCTGGTCCAGAAGAAAACCCGATTTAAGCTGCTTTACCCTGCTATCATGAAGATACAGCAAGGACATCAGTGGCGGACTTTCGAGACGGTGCAGGAGGCTCAACGGTTCATAGACACCGAACTAAAGACGCCTGAGAGATGACATTCACATATTGGGACAATCTAATGGACACTATAACAGTCTCCAGATTCAGACGGTCGTTTAAGTTAAAGCGCACTACTGTTTGGATTGGGGATGGTGGTGGATCTGTTTTGCATTCCATGCTCGGGTTGCATAAATGTTACTTGTGATATGTTGTTCGGGGCAAGCTCAAGTAACAGAGACACAAGAGTTACATTGACAATGGGGGGTGGGGATACATGCACTACACGGGTTCAGATCAGCCAGGGACTCTAGACCGGCGACAGAAGTCAAGACTAAGAAGTAATGGGTAAGGGAAGTAGGGAAGGGAGGGTAGGGAAGGGATATGGTCAGGCAGAGGATAGGGAGGCGGGGAATCACAATACACAGAGTATTCCAGAACAGGAGGAGTCACACCATTTGGAGCTTAATATTGACGGGGGAAACACAGCACAGTTTATCACGGTCGTCCCTTGGGAATGGTTCATACCTACAGTAGACTATACTGAGAACAATAGGGGGAGCCTGGGGAAGGGCTGGGACCCAGGGCCTCTGAATAAGCAGCGGAAATTGAGAAGTACCAATTTCACAACTTGCCACACACTGTAGAATAGCTACTTGGAATGTGGGAGGTATAGCCTCCCCTATCAAGAGGAAAAAGATCTTAACACACTTGAAACATATGCAAACAGACATCACATGCCTACAGGAAACTAGGTTAACAGACCTGGAACACGAAAAACTTGCCCGGGGATGGGTGGGACAGATCATCTATGCCTCTTTCGATGGACGAAAAGGGGGAGTAGTGATTTGCTTACACAAAAAATTAGCCTATTCTGCAGAGAAAGTTATGCAAGATACAAAGGGGCATTATCTCTTGATAAAATTATGGCTGGAAGGCAGGGAATTATATGTATTGAATGTTTATGCTCCCACTCCACCAGAACACACCTTCTTTCCAGGGTTGGCGAGGCGTTTGCTCCCCTACCAGGGTAAACCATTGATTGTAGTGGGAGATATGAATAGCTTGATGCTTATGATAGACTGTACGGGGGCCCGAGGTGAGAAAGTGGGGGGTCATAAGGAGTATAAAATGCTGAAGGAATTTGGGAACTCTCTCTGTGTGGTGGATGCCTGGAGGGTCTTACATCCCGAGCCCCGAGATTACACCCATAGGTCTAGGGCCCATGGCACTTGGAGTAGGCTGGACTATATTTTTATGACAAATGATCCCTTCCCCAGTGTCAGAGGAACACAAATTGAAGAAATAAAGATTTCAGACCATGGCCCAGTATGGGTAGAATGGGAGCCCCCGGTAGCTATCAGCAGACCAGACGCTGGAGATTCCCCAGTCACCTGGTAAAAGACAAATCCTATAACAAAGGCCATATGGCCAATCCCCAGTTATTTTGGTGCACGGGAAAGGCAGTGCTACGGGGCGACTGGATAGCCTACATGTCAGCCAGGCGGAAGAGAAATGCTATGAGCCTTATATTGCTAGATAAACAGATGTGAAAGGCCAAAGGCCGATACCTAGCACAGGCAATAGAGATAAATATTTAGCGGTTCAGGCAGCAATTAATTCCCTCTTACACGAACAAGTGAAGAAAAAACAGATTTACCAGAAATACCATTTTTTTTAGATTAGGGAACAGAGTAGGGGAATTATTAACAAGACCAGTACATCAAAAAGGGGGGAACGGGACGATTCCGGCATTAAAGGATAAGTTGGGGACAATCACCAATACTCCAGATAAGATAATACAGATATTACAGGAACATTTTAAGGTTCAACGTTTTTATTAATGACAGCATATAAATTTCACAAACATAAACAATGGGATACAACCCAGTCATTCAAATTCTGGTTACCAACGTCAGCACTATGCAAGGAATACACACCGTCATTAAAATTTTTATCTTTTATCCCCCCCCTCTCCTACCGTTGGTCAGCTAGAGCCGACTATCATGCTGGTGAGGCTAACTACTAGTCATACAATCATAAGTCACCTCATAACAACGAGCAATGAATCATCACTTTGATTGTATCACTGCAGGAACATTTTAAAGACCTGTACACCGCAAATCAACCAAGGGACGGGATAGAGATACGAAATTTATTACACCGGGCCCAGATGCCTAGGTTGGGAGCAGAAGAGATCTCTTCCCTCGATGCCCCAATACAACCCCGAGAGCTACAAGAGGCGATAAAAAGTCTAAAATAATTTTCGGTGCCCGGAGTTGACGGCTATACGGGAGAATTTTATAAGCTTATGCAGGCAAACCTGATAGGTCCGCTATTTGCCTATCATCAATCAATTATCCAAGAGGGACAAATTCCACAATATGAAAACACTGCAAGTATCTCATTATTATTGAAGCCAGGGAACGCAATAGAAGAGCCAGAGTCGTATAGACCCATATCCCTAATCAATGTAGATATTAAATTATTAGCAAAAATCTTAGCAACCCACTTGGCAAAGTGCCTCCCGACTGTAATTGGCCCTGCACAGGTGGGCTTCATCCCAAGGAAGCACAGTACTGCACGTACGGAGGGCCTTACTAGCAATGGCCCAATGTCGATGTAAGCAAATTCCAGGGATGGTAGTAAGTCTTGACGCCGCCAAACCTTTTGACAAAGTGGGCTGGGACTTCTTATTTGAAGTGTTGGATTAGGTGGGACTCCCAGAAGGAATACAGCAGGCAATAAAAGCGCTATATACAAATATGTCTGCATACGTGACGGCCAATGGTGGAATATCACAGAGGTTCCAAATTGGTCGAGGAACAAGACAGGGGCTATCCCCTTTCCCCTCTGCTGTTTGATCTGTCTCTAGAACCCTTGTTAAGGTTGCTGAACTCAATTCCAGAGATTAGTGCGTTAACGATAGAAGGCCATGAGATAAGAGCTTAGCATATGCAGATGACATTCTCCTGATTCTTACAACCCCACAGAGGTCACTTACAGCAGCTTTGAGGATAATCAAGGAATATGGCCGGTTATCGGGGTTTACCCTGAATTATGATAAGTCGGGGGCACTGCCAATGGATGAGACACCTAGTGCATGGAAGGGGGAAGACACTATTAAATGGATTGATTCCAAAATGAAATATCTGGGGTATATCTTTCTAGAACCCAGGCCTCTTTGTATAGGGATAATATAGCCCCGCTACTAGACATAACAGATGTAAATTAACTAAGTGGAGGGAATGCCCTCGCAGTGTGGGGCAGAGTTGCACTATTTAATATGGTGCTCGCACAAAGTGGCTGTACGTATTCTAACAACTGCCCTTATTTTTGAAACGCAAGGACGAAAGCAGGTTACGGCGGATGTATACAAGAGTATCTTTGGCAGGGGAGGAAGCCCAGAATTCCATA
Source organism: Microcaecilia unicolor (assembly GCF_901765095.1). Lineage (NCBI taxonomy): Eukaryota > Metazoa > Chordata > Amphibia > Gymnophiona > Siphonopidae > Microcaecilia > Microcaecilia unicolor. The sequence continues at coordinate 110,192,075 of NC_044038.1, read as the reverse complement.
TCAGCTGATCGCGTCCCCTCGAGAGGAGGTGGCATGAGACTATTAAATTTGTTGCCAGAGAACGTGGTAAGGCGGTTAGCTTAGTCGGAGTTTTAAAAGGGTCTGGACAGCTTCCTAAACAAGTCAAGCCACATCTGAGAAACTCATACCAAACCAGCCTGCTGTGTGCCCATTCTACATGCTTCCCAAATCACAAACCTGAAAACCCTGGCAGACCAATATCGGTATTGGCACACTCACGGAGAAAATATCTGGAACTCAGAGGGAATTCTGAAACCCCTCGTGCACAAAACAAACAGCTTTACAAGACACCACAGACTTTCTGAATAAATTGAAAAATATCAAGCAATTACCACCAAGCACCCTTCTGGTCACGATGGATGTAGAATCTCTATACAGCAACATTCCTCATGCGGATGGCATAGCTGCATGTGAGAAACTCCTAAAAACATCCACACTGGACCATCAATACTCACCAGAAACCATTACAAAACTAATCAAATTTAATTTAACTCACAACAATTATATCTATCTACAAATAATGGGCACTGCGATGGGCACCAGGACAGCACCCCAATATGCTAACCTCTTTATGGCTGCTCTGGATGAGACATTTCTGAATACATATCAGACCAAACCCCTAAAACACTACTGGTACATCGATGACATTTTTATGATTTGGACTGAGGGGGAAGAAACTCTGAAACAATTTTACAATTCCTTCAATACATACCATCCTATAATCAGATTCAAAATTGGCTACTCCCCAGAAAAAGTCAAATTTTTTGACACCACAGTCTCAGTCAGCGATGGTTATATAAAAACATCCATATACAAGAAACCCACAGACAAATGCAGCTACCTCCACAACTCCAGCTTCCACCCTTCACATACAAAAAGATCCATTATTTACAGCCAAGCCAAAAGATACCACCATATCTGCTCTGACCCAGGGGACAGAGACAGACACCTTGACTGCAATCCTTCGAAACAAAAAGGCTACACCCCAAAATAATCTTCAAGAATATTGCCTCCTCCCTCAAAACACCCAGGGAAAATCTGCTACAGTACAAAGAAAAAAAAGCCACAGACAGAATCCCCCTTATAGAGCTGGAAAAATTAAGGAAAAATCAAGAGATCTGCAGCCTCTACTCAGGAGGATGAATTACTGAAAGAGATATTCCCCATCCCCACCAGTGCTGGCTTTCTGACATCCACCAACTTAAAACACATCCTTGCAATATATCCAGCTGCAACTGTGCCAAAATAATCACAGGACCCCACGATCATTCACAAAGGAAAATATCAACCATTAAGGAATCTTTCACATGCTTCATCTTCCAATGTGGTATATATCATTCAGTGTAAAAGTGTGATGAAGGCTGCTACATTGGAGAAAACAAGTCAGATCTAAAGAAGAGATTTAATTTACATAGACATGTGAAAACTGCTAGTACAAACAAAGATGTCACGGCTGTGGGACAGCATTTACAAAACCAGAACACAGTACCAGTGAGTTTCTCCGAGGAAAAGCAGGCTGATATTCTCACATGTGGGTGACGTCAGGTCGGCCCGGAGGATTTTCTAGTAAAATCTAAAGTCTCTTCAACTGTGCTTTGTCGCGTGGGCAATCACACTGCGCATGCGTACGCACGACTTCCCACCCGCCGCGCGGACACGTTCCTCAGTTCTTCTTTTTCCGCGTCTGAGGAGACACGGAGTTCGAGAGCTTCGCGTTTCTTTGAGCCTTCAGGAGTTAAGTCTCTTCATATTTACCCTTCGGGTATTGTTTAACAATACAAAAATATATAATTTTTCCCTTATTTCTTGTTATTTTGTTGTTTTCAAGTTTCCTTTATTTTTCGTTGCGACCGCTTTTAAGTTGCTCGGTCGGATATTGTTCCCTTTTTTTGTGTCTTTTTTATTGACACAATCGCGTCCTTTGATTTAGCCGAGGCTGTTTTCCCCGAGATGTCCTTGAAGACGCCCAGCGGCTTCAAGCCTTGTGCCTGCTGCAGCCGGACCATCTCTGGCACTGATCCGCACTCCTGGTGCCTTCAGTGCCTTGGACCCGACCATCACTCGGAAAGTTGTAACTTGTGCCTGAAAATGAAAAAGTGCACTCAACTTTCTCGAGAGGCCCAGAGAGAGAAGATTTTTGGATCCGGTACCTCGACATCGGCATCGACATTGGTACCGTCGACGTCGAGAGCAGCGCTGGCATCGGGAGACACGGTACCGGCTGCCACGAGACCGATGCACGCTGGGAGCAGTGATGCATCGAGTGGGTCTCCACCTGCCTCAGCACCTCCTGTTTTGCCCCCCGGGACCAACCTGTGTCGGACCCGACCCCGAAGAGGCGTGTGGATTCCACGTCCTCTTCGCCGGTACCGAGGAGTCTCGATGACGGGTGTCGGGCGAAGGCCAAGAGGCACCGTCATCGATCTCCTTCTCGACACGGTACCGGAAGCTCCGGATTATCGAGGCATTCGGTACCTGAGAAGCGTCGGTGCCGAGAGGTTTGCACTCCCTCTATTATGAAGGTATCGACGCGCAGGTCATCTGGCAGCCCGGTATCGGCTCCCCAACCTCAACAGACTCTGCCTCCGATGCCTGCATCGGCATCACAGCCTTTCCCGATAGCTTCTCTGGATGAGTGTATCAAGGCTTTGTTTCCTGCGTTTATGGAAACCATGCTGCACCAATTGCGCTCGGTACCAGAGGTATCGGTACCGTCGGTGGTGCCGGTGCCGGAGGCTCCTGCGGCATCGTGCCTTTTGCCTGGGGTGAGGCTTTCTTCACCGGTCCCGGTATCGGTGTCGGCAGCCTCCCGGGTCGATTCTTCATTAGCGTCGGTGGAGGAAGCTTCACCGGAATCTCCTGGAGCTTCGACTTCTCGACACCACCATCAAGGTCATCGTGCCTCTGCGTCAAGACGGGCTCAGATCCAGGCGGCTCTGTCTGAGCTTCTAGCCCCATCTGATGATGGCTCATCTGATGACGATGGGGAGCATGGAGTTTTCTCTGCAGAGGACTCTCTAGGCATTCCATCTGATTCGACTCCCTCACCTCAAAGGCAACTCTCCCCTCCGGAGAGCTTGTCTTTTTCCTCTTTTGTGCGAGAAATGTCTGAGGCTATTCCCTTCCCCATGGAGACTGTGGATGAGCCTAAGGCCAAGATGCTCGAGGTCCTGGATTATCCATCTCCACCTAAGTCTTCTACCACAGCTCCTTTTCATGATACACTCAGGGAAGTGCTGATGAGGAACTGGGAGAAGCCCTCTTCTCTGTCCAACTATTCCCAAGAGGCTGAATCCCAGTATCGGATCCACGGGGAACCCAGTTGCCTCATGATTCTGCGGTGGTGGATTCCGCTCTCAGAAGAGCTAAGAGTTCTTAGAAACTTGCCTCGGCGCCCTCGGGGCGGGAGCATAGAACCTTAGACTCTTTTGAGAGGAAGGCGTATCAGGCTGGCATGCTCGCCTCCAAAATCCAGTCCTACCAGCTCTTTACGAGCATTCATTTGCTGAACTCTGTGCAGCAGCTTGAGAGTTTGGTTGATGCACTCCCACCGGAGCAGGCCGAACCCTTTCGCCAAGTGGTCAGGCAGCAGAAGGCGTGTTGCAAGTTCCTGTCCAGGGGCATTTATGACACTTGCGATGTGACATTTAGATTTTCTGCTATGGGTATAGTGATGCACAGACTCTCATGGCTGCGTGCCTCTAACCTAGAGGGGCTTCACACTCAAGGAGCTTGGTCCCTTCAGGAGAAGCATCTTCAGATCAACCTCCTGGAGTTGTGAGCGATCTGGAACGCTCTAAAGGCTTTCAGAGATCGGCTATCCAACCAAATTATTCTGATTCAAACAGACAATCAGGTTGCAATGTATTACACAAACAAGCAAGGGGGTACCGGATCTTGCCCTCTGTGTCAGGAGCCCGTTCAGATGTGGCTGTGGGCTTGTCAACACAGAATGTGTCTCCAAGCCACTTATCTAGCCAGTGTAAACAACAGTCTGGATTGAGCAGGATAATGCAGCCTCATGAGTGGTCATTGAACATAACTATTGCCAAAAAGATCTTTCGAGTGTGGGGCACCCCCTCGATAGATCTTTTTGCCACTCAGACCAATCACAAAGTCCCTCAGTTCTGTTCCAGACTTCAGGCCCACGGCAGACTAGCATCGGATGCCTTCCTCCTTCATTGGGGGACAGACGTTCTGTATGCGTATCCTCCCATTCCTCTGGTGGGGAAGACTTTGCTGAAACTCAAGCAAGATCGTGGAACCATGATTCTGATTGCTCCCTTCTGGCCGCGTCAGATATGGTTCCCCCTTCTTCTGGAGTTGTCCTCCAAAGATCCGTGGAGATTGGAATGCTTTCCAACCCTCATTACTCAGAACGAGGGGGCGCTTCTACATCCCAGCCTCCAGTCTCTGGCCTTCATGGCCTGGATGTTGAGAGTGTAGATTTCACCTCCTCGGGTCTTTCTGAGAGTGTCTCCCGAATCTTGCTTGCTTCCAGGAAAGATTCCACAAAGAGGTGTTATGCTTTTAAATGGAAGAGGTTTGCTATCTGGTGTGACAGCAGGGCCCTAAATCCTCGTTCTTGTCCTACACAGACCTTGCTTGAATACCTTCTGCACTTGTCTGAGTCTGGTCTTAAAACCAACTCGGTCAAGGTCCATCTTAGTGCGATAAGTGCTTATCATCATCGTGTAGAAGGTCAGCCTATCTCTGGACAGCCTTTAGTTGTTCGCTTTATGAGAGGTTTGTTTTTGACAAAGCCCCTGTCAAACCTCTTCCAGTGTCATGGGATCTCAATGTCGTTCTCACCCAGCTGATGACAGCTCCTTTCGAGCCACTGGATTCCTGCCATCTGAAGTACTTGACCTGGAAGGTCATTTTCTTGGTGGCTGTTACTTCAGCTCGTAGGGTCAGTGAGCTTCAGGCTCTAGTGGTTCATGCACCTTACCTTACTTTTCATCATGGCAGAGTAGTCCTCCGCACGCACCCTAAGTTCTTACTGAAGGTGGTGTCGGAGTTCCATCTGAACCAGTCAATTGTCTTGCCAACATTTTTCCCCCTCCTCATATGAGTCCTGGCGAAAGCAAGCTGCACACTTTGGACTGCAAAAGAGCATTGGCCTGTTACGTGGAGCGGACAAGCACCCTCAGACAGTCCGCCCAGTTGTTTATTTTTTTTTAATCCCAACAAGAGGGGAGTTGCTGTTGGGAAACGCACCATCTCTAATTGGCTAGCAGATTGCATTTCCTTCACTTACGCCCAGGCTGGGCTGACTTTGGAGGGCCATGTCACGGCTCATAATGTTAGAGCCATGGCTGCGTCAGTGACTCATCTAAGGTCAGCCACTATTGAAGAGATTTGCAAAGCTGCGATGTGGTCATCAATCCACACATTCACCTCTCACTACTGCCTTCAGCAGCATAGCCGACGCGACAGTCGGTTTGGGCAGTCAGTGCTGCAGAGTCTGTTTGGGGTTTAGAATCCAACTCCAACCCTCCTAGGCCCATTTTTATTCTGTTCCAGGCTGCACTCTCAGTTAGATGTTTCAGGTCAATCTAAGTTATGTCCTTGCCGTTTTGAGGCCCAATTGACCACTGTTTGTTGTGTTGAGTGGGCCTGGGGGCTAGGGATACCCCACATGTGAAAATATCAGCCTGCTTGTCCTCGGAGAAAGAGTAGTTACTTACCTGTAGCAGGTGTTCTCCGAGGACAGCAGGCTGCATATTTTCACAACCCTCCCTCCTCCCCTTAGGAGTTGTATTCCTCTTATCTATTGGATTCAACTGAGGAACGTGTCCACGCGGCGGGCGGGAAGTCGTGCGCATGCATGCGCAGTGTGATCGCCTGCGCGACAAGGCACAGTTGAAGAGACTTTTAGATTTTACTAGAAAATCCTCCGGGCCGACGTGACGTCACCCACATATGAGAATATGCAGCCTGCTGTCCTCGGAGAACACCTGCTACAGGTAAGTAACTACTCTTTCATGGTAAGGATCCTGAAAGGGAACTTTAAAACAATACAGACATTTGAAGTCAAAATGATTAAATATTTTGACACCCACCAGAGAGGACTTAACAAATATCTGGGTTTTCTAGCCCATTACAAAGCATAAAATTGTATTGCTTTGTAAATTGTAGTTCTCTCCTGCCTCCCTCTCACCTATCCACCCCATCCTATTAGACTGTCACTGAAATGCTTTGATGTTTCATTCATATATTCTGTCATCTACCAATATTTGCTTATTTCCGATCTGCCAAAGAAGGGCAACCTTCAAAAGCTAATCAAGAAATGTATTAAGTTATGCCCAATAAAAAAGGTATACTCTTATTTTCTTTTCCATGTTTTATTTCTATTAATTATCTTAGTTAGAAACATCCCTCTTGTTGCTGAAACAATGAAGAAACAGTAACTCTGCCTAAGTGAGGGGAAAATGCTATCAAAGATAATTAATATAAAACAATAAATTGAGGAAGTTTGTTGCACAGAAAATGGTCCTAAATAGAAAAGCTAACAACCTATTTGCTATATGGTGAAAAGGTAGGCAATTGAAACCAATGAGGTCAAACTAGACAGTCGCCTAGAAAGGTCCTTTTTGTGGAGCAGCAGAAAACATTTTCATTCAAGATACATAAAAGATCTTCACAACTTCTTTATCTAAACATTCATATAGAAACAGTCTTCCTGGGGGGTTAGTTCTCTGGAATCTCAGTTACCTGGGGTACATAACACACACACACACACACACACATATATATATATATACCTCTATCATGAGATTGAATAACTAAGTGCATTAAAGACTTCACTAGACATACACACACACACACACACATATAAACGAAAAAAAATAGCAAACCTATGCTACACGCTACCTCAAGACAACACTGACACCGAAAACTTCCTCGATGAACTGGACCCAGCTGACCCCATTTGGCTGAACTTCACCCCCATTACCGTTGATACAGTAACACGGATGCTCAGTAAGTTTGCCAACACTCACTGCAAACTAGACACCTGCCCAAAGTACCTACTGAAATTTGCCCCTGACCGCTTCTTAGTAGACCTGACATCCCACCTAAACTACATGCTCCAGCAAGGCCTCTTCCCGAAGGAACATGGCAATATTCTACTCACCCCAATTCCAAAAGACACCACTAAAAAAGCAAACAAAATAACCAACTACTGACCAGTAGCATGAATTCCGCTGGCAATCAAAATGATGGAGAGCAAAGTGGCCAAAAACATAAACAAATTCTCAATATTACATGATTCACAGTCAGGGTTTTGGCCATTACACAGCACAGAAACAGTACTACTCACTCTACTAGCCAAATTCAAGCAGCAAATAACACAAGGTAACAACATCCTTCTCCTCCAATTCGACAAGTCTAGTGCATTTGACATGGTAAACGATAACATATTACTGAGATTACTCAACAAGATCGGGATTGGAGGCAACATAGTCAGATGGATCGAAGCTTTCCTAACCACAAGAACATATGAAGTAACGTCAAATTCAATTATATCATCATCATGGACATAGACTGCAGAGTACCACAAGGATCACCACTATCGCCAATCCTCTTCAACCTACTGATGCTCTTGTTTTTCCGTTATGTGGTCCTACCACATGACTCTCCAAGCGATTCCACCAAATTAACCCATCCTATCACAACTTAACCTTGTATTTTGTATTTGTTTACTCTGGAGTCCACAAACACCTCTCTGGCACCATGTTAGCCACATTGAGCCTGCAAATAGGTGGGAAAATGTGACTCCAGTGAGAAAGAACAGGGACAAGGACACTGTCCCAGAGGAAGTGCACCGCAGGACAGAATTGTTGCACAACTCAAAGGAGGTAGCAAAAGACAGTACACGAAAACCAGTTTATTTCAAATAAAATTCTTGTCACTAGAGTTCAGGATTCTCTTATAATACTAAAAGGTTAGTGCTCTAAAACAGAAGTGAAGTGGCAATTTACAAAAGAATGTTGCTAAATAAACATGCTGAAGTACATTGTCCCTCTGCATTCATTTATGCCAACTACATTCACTTGTGCCAACCGATTCTTGGGAAGCAAGAAAAATGAAATTACTTTTCTATCCCCAGATCAACTGCAAAAAAATAAATGTTTAGTACACAAAAAAATTTCTCTGTTATTCTTACTTATAAATGCTGAAACAATAACAATTCTTTACCAATTGACACAGTTGTAACTGCCTACAACTAAAATAAAAGATGTCCCTATTTACACTGTTAAGTGAAACCTCAAGAAACCCTGGATAAACGGTCTCCCTCTCCATCCAGGACTCTTTCTTGCTTTGTTCCAAAGTTCAAACAGTAATGAATGATGTACTGAGATTTTAGCCCTCTTAAAATTCTCCAAGGCTGTCAGCAAGCCTTGCAAAAAATGGGACAGTAAAGATCCCTCCTTGGACCAGGAAAAGAAAGAGTTAGACTTTGGCAGTTGATTGCGTTTTACATTGTTCAATGGAATATCCTGAACCATTAAGGGAAGAACAGTACATACACAAACTACAGGCACTGACTTCTTAACATGCTCCCTCTTCCATTTCAAATGTTACTGGTGCACACAATTTTCAATGCACTATCCATTTCCTACTCTCAATGAAATTAGTTGAGAATTAAAAATTAACTTCCTCCCATCAAAATCTAAATAAAAATCATAGCAATGCTTACAGCAGCTTCAAACTTATGTACACGTACACTTTCAGGTGTACCTTAAACAGGTCGGCACTTCTCACCGCTTTTATGCCTGTGGACTTCACAACACCACACCCTGTGGTCTTCTCGCAACGTGCAGGAGGCTCAACTGTACACCACTTCCCTTGTGGTCTTCTCCTTTAAGGAGGGTTCCCTCTGGTCTATCATTTAAAATTCTCCACAGACCAGCTGCAGGCCCCAGCTTCTCTTATTGGGGTAGTCGTCCCTGTTCGTACGTCAATATGTAATCCTGACCCCTGTCCCTGGACGGGACTACACTTCAGCCTTAGAAAAGTTCTCCTTGCTTGGAGAAAAACTCCTTGGTATGCCCCCTTATCAGTCAGGCTGCAAGATGCAAGGCTAAACTTTCAGACATTTATTCCCTGGATAAAATAATTTGGATTAAAGAACACAGGAAGAGATACACCATTAGCCAATCTTAAATTTATCATAGAAGCTTAATTATTACAAATAGGAAAATAGATATCTAATTGCTGTTTGGCAATTATAATTCATAAGTACAATTCTCATTCCTGTGGAGGAATTACAGCCTGGAGCAAAAAGGCGCTATGCAGAACTAGCAAGATTCCTGGTTCTGTAGCAATAAACCACTCCTTTTACACTTTTTCTGTCTATACGCGACAATTCTGTCTGCTGTTTCAGTTGATGGCCCCCATTTCTAAAAACAACATGTGATTTACTTGTTCCAGCAAAACCAGTCTCACGACCTCCAACCATAAATCTTTGCACAGAATAGTCCTGACTGTGCTTGCAAGTAGAATATTAAGATGAGATTATACTGAAATACTGTCTGACCTTACCTTGCTGTTTTACAGAGTTGGGCAAAATCTGCTCCACAAAGAATCCTTTTTAACCCTTTTTTCATAAAATAAATACTTGGCTCCTCTTCATCAATTAAAGAACCATCCAAATCACTAGAAGAAGAGTAAGAGGAATTCCAACTCTCAGAAGATTCCCACACCTGCCCACTATTAGATCTCAGTGAACTAACAGCTAAATGCTTCTTGATGTTCTCTTTATCATAAGTACATAAGTACATAAGTAATGCCATACTGGGAAAAGACCAAGGGTCCATCGAGCCCAGCATCCTGTCCACGACAGCGGCCAATCCAGGCCAAGGGCACCTGGCAAGCTTCCCAAACGTACAAACATTCTATACATGTTATTCCTGGAATTGTGGATTTTTCCCAAGTCTATTTAGTAGCAGTTTATGGACTTGTCCTTTAGGAAACCATCCAACCCCTTTTTAAACTCTGCTAAGCTAACCGCCTTCACCACTTTCTCCGGCAACGAATTCCAGAGTTTAATTACACGTTGGGTGAAGAAACATTTTCTCTGATTTGTTTTAAATTTACTACACTGTAGTTTCATCGCATGCCCCCTAGTCCTAGTATTTTTGGAAAGCGTGAACAGACGCTTCACATCCACCTGTTCCACTCCACTCATTATTTTATATGCCTCTATCATGTCTCCCCTCAGCCGTCTCTTCTCCAAGCTGAATAGCCCTAGCCTCCTTAATCTTTCTTCATAGGGAAGTCGTCCCATCCCCGCTATCATTTTAGTCACCCTTCTCTGCACCTTTTCCAATTCTACTATATCTTTCTTGAGATGCGGCGACCAGAATTGAACACAATACTCAAGGTGCGGTCGCACCATGGAGCGATACAACGGCATTATAACATCTTCACACCTGTTTTCCATACCTTTCCTAATAATACCAAACATTCTATTCACTTTCCTAGCTGCAGCAGCACACTGAGCAGAAGGTTTCAGTGTATTATCGACGACGACACCCAGATCCCTTTCTTGGTCTGTAACTCCTAACGTGGAACCTTGCATGACGTAGCTATAATTTGGGTTCTTTTTTCCCACATGCATCACCTTGCACTTGCTCACATTAAACGTCATCTGCCATTTAGCCGCCCAGTCTCCCAGTCTCGTAAGGTCCTCTTGTAATTTTTCACAATCCTGTCGCGATTTAACAACTTTGAATAACTTTGTGTCATCAGCAAATTTAATTACCTCGCTAGTTACTCCCATCTCTAAATCATTTATAAATATATTAAAAAGCAGCGGTCCTAGCACAGACCCCTGAGGAACCCTACTTACCCTTCTCCATTGTGAATACTGCCCATTTAACCCCACTCTCTGTTTCCTATCCTTCAACCGGTTTTTAATCCACAATAGGACATTTCCTCCTATCCCATGACCCTCCAATTTCCTCTGTAGCCTTTCATGAGGTACCTTGTCAAACGCCTTTTGGAAATCCAGATACACAATATCAACCGGTTCCCCTTTGTCCACATGTTTGTTTACTCCTTTAAAGAATTGGAGTAAATTGGTCAGGCAAGATTTCCCCACACAAAAGTCATGCTGACTCGGTCTCAGTAATCCATGTCCTCGGATGTGCTCTGTAATTTTGTTTTTAATAATAGCCTCTACCATTTTCCCCGGCACCGACGTCAGACTCACCGGTCTATAATTTCCCGGATCTCCCCTGGAGCCTTTTTTAAAAATGGGCATTACATTGGCCACCCTCCAATCTTCCGGTACCACGCTCGATTTTAAAGATAAGTTGCATATCACTAGCAGTAGCTCTTTAAGCTCATTTTTCAGTTCTATCAGTACTCTAGGATGAATACCACCCAGTCCAGGAGATTTGCTACTCTTCAGTTTGCCGAACTGCCCCATTACGTCCTCCAGGTTTACCGTGAAGTCAGTAAGTTTCTCCGACTCGTCCGCTTGAAATACCATTTCCGACACCGGTATCCCACCCAAATCTTCCTCGGTGAAAACCGAAGCAAAGAATTCATTCAGTCTCTCCGCTACGTCTTTGTCTTCCTTGATTGCCCCTTTTACCCCTCGGTCATCCAGCGGCCCAACCGATTCTTTTGCCGGCTTCCTGCTTTTAATATACCGAAAAAAATTTTTACTATGTTTTTTTGCCTCTAATGCTATCTTTTTTTCGTAATCCCTCTTGGCCTTCTTTATCTGCGCCTTGCATTTGCATTGACACTCCTTATGCTGCTTCTTCTTATTTTCAGACGGTTCCTTCTTCCATTTTCTGAAGGTGTTTCTTTTAGCCCTAATAGCTTCTTTCACCTCACTTTTCAACCAGGCAGGCTGTCTTTTGGACTTCCGTCTTTCTTTTCTAATTCACGGAATATGTATGGCCTGGGCCTCCAGGATGGTATTTTTGAACAGCGTCCAACGCCTGTCGTACAGTTTTTACTCTCTCAGTTGCACCCCTAAGTTTTTTTTTACCGTTCTTCTCATTTTATCATAGTCTCCTTTTTTAAAGTTAAATGCTAATGTATTTGACTTTCTGTGTACAGTTACTTCAAGGTCGATATCAAAACTGATCATATTATGATCACTTATCAAGCGGCCCCAGTACCATAACGTCCCTCACCAGATCATGCGCTCCACTAAGGACCAAGTCTAGAATTTTTCCTTCTCTCGTCGGCTCCTGCACCAGCTGCTCCATAAAGCTGTCCTTGATTTCATCAAGGAATTGTACCCTCTGTAGCGTGTCCCGATGTTACATTTACCCAGTCTATATTTGGATAATTGAAGTCACCCATTAGTATCACATTGCCCATTTTGTTCACATCTCTGATTTCTTTTATCATTTCTGCGTCTACCTGCTCGTCCTGGCGAGGCGGACGGTAGTACACTCCTATCACCGTTTTTTTTCCCTTTTATACATGGAATTTCAACCCACAATGATTCAAAGGTGTGACTTGTGTCCTGCTGAATTTTTAATCTATCTGAGTCAAGGCTCTCGTTAATATACAATGCTACCCCTCCACCAGTCCGGTCCACCCTATCACTATGATATACTTTGTACAGGGCAGTGCCAAGGGTCTCTGGCGCCCCCTTGCAGACTACCAGTTGGCGCCCGCGCCCCCCCCCCCCCCCCCCGCACCTGCCTGGCTCCAAGGCAGCGATTCCCCTCTCTCCCCTGCCCTCCCACTCCCATGTAGGAACTGCCCGCCCTCTTCTCCCCCCCAAGAGCCCGTTCCTTTTTTTTTTTCTTTTAAATTTACCTTCCTCCGGCAGCGCAGCGTCAGTGAAGGAGGCGGCGCTCCCAGTCCCGACGTCTCTAGCCTTCCCTTGTTCGCTGCTCACTGCCCCGCCTATGACGTCAGAAGAAGGTGGGGCATTGAGCAGCGAACAAGGGAAGGCTAGAGACGTCGGGACTGGGAGCACCGCCTCCTTCACTGACGCTGCGCTGCCGGAGGAAGGTAAATTTAAAAGAAAAAAAAAAGGAACGGGATCTTGGGGGGGAGAAGAGGGCGGGCAGTTCCTACATGGGAGCGGGAAGGCAGGGTAAGCACGCAGCGGCGGCGCCCCCCAGAGGATAGCGCCCCCCTGTGGTGCTTACCCCGCTTACCGCATCGGCACGGCCCTGACTTTGTACCCCGGTATGACAGTGTCCCACTGATTATCCTCCTTCCACCAGGTCTCAGAAATGCCTATTATATTCAATTTTTCATTTAGTGCAATATATTCCAACTCTCCCATCTTATTTCTTAGACTCCTAGCATTTGCATATAGACATTTCAGAGTATGTTTGTTGTTCCTATTTGCATGATGATTAGTACCTGACACTATTGATTTGCCATCTTTTGTCTGATCTTTAGTTGTATTTAAGGGCACCTGGCCTACGGTCTGTTGTGCAACCTCACTATCCAGCAACCCTATCTTCCCTGTTTGTGAGGTATCTTTGCAAGATACCTTTTCCCGAACCATGCGCTTTTGAGCGACTGTCGGCCTTCCCCCCATTTCTAGTTTAAAAGCTGCTCTATCTCCTTTTTAAATGCCGACGCCAGCAGCCTGGTCCCACCCTGGTTAAGGTGGAGCCCATCCTTTCGGAATAGGCTCCCCCTTCCCCAGAATGTTGCCCAGTTCCTAACAAATCTAAAACCCTCCTCCCTGCACCATCGTCTCATCCACGCATTGAGACTCCGGAGCTCTGCCTGTCTCTTGGGCCCTGCGCGTGGAACAGGTAGCATTGCAGAAAATGCTACCCTAGAGGATCTGGATTTGAGCTTTCTACCTAAGAACCTAAATTTGGCTTCCAGAACCTCTCTCCCACATTTTCCTATGTCATTGGTACCCACATGTACCAAGACAGCAGACTCCTCCCCAGCACTGTCTAGAATCCTATCTAGGTGACGTGTGAGGTCCGCCACCTTCGCACCAGGCAGGCAAGTCACCAGGCGATCCTCACATCCACCAGCCACCCAGCTATCTATATGCCTAATGATCGAATCACCAACTACAACAGCTGTCCTAACCTTTCTCTCCCAGGCAGCACTTGGAGACATATCCTCGGTGCAAGAGGATAGTACATCCCCTGGTGGGCAGGTCCTGGCTACAGGAGTACTTCCTACTTCACCAGGGTGATGCTATCCTTCTAGGAGACCTCCCTCCTCCAAGGTAGCACAAGGGCTACTAGACTGGAGGTGGGACTTCTCTACAATATCCCTGTAGGTCTCCTCTGTGTACCTCTCTGTCTCCCTCAGCTCCACTAAGTCTGCTACTCTAGCCTCAAGAGAACGGACACGTTCTCTAAGAGCTAGGAGCTCTTTGCATCGGGCGCAAACATATGACATCTCACCAACTGAGAGAGAATCATACATGTGACACTCAATGCAAAAGACTGGATAGCACCCCTCTCGCTGCGGGACTGCTGACTCCATCTTAGTGTTTTTTGAGTTTTTCAATAACTTAAAACTTGCTACAGTATTAAGGATATTAGCCTAATATAAAAGTGTCTTTTACTTTATATAGTATATTGTATGATTTATTTAGTACTAGTAAAAAAGGCCCGTTTCTGTTTGAAAGGAAACGGGCGCTAGCAATGGTTTTTTTTTTGTTTTTGTTTTTGGTAACTACAGAGTTGTTAGAAAAGTATTATAATGAGAAGGAATATTTGTTAAATTTGTAAATCATCTGTTGCTGTGTTGTTCCATCATGTGAAGCAACTGTCTTCCCAGGTGCAGTATATGTTTGAGAGAGTGTTTGAGAGTGTCTGTGTGAGAGAGAGGAGTGAATGTGAGAGTGTGTGTGTGTTACAGTGAGATATTTTGTAAGGTCTGTGTTTGTAAGACATGAAACTTGTGTAAGTAAGATTAGATGACAAAGTTGTTTTTTTTTAATCAAACAGGTTTAATGTTTTTTTTTACATTTTTAAAATGTCTTTATATACAATGTTTTTTGTGTAAACTTTTGTACAGTTTTTGAAAAGGTGTCCTTGTTCTGGTCCATTAATGACTTTCACAATTGCATCTGCAGATGTTTTAACTCTTCAGAATGCTACATATAGTTGCCCATGGGTAAACACAGGTTCTGGTAGATAAATTCCGACTTTGTCAAAAGTTTGTCCTTGTGCTTTGTTTATAGTCATGGCAAAAGCTAGTTTAACTGGAAACTGTTTTCTTAGTAATGTGAAAGGCAGGTCAGTGTTGGATGGTGCTAGTTGTATGAGTGGTATAAAGACAATTGTTCCTGCTGTTGATCCTGTGATTATTTGGCTAATTATTAGATTTTTTTTCAAGTCTTTTACTATCAAGCGAGTCCCATTGCATAAACCTTGTTTTCTGTTTAAGTTTCGTAGCAGGATAATGATTGCTCCAATTTTTAACTGCAGTTTATGGGTAGGCATGCCACTTGGTGTTTGCTGATGTAGGAACTCTATAGGATATAATTGATGTTCTTCATTATTGGAATCTTGAATAGAGTCTGAACTTAAGTGATTGTTTTTCCGTCTAAAATATTTAGTACAGACTCATTTATGGTGTCTACTTGTGAATTCTTTGGGCACAGAATTGCCTTTTTTGCAAAGTTTGCAACAGAATCTGGTGTAAGTTTATGTCCATAAATGGCGTTAACTATATTGTCCTCACAAAGATGTTTTTGTGGTATTTCAATAACATCTTTGTAACCGTTTGGACATGGTAGCTTTCCTTGTGCTAACGTAATAAGCCATCTGTTATATTCGGGGTCTACTGAGCGTACATTTTTTTCTAGTTTAAGTATTTTAAAATTTTTCCAAAGTTTGTTAAATTTAATGCTTGCTTCAATAATGCTTGCAGGGTGCCCATGAAGTACTACTGGTAAAGTTTGTTGGAAGTCTCCACCAAGTAGTACTACTTTTCCCCCAAATGGTCTTTGGTTCTTCATTATTTCTTTCAGTAGTCTATCTATAGCATCGAGAGCCATACTGGGTGCCATTGTTGATTCATCCCAGATAATTATTTTTGCATCTCTAATGATGGAGGCATCATGGGATGTTAACCGCATAGTTGATGTTGATGTTTCCAGGAGAGGTACTGGTAATTTGAATTGTGAATGATACGTTCGTCCTCCTGGAAGTAAATTTGCTGCAATTCCTGTGGATGCAACAGGTAGTGCAATTCCTCCTTCCCCTCTTATCATGCTGATGATTGATTTGTATGTAAATGTTTTCCCACTTCCACCTGGACCATCAAGGAAGAAGCACGTGTGTGAATTATTGTTTGTGTTGCACGCCGAAAGTATTGTTTTAAATGCTTCTCTTTGTTCATTATTTAGTTTTTTTTGCATTTCTTCTGCTTTTCTTTTTTCATGTGCAGCATTGTAGGCAACGTGTTGATCTTCCAATTTGTGCGTGATGTTTGGTAACCCAAATTGTTGTAGGTGTTTTGCATGTGTAATGAGTACTGCTTGTATTTTATGAAGGCACACTTCTTCACTTAGCAGGCAATCACCTTGACAGCCATGCTGTTGTTTAAGATCTTCTTCCATATAATTTTTGTATTTTGTATAAAGTTGGAAAGCATTTGTTATTTCTGCAAAAACACAAATGTATGCAAATAGCTCTCTAATTTGCTGAGGCATGTTGCTCGTGATTGCATCTTCTAATGTGTTGTCCCATAGTGCCTCATCTTGAATGAGCCCTAGTTTTTTAGCTGTTTCTTGAAAGGTTGTATAAATGACATTGTCCACAGTTTTTAGGTCTTGAAAGGACTGTGCACCTGGTTTGTGTAGAAGTATCATTCGTAAACAGTAACGTTCTGGCTCGTTTGCAAAATGTACTGTATACATTCTTCCAATGGTTTTGTTATGTCCAGCTTTTCTAGTTTTCCATTTCCTTTCTGTTTTATCAAAAGTATAGTATACAGGTATATCTGTATACAAAGAGGCATATTTTCAAAGCACTTAGCCTTCCAAAGTTCCATAGGTTTCTATGGAACTTTGGAAGGCTAAGTGCTTTGAAAATATGCCTCTTGTGTTTTGCATTATTATCTTCTGCATTTAGTTTGAACCAGGCTGTTAAAGTTGTGTCCCTTGTTTTGGCTGTTTCTACTGCTACTACAACTTTGTGTGGTTGGAAAACAATGTTCTGTTCATTTTCTAAGTGTACTTCTAATCTTTGTATGCTATGTGATTGATGATGCATTTCGAAGCTGTTTAATCGCCATGCAGCCTCTGGTGCACTAATATATCTTGAGTCTGTGAATGTTTTTATTTCATCATGTTGTACATTGTTGTGTTCTATAATAAGTACATTTGCACAATCATGTCCTTTGTAGACATATTTAAAAAGGTACTTGACACTTTTTATAGATGCACATATTTCTACATTTATATGGCAGTTGTATTTTAAAAGTAAATAAGGGTTGTAAGGGACTACCCAACTGTTATTAATCAATTGTCCATGTAACACTGTACCAATCCCATTGTCCCGTCGTCGATATTTGGGATATCCATCACAGTTTTCTATGGTTTCATCTTGGAAAGCTTTTGGGAATTGTTTAGAACACTTAACATTTTGCATGCACGGTAAATGTACATTTTTTTGATTGCATGGGCCATGTATCATATGTTTGATAACTGTTGCATCCAGTCTTGGGCAGTTTTGTTCAGAAGGTATTTCTGCACATACTATTTTGTCAATTATTTCCTTTGTTTTTGGTTTGTTTTCCTCCTTGAGGATAAGTAATATGTGGGCATGGGGTAAACCTCTTTTTTGAAATTCAATGACATAAATGATAGCAAGAGGAACACCAAATATATGCTGTTTGCATATATCATATACTAATTCTTTTAATTTTAAATGAAACACCCTTGCCACTAAGTCAGGTCTAAATTGTGGTGCCTCTCCTTTTTGTAGATTGTTATTAATTTCTTCCCATCTTGGGTTGCAGGTCATAGTGATAAACAGGTCTGGCTTGCCATATTTTCTAACTATAGCCATTGCATCTTGATAGTTTTGATGCATATTTCTAGGACTTCCAGCAAATGATGATGGCAAAATAAATGCCTGTCCTGGTGTATTTCCTCTGTTTGTAGCTTCACTTGCTAGGTGGTCCAGTAAGCCTGAGTATTTTTCAATTCTTAATTGTTTTTGATTGTTTCGAATATAATTTAGTCTGTTTGCCTCTGTTTTAATGTATGCATCTACAAAATATTGTTGTGTTAATTTACCTGCACTTAGGAAAGGGTTAAATTCGTCTCTAATTGCAAAACGGTACCCATAGTACTGCATTTGTGTTACTCGTATTCTAGGTTTTTTTGATGTGTTGTTCAGGTTGCGTATAGATGTTGGTTGTTTGCATAAAGGAATATCTATCCCCCAACTCTGATCTCCATATGGGAATAATATTGGATATACCATAGGTTCCAGATTTGGATCTAAGACACTGATAATCTCATGTTTTTGTTCCTCGTTTTCCTTGTTTCTGCAATGTATGATTAGTTCTCTGTGTAATGGAGGTTCTCCATCTGTATTTTGGAAGATGAATGCGACTTCATTTGCTCTAGGAGCATTGTATCGTCTTTGATCATTTTTACGGTCTTTAACAATGACCATTGATACTGTTGTTGGTTCTATTTTTTGTTGTTTAGCTTCATATATGCACTCATTTTCCACTTCAAACAACATTTTACATGCATGTGCAAATGGATTTTCTTGTGCCATAAATTTACTTAATTGTTTCATTAATATATCATTTATTTTTTCATTTGTTGAGTTTTGTAGTCTTTGACTCGCTGCTTCTTCAGGATCTAGAATATATAACTGTGCAAATTGTCTTTTTTTGTCTTTTGAAGGATGTAGTGTTCCTATTCTATGATAAATGTTTCCATGAATTCTGAAACAGTAAGGGCCATATCCTGGTGGTGCTGCAATGTTTGCTCCCATGGATGCGAAAGCTAAAGAACTGTTAATGGACCTAATGTTTTGTTTGAAATTGTTTGCATATTCATGTTCTCCACAAAGAAGCTTTTCTATGATTTCATGTGTTCTAATTTTTGGTAGTTGAACTTTTCCTTTACTACAGCATTGTTTGAAAAGGTTGTCAGATGGTGTTTCATGTTTGAAAAATTTTGCTTTGCAAAATATACAGACTGTGTTTAGCTGTCCACAACTGTAGTACTGAATGTCATTCTCATTGACACAGTCTGTTATGGCAATTCCTGTGGTCTGAGTTGTGCACTGTACTGTCATTGTGTTATTCCTTGTGTCATTGCTGTCTGCAGTTCGTGTTGTTGTCCTTTGTTTTTGTCTTTGTTGTAGTAAATGTGCTCTTCTCTTTTGATCTCTTATTGGTTGTAATCTATTTCTTTGTGTAGCAGCATGCCTAGTTTTGTGTGTTTCTCTTTCTTGGTCCGTCATTTCTGCAATTCGCTTTTTTTCTGTTTCTGTTTTTCTTTTCCTGTCACTCATTCTTTCCTCAGGAGTCATATGTTGTATCTTAGCTCTTTTCCTCGCAGTTGCTTTTTCACGTTCTTCTGCTTTTTCATGTTCAGTGCGTGCATTACGTCTTTTTTTTCAGCTTCTGCTTTACGCCTCTTTTTTTCCATTTGTGCTATTTGTCGTTGACTATGTATCTGTTCATCATCAAGTAGTGTAGTTTGTTTTTGTTGTTTGTCTGCTTTTTTTTCTTTGTTTCTCTCTATTATTTCTGTGTTGTTTCTTTTGAGTGTTTGTATATGTTCATCTGCCATATCATTGTTGAGTTTTTGTGTTTTTTCTTCTTCCATCATAGGTGTTTTTCTTTTATGTTTTTTTTCTGGTTTTTTTCTCTTATTTGGTACATTGTCCTCATCAGAGTTGGTATTCTGTTTTCTTTTGTTTGGTTTAATTTGTATAGTCATTTGCAGTTCTGTGTCTTGCATGGTTTTCCCTGTGTTTTCTTTGTTTTTTTCTGCTCGTAAATATGATCTTCTTTTGTTTTTCTTTTCCCGTTCGTCATCTGTCATGTGTTGTAATTTTTCCCTTTGTCTTATAGAGGGGCATAATTGAACGAAAACGCCTATCTCCATGGGCGTTTATCTCCGAGAACGGGTCCGTGAAGGGGCGGACCGAACCATATTTTCGAAAAAAATAGACGCCCATGTTTTATTCAACAATGTGTGAGCTGGGCGTTTTTGTTTTTCAGCGATAATGGAAAATGAAAGCGCCCAGCTCAAAAACGAATAAATCCAAGACATTTATTCGTGGGAGGGGCCAGGATTCGTAGTGTACTGGTCCCCCTCACATGCCAGGACATCAACTGGGCACCCTAGGGGGCACTTTTACAAAACCAACAAAACAGGTAAAAGAGCTCCCAGGTGCATAGCACCCTTCCCTTGTGTGTTGAGCCCCCCAAATCCCCCTCAAAACCCACTGCCCACAAGTCTACACCATTACTATAGCCCTAAGGGGTGAAGGGGGGCACCTACATGTGGGTACAGTGGGTTTGGGGGGGTTGGACGACTAATAAGCATTAAGCAGCACAATTGTAACAGGTAGGGGGGATGGGCCTGGGTCCACCTGCCTGAAGTCCACTGCACCCCCTAACAACTCCTCCAGTGACCTGCATACTGCTGCCAGGGAGCTGGGTATGACATTTGAGGGTGAAAATAAAAATTTGTGAAACATCATTTTTTGTGGTGGGAGGGGGTTAGTGACCACTGGGGGAGTCAGGGGAGGTCATCCCCGATTCCCTCCAGTGGTCATCTGGTCATTTAGGGCACTTTTTGGGGCCTTATTCGTGAAAAAACAGGGTCCAGGAAAAGTGTCCTAAATTCTAGCTAAAAACGCATACTTTTTTCCCATTATCAGTGAAATGCGCCCATCTTTGTTCGGCAGATAACCACGCCCCAGTTCCGCCTTCGCCACACCTCTGACACGCCCCCATCAACTTTGTCCGCATCCACGACGGAGTGCAGTTGAAAACGTCCAAAAATCGGCTTTCGATTATACCGCTTTATTCGGTTTTGTGAGATAAATGTCCATCTCCCGATGTAGGTCGGAACTTGGGCGTTTTTCTCGTTCGATTATAAGCAGGATAGTGTGTTTTTTTTCTGTGGAGTTGTCTTTGTTCATTTGTCATTTCATTGATTCTTTTCCTTTGTAATTCAGTTTTTCTTTGTCTTCTATTTGCTTTTTGCTCTTCTGTCATGTGTTTGGTGTGGTTCCTTTTCCTTGCAGTATTTCTTTGTCTTTCTTGTGCCCTTTCACCTTCATTCATTGCATGGTGCCATTTTATTTTTGCCTCTTTTTTAAAATTTTATTTTCTGTTTTTTCTTCCTCATTTTGTGTATTAGTTGCTTGTTGGTTGTCTGTCATTTTGACTGTGTGTGAGAGAGAGCCACAGGCTGTGAAAGATAAAGAGAGAGACTGTGTTTGGAATACAGTAATAAAATGATTAATCAACAGTATCTGTGAGAGACAGAGATAGTGTGTATGCTAGAGAGAGTGTGTGAGACGCCCCTCCCCATTTCACCCGTCTGAAGTGCTGGCTGTTGTCCCTTCTTTCCGAGGTGCATGCCCCCTCCCCCCGTTTTTGGAATTTCAGCGTCCGTTTTTTGTTCCTTGGAGTGTGCATGTTTGAGAGAGAGAGAGAGAGGGTGTTTGTGTGTGTGTATGAGAGGCAGTGTGTCAGAGTTGTGAGAGTGGCAATGTACAGGTGCTGTGCATTGCTCCTTTCTTCTAGTAATATCCACATTCATTGCCCTTGCAGGACCACAGGGGCGGGCAGTGAGACAGAGTGTATGTGTATGTGTGAGCATCGGTGTGACAGAGAAACAGTGTGCATGTGTGTGTGAGAGAGAGTGTGTGTCAGTGAGTCACAGAGATTGGAAGACTGGTTGTGTGTGAGAGACAGCATGTGTGTGTGTGAGACACAGAGATAGTGTGTGACAGAGTATATGTGTGTGTGTCTCCATATTCTTCTCCTTCCAGCAAGCCCTTGCAGGAGTACGGGGGTGGGCAGTGAATCAAAGTGTATATGTGTGTGAGAGTGTGGGTGTGACAGAGAGACTGATTGTGTGTGTGTGTTTGAGTGTGTGTCACAGTGACACACAGAGAGTGGAAAAGTGTGAGTTTGTGTGTGTGTGTGAGAGAGAGAGAGAGAGAGTCTGTGTGTGACACTGAGCTACAGTGTGCCATAGTATGTGTGTATGTGTGTGCATGATCCCCTAATACTGTCAGAAGTGCAGGTACCCCCACCCTTTGTGTTTTAAGTTCTGGGACCATAGCAGCGAGCAGTGAGTCTGAGTGTATGTGTGAGTGTATGTGTGTGTGTGTGTGAGAGAGTGTGTGTGACAGTGAGACACAGAGAGTGAAAGACTGGTTGCAAGTGAGAGAGAGCGGTTATGTGTGTGTGAGACTGTGTGTGTGTGTGTGCATGACCCCTTTCTTCTGTCCGAGGTGCAGGGTCGTTCCCCCCCCCCCCCCCCCCCCCCCCCCGTGTTTGGTTTTTCAGTTCCTTTTCCTTTTTTTAATCCAGCAATTGTGTGTGTGTTTGAAAGAGTGTGTGTCACAGTCAGACACAGAGAGTGAAAGAGTGTATGTGAGACAGAGATTGTGTCTGTGTGTGTTCATGACTCCCTCATTCCTTCGAAAGTGCAGGTACCCGTACCCTTTGTGTCTGAAGTTCTGTGACCAGAGGGGCGGGAGTGAGACAGAGTGTATATGTATGTGTGAGACATGGTGTGTGTGACAGTGAGAAACAGAGATTTGTAGACTGGTTGTGTGTGAGAGAGAGCGTGAGTGTGTGTCTCCATATCCTTCCTTTAAGCTGTTGCAGGACCACAGGGGTGGGCATTGAAACAGTGTATGCCTGTGTGAGAATGTGGGTGTGACAATGAGACAGAGTGTGTGTGTGTGTGTGTGTGTGTGTGTGTGTGTGTGTGTGTGTTCGAGAGAGTGTGTGTCACAGTGACACAGAGAGTGAAAGACTGTGTGTATGTGTGCATGGCCCTCTCCTTCTGTGTGAAGTGCAGTCCCTCCCTTTCTGTTAGTTTTCCCCCCTTCCCTCCTGTGAGTGGCAATATAAGGGTGCCCCCCCCCCCCCGTGTTTCTGTTTTGAATTCTTTCTTTTATCCAGGGATTGTGCTCTCTTTACCATGCCCTCCATCTGCATAATTTTTTTTCCTCTCCCCTTCCCTCCCATTCTGTTCTCTCATCCCCTCTCCATGTGTTTGTCTGTCTCCCCTTCAAGTTCCATGCCCCCGGACTTCCGGTGGAGGCATGGAGCAGTGAAGACGCAGAACGGAGCTGCTCCGGGGTGCCTTCATAAATCAGCGCTCGTAGAACCTTAAACCTGTCACGGAGTGCAAAGACAGAGAGAGAAAGTGTTCGGCATCAACTTAAGAAGCGGGGGGAGACGGAGACGCTGCGGATGGCATCCAAGCAAGCTCGTAAAGAGTCAAAAGATAAGACCCGCGCCGCGGACCACAAAATGGCGGATAGGGCCGCGCCACCGTCGCCATCACCAAACTCGCCATGGGCAGCAGAGCTTTCAGAAGAGGTGAGGGCGGCAGTTGAGCAAGCGGTGGGGGTCAAGCTGCAATTGATACTAGAAAAACTGGACGGACTGACTGAGCAGCATACCAAGTTGTTTAACGAGCTTCAGGCGGTTCAGCAGCGCGTAGGGCAGGCAGAGGATGACATTCGCAAAGTGGCGGATGAGCAGCCGCGTTTACAGGCGCGCCTCATGGCGGTGGAGGGGAAGCTGGAAGATTTGGAAAATCGGTCCAGGAGGAACAACCTCCGCCTCGTGGGGCTGCCGGAACTGCTGCCTGAGCGGTCTCTCTGCACTTTTCTTGAAAAATGGCTGCCAGAAGCGCTGGGAAAGGAGGAGCTGGAGACCACATTGCGCATAGAACGGGCACATAGACTTGGCCAGAGGAGAGATGATATGGGAAGACCGAGAGTAGTAATCTGCCGAATCCTTAATTATGCACACGTCACTCATCTTGCAAGAGTTGCGTACAGGTAAACACCTGGATTATAAAGGGAACAAAATTTTATGTTTCCAGGATTACTCCACCACAGTGTCAGCGGCGCGGAAAAGCTTCGCGCCACTATGTTCTAAACTCTTTGGGTTAAAATACCGATTCAGTCTCTTGTACCCAGCGAAACTTAAGCTGATTGACAATGGGAAAGCGGTGTTTTTTGAAAAGGTAGAGAAGGCGACTACATATGTGGATACGATGCTGGCCAAGGGACATGGAGAATGAGAGTATGAAGAGGGCCTATGGTGAGTGGCAGGCTCCCATGGTGATCAGATGGCTGGTATGGACAAAGTTTACTAAGTTTGTTGTTATAAAAGTTAAAGTTGCAGTGGAGACAGTTTGAAAAGAAAGCAAGATTTGGGTGCTTTGTTGGTACAGGGGCAGCTGAATAATCAGAGAGCGAAGAGGTTGCCTGAAGTGTGAGGGAGTCTTGCATTAGGAACTTTATGGCTGCTGGGGAGGGAGTATAAATACATTTGAAGTTTTCCCAGTTACAAGCGGAAGCAAAGACATGTAGAGCAAAGAAAGCGGCTTTGGAGATCCTTCAACTTGGGAGAAGCAGCATATTAATCACACATTAGTGGTGGTTGTTTGACCAATCACTGGTGACAGCTTTTGTCAGAAGTGGAGAATTTCAACTTTGGAGTATAGACAGTGAAGGTTCTAAGAGGCGAGAGACATGGATATAAACCAGCTGGCCCCTGATGAACTTGGACTCCTATAGTGGACTTCACACACAAATTAGAGTCCTGGTGACCATACTGTTGCAGAGGACAGAGTGACAGGTAGTGGTCATCAATGATAAGATGGGCACCCTAGCCTTGGTAAAACAGGAAGTCGTGCCTAGAGGCATAAGGGGAATGAGAAGGGGTATAAGAGGGGGGGAGGGGGAGGGGGAGGGGTGGGGAGGGTTGGGCGGTAAGGGAGGGGGGAGGGTGGTATGGGAGGCGGGGGGGGGGGGGGGGGGGTTCTGTTTGCATGTTGTTTTACAGTAAGAGCTTTGAGTATGAAGGTGTGGGGAGTCCGAGGGAGAGTGAGGTATGGGGAGCGACTGGCTGAGAAGGTGGGGGCTGGGACACTCTCTTGGTATACAAAGCATACTAGAAGTCAGTTGGTGGAAAGCCTAAGTACTGCAAGAGGAGTGACATGACTTCAATACAGATAATGACATGGAATGTAGGGGGTATACACTCCCCAGTTAAGAGACAAAAAATCTTAAAGGCGTTGAATGACAATAAGGTGTCTATAGCATTTTTGCAAGAAACACACCTCACGAGGGAAGAGCATATGAAGCTGAAAACTTGGTGGGTGGGTGAACTATATGATGCGCCTGCAGAGGGGAAAAACAACTTATAGCAGCAGCTTCAGAGAGCATTTTCCATCTCACAGATAGGCTGCAGAGAATACCTTCTCCTGCTTTAGACTTAGCCTGGCCTCAGAATGACATCCTATAGTATATCTCCTATCAAACTGAGCTCTCTTTTTCATCAAGCACTGCCATTTCCTCCCCTCACCCTCCCCACTGACAGTTTGAACTTCGTGGGTGTGGCTTGGATCTCTTTCAGGGAGAGAAAACTAACAACTTATAGCAGCAGCTTCAGAGAGCATTTTCCATCTCACAGATAGGCTGCAGAGAATACCTTCTCCTGCTTTAGACTTAGCCTGGCCTCAGAATGACATCCTATAGTATATCTCCTATCAAACTGAGCTCTCTTTTTCATCAAGCACTGCCATTTCCTCCCCTCACCCTCCCCACTGACAGTTTGAACTTCGTGGGTGTGGCTTGGATCTCTTTCAGGGAGAGAAAACTAACAACTTATAGCAGCAGCTTCAGAGAGCATTTTCCATCTCACAGATAGGCTGCAGAGAATACCTTCTCCTGCTTTAGACTTAGCCTGGCCTCAGAATGACATCCTATAGTATATCTCCTATCACCTTCTCCCACTACTCCAACCAGAGTTACACCTAATCACACTGACCACCCTTCAACATCTTCTGTCCTTCTGTGACTGTTCTCTTGTGCTTGACTGCTTAAATATTTTAAATTTAAATGCTTTACTTTTTGTCTATTAGATTGTAAGCTCTTTGAGCAGGGACTGTCTTTCTTCTGTGTTTGTACAGCGCTGCGTACACTTTGTAGCGCTCTAGAAATGTTAAATAGTAGTAGTAGTAGTAGGAATGGTGATCTTAATTAGGAAAAATCTTAATGTGGAGGTGAAAGGGGTGGTAGCGGATCCTGGAGGGAGGTATGTCCTAGCCTCAGTGAGTGTGGAAAGACAACCACTATTACTCTGTAATATTTATGCTCCCAACAATTATGATAAACAATTCTTTGCACAACTTACTAGGAAAATTCTAGCGATGGGAGATATACCAATGGTGGTGGGAGGTGATATGAACGATGTCATGGATCCAGTTTGGGATAGATCTAAACCAACAGGGAAGGAATTGGCCAGGAAGGAGAGGGGCCTTGTTAGGTTGAGTGACACTTTGGAGTTGGTGGATGTATGGAGAACCTTACATCCGATAGAAAAGGACTATACACACCTCTCCAGAGCTCACAACACACTGTCCAGAATAGATTATATACTGACTACGCGAGAGTTACTGACCAAAGTGGAGGAAATTCAGATAGGTCCAATAATGATCTCAGATCATGCTTGGGTACGACTGCGAGTTCGGATAGAAGAGGAGAAGGGTGTAATGGGGACATGGCGTTTCCCCGCTCATTTATACCGGGATAACCAATATATACCTTATTTGGTAGAGAAATGGAGAGACTATAGTATTAATAACGCCCAGCATAGGGAGGATCCAGTTCTTTTTTGGGAGGCTGCTAAAACGGTTCTACGGGGGGAAACCATCTCTTATCTCGCCTTCCAAAGGAGGGCTCGGAACAGAGAAGTGTTTCGATTGGAAAGGCGGGTGATAACTTTACGGAAGAGGTATAGCCAGGATCATAACCTGAGAATTCAAAAACAGTTGCTGGAGGCGCAGCAAGCCTTAAATGAACTTTTGCAGGAGAGGATGCAGAAAGCGAATATATATTACAAATATCAGCTATATAAATTCGCTAATAAAAGTGGGAGATTCCTGGCGAGGATGGCTAATAGGAAGCTTGGGGTTAAAAAAATACTTACAATGAGGGATGCCACAGGAGAACGGGTGCATAGTGATACCGGCATAGTGGGAATATTGGGAGATTTTTTCAGCAACTTATATACGCAGCAGGAGGACCTAGTGTGGCCTAGTGAGGCTTATCTCAGCAGCATGGATCTCCCACAAGTTTCTGAAGAGGAGGTAGAAGTGTTGAATGCACCAATAGCTGATGAGGAGGTAGAGCTAGTGATTAAATGGAGTAAGCTAGGGAAAGCGCCGGGGCCGGATGGCATGAGGAATGAATTCTACAAAATTCTTAACACAGAAATCAGCCCAGTCCTTACAGAGGTGTTTAATGTGGCCATACGGCAGGGGCAGCTGCCAATGCACTTAAATAGAGCACAGATTAGCGTGCTACCAAAGCCAGGTAAGCCAACTGATCGACCTGACTCGTACAGGCCAATTTCTTTGTTGAACGCAGAGTTAAAATATCTAGCAAAGATATTGGCGAACCGCTTAGCGAGATATTTACCATCACTGATCATGGACTCTCAGGTGGGTTTTACCTGTGGGAGGGTGATAGCCAAGAATATGAGGAGAATTTGGGTGGCACTAGAAAGGGTACGAATGGAACAGGTCCCGGCATTGCTGGTGAGCTTTGACGCGGAGAAGGCGTTCGACCGCGTGGATTGGACCTATTTGTTTTCAGTGTTGACGGCATATGGTATAACGGGCCCTTTTGCGCAGGCGGTCAAAGTGCTGTATACGGACCCGAAAGCGCAGATATTTGCGAATGGCATGAGATCTGAATGGTTTCCAATCAGGAGGGGTACGAGGCAGGGCTGTCCACTTTCACCACTTCTTTTTATCTTGGCGTTAGACCCTTTAATGAGAGAGATCCAAAATAATGGAGACATTCGAGGAGTGAGGGTGCGGGACTATAACTTTAAGACAGCTGCATTTGCTGATGATCTGTTGGTGTTACTTACAGAGCCTAGGCACTCTTTGCCATTTCTCATGGAAAGTTTAGAGGAATATGGGAACTTCTCAGGGTTTCGGCTCAATCTTCAAAAGTCAGAAGCGTTAACTAGCAATGCTGAGCTTAAGCGAGAATGGGCTGACAGCTTCCCCGTGAGATGGGCGCAGAGATCTTTTAGATACCTGGGAATACAGCTTCCAATGGACACAAGGCGGATCTACGAACTAAATATAACTAAGTTGTTGAAAGAGACTAAAGAACAGCTAGCTCGATGGTCGATGCTTCCTTTGTCTTTGATGGGACGGATACAACTATTCCGCATGATAGTGTTTCCACGTTGGCTATTTGTTATGCAGGCTCTGCCATTAAGATTGTTGAACCGTGATGTGGTGGCGCTTCGGAGGTTAGTGGTAAAATTCTGTTGGGCAGGTAGGAAATCGAAGATGAAATGGCAATATTTAGTGGGGCACTGGAGTAAGGGGGGGTTAGGACTCCCAGATATGCGGGTGTATAATCAGGCATGTCTTTTGAGACATCTGCGAGACTGGATTATGGGCACATCTGCTTTTACGGACGTGGGGTTGGAGCAAGCGTATTTCCATCCATGGCATTTGAATTACTTATTACATGTCCCAAAGAAAGGGAAATTGCCTGGAAGAATCAGAGATAGTTTATTGTTGGGGCCTCTTTGGCATGTGTGGAGGGACTTGTTACAACGATGGGGCCAGGATCCCACCACTAGTATACTACTTCCGTTGGCGGGGAATGATGAGTTCCCGCCTGGGAGAGATAATGCAGTGTTCCGTAGATTGCAGGACCAAGGAGTGGAATTGTTAGAAAGTGTCATGCAGGAGGATGGCACCTTGATCTCTTGGATGGACTTTCAGCAACGATGCTCAGGGGGAATGGCGGCGATGTTGGCTTATCGACAATTGTCACATTATGTGCGTAGTTTGCCCAAAGAAGGTCTGCTCCCTCGATTTGGGAGACAGCTCAAGGACTTTTTAGAGGGAGATGCACTGGGACAGACCTCAGTATCCTGGTTCTGTAAAGAGCTAGAGAAAGGGCGTCCGGAGAGGCAAGTACTAGAGGTGGCGGACAAATGGAGTGTTGAAGCACAGTGCCAAATTCCTGAGAAGCTTATAAGGCAATCGTTGTTGGGAATAACGAGGGTGGTTCACAGTGCAGACATGCAAGAATGTCAGTATAGAATCCTTTATAGAGCCTACTTCTCCCCCAGAAGGGCTTTTCATGCAAAAGTAACTACTACTGATGCCTGCCTCAAGTGTAAGCAGGGTGGAGCTACGCTGGCACATTGCCTATGGCAATGTAGATATATTAAAGGCTTTTGGTGGGGAGTGGGTAGATACCTCAGTGGAGTTTTGGATCATCCAATAGTCATCACATTTGATAGAATGCTGTTAGGTATTCCTGGACGGTGGGGGGTGGATGCACGAGGGGACCAATTGTTTCTGAGTAAAGTATGCATAGTGGGGAAGAAGTGTATCCTTGGTCACTGGGTGCTGGACATGCCTCCTTCTCACTGGCACTGGAGGAATAGGGTACATCAACTGATGCTCTGGGAAGCGAGAGGGGCGCGACTGACACCAAAAAGGCAAAAGAGTTTTTTTAACTATATGGGGGAAATACATAAGTACGATATCGCCAAGAGCACGTAGTCAAATACTGAATAGATTACCATGGGATATTGGAAGGGACCAGAGGGAGCCAGAGGTGGGACATGCAAACAGAATGGGAAGGGAGGAGGGGGAGGGAGTAAGTGTGGACTCATAAGGATGGAGGGTATATATTTAGTCGGAATATAGGTAACCAGGTTGGAAGTATGGGTTGTAAGGGGAGGGAGGGGGGAGGGGCATAGTTGGAGGGAGGACGAGGGAATGGAGGATACAGTAGTTGAAGGGGAACTATGATCTAATGTACTACCTAAGAGAAGATGTAAATAGAGAGTGGGGAGGGGATGGAGGGGAAGGCATGACAAACAAGTTTGATGGCTGTACGCTACCGTTTAGATCACCTGTTTATTGGTTTGTTGGTTTAAAACTGATTTCTTGTGCATTTGAAATGTGGAGGGTGTTGTTAACTTGGACGTTCCTCAGTAAAGTGTTGACGTATAAATCTCTACAGTTGAGAGGGGGGAGGTGGGGGGGAGAATAAATAAAAACTTGATGACTGTATAATGGATTTGTTGGAATGGCTTAATATTGGAGAAATGTACACAGTTGTGGAAATTGTCTTTTAATGAAGAATTTATGCTCTCTGCTTGTCATCAATAAAAAAACATTTAAACACAAGTTCCATGCCCCCTCCCTTAAAGTTTCTGCCCCCTTAATTGTACCTGTTCGTTTACACGTTGCACTACTGTCTGCAGGATCGGTGTCTGTGAACCTCATCCAGCTTGCCCTGTTGTTAGTGCTGCAGTATCAGGGCGGTTCAGGGCGGCTGTGAACCTCGTCCAGAGAAGACTGCAGTTGGTTTTATCTTCTTGCTTTGCTTTTTGTGAAGTCCCCTGTTGAGGCGGCTGGAGGCTGTTTCTTCACGGTTTTTTTTTTTGTTTTGTTAGTGTGGGTCCGGAGGGCTGCTGGAGGCTGTTTCTTCACGTTTTTGTTTTTTTTTTGGTTAGTGTGTGTCCCGAAGGCTGCTGGAGGCTGTTTCTTCACTTGTGTTTTTTTTTTTTGGTTAGTGTATATCCCGAAGGCTGCTGGAGGCTGTTTCTTCACTTGTGTTTTTTTTTTTTTTTGGTTAGTGTGTATCCCGAAGGCTGCTGGAGGCTGTCTCTTCACTTTTTTTGTTTGTTGGTGCGGGTTCGGATGGCAGTTCGGAGCGGCAGGTTCTGCAGGATAGCACTGTCAGGGCGGCAGTATTCTCTTCAGCTGGGCGGCAGTCTCATGCTGTGCGAGCGTTCTGATGGCAGTTGTGGATTTTGTTAGAGCAGGGCAGGTTCGGGAGTGCTTCTCAAGCCTTTTTTGTTTCACTTCTTTTTTTTTTTTTTTTGCGCGTGCCAGCAGCCAGTTCCTGCGATCAGCTGGGTCTGGTGACGTCATTGAGTTCGATGCTGCCTAACAGACCACCTCCGTGCTGAGGGAGCCACGGTCCCAAGCACTTTAGAACGTTGGAGGTGAGTTTTATTATATAGGATTCCCTTCTTAGATGGTAATGAAATGTATTTAAAACTCTGTAAGAGCACTCCTTGCTTGTTACCCTAATTACAATAACTGACTATAAATGAGGAGTTGTCCTAGGGGTGGGGGGGAATACTAAATTAGATCCTGCAGTGGCTGTTAGATTCTGTTAATGCTGTGGTCCAAAGCTTTTAAAACTAAGTGGAAAAGACTATGGAGATTAGCTGTTAAAATTTGCATTTTAATTTTGCCTAACACTAACCTACAATTCCTCCTTTAAACCCCAATCTTTAAGTTCCCAAAGCACAAAGCAAAGTAGTGTTCACTTACCAGAGAAATGTCCTCTTCTCTCAGAACTTCTCAGAAAGAAAGTTCAGTGGGACCTTTCCTCTTTATATACTTTTGAATCTAAGGGGCCTCTTTTGAACAGGCTCTTTTAGCTGATTCAGCAACCTATGCAAGTATTCTACTTCTCCCACACCTAAATTATCACTTAATTGAAGTCACTGGATGAGCTAACTCTCCAGCAGCCAAGGAAGAGAAAATAACTGCCGATTAGAACAAAGGAGTTCTTGGCTGTTTAGTTCCTACCTCTAGAAAAAGTTTCAGTTTAAAACTATGGGGAAAATGGCTATTTCTAGAAAAAAATTCAGTTTAAAACTATAGGGAAA